>NC_136805.1:19256440-19903940 GCF_951216825.1 Electrona antarctica
ATCATGGACAATTAGAGGAGAAATGGCTGACTTGGTAAACAGGGACCCTCCAAGGGCCCATCTCGGAACGGAGACTAATTTTGCTGCAATGTTTTCTCTCACTGTCATTAGTAACAGCAGTTTGGAAGGGCCTGAATTCTTCCCTGCTTGGTAATTTGAATCAAAATAAAATAAAAAAACAAAACAAAACGAATTGCATCCTGCTGCTACCCTTTTTGTCTGTCTTGTCTTACATCTCTCTACCCCAGTCCCTGCCGTCTCACTACGAGACTTTGTTTGTGGTCATCATTCTCCTTATTCTGTGTCACTTAATCTCAGTTTTTGAACTGATCTAAAACGTATTGCAGTTTTTATTGGCTCCCTCCCGCAGTTTGACTGACAAAATCTGTTTCAGAGAGAGAGAGAGAGAGAGACACACATTTGAATACATTTCTGCTACTTGTCGCAAATGTTTTTTATACTAAGTGAATGCAAAAACATTGAATTACTGCTGTCAACTTTCAAAAGTATAAAGCTAACGTCTCTATATGGATGTATAACTATCTCTGACAGAAAATGCATAATCGTTTTAACCAAAGTGTTCATGTAACACAGCTCTGTTTACACCTTTATTTAATTCTTATTTAAATCCAATATTTATTTGTAAATACATTGTTTTATTTTGATTGTCTTGTTCCACTTCTGCTTTGGCAATGTAAACGTACGTTTTATCATGTCAATAAAGCTCATTTGAATGAGAGAGAGAGAGAGAGAGAGAGAGAGAGTCAGAGGGGGGGGGGGGAGTTCACAATAATGAGTGTGACAGATTGGCCTCTAAACAGACTAATTGTGATAAGGCATATTCCCTTATAAAAAAATAGATGAGAAGTAATGAGGCGGGGACACAGAGGACAATACAGAGCGTAATGGTGTGTGCAAGGCTGTGATGAGTCTTCTGAAAGGCACGGGGACATGTTGCATGTGACACAGCACATTTGGGATTTTATATGGAGGGGGCAGGGGACTTTTGGTCCCACAGTTTGTTCAGTTATTATAGTCCTTTGAATGAGTATTTCTTATGGTAGTCCATCGTATCCGATGATGACTTCTACTTCTTCTACTGGTGAGTTTTGAGGTGACTGTAAAGTCCAATGCGGGCACCACATTATTGCAGTGAGGGTATATGAAGTCCGTATTAGTTCACACCTCTCCCCTGCACTGGAGACATTTGATGTGGAAGTTCTCCAGCTGACGGATGTGGCGGCGTCCAGGCTTCACAGCCATAGAGCAGTGTGGAGACACATATGATACGATACCGGGTCCAGGCTTCACAGCCATAGAGCAGTGTGTATACAGGGTCCATCTTCACAGCCATAGAGCAGTGTAGATACAGGGTCCAGGCTTCACAGCCATAGAGCAGTGTGGATACAGGGTCCATCTTCACAGCCATAGAGCAGTGTGGATACAGGGTCCATCTTCACAGCCATAGAGCAGTGTGGCGATACAGGGTCCATCTTCACAGCCATAGAGCAGTGTGGATACAGGGTCCATCTTCACAGCCATAGAGCAGTGTGGATACAGGGTCCATCTTCACAGCCATAGAGCAGTGTGGATACAGGGTCCATCTTCACAGCCATAGAGCAGTGTGGATACAGGGTCCATCTTCACAGCCATAGAGCAGTGTGGATACAGGGTCCATCTTCACAGCCATAGAGCAGTGTGGCGATACAGGGTCCATCTTCACAGCCATAGAGCAGTGTGAATACAGGGTCCATCTTCACAGCCATAGAGCAGTGTGGATACAGGGTCCATCTTCACAGCCATAGAGCAGTGTGGCGATACAGGGTCCATCTTCACAGCCATAGAGCAGTGTGGATACAGGGTCCATCTTCACAGCCATAGAGCAGTGTGGATACAGGGTCCATCTTCACAGCCATAGAGCAGTGTGGCGATACAGGTTCCATCTTCACAGCCATAGAGCAGTGTGGCGATACATACCTGTATATGATACGATACCGGGTCCATCTTCACAGCCATAGAGCAGTGTGGATACAGGGTCCAGGCTTCACAGCCATAGAGCAGTGTGGAGACACATATGATACGATACCGGGTCCAGGCTTCACAGCCATAGAGCAGTGTGGCGATACAGGGTCCATCTTCACAGCCATAGAGCAGTGTGGATACAGGGTCCATCTTCACAGCCATAGAGCAGTGTGGATACAGGGTCCATCTTCACAGCCATAGAGCAGTGTGGATACAGGGTCCATCTTCACAGCCATAGAGCAGTGTGGATACAGGGTCCATCTTCACAGCCATAGAGCAGTGTGGATACAGGGTCCAGGCTTCACAGCCATAGAGCAGTGTGGATACAGGGTCCATCTTCACAGCCATAGAGCAGTGTGGAGACACATATGGCGTGATAGACTGCAACCTTGGTGTGAATGCTGAGATCTTTATTCACAAACACCCTCTTACAGAGTCTACCAAAGGAGGGTGAGACAGACTTTATCCGGTTTTGGACATCATTGTCCATACTGCAGTTGTCTTAGACTTAGAGGATACTCCCTAGATATTTAAAATCTGGGACTGCTGCTAAGGGCTTGTCGTCGATGTTAAAGACAGGTGATGGTGGTGGAGTTGGAGGAGGGGAGTTCCACTGGCAGAGTACCTCCGTCTTTGCAGTGTTCACAGTGAGACCCTGCAGTCTGCTGTATGCCTTCATGAGCACATGAAGCACATGAGCACACCATGTGCAAGTACACCGTGTGCTAGCTGGCTGGCTATTAGAGTCATGGTTAAAAAGAAATCGATCTGGATGTCAGTCAGTGTCCATAATGTTGCTCTTGTCTCTTGACAAGCACTTTGGGCCAACTGCTGTTGTTTTTATATGTGCTATAGAAATATACAGTATTTGACTTTACTTGACTTGACAAGTAGCAGCTTAGCAAAGCAACAATATGACAGAGATGAGCTTAATTGGCGTAGCAGCATCAGCTGCTTACACGCCAACATGAGCTTTAGCCGACATCGTAAAATGTCAGTTGAAAACAGTTCTTCTATTCGGTCATACTGTAGAAATGCTTTACATCATCCATCATTCCTTCATGTCGCTGAGCTGTGATTGTTGCTGAGTCGCTGATTAGTGTAGCAGTGTCAGCTGAGCTGTGTGGTTCCCTGTGATCGGTCTGCTTGTGTGGGGGGTGTGATTGGTGTTGCAGTGTCAGCTGAGGAGCCATGTATTTCGCTGTGATTGGTCTACCTTTATATGGACACGCATACATACTGTGTACATACTGTACATACTGTTCTAGATGAAATACCCATTGTGCCCTTAGAGTATATATTAATAGAGACGGCACCCGGAGGAAACCCTGAGGCGATGCGTTCATGTGTTTGGCCCAGCAGCGCTGGGCCAAACACATGAACGCGCTGGTCCGTTGACTATCATTGCGCACGTTCATGATGACACGTGAACGCGTGCAATGATAGTCAACGGCCAGTGCGTTCATGTGTTTGGCCCAATCAATCCCAGAATGCACTCTGTTCCTACCCGGAAGGAGGAGTGAAATCGCCTCATGCGCTTTAGAGCAACTTATTGCAAGTGGATGGGATCCGGTGCCGTCTCTATTAATATATACTCTAAGATTGTGCCACAGCGTAAAAACCAGCCCTCAGGGGCCCCCTGGTGGCTTGGAGCCTGTGTAATTTAAAACCGGCGAAACATTGCTAAATCCACTTCTGCACTCCATCAGCTAAGGGTTGGTGAACTGAATGTACTGGATCGGATCAAAGCGTCAGTGAGAGGTCAAATTCAGAAGCATGCTGTCGTACTTTTTGCATTGCCTGTCTCCCTCATGTCGCTTTTGATCTGTTTCCGGTGATTACAGTCTATTCGGATCGTTATTTGTTAGTTTTTTTTTGTAGTTTTCATGAAACCACTTTTATGATTAATTTGCCAGTTTTGTATGCAGGCTGCATACAGATTTGTCCCATCGTGATTTCATCACTCATAAATCAAGGTGAAATGTTAGAGATTGGATGGGTGTGTCAGCACACATCCATTGTGCTGCCAAAACATTTCAACTTTGTAGTTCTCTCCGCCTGGGAAACCTCTCCCAACCAAAACAGACAGTGACCTTGATCTGGAAGCCTCTGATCACAGAGAAACAAACAACAAATAGGCTCACCAAGCCTGAGGGACAACATAATGTCATGCACCTCCAGCGGATAATGTTAAATCCTAGTTTAAAAACATGGCCACGTTCCCTGCCCAATCTCCCAGTCTGACATCCAAATGCCTAATTATCTAGAAATTAGCTGACTTGGGAAATTATGAGCTCAATTAGCTGTTATCAAAATCATACAGCACTACTAAATGTTAACAACATGGCTTTATGCCACCACGGAACAGAGGTGGAGGGTGGGTGAGGCATAGGGAGGGAGGAAGAGATGGAGAGAGGAGGGGAGTTGGTGACAGATTGAAGGAATGGGTGACTGCAGGCGATGGAGAGGGAAAACAAATGAACAGTTGAACTTGTACATGTGTACACACCTATACTGTATGACTGGGCATTGACAGACAAAGTGTGGAGTAGAGTGTGTGTGTGTGTGTGTGTGTGTGTGTGTGTGTGTGTGTGTGCGTGCGTGTGCGTGTGCGTGTGCGTGTGCGCGCAGGAAACAAGAAGCCTCTCTCTTGTGGGGGGGGGGGGGGGTCTGAAGAGAAAGCACTGAAGAGAAAGCACTGATCAAATGAGCAAAATATTGAGGCATTGAAGTAAAGCCTTCCCAATTAATTACCCTGACCACGGTTAACAAGCAAGATCCCTAACCAGTCTTTGTCTTGCCAAAACAAAACACATGGCAGACATGGACCATGGAGGCATATATTCCTCTAATAAACATTTTGAAATATTCATCAACCAAGCACGGAAACGGCAGTGGCCTTGCTTATATCGAGACAACCAGCTGCATATTAGTTGTTGGCTTGTTTTAATGGCCATGTGACCCAGGATGTGACCTGTGGTTTTTTTTGTCTTGTTGTGCTTGTTTCTTTGGGGTTATACGTTGTTGCTTTTACGTTTGTATTTGTCTGTTATGTTTTAAAAAACAAGAAAATCTTTGCACGTCGTGTCACCCATAGCATATTATGCTATGTCCCCCAATAAAACACTATTATATAAAAAAAAAAGTTTTAATGCGGCCTATATACTCTACAGAATTGTTAACAATTCTATTGGTTGGTTTTTGTTTGGTTTTTCTTCATTTGAACAAAGACATGAATTATACCATCGATACACTCGAGTAGCAATAACAAATCAACCCTCTCAGACTTGAATTGTCATGTTGTCAACTGTATGACTCCTTTATATCATATGATTGCTGCCACAAACAACCTTGTATTTCTGAATCATGATGCGATGTGCAGGAATCCAGGGTCGTGGTATACGCTGTTGAGATCGAAGTCGGGTTGGTGAGGTTGAAGAATTCAGCTCTTAAATTCTCACCAGATTATTTATTTATTTTTGAACGACCCCTTGGATTTCCACGTCCAATCATTCCTGGCGTTCCAGATAATTTCATATTCTGCCACATGGAACATGGATCACATGCAGAAGAAATCAATGCTTGGATTATCACTGCTCTGCATGAGAGAGAGAGAGAGAGAGAGAGAGAGAGAGAGAGAGAGAGAGAGAGAGAGAGAGAGAGAGAGAGAGAGAGAGAGAGAGAGAGAGAGAGAGAGAGAGAGAGAGAGAGAGAGAGAGAGAGAGAGAGAGAGAGAGAGAGAGAGAGAGAGAGAGAGAGAGAGAGAGAGAGAGAGAGAGAGAGAATATTGGAGGTGAGTGTATGTGAAAGAGACAGAGTTAGAGAGAACGAGAGGCCATATCTCCATTCGCTAAAATCAATCTTGTGGCAGACTCCGAGTCCAGCATACAGATGAGGCTTCATTCACTTGCACCAAGCTTTCTCACCCTTTCAATCTCCTTCTCTCTCCATTGCTCTTTCTTACTCACTTTGCTCTTGCTCTTACAAAAATATGCTGTATATCCCAAGACTTTTAGTTTACCGAAACGAATGATTACAGTGAAACTATCATATTCTGTAGCTTTCACGTCAACTGCAGTAATTCAGTAATGTACAGTTAGTGATATAGCCATGCAGTAGATGTCTGTAGTATATGTAAGATGTAATAGTCTGGAAAGATACAGTCTGCTGCTGTTTATTTCCTCATGTAAACAATTTTCTTTTGATTTGATTTTGAACTGTTTATAGTGATTTTTTTTGCATAGTACTGTATATTTGCACCCGATTCGACTGTTATCAATAGACAAGACCGCAGTGATCACTTAGGATCAGTACGATTGTTTTCGACGAGTATGGGCATGCTCTGCCGACTGATAAAAAAAACCGACAGGATTAAGGTTGGTGAACATGCGTTAATATTAGGACCGCGCTGTTAAGTTTAGGGGAGGGTATGAGGAGGCTTGTCATTTTCAGTAGGCTCCCAGCATGTCCAGTAGACCTGAATAGACAGATAAGATCGGTTAATGTGTCATCAAAGCCAATCGCAGCCAGTAGGCTCCAGACGAGCCGATCGGCTAGATAAGATCGGCGTAATAAGTAACCTACAGGGAATTATAGGTTGATTTTCGGTCGAAACGGCTGATATTTGAATGTCATAAAATGTTGAATGTTCCTTTAAGTCTCCTCAGTCTTCTATGTTAATGTCAACGGCATATTGGTATTCTATCCATGGCCCCAAATACGTGCACACTTCTATGAGCAGCCATCACTGCATCAATGGAGAGAAACAAGTTACTATCACAGGATTCCAGTTATCACATCCATCTCAAGATTGAAGAACAGAGCCGTAGACGGTGGGAAAGCCAGCAAAATGGTAAAGGGAATTGAGTGCTACCCAGTGGAGAGCAAACAGGGACATTCATGAGCATCTGCATCTGATTTTGTTTGATTTAAGCTCACGGAACAAACGGCAGGCCACGATAAAAAATGAGAGGAGTTTTCCAATGAAATATCTTCCCACTTTTCATCGCTATCTCTCAGTGCTCCTGTCTCAAAGTCTCTCTATCACAGTCTCTGCAACTCCCTCCACCTCTCTCTCGCTCTCTCGCTCTCTCTCTCACGCTGTTTGTCCCCCAAAGGCAGAATATCGGAGGAGTCTTTAATCATCTTTACTGCCCACTCTATAATCCCCACTAAGAGACTAATCCATGAACCGCCACAATGGAGACCAACCCCAATGAGCCGGGAGAGAACAAGAGTGAAAGACTGCCCCTTTCTTCTCTACTCCAGTAAATGAAATCCTCAGTGATTACTTTTAGGATTTGTGTGGGTCGTCATTAGTTCTCCCTTTTTGTCAGATGGGAGCATAAGATGTAATGACATCAATATGGAGGAGGCTATATGCCCCCCCCCCCCCCCAACACACACACACACACGCGCGCACACGCACACGCGCACGCGCACGCACACACACACACCACGATAGGACGAGATCATCAAATGACACGTAGCTTGCGGAGTTAGTTCAGTCAGTCACACTCGAGGGAGTTCATGCCGTGCTCAAAGGCGCATTCTATACTCAAGGGGTTAACATGCTGAATTTCTATGTGGGTGTATAAGTGTGTGCAAGTCCCACACGTCATTCGCTGATGTGGCAGTCAGCTGACCAATTAGGCTGGCCTCACTAGTCTGCATGCTCTTCCTGCCTTCCTTCTGCTATGGTTCCCGGTTGTTATGTGATGTTTGCTCCCACCACCACCCCAGCACCACCGGTGGGCTCTGTTATTTATGTTCCCCATGGGGGGGTTCATTGTAATGTATATCTATCTCCCTGCTCTTAATGTTTATGATGGTTAATCGTGCCGAGCAGGGAGTAAATGCAGCAGAGCCGAACGCCAAGATAAATATCATATGCACACTTGTATTCTCATTCTATAATAAATATTGGTTAAATCTATTCCATGAGTTGTCTGACTGAAGTTAGTTAATCACTTTCAACCTGGCATCCACATTTTGGTCATGTCATTTTTTCAACCATTTTTAAAAAACGGAACTGTGATTTCGCTACTTTGCGTCACAACATCGTGCAACGAAGAGTAAACTAGATCTTCATTTCGCTAAATTCAATTACTTTCACGCGTCCTGCCCAGGGGTGGCATCGCCGTGGCTAAGCCGCCCACCCTCCCACCCCAGCCTAGAATCCAATCAGACTCAAGGCCCCAGGATACTCTCTGGTGTCTCCTTGTCACCATGTCCCTGTCAATGGAGATAAACACTTGAGGACAGCTGTGGAACCTTGCCATGTCTGTGTGCAGTGGTGGAAGGTAACTAAGTACATTTACTCAAGTACTAGTCTGTACTTGACGAAGGGTTTGAGGTACTTTTACTTTCCTTGCGTATGTTTTGACACTTTATACAAATGTTTTACTTTTTTTTACTCACTATTATTTAACAGCCGAAGTTTCTACTTTTGCAGATTTGGATTATTATTACAAAACAAAAACATGTTAACCTCTTAAGCGCCATTTTATGCTTTGTCTATTCGAAAATACTGATATGCAGTGCTATAGCTCACAAAGCTGTGAGCTTGCAGATCAGCAATCTTCTTCTTTTTTTCCTTTTTTTAAAGCTTGGGCATTTTTTTACTTTGGCACTGTAGGTCTATGTATTTTGATGCAAATACTTTTGTTGTTACTTTTACTACAGTAAAGACACCCGAGTACTTAGTGTGTGTGTGTGTGTGTGTGTGTGTGTGTGTGTGCGTGTGCGTGTGCGTGCTTGCGTGCGTGCGTGCGTAAAACAAGAAGCCTCTCTCCCCTCGAAGTTTAAGCACGATTTGGCTCTAGCTCCCATGATACAACAGCTCCATCCATGCATGTTATCTGAGTTGCCCTGGAGATTGGCCTGTCAGAGGCAGCAGCGGTACACATCTGGTGAACCAGAAAGAGAGAGAGTGTTACCATATTTGTGAGGACCCCACAAGTATAGTACAACTGGAGAAATACTCATCTTGAGGACATTTTTCCTGGTTCTCACAAGAGACGTGTTGTTGGGGCAGCGGTGGCCGAACGGCTTGCGGAGCGGTCTTGATACCGGAAGGTCGCCAGTTCGAATCCCCGGACCGGCACGTTAAAATTACCACCGCTGAAGTGCCCTTGAGCAAGGCATTGAACCCCAACCATGAAATGTTCTATGAGCAGGGCTCGAGATGCTGTAAACAAGCATCTCGAGCTTAGTCCACTTACCCTGGGTAAACAAAGAACTTTGCTTTGCTTTGCTTTGTTTCATGGTTTAAATGCTGAGTATCACTCTGGTATTTATTGTCTCAATTTAATCGTGACAAATTGACAAATATTTGCTAATGCAACTATACAGCAATATACAGCATGTTCAGTGCTGTGAGAAGGATGATGAGTTGACTATTGGCCACTATTCTCACAAATCCCTCCCACCGTGCCGGAGAGGCTACGCCAAAACAATGTGTCACACAAAAAAAAAAAAAATCCCCATGGGATAACAAAGGTATGCAGATGCTAAATAGTCTCTGGAAAGTACATCACATTTATATTTCAGTCAGGACAACTCAAGAATGGATGGAATATATATTTATTGAATATAAGCTGAGCAATATATTTATTATGGTTTGGCGATTGGATCTGCTTTTTAGGTACTCAGATCAAGCGCATCAGTCCCGACCATAGGGACACCGAATCCCCCGTACCTAAACAGCAGAGCCAAAACGACAGGTGGTAGCTGGGGTGGAGGTGGGTGAGCAGCAGGTTTGTATACAGCAGCGTGCAGATACAGCAGCAGCAAGCAAGCAAGCAGGAGGAGGAGTGCAAACCTCCGGTTAAAGTAGCCGGTATGAAGCTGGAGTGAGTGTGTGATTGGCTGCGTGAATCATGTGGATGAGAGCGTGATGCTGAGGCGGCCCAATTAACGGCCGGCAGCAACTGCACTGAGGTTCCCTGACTGAACTTGCTCTGCGCATGTCTACGACAGGCACAAATGCTCATTTATTTTGTATTTAAAAAATCACACCCGTGTGAAGTGAGGGGCGCTCTAATCATCGTACATAACATCATCGTACATCATTATCAAGAATGGTGGTCCCTTATTGGCCAAGGTGGCCACCGACATACCCAGCCGATTTGCTCAGACACATATGACGTAAGTTCTCCATTCATTGTCAATGGCATTTAATGTTTGTTCAGACAGAATCTACACTATAGCTGTTTATAGGAGGGGCTAGCGCCCCTCAAACTTCTTATTGGGTAAGCCCTAAAATGATGATCGCGGGGAATTATTTTGGGTAGTTCTTATTCCAATTGTGGTACCGGCCTGATGACTACAAGCAGGTCACTACAACATGACGTGCTCCCAACGGGTTCATAAACCCAAAAAGGAACTATTCCCATGCTACTCCAGGCCAGGGAAAAGAAGAGCTTGAAGAAAATGTTCATCTCATAGGCCCTCATTTATCAACCGTGCGTACGCCAAAATATGGGTGTACGCCGAAATTACCGCAATTTTCGGCATTTACCATTTGCGCCAACGTTTGATTTTGAACTTGAGCCAAGACAAAAACCACGTCTGGTCGGGAGCTGTCGTACGCTTTGTCCTCACCTGTTTTTCTGTCGTAGAACAGCGGAGCAGCATTGTTTGACCAGCTGAGAGGCTGTCACAGGCATCGAAACATATGTATTCACTCCTAAAATGTTTATATAAAACTGTATGTATATGGGCTAAATGTAAAAAAGAAAAAAAAGTTAAGGAATACATCAACGATGTGTCTTTGTGTCATATGAAATTAGTAGGAGATTTCCAACTTTACAAGCAAGCAATTAAAATCGCGCATTTAAAAACAATGTTGCAAGTTAGATGCGTAAGCCATTTAAACAGTGTTTTGCATGATGAGCGCATACATGCGAGGATTTGGGCTGAGGATATTTCCATGACGGGACGTTGGAGAGTAGGCTATAGTGCAGCGCTGCAGCTGCGGAGAGTCCCAACATGGGTAGCCTACTGTAGCCGAATCTACAGCAGGCCGATGTCTTTCTGGAGTTACAGTAGCCTATGTGCAATCTCCTCCTCGTTTAATAAACCCGACGCGTCGCTCGAATGCCAAAATGTGCCGTGCCGGCGTGCCAGCGCAAAATTGGGGACCGCTGACCGCATCGGAGTTAGGTATAGGCTAAACCACCCAGCCAGGCTGCCAGCCCACCAGTGCCAGTGTGCCACATGAGGCTGGTTTAGGCTGCACATTTATATAATTGTCAGTTGACTACTGCGACTAGCGAGGTAATCTAAATAGATTGTCATGAACGTGCATGGTCGCGGTGTCATGAACGGACCACAGTGATAGAGACAGACAGGACAGGAGAGGAGGAAAACAGCAGCGTGTGTGTGCGCGCCTATTTGTTATTTAATTAATTGTTCACATGCAGGTTCAGATTTTCGTTCAGTAATATATTGTTGTAGGCTATATTAAATGAATAAATACTTTAATAATTTAATATAGGCTACAACTAACAACACACGGCAGGCGCGTAGCGCGGATCAAATGATTGACTGGGCAAATTAGCATGGGGGGGGGGGGGGGGGGGCGCATCCACGGCCGATAGAGAAGTGTGAACTGTGAACGGTTTGGGGAACCATTTTAAAACAAAGGCGGCTTGCATGCTGTGGTTTACTAACCAGAAAGTTGCATGCACAAGGCTCAGTTGGGCCAGCTCTAAACTGACTGGGCCACGGCCCGTATGTGCGTGTGACCGTGTGTGTGTGTGTGTGTGTGTGTGTGTGGGGGGGGGGCAGCAAGGCAAGCGAGGCGAGAGGAGAAACAGACAGGGTACTTTACAGCTACAGCTTTATTTAATTCATACAGGTGTTCGTTCTTTATTTATTTAAGATAGGCGACAACAAACCAAGTTGCGTGTGCGTGCGTGCGTCTGTGTGTGTATGAGAGTGGGGGTGACTTTTTTATTGACTTTTTTCGTCATGTAACTATGGTTTCCAAGGTCGTACTGCAGTTGTTCATGTCGCAAAAACGAGGGCGAGGCTTGATTTCATAGGGCGTGCCAGATAGATTTCAGCCGTCACATTTATAAACGTCCGAACGAAATTAAGGAAGAAACAGCTGTCTGCGATCACTTTGTAAATGCCGACCCGACGTGGGTGTACTACGAATCCTACACTCGAATTTGGGCCAGATTTTACACTCGATTGATAAATGAGGGCCATAATGTGTGATGTCAAGGAGATTGCGCCCTCTAGAGGCTAGGGAATTCTGTTTATAACTTCAACTGTGCCATAAGTTTTCTAAAACATGTTTTTAACTGGACATCATTAGGGGGTCTTTGATAGATATTTTTAAAAGGAAAGGTCCCTGCTTCCCCCATTTAAAAAAATATTTTAGAGTTGGGCTTAGGTACTAAAACTTAGGCCTACTAAAAATAGGCGATCTACAAGCGCACCCATGTGTCACATTGCAACACATGAGTTTGTAGATCTGCTATTGTCATCCTTAATGTTGATGTCTTCCCAAGTATAGTAATACACACCAGTATTGTGTGTGTGTGTGTGTGTGTGTGTGTGTGTGTGTGTGTGTGTGTGTGTGTGTGTGTGTGTGTGTGTGTGTGTGTGTGTGTGTGTGTGTGTGTGTGTGTGTGTGTGTGTGTGTGTGTGTGTGTGTGTGTGTGTGTGTGTGTGTGTGTGTGTGTGTGTGTGTGTGTGTGTGTGTGTGTGTGTGTGGTGCTTGGTGCTGCAGAGGCTAACCGATGCATGGGATAAGTGCCCGCCCTGGTGTTACACACCACTAACATCAGCACATATAGTTTTTTTTGCAAGCTGCAAACTAGTACTGTATGCTACAAATCCCTAGAGATGTAGTCGGTGATAATGGGGCTACAGCAAGAGTGTGAACGCATACTCAATCTGCTCATAGAGATGGGATGGAATGTGGAGCACGCACAGTTACCAATTACTGCAGTTAGGAGTAGGACGGAGTAGGCAAAAATGCGTGGGTACGCGAAGGGATCCTGCCCAAAGTCTGCTGTGCTAAAAAGGAACATTCCCGTGGGTTCCGGGACAGGAAATCACTAAATATTTTAACATTGTGATGGTGCTCATGTGAAGGTGCCAAAAGGAACTGCCATGATTGGTACATCCCATTGGGAGAGGCAATCGTGTGTGCGCGTGTGTGCGTGTGTGTGTGTGTGTGTGTGTGTGTGTGTGTGTGTGTGTGTGTGTGTGTGTGTGTGTGTGTGTGTGTGTGTGTGTGTGTGTGTGTGTGTGTGTGTGTGTGTGTGTGTGTGTGTGTGTGTGTGTGTGTGTGTGTGCTTGCATACAGTACACGTATGACTTACACCTGCACTTTTGAACTCTCCGGTTCCCTTGGTATGAGTCAAATGTACACACACACACACACACTTGTAAATCGACAGTGTTCAGGCATAAAAGGGGGAGGGGGGGTGAGGTGCAGAGAAAGAGGATGTGTATGTGTGACACGGCCTCCAGCTCTTATTCCTCTCGCTAAAAGGTGACATTAAAGTGACACAGAACAGAGACTGTGTTAACCGTTTTATGCACTCCCTACGTTTGTCACGCGAGGTTCTGGCCGTGTGTGTGTGTGTGTGTGTGTGTGTGTGTGTGTGTGTGTGTGTGTGTGGCTGGCTGGCTGTGTGTGTCTGGCTAGCGTGTCTCACTGGTTTAGCAGCCTAGACCCGAGGGGTCCTAGGGGTGTGTGTGGGGCCTCCCGGCGCATGCATTTGTGTGTGGCCATGCTATGGGCTTTCACTTATAGTGATTTTTACTAGTTAACTAGTTGCCTAGTTTACTATAGTCGACTAGTAAACTAGGCAACTAGTCGACTAGTTGTTTAACTAGGCCTACCTATTATGTAATTTATTATTTTATTTTGTAATAATAGTTGTACATTTAAAAACTGTGTACATTGGTGACTATAACTATAATCTAGTTTATTTGGAAGCCTACAAAAACGGGGGGGGGGGGATTTTTTTTCTTATCAACTAGTCAACAAGGTCGACTAGTGGATTTACTAGTCGACTAGTTGAATAGTCGACTAGTTGCTGTCTGTGTGTATTTGTGTCCTTGCTTGCTTTTTGTCAGGTGAAACCTATCCTGAGCTAATGTGTTCTGGTCTAGAGGGGCAGGTCG
The DNA here is from genome assembly GCF_951216825.1 of Electrona antarctica. Taxonomy (NCBI): domain Eukaryota; kingdom Metazoa; phylum Chordata; class Actinopteri; order Myctophiformes; family Myctophidae; genus Electrona; species Electrona antarctica. The sequence goes on from NC_136805.1 coordinate 19,270,616, forward strand.
CGGTAATGATTTGCGCACGCCCTGATTGGATCTCACTGATCTGTCAGTCACCCCTGGCCCCTCCCTTCCCCCCCAGTGCCGCGCTACATCACATAATTTGGAGCGACGCCCACCCAGAAGGGTTGACTCCCACTTCTAGACCAGAGCGGCCAATGCGTTCCTCCAGGCTTTCATGTTTTGTGCCGACAAAAATGAAAGCCTGGTACCGAGGCTAGGTGAAACCTGACATACTGACAACAGGCCCGTTTTTATTAGCGACCTAGTCATGATTGACTGCCGCCTAAGCCAATGGGAGTCTGCACCATTTGTGTAGCCAATCACATAGTAGCGTTTTTTTTTAGATTAGATTAGATTAAATTTATTGTCACTGCACATAGTATACAAATACTTTGACAATGAAATGAAGATTCCTAAGCCCTGCCCCGCACCGCGGAAGTCTGGCAACGCCACACTGCAGCCACTCTAGGACTTTTTTCTTTTTTTATGAGGATTGATTTTGGTGTTATTCACCAGGAAGGTTTTAAAGGTTCAAAGCTCGCCTTGATGTTCCCACTGTGCACTCTCCCCAAAAGAAGACATTGATGTTTTACTTTCCAGTGTGTTGCTTGGCCATGAATAGGATAAAAAGGTTTGGGGATAGTTGTCAATATAGGCTGGAAAAAGGAAGCAAACCCATCAAACTGCCAATATTTCACCTTAACAGAGAAGGCTATAAGTTCAAGAATCTAAAGCATTTTATCGAATCACGGTAAGCCACCCATGGTGAGGTTATATCGGTTCTCTTAACAGTTGCCAGATTAAGTATGCTGCTTTCACTTGGTCTTCGGGAACTCGGAAGGTCCACCTTAGTGAATTGTTGAAAGAATTCTTCTGACTAGTCCGATCTGGTCTTGCCAAAAAAACCTAATCTTGATACGACTGCTCTTTCATAAATTATTTGCAAAACAGCTATACGTTTTTCCTACAGTTGGGTGCCACAGATATTGTCCCTTATCATTTGACCCATTTAGGCCTGACATCAAAATTTTAAAAAATCCTTCTAAATCCTCCAGTTTTCTGAAATAAATATTTTCACGATTTTTCAAAAATAGCAGACCTACAAAGCTCGTAGCGCGCCACTCGGTGGCGCGCTATGAGCTTGTAGATCTGCTATTTTTCAATAGCTAAATTATAACATAATGTTTAAAACACCAAAAGGGGTTCCCGCCCAAAATGGGTTAACTGTCCTTTTGCGCAGATCACGCAAACCTCAGCAAAAAGAAAAGGACAATATCGATGGCCTCCAACTGTAGAATGCATTAGGCATTGTAAAGTAGGCTTTCTGCCATATTTCCTCTGTACACAAGAATTGGAGGGTTACATCACAAGTTGGCAGGTTGTTTACAGTAATCAAGATTTTTCAGTATGGTAAGCAGTGCCATTCCAGGATCATCATCATCTTCATCAACTTCTTCTCCTTCTATTTGGGCATGTTATTATCGGCGTTCTAGAAACATTTATAAAATAAAATCTGATATTTTCATAAATAGCGAAAACAGCAGATCTACCCAAGCTCATGCCATTGTGAGCAGCTTGTACGGACCCAACCAAATGACCCTGCCACAACAAAATAAAACATACTGTAAGAAGCAGTCAGTTTCTGCTGACAACTTGCGCTGTGCTCCAGCTGGCCTTGTACACTTATCTGACCTCCATCAGTCTCTAGTCTTGTTCTTATTACACGGAGGACAGACAACATTGTACTGTATATCCTGAAATCTTTCTGTCAGCTGTATGGAGTCCACACAGCTGACTGGCTCAAACTGGAGCTCAAATGCTCACAGAGGCCTGATATTTTACTAATAACGTTTGATTGGCACATTGAAAGGGGGTAGTCGGGTAGACAACAACATCAGAGACTGAGAGAAATGGGCTCACATTGTATAGAGACGTTTCTGTCGGCAGTCAGCATAATATTCATAATAGCTTACATACATAATAAATGATATGCAAGAAGCAAGAAGATAGATTCTCCTGAAATGTTTTTAATTTCTAATGGAACAAGAAAGCTTTGCCATGCTCTTTCACAGTCGTATGCACACAATGAGCTTTTGTAGACAAGTATGCACAGGGATCGCCATAATAATGTAAATTAATGCATTATGTTTGTTTGCAATGTTTGACAGAGAAGCTCTATGTGGTTGTGTGTTAAAGTGAAAAGTGTCCAAGAAGATAAATTGGAGGCTAGAGCCAGTGTGAATGGGTTTGGAACACTAATGCTGTGTTTTGGTGCCGCAATTTTGCTCTCTTGTCTGGGGGTAGATCTCATAATTACAACAACACAGTACCCAATGCTGTGGGATTACTCTGAGCATATTTAAACATAATGGCTATACATTTTCAATCGTGTCAAATCACATCAGGTCAATCATGGCTATTGTTGGCCTTGTCCATTAGGCATTGACAAGACGACGTGGCCGGTGAGTGCCATTATACTTCTACATAGATGTACTAACAAGATTACTTCAGTGCAGCTACCACCTGACGGGTCCCCATTGATTGACTGATTGATTAGCACTTCAAGTCAACGCGACTCAATCACTGCATCGCCCCACTATCTGTATCAGGGATGCGAGGGATGGCCCCGGGGTATCGATCAAGCATTAGCGGCATGGTTAGAGGATATTGAGCCGGACCCATTCAGTATGTGCTCAGATCAGTGGTCACCAGCATTTAGGTATGGGAACCAGAGAAGCCGGAGAAGTCCTGTTTTCCGCCGCAGTAGTGAAAACTCACCTCTTCACTCTACCTCAGGATTCAAACCAACCCTTTTTCTTACTTAAATTGGCCATATACTGTAGCATCTGGCCCTGTATTGCCCTATTGCTAAATGGCTTTTAAAAGAAAGTTCGCAATTCCTCACAAGCTATTTTTGAAAACTTTAAAAAATGTAAATGTTTGAATGGTTTAGACATTTTTTTACAATAATGACAAGCCCAAAATAGGAATGCCAACTGGCACAATAATCTTATAAAATGAATTTGAATTTGAATTATTTTACATGATGAGTATGTTTTATTAATTCATTTCCTTTAGTGGCTAGAATTCCGGAAGGGGGTTAGAATTCTAAGCATATAAATAATCAGGATGGAACTGCATATTGGTGGTTGTTGTAATATCAATACAGCCACACTCTTTTAGGCTATATCTGCAGTTATAGTGATATTGCATCCCAATGAAGTTTTCAGTGCAACAACTAGAAAAATAAGCCTCCATCCAGTGCAGAACTAGGAACTAATTTGAGTGATTATTCCGGACTCCAGCAGGTCCCTGCGGTTTTTATACAGCCCAGTTTCTGGCTCCACATGACTCGTATTGTTCTTGGATGCTGCACAAAACCCCAGGTACCTGGGTGTGGCATAGCATCAGAGGCCCTGTTGAAAAAGAATCTCTAATCAAGGACCAACTAGAGGGTTGCGTTGTACAGTAAGAATTTATCTCTCTGAGAGTGTGATTTTTAGACTCTTAGAGTTACATTAACACTAAGGATTTTACAGTGTAGTGTGTTATAATTCTTTTTTTTGTATCTGTCCAGAATGGGTGTGTTTGTGAATACCTTATGTGCGTGCAGTGATGTGTGTTTGACATGCTTGTGCATCTGTGTTGTGCATAATGGGTAGACTCATTTGGCAAAGAGAAAATGCTTCCCTATTATTAGGACTTCCCTAGCTCTGTTTGGAATCTCACTCTACGCTTTTAGCTCAGAAGATGTTCCGTGTCAGGATATCCGTGCATCGGTAGAATGGGGGTTGAGCTGTCCAAAAACAGTGGCGAAAACCCTTTTCGCAGTAGGACAGGTACGTAACATTTTTAGACAGGGGTGAAACAACTGCTTAAATCAGGCCTAAATTGCACATTTTGTCAGCCCGTGGCCTGTCCGCATGTGCACTTTTGCAGTACTGCTTCCGTAAGATTGCATTGGGAAAAAATGGTACTGGCTGACGTCAAAAGCTTTGTATGCGGTTGTTTCACCCCTGTCTAAAAATGTTACATGCCTTAACCCAGGGGGTTGCCCAAAAGGTAGTTCGTGATCTACCAGTAGATCACAAAAGGCTGGTAGACCACATGACATGCCCTAATATTAATATATATTATTTAAATATATAAATATTAAAAAGGCACCTGCCACTTCAATTAAGGTGACTTGATTGATTGACATCAAAAATGGCCTCAGCTCAAACCCACAATACAATACTTCAAGTATTGTATCACAAACATCAGTTTAGTCAGGAAGACTCATGGACAAAATATATATTTATTGAATATAAAATGAGCAATATATTTATTATGGTTTGTCGATGAATTGGGTCTGCTTTTTAGGATCAAGCGCATCAGTCCCAACCATAGGGACGACAGGTGGTAGCTGGGGTGGAGATGGGTGAGCAGCAAAGGTTTAAGCAGACAGCGGCGCAGTAGCCTGACCCAGGCAGCGTGATTTCTCGTCTAGAGGAGTGGGCGCGCATGGAGCAAGTGCTGGAGAAATATTGGTTCACCAATCAGAGCCCCCCCTGGCCCCCTCCACCACTCCCCTCCCTGGTAGAAAACAGAGGAAGAAACTGACGTCACTATATTGAGAGTGACTCCCCTCTGCACTGTAGTTCCCTCCCATTCCTAGACCAGGAAATGTCTCACGTTCCCCCAGGCTTAAATTTTTTGAGCCGCAGCGAACGGAAATAAAAGCCTGGGTACCGAGGCTAGCAGCACAGCAGTATCAGTGTGCAGCAGCAAGCAAGCAAGCAGGATGAGCAGTGCAAACTTCCGGTTTAAATAGCCTGTGTGAAGATGGAACTAGAATACGTGAAAAGGGTGCCATTTCTTTTCACGCCTTTGATGGTAATAAGCCTATCTCACAGAATTTCCCCGCCCCCCTAAATACGCCCCCTTTCGGGGTTAGTGGTGATAGCGTGACGTCACTCCATAGACGATACATGTTAACAGAGGTTATTTAAGAAGTCTACAACTTTTGTTTTCTCAAGGTAAGGTTTGTTCTATCTGCTCGACCTGATTTACCATCTTGTTTGCTTCATAATAATATTGGTCTGTCACATTTTTACATTAGAAAATGTACTTAGATTCTCCAGAGAAAAAAACGTGTAAATGCCCATGTTAAAGTCACCACTATTTACCGGAAGTGGGCGTGAAAAACGGGCTGTGAGATAGGCCTATTGGATGATTTGAAGCAATTTGTTCCAAAAATCCACCTGTTGGTGGCGCTATAACAGGCCAATGTGAAAAGGGTGGGATATATTCCTCAGCCTAGTAGGAAAGTGCGTGAAAGATTTCAGGTAAATTGCACGCTGCGTTCATGATTTGAGGCTTTTTGTTCAAAACGGGCCAATCCTGCAAACTTTGGAAGCCAATGTTAGCCAATTAGGTTGGAATATCAAATATCGGACAGATCCGTCTTGAGCACATGACTATAGTGATACTGTGTAACGATTTGCGGGATTTTGGGACAGAATCTGGAGGAGTAATATAAAAAAAAGTTTTACAAAAGTCGGCCTCCTGGTGGCACTATGAATTATGAATATTGGCCTCTAGGAAGTGTGCATGCAACGTTTCACACAGATCGGTGCAGTTATAGGTAAAAAATATAAGAGAAACGGCAATGAAGCAGAAATAAATCAGACCAATTTAGACCATTATTTATATTCATTATTTATATGAATTATGCACCATCTTATAATTTGATTTTCTGTGGAGAGAGTGCACTATACTTTAAACTTCAGAGTGTCCCAGCTTCAGTTAACAGCATTTAAAAACACCGTTTTCATCTTCTCTACCTTTGTTCTTGCCTTTGTTTCAGGGTACACTGGAACTGTACCTCGTCTTTCATCACTTGTTCTTTTAGCCAGTAGTTATTTCTGCCTCCTCCTTTAATTGTCTTTTTGTCAGTAGTCTTAAATTTACCTTTAGCTGCCCTTACTTCCCATTGACCAAGAGAAGCGACATGCTCTGCGGTTGAACATTAAAGAAAAATAAATCACGAATCTTTCTTTACTCTTTCTTTTCCAATCCCAGAACCCTCTGCTGTCCAGAGGCTTTATGCAACGTAGATCACAGGATTGTGAGCTTTGATACACAAGCCAGCCCTCGGCAAACTAACGCACGCACGCACGCACGCACGCACGCACGCACGCACGCACGCACGCACGCACGCACGCACGCACGCACGCACGCACAGGGAGCTATAGTGAGTGATAATGATGGGGGAAATTCTCAGAACTTAGAGTTACTGCTGCGTTCTACAGAGGGCCTGGGGCTCAGTCAGATGGCTTCCCCCTTTATGCAATCCCCAATGGATCAGTCCTTACCATAAACAAGATAAATAAATCACAGCCAAGTACCCAGGAGCAGTGTCCTGTGTGGGAGGCCTTCCCTATTTTAAGACACGTTATGAGGCCAAAGATTAGGATGGATGTCTTCTCCTCTCATAGATTTCTCCATTTACATTTTATTCTCCTCATCGCCAGAAGAAGACGACTAAGTGAATGCACTTTCTTTCTTTCTTTCTTTCTTTCTTTCTTTCTTTCTTTCTTTCTTCTCTTGCTGTGATTGCCTGCCTCTATATGGTCATAATAACATGACATAACTAGAACTGCAAGTAATAATTATCAAGTTTTTGCCGGCTGCTAGGCGTGGCTGCGCTAATGACTTTGGGGCGGACCCTTCTAGAGTTTGAATGGACAGGTATCAGTCAAAAGGGAGACATCGAAGAGGAATGACGGGTGGGGAAGGATCAACATATGGAATGTCAGAACAGGTCAGCTCCATATGGAGATCTAAGGGTTTGATGAGGTCAGATCAACATGGTGTCCGTGAGGTCAGAGGTCGGCCCCATACAGTATATGCAGATCTACAGGTAGGTGATGATCCAGTCTTCTCCATGTATCCAGGGTTTAATGAGGTCAGTGAGAGGTCAGTGATCTTCATATATGGAGACGGTCATATATGGAGCGTGTCACGAGGCGTGACTGACGCTGTATTGGCCATATACAGTATGGTGCGTGTCAAAGGCAGACGGATGGATGAATTTTAAATAAACCAGTAAGACGCCTAAGGGCGAGAAGCGACCATAAAGGTAGAGGTCGCGTGAATGGCTGCACGCATCCGCGTTGTTGACAGCATGACTGCTGGGCGAGCGCTGGCGCTTTGGCATGGGGCGTCAGATAAACATGGAATGAATTCTGTACTGGCCACATAAGGAGCATGTCTTGAGTGTACAGGGTCAGATCAATATATGAGATGTTAGAACAGGTCAACTCCACATATGGAGATCTAAGGGTGGTAGCGGGGACATTCTTTTGAGTGTACAGGGTTTGACCCAGGTAGGTCCGGGCCTTAATTTTCGGGCCTGTTGAGAACTCTAGTTTTCGGTGGTTGCCGGGCATGGCTACACTAATAACTTTGGGGCAGGCCCTTCTAGAGTTTGAATGAACAGGTATCAGTCAAAAGGGTACTCCATGTATGGCCATAACAGGGATTGTATAATTAGAGTATCAGCTGGGAATGCCCCATTACCTAAATACCCATATATGGGCAGATCAACACTGACATCATCATTTGGATCATCAGGTGGGAATATCGACACATCACTCTGACAGTATCTGGATCTCCATATATGGGGATCAACACTGACATAATTTGGATCATCAGGTGGGAATAACGACACAGCACTCTGACAGTATCTGGATCTCCATATATGGGGATCAACACTGACATAATTTGGATCATCAGGTGGGAATAACGACACAGCACTCTGACAGCAGACTAAACAGCATAAAATAAACCTCCCGGCTTTCAACCAACGCACACAGTATCTTCAACGATCTCAAATCCTACAGGACCCAAGCAAGACATAGGACACAGGACTCAAGACGCCACACTCAAGACAGGTGCTGATGTCACGTGATGTCACGATGAACTGGGGGTTTGTCTGGGGTGAGTGACAGGTAGAGTGACGGGGAAAGTGGGTTAGGTGACGGGGAAAGTGGGTTAGGTGTCAAAAACACAATTGGTCTTTATTGAAGCACAGTGCTATTCAAACTCCTTCCATGAGTTAAAGGTCCACTCCTGTGTGTGGTTGGTTACTCTTGTCAGCTTTGTACGGGAAACAGAATAACACATGTATACACAACAAGAAGTACAGCACAACACGGTGCACTCAGCTTGAAAAATAGCCCATGCCTTCCCTGCCTCGCAGCGGTCTGGAACAGGGTGTGAATCTTGACCTTAGCAGGAAGATAAGATTTTACTGCTTGTATCTGTGGGCAGCATTTCTGATGCAAGCAGACACATGTGGTTTCCGCTTGTAGCCAACTCACAATAAAGTAAGCAACAGCAGTCGCACACACCGAGCATGTAGCATCAGAACGGCCTCCAGAATTCCCACAGTGAGCTGTGAGCTGCCCAAAAATTCTGACGCTAATTAAATTGGATACTGACCTCCTCTCTTCGGTGCCTCCCCTCCCCTGATGGGTCACAGGGTGTGTTTAAGTGTTCGCTTGCTACCTGAGGAGGGAAAACCGTTCCCCCTCACTCCCACCCCCTACCTCACATGAGCGAGCGCATACACGCACACGTGTGTGTGCGTGTGTGTGCGTGTGTGCGTGCGTGTGCGCGCGCGCATCCATTTCACATACTGTACACTTTAGTGCCTTTGTCAATACCTTGGTGACATACAGTAGCTTGGCAAAAAACAGATGGCCTTTTGGGAGGGGGGTCCAGACGTGCCATTTCCTGCCGTGCCCCCATGGCGCTGTCATCTCACACTGGCATGACCGCCATCTTAATCAGGGGCTTAATGAACGCTGCTTCACACCTGCACACTGTCACTGGGCCAATACGCTGCAGCTGATGAACATAGAACCAGCGGACCTCTATCTGCATTTGTGTCCATATGTAACTTGAGACAGGGTTGAGAAGAGAAAACTATTGAGAAGAAACCTTGATTGCGAAGAGGATCAGTATCAAACGAGAGCCAAATCATTGTTTACAGTCAGACAGGAAATAATGACTCCCATGTTATGTGTTATCATCTATATTCATGGTGCACATATTCTCCTCACATCACACCTCTGTGCCTTTACGGTAGGTATTTCTTTGTGACTTGGTGAATCTGCACTGCTCTGTTATTCCTCTGTGAGTCCAGAGAGACTTGAATGAGTCTAGAGTCTACTATAGTTCTTAGCATGTGAACAGATGGAGAATTAGAGTCACAGTGCCCACGGCTCTACACTTGGTGAATAATATTACAGCTTCATCAGTTAAGATTGTCCAGCGGCCATCTGTTTAATCTTTGCTCTAACTCTTCTTCCTGATAGCCATAGCTGACTGTATTTCACTGGTTGTATAATAGCAGTCTCAGCAGGTGTGGGCTAATGTATTCTGCATTATGGTTTTAAATCAATATAAGCTCTTAGATAGATATCAACTCTTATCATAATTCATAAATACTGCATGCAGAGTCGGTCCAATTCTTTGCTTTTAGTTTTTATGTTAGCGTCAGGACACTATGACCCTTCGTTCTAAGCACATGCTACCCATCAATGGCATCAAATATTTATCATCCCAAAGCTATAGCTGTCTTTGTCTTTCAAGCCCAGAGGTAAGCAAAACATTGTCAAGAAAGCTGGAATCCAGAGAAAAGTCTGTTTTTTTTCTCTCATTCTCTTCTACATAACCTTGCTAAATTGCTAATGCCAACAGAACTATGAAATCCTGCCACAGTTTGGAATTGAACCATCCTTCTACCTCAAATTATTTCCCCAGTGGAGCAATCGTCTAATATTTTGATCATGATCCAATGCTCAGAAGCTCATCTGCCTCCGCTACGGACTGCCAGAGGTGGTTCGGCCGTGGCAGCAAAATGACAAAGACGATGATGAGCTCAATGGCTAACGTGGGGGAGTGTTGGAATCAGACAGGATCTCATGAGATGGGTGAGAGGAGGTGACCACCAATCATCAAGTAATTAGGGTACTGCAGTGGAACACACAGCTGAGATGAGCACATCCAGTACAGGGAGAGTAGAAGAAAAGTAGAGGAGAGCGAAGCGTGACCTGATAGACGAGAAAAACGTACTGGGAAATAAGGGAAGAAAGCAGCGTGAGGAAAGAATGAAAGAGAGATTTTGGGGAATGCTCGTTATCACGTTTTTATTTTAAAAATTTTCTTATCTCAATTTCGAATAGAAGGCAGCATGCACGACTCCATCTCGTCTCACTCACTTTAATCATTTTACGCGTTGCGGCCGAAGCCTTCGTCAGCGTTGTGAGAGAAGAAATCCAGCACTCACAACGCTGACGAAGGCTTCGGCCGCAACGCGTTCGTTGTGTGCTGCTTGTCTGCAGCATGCCATATACCTAACCTACCTTTGGTAAAATAAATAAGTGCCTTAAAAGCTATTGCCGTGAGTGCTGGATTTCTTCTCTTATCTCAATTTACCTCTAATTAAGTGTTAAAATGACAAATGTATCTATTTCAGAAGATGAACTGCAACTACAATTGCTAACATGCAGTTGTGTGATGTCTTTATATAATATATAGTATTTATTGGCATGTTACCCTTTCAACACACAAGCACAATGAACAGTACAAAAAAGACAAAACAGAACGGCCATAAAAATGTTCATCGCTTCTACAAATAACATGTGAAAAATAAATCATATAATTAATGGGAAGAATTGATAAATAGATAAAACAAACAAACAAATAAGTATAGCGCTCCTTGGAGCACATAGGCCACATGGCCTGCTTATGGCTGTGTTAACTCGTGGGTTGCAGCTGTCAGCTTATCTGAAAGCGGATCGTGGGGGCAACAGTTCCAGCAGAGAGCTCCAGACTTTCCTTTTGCTGATTAGCTACTTCCTCCTGGTGGATCCCGAGGCTTTCCAGGACCAGTGTGGAGATATAATGCCCCCATCTGGTCCTTTTGTCTGCCAGGGGGTCTCCTGCGCTTGCCCATTTTTCCTCCCGGATTTTTCCCCAGTGAGGGGGGGGGGGGGGGGGGGCAGGCAGACAGACAGGGCAAGAGACATGTGTCAGATCGCGTCAGATAATCCCCACATAGCTGCAAAGTATAGTAGTAGTAGTTGTGAATTACCAAACTGGACATTGAATGAATTTCCTTTATCCTCGTGTTGCGCTTCTGTTTTCGCCTAAGTTTCTATTTTTGTCACGTTGAAGCACACGTCTGTTGTGCTTCAACTACTTCTGTATGCTTAAACTGGCTCCTTTCCAAGTGAGGAGCAACGGTTCTACTCGGAGTCCACGCGGATCACCCTATCTCTAAGGGAGAGGCTGTAGTGTCCACCCGTTTGATTTTCTTTTCTTTTTTTGATGGGTGATTAATTATGATTATCTTATGGTTTTACCTGCACGGAATGCACGTTACGTGACCTGGCGTGTACATTGTTGTTTTATTTGTGGAACCTCGGCATATTCATAAACATTTTCATGACAGTTCCACATTGAACTTCTACTTCTCACAGTACCTCTGTGAGAGGATTTGAAATGTCCGATTTGCAGTGATGGTAATAAATCACAACCAATCAGGGTGTCCGGAGGACATTTCATTTCCCGGACTTTTCCATTAAATATGGCAATTGCAGACTAACGTGACCTGTGGTCAGGACCTACAAAACATTAAAAGCACTGGTATAGTGCCACCATGAGGCCAATTTGAAAAAAAGTGTGTCTTATTTGGCCTACTGGCTGTGTACAGTAAATTTTTTTTTTTTTAAGATATTTTTTTGCGGCTTACGCCTTTTATTGGTTTTTGAAGGGACAGACAGTAGGCTGACAGGAAACGGGAGAGAGATGGGGGAAGACATGCAGTAAAGGCCGTGTCGGGCTCGGGAGTCGAACCCGCGGCACACTGCGACTGGATTACCAGTCGGGTGCCCAGACGGTTACGCCACCGCCTGGGCCTGTGTACAGTACATTGTACAAAATGTTTGACACTGACCAGTCTAACAGTATGCACGATTAGCTAGCATGCATGCACAGTCTTGTTTGTCATCTGCCTCTACCAAGCTCAAAATTATTGTGGAATTACATCATTAGTTAAAACTGTTGCTCTAGGGTAAGTGTAAAGAAGATTGATCAAGCCGATAAATCATAAATGTAGTGCTAAACCCAAAGCTCTCCAGGGTGGAGATTCTGTTGAATGCCTTCTCCACATCCAAGGTGAGAGCAGCAGTGGGAGAGTCAATATTATGTTAAGCCCAAATAATATATTCGGCTGAGCTACCAGTTTGAATGAAGAATACTTGATCTAGGTCTATCAAGTTAGAAGTCATCTTGTCGAGTCTAGCAATAGTTTTACTTTCATAACCAAAACAAGCTAATTAATTATCCTATATCTTATTCAATCTACGTTTGTATTGTTCCATGTGAAACCCAGGACGAGTATCTGTTACGTACCATTTGTAATGGGGATCTTAATAAATTAATCTAAGATTTTAGAGTCACATCCATTAAATTGCGTGTGGTTACTGTACATGCCTGCAGCCTATAAAGCCTTATATAATTTAACTGCTAATTGCTTCATGTCATGATAAGTTTGAGTACCCTACCCTAAGGTGTACTCTAAAATCATGTTGATGTGGGAGACGTTTCCAAAAACATCCTTTGAAATGTTAAAATATAAATATCTCCCACATCAAAAGTTAACAAGATAAACATGGAAAAACATTATGCTTCCAGCAGAGGAGAAAAGCATTCACGTTCATTGTTCAAAGTTCAATGAGGCACTTGTAATGAAACATTTACCATCATCACTGCTAAAACTTGGCCTTGCCTTCACCATCCTTTTCTAATGAGATTAACTGAAGCAGGGTTTTTCATCATGCTACATTAAAATATCTCAACGCCTCTGGAGCAGTGTCTGCTTGCTTCCTTTCTTCAAAATCCAGCAATTTAGGGAATTATTCAGAGGGGAACAGCATAATACTGTGCGGAATTTGTGAGTTTTTTGCTGCGTTGTGTTGGGTTTACCTTGACACATAAAAAAAGAATGCTTAGTAACTAACCATTATTTGTATGCGCAAAGGTTCCATTTAACAATGTTTTTAACATACTGTACAAATAGCCAAATAACATTTCAAGAAGGCATTACAATGTTCACTTATTTGGTTGAAGATGCATCTGGAATCAATGTATAGAACTACTGGCAAATCAACAGGAAAATGCACACCAAAATGCCAGAGTGGGGCTTTAACTTCTTTATGTTTTCCAGTCACTTCTCTACCCACAACTTCTCTGTCCTCCTTATCCTCGATATCTGCAAACCGTAATGAAAAAGTGGCACCCTTGTCTTTTAATCAAATACATTATGGTTATGTCATGATTCAGTGATTTCTGCTGCAGGCCCGCATGGATCATATTAAAAACCATCTGATGCTCGCTAAAGCGTACACACATTTCACAGCCTCTGTCTAATGTATTCACTTAGATTATCTCCTTTTCTGCTATTTGCTTTGCTTATAAGGTGCACAATATAAAGTGATTCCTATAACAATTTTTTTTTTGCTTACCTGTAAAAGTTTTGTTTCAGCTCAAAACCATACACTATAAATATAGTTACTTTAGAGATTTAAATTTTTATCAGAAAACACATACCTGTACATACATAACCACAATGTGACTGATTGTGAGCTTGTAGATGGGCTGTTTTCAAAAGACTTTGTACACATTTTGAAATTGACATTCTGCAATATGAGTACTTTTACTTTTAGTACTTTAAGTACATATATAATTAATACCCTTTGTACTTTTACTTGAGTACATTTTGAATACAGGACTTCTACTTGTAACGGAGTACATCTACATTACAGTATTGGTACTTTTATTTAAGTAAAACATTTGAGTACCTTTTCCACCACTGGTGTTTAGGCACTGCTCAACATAGACATATAATGGTAGACGCCTCCTCTGACTCTGGGGCGTCTGTATCTCAACGGAAGGCAAGATGGAGGCAACGGGAGGCGATGCGTGATTGCATTGGCAAGCTTTCACGAGATTCCTTGCGAAGCATAGCGGAAGAACGGAAGGGGACGTTGGGACGTTTGGTAGGCCAATCAGAGGCGCGACTCCCTCTTTCCCAGCAGCACTTAGCTTCAAGATTCCGCTTGACTTCCTCCTCCCATTGGAGACAGGTCTCTCCAACGAACTGTAGCGGCCAATGAGGCATCTATATTTTTTAATATCTACAGTATGCTGCTAAACCCACAGAGCCCCATTAGAGGGCGGACCTACTGTATGTAAAATGAAACCCAGAATGCATATAAAGGGATCTTGCCTCAATTATCGGATAAAGAGATCAAAGTTCACGAAGGCATTTACTCAAGAGTTTTAAAATTCATTAATACAACTGAATGCTTAGATGTGAGATGTTTGACAGCTGTTGATTATAGCAGACCCAGGTTTTTTGGCAGCGCAATATGTAAGTGAAGGACATCCCAATCCCTCCCTCCCACCTGTGTTGCGATCCAAAGAATAAATGGAAGAGATACATGCATTTTATTTTCATTCTTTCCACTACGTTGACTTTGTCTGTCAGGTAGAAACATTACAATGACAGTGGTGGGTTTCATCTGTCAGTATCTTCCAAGACTACTCCTGTGCCCATCTGTTATCGGACGTGCAAATCCAGCTCTCATGATTAGACATTTTAATTTCAAGTGAAATATTGAAAATCTATCATTGTTGTCTCCACCAGGCCGAAGGCATGGGGAGAGAGTATGTTTTGTGCGTGCGTGCGTGCGTGCGTGCGTCCTCCGTCTGTTACCAGCTAATCTCCGGGACGGTTAACCAGGTCGGTGCCACATTTTGCACGCACACTGGCCTCGATCACACCTAAAAAACATTTGTCTTGTCCGTGTTTAATGGATGCAATCAATGCATTTCCAATGGAAGTCACATGGTTTGACCAAATATTTTAGTTTGATGCGGGGGAGGGGGGCACAACACAGCCATCAAACCATGTGACTTCCATTGGAAATGCATTGGGGCGGCCATTAAACACGGACAAGACACAAGACGGGTGGCTTTCAAAGTTTGCAGGATTGGCCCGTTTTGAACAAAAAGCCTCAAATCTTGAACGCAGCATGCAATTTACGTGAAATCTTTCACAGACTTTCCTGCTAGGCTGAGGAATATATCCCACCCTTTTCACATTGGCCTATTATAGCGCCACTAGGAGGCCACAACCTGACCTGCCCTGGTGGAGACCTGTGCCCAGAGGGGCACTTTTTCTAGTTTGTACTGAAACCATTTTGTGCTTACCTGCATCATTGTCTCCACCAGGCCGAAGGCATGGGGAGAGAGTATGTTTTGCACTCCGTCCGTCCGTCCGTGTGTGTGTGTGTGTGTCCGTCCGTCCGTCCTTCCGTCTGTGAACAGCTAATCTTTGGCACCGTTAACCCGGTCGATGCCAAATTTTGCACACACACTCCCTGGATGCCAACGATGAACCTCTGCCCCAAAATTTCCAGAACGGCCTGTTATAGCGCCACCAGGAGGCCGCTTTGTGCAACACAAGTTTTTGGACAGTACACCTACAGATTTTGTCCAAACATCACGCAAATTGGTACATAGTCTCTCTAGAGCCATTCAACGAAACGGGTCTTTCAGATTTCTCAGACTCCACCCTGATTGGCTAAGATTGGCTTCCAAAGTTCGCAGGAGTGCTCAGTTTCAAACAAAATGCTGCAAATCATGAACACATCGTGTGATTTCCGTGAAATTGTGCACGCACATTCCCACTAAGCAGAGGAAGAAATGCCACATGAACATTTTCAACTCGGCCTCATGGTGGCGCTATAACTGGCCGAAAAGTGTTTTTACCTCTAACTGCACGGATCTGTGGATAACTTTGTATGCCAACTCCCTAGAGGCCAAGGAAAAACCTTTGCCTGGAATTTTTCACATCTGCTCTTTATAGCGCCACCAGGAGGCCGACATATGTAAAACACATTTTCTAATATTACTCCTTCAGATTTTATCCAAATTTCACACAAATCGGTACACATGCTCTCCATAGTCATGTGATCAAGACGGGTTTGTTTGATTTCTCATAATCCACCCTCATTGGCTACAATTGGTTTCTAAACTTTTCAGGAGTAGCCCGCTTTGTACCCGTTTTGTACAAATCGCCACAACTACTCAACGCAGCGTCCGATTGTGGTGCATTGTTGTGCATGCATATTCCCACTAGTACTTACTTACTTATGCCTATCGCTCCTTTTCATGGAGCATAGGCCGTTGACTACAGTTCGCCAGACTCCTCTATCCTGGGCCTTCTTTTCCAGCTGTTTCCATGTCAGTCCACACTGCTTGATGTCAGTCTCAAGGTCCCTGCGCCAGGTGTTCTTCGGCCTCCCTCTCTTTCTTGTGCCTTGCGGGTTCCATCTAAGGGCTTGTCTTGTGATGCTGGTATTGGGCTTCCGAAGTGTGTGGCCGATCCATCCCGACCTTCTTCTCTTAATCTCCTCTTCCACTGGTGGTAGCCTCGCTCTCTGCCAGAGGTCCTTATTGCTGATGGTGTCTGGCCAGCGGATGCTCAGAATTCTCCTCAGGCAGCTATTGATGAAAGTTTGCACCTTCATTGTTGTTGCCTTTGTTGTCCTCCACGTCTCTGATCCGTACAATAGTACTGGCTTGACGTTTGAGCTGAAGAGTCTGAGCTTTGTCCGCTGGCTGATTTGTTTCGAGCTCCAAATGGTCTTGAGTTGGATGAATGCGGCTCTTGCCTTGCCGATTCTGGCTCTGACGTCTGCATCCGTGCCGCCCTGACTGTCTATGACACTGCCTAAGTATGTGAAGGCTTTTACTTCCTCAAGCGCTGTTCCCTCTAGTGTCACTGGATCTCTGTGTGTTGTGTTGACCTTGAGGACTTTTGTCTTTCCTTTATGGATGGTGAGGCCAATTTGTGATGAGGTGTCTGCCAGCACTGTTGTCTTCTCTTGCATCTGCTTTTGAGTATGTGAGAGCAGAGCGATGTCGTCCGCAAAATCTAGGTCATCGAGCTGTGATGTCATGGTCCACTGGATCCCGTTTCTCCTGTGTGTTGTTGTGACCTTCATTATCCAATCGATGGATAGGAGGAAGAGGAAAGGGGACAGTAGACAGCCCTGTCTGACTCCAGTCTTCACGTGGAAGCTTCGAGTGAGCTGACCTCCATGGATGACTCTGCATGTCGTCCCTTCGTAGGAGTTCCTTATCAGGTTGACCAGTTTTTCTGGGATGCCATAGTGTCTGAGCAGTTTCCAGAGGGTGTCTCTGTCAACACTATCAAACGCCTTCTCATAATCTATAAAGTTTATGTAGAGTGGAGAGTTCCATTCCACTGCTTGCTCAATAGCGGGGCAGATAGCGGAAATAATCGTTCACTTGCGGATACAAGCACCAAAATTGGCACACATACTCCTTAGGGGTTGCTCTTTTGAGAAAACCACTGTGCCAAAAAAATATTCAAGATGGCGGCCATTTTTCAAGATGGCTGCCATTGAATATACAGTAATATTGCATTTCACAAAATAAAATCCCATAGACTTGTCCTATTTGAATGATCTTGGTGTCAAATCATACATTTTTCACTATGTAGAATCCAAATTTGGACCCATGGACTTACTCACTAGTTTCCTTGTACCATATAACAGTCCCGGAATCCTAATATTCTGCTAAATTAGAGGTTTGTGTTATGTCTGACTTGGGTAAAATGGATGGTAGTCTATATCTTAGTATTGTTAGAGGTTTAGTATGTGTGTGTGTGTGTGTGTGTGTGTGTGTGTGTGTGTGTGTGGGGGGGGGGGGTGGGGGGGGGGGTACCGCTCGCACCGTTCAGTATCAGCTGAGTAATTTGTTTGGTGTAGCTAAATAAACTGTTGCCCAGGTGGAGCCTGCAGAACCATTGCGGCTCAAGAAACCACCACTCCTGAATGAAGTGTCTGGTGCTGGGACTCTGGTGCAACGCACAGGTCCTGGCGATACTCCTGGTGAGAGCAGGAGTGGACCTGGTGAGACATAGGAGCCCGGACAGGAGTCAACCCACAGAGCCTAGTCCCTCCACATGCCAGAATGATGTGCCTCCCAGTCCCGGCAGAGTAGTTCCAACGGATTGTGTGGCCCTGGTCTTTCCCTAGTGGGTCTGATCGTGGGTAGCTACTGAGACGTAAGTTGGGACTTGATCACCCCGGCTGGGTCACCCGAGTGAGGGGTATGATGTTCGTGAGACCCGAAACCCTGATGACCTTGGGATACATCACTGAGGATATGTCCCGGGTGCATCCAAGTATTTTTGTTCTTTATGACTCCCAAATGTTGTCTAATAAGCCCTGCATCTTTTAGCTAGTGTAGATTACATGTAGTTTACCATGTATGATGTTCAGTTAGACAACGCGCCTGAATTGACAGGGTATGCCAGCAGGGGAGAGCCGAGCCAATGGTAAGGGGGCTATACATGACTTATTCATGGACTTACCAACATGGTGTACAGATCACACTGGACTTAAATGATACTGGATGAACGATCAGGCTAGGTGTAGATTTTATTGTCGAACCTAGTTGTATCCCATACCTTATTGTGCATGATGGCGGTAAAAGGATAACCCCTCTGCCTTGATTCACTGAATACAGATAATGATCATATTGTGATACCTTGATTACCATTCACCAAGATGTCTAATATAGACCCAGGACCGCCTAAATTCAAGACTGACTGGAGCAAGTGTTGTCTTTGCAAAGACAAGAATAGTATGAGCTCTCATCACCACATGCAAGACAATCACAACAACAACTAATATTCCCCTGGTGGTGGCATTGAATAAACTCTGAGGAGGAACAAGGCGCAATATCATGAAGGTTGTCGCATTATGTTCAACAACACGAAACTGGAGAGAGTGAGAACCACAAAATGAAAAGCAGAGAGTGGAGTAGAACCAGCATTCAAAGCAGAGAGTGGAGTAGAACCAGCATTCAAAGCAGAGAGTGGAGTAGAACCAGCATTCAAAGCCAACCATGTTTCAGATGTGACAAAGATGCTGCATACTCTGAACTCACAGGGTATGCGTCGTCATAGAAAGCTATGACGATGCATCTCAGTAAGAGTTATAATGAATGTGCCCAAACTTTAAATGACGGAAAAACTTCTTGCAAGACTCAGTGGTGGAGATGTTATTGCACAGGAGCTCCATGTTGCATGCTTGGCAGACCTTTACAATAGAGAGGTTGTACCTCACAACCACAAAGAGACTGGAAAAGGAACATTCAACCGAAGAGGATGCCCAGTTGCCCACCTACAGGAAATCTCAGAGCTAGTCACATATCTAGTGGAGACCACCAGATCTGGTGAGGGTCCTTCAGTCCTTCGACTTGCAGACATATAGTTCACCTGTACGTGCTATTCCAGTGCCTGGAACAGTTGGGTGTTGATGGACCAGCTGTCAACTCCACATGACTGAATGAAAAACTGCTGTAAGAAATACCTGCTTTGGAGGGACTTGTGGTCCAGCATATATGTCGTTGCAAGATGTTAGCTGCTTTGCTAAGGACAATAGCTTCACTATAAGAGTCAGAGGCTTCTGACAAGCCAAAGCCTACATCTTTCTGGAAAGCCAAATGAACATCCCTTCCCTGCTTGTGAGCCTCCAACTCAGGTATTTCTGACAGCAGTTTCTCCTTCAGTCTTGTGGAGTTGACAGCAGATGCATCAACACCCAGCTGCATTCCACTGGCTGAGCGCACTCTGCTTTTCGTTTTGTGATTCTCACTCTCCAGTTTCGTAATGCGACAACTTTTGTGATATTGCGCCTTGTTCCTCCTCAGATTTTCTTCAATGCCACCACGATCATCAAGTCTGTCTGGATCCATTTTATTAATATGCATCTCATTAATTGTGTGAAAGAGGGGAATATTAGTTGCAATCATAGTGTAGCCATCATGTTGTGATTGTCTTGCATGTGGTGACGAGAGCTCTTTACTATTCTTGTCTTTGCAAAGACAACACTTGCTCCAGTCAGTCTTGAATTTAGGCGGTCCTGGGTCTATATTAGACATCTTGGTGAATGGTAATCAAGGTATCACACACAGTATGACCATTATCTGTATTCAGTGAATCAAGGCAGAGGGATTATCCTTTTACCGCCATCATGCACAAAAAGGTATGGGATATGACTAGGTTCGACAATAAAATATCTGATCTACACCTAGCCTGATCGTTCATCCAGTATCATTTAAGTCCAGTGTGATCTGTACACCATGTTGGTAAGTCCATGAATAAGTCATGTATAGCCCTTACCATTGGCTCGGCTCTCCCCTGCTGGCATACCCTGTCAATTCAGACGCGGCTGTCTAACTGATCATACATGGTAAACTACATGTAATCTACACTAGCTAAAAGATGCAGGGCTTATTAGACACCCCCCCCCCCCCCACACACACACACACACACACACACACACACACACACACACATACTACACATCTAATTATACTAAGATATAAACTGCCATCCATTTTACCGGAGTCAGACATAACACAAACCTCTAATTTAGCAGAATATTAGGGTTCCGGGACTGATATATGGTACAAGGAAGCCAGTGAGTAAGTCCATGGGTCCAAATTTGGAATCTACATAGTGAAAAATGTATGATTTGACACCAAGATCATTCAAATAGGACAAGTCTATGGGATTTTATTGCGAAATGCAATATTACTGTATATTCAATGGCAGCCATCTTGAAAAATGGCCGCCATCTTGAAATTTATTTTGGCACAGTGGTTTTCTCAAAAGAGCAACCCCTAAGGAGTATGTGTGCCAATTTTGGTGCTTGTATCCGCAAGTGAACGATTCTCCTGTAATTTGCATGTTATCTGCCCTGCTACAACTATGATACGGAGAGTTGTAATTTGGTCAACACAGGATCTATTCTGCCGGAAGCCTGCTTGATGGTCTCTTAGTAGCGGGTCCGCCGCTTTCTTTATTCGGTCCAGGAGAATCCTGTTAAAGATCTTTCCTGGCACTGACAGCAGCATGATTCCTCTGTAGTTATGGCACTGACTGAGGTCTCCTTTCTTGGGGAGCTTGACCAGGTATCCTTCCTTCCAGTCTGTTGGAATTTCCCCTTTCTCCCAGATCTCCTTGAACAGTGGGTGTAACATCTGAAGCATCTGTGTCCGCCCTCAGTGCCTCTGCTGGGATGTTGTCTGGTCCTGTCGCCTTCCCGTTCTTCAGTTGAGTGATGGCCTTCTTTATTTCCAGCTTGGTTGGGATTCCACAGTTGATGAGGAGGTTTGTCTCTGCTGCTTGTATATCCGGAGGGTTAGGTGGTGTCGGTCGATTTAGAAGCTCCTCAAAGTACTCTGCCCATCTTTCCTGTTGTTGTTGTGGTTCTTTGCTTGTATTTCCCTCCTTGTCTTTCACTGGTCGCTCTGGTTGGCTCCTCTTTCCTGACAGTTTCTTGGTGGTGTTGTACAGCTCCGCCATGTTTCCTTTCGCAGCTGCCTCTTCAGCTTCTTTTGCCAGGCTGTCGATGTAGACCCTCTTGTCTGTACCACATTCATCTGGATCTTCTTTTGCTTGGTTCTGAAGGAGGCTGTTATAATTCGTGATCCACGTGGTTCCCATCCCATCAGTGCCCCCTGAGCTGTTTTGGATAGCAGCAGACCTACCCCCTCTGTATGCGGGGATTTTTCTTCTTCGTGTCCTGAGTATAGCAAGAGTTCTCCTGTCGTCGGTCTTTGTTGTCCGGATTGGGTCCACCGTGTTTCGCTGATTCCTAGCAGATCTAAGCTATATCTCCTCATTTCTCCTGCTACTTGCATGGTCTTACCTGTCTCGTGCATGGTCCGAACATTCCATGTTCCTATTCTAATACTTTCTCTGTTTGAGAGAAGGGGTTTCGGCTCTGTGGCTTCCTTGCGGCTTTCATCACACAGCGTCATGATTCTTCTTGATGAAGAACCTTCCTCCACCAGGGTTTGGGTCTGTCTTTCTGTATTCAACGTTTCTGTAGCATATGTGGGTTTTTTACAGTTTGGGGTTGCTGGCCCCAAGCCCAACCTTCCCCCATTTCTGGGTTCAGGATTGTTTGGGGTCAGTTTGTTAGTCCTCTTCCCTAACCTGTTGTCTTCCAGGCAATGGATTACAGTCTCATACCACGTGAGACCAGACAGGCTATATATTCCCACTAGGCTTTGGAAGAAATGCCACTTGACAGTTTTCAAATCAGCCTCATGGTGGCGCTACAACAGGCCAAGCCACGTCGTTTATATTGCTCCTAAACATTTTGCCAAACATCACACACACACACACTCCTATCCTCCTGGTGGAGACCTGTGCCCAGAAGGGCACTTTTTCTAGTTTCTAGCATACTGTATGTTATATGCCAGCAACTCTACATCTGACCTCACTGACACACCAGATTAATAGGTTAACTCCTGCTTCTCAACTGTGCCGTATTAAGAAGCTCTGTTGTTTCAACGCGACCCCGATCGTCTTACTGTTATATTATACATTTACTGTATATTTATATATGTACATTTGCGATTCGCCAACTTGGGACTCCTGTAGTGCTGCCCTCCTATCCAGCATCAGGGTCTTGAGCACTAGCTGCAGTGTTTCGAGCTCCGCTGTCATGCCTCAATGTGTTTAGGTGTTGCGCCTCTTTTCACTCATAGTTAGCTAGCTATAGGGCCTATAAGCTAGCTAATTATAGGGCATAGCAGTGGTGTCCATGTTCTGGTTCCATCGATCCGGAACCCATTATTTTTTCCCATAGATTTTAAAGCCTATTTTAAGCCTATAGAATCAAGCCATCAAGGATCCTGGTGAATCATTACCATACAACTTTAGATTCTGTGAGAATAGAAAATGCGGAAAACCGCAAAACAAATGGTATTTATTAAATATAGTATCATATAATTAAATATTACATTTCTTTTTCAAAGAATCAAATGTGTTGTGGTCATGATTCACCAGGATCCTGGATGGCTTGATTCTAGGATTAAAATAATATAAATATTTTTTGAGTGGTGCAACCACTCCAAGGAACAGCTTTGTCCCTATGTCCCAACCTATGTCCCAACCTATGTGACTGTGACTATGTCCGTTTAGAGTACCAATAGGGGGTGCTGTTGCACCACTCGCTTCAGACTGGTCTGATTTTTTTGTCTGAATTGATGGAACCAGAAAATGGCCGCCACTGCTATGCCCTATTTATATATTTATTTCAGAATTGAGCAACATTTGTGTGAGGAGGATTGATTTTGTTCCCTTAGTCTGTTGCTCCAATTTTTCACTGGTTCAATGGCATTTGGCACTGATGATCCGAGAAGATTAAAAGAGAAATAATGTGAGAATGTACTGTACTTTCTCTCTCTCTGTGCCTGCTTGGCGTCTCCATGTCACTGTGCGCACTCGCTTTCCTCGCTTCCATCATTCCAACCTCACTTCACTAGCCTTGCTTCTCAGCTAGCCTCTAGCTATTTAGTCCGCTATGGGCAATCAGGCTGAACAAGATACTGGCTAAAGAAAAAAGTATCATCTTATGCACAGATTGTGCAGTGTTTGCAGTACGCCGTACAAGTGTGAAACATTGGATCTGGTTCAGGAAGATGAGGCGAGAGCCACTCGATATGCAGCCTCTTTGTTCTCTTTTTTCCCTTCCATGTCTCATAATCATCTTTGAGGTGCCTAATCCTGTGTTTGCATCGCAGCATAATTTTATCCTCCCGACGCAGGGGGGTCCTTCATTACCAGGGGGCTGTACATGCTTTCTCATGCATTAAAAGAAAAACTCTAACAATAACAAAGGGTGTTCAGGCCGCTCAAGACCTCATGAATAATGGTCCTCGAGGAGGTCTTGAAGGGGCTGAGGTTTTCCTGGCCTCCCCTCGTCGTCAGGAAAACCTTAAAGGGCTGCTCTAACGATTCGACTTCCGCTACTCGATGCAACTCATCTCTCTCTCTCGCTCTCTCTCTCTCGCTTGCTCTCTCACTCGCTCCCTCGTTCGCTCGCTCGCTCATACACACTCTCACTCTCCTTTCAAATCATTGATTTTTCAGAGGTTGTATAAAATATTTACAATGTGTGGGCAGAGTTCTTTCTCTGGGAATTTAGAGGGGGGGGGGGAATCATTTTGAAAGTGGAGGGAGTAGAAAGGGAGGAGAGAGAGAGAGAGAGAGAGAGAGAGAGACGGAGAGAGAGAGAGACGGAGACAGAGAGAATGTGTAAGGAGACAGATAAGAGCCATAGAAGCCCACCCGAATGCATGCCTTGAATATCAATGCTTCACTTTGAAACTGTTCCTAAATATAAATAAATAAACAGAGCCACTGATAAAGGTTGTTATTCAGAGCTCTTGTATCACCACATTCTACCCTTTATAACGTCACATCATATTGATTTGTGCACAGATTCTGACAGTTTTCAGGCTTTGAAGGCTAAACTCCACATCTTTTTGTTGTTGTTGTTCATCTTTACCTTCTCATTCAAACCTTTGGCGCACGCTCTTATTTTTTTTTGTGTTGTTGTATCTTATAACATTGTCTCTCTCACTTAATGTAGGCGTTTGGGTGCCTAAAAATGAAAGACCGCCAGTCTTAAGGAACTTACCTAAACAAAGGCTCCATTGTATCAAAGAGATGTTGTCTGTCATGTTTGTCGATATGGGTATTCTTCATGAATCTCAATCTGAGCAAATTGTCTTCATGCAGGGAAGGGGGGGGGGGGGGGGGGGGGAGATTACAGTTATTATTATTATTATTTATGTATTAATTCAGTATGCCATACAGTACCCAAAGTAGGAATACCAGATTGATAAACTCCAAATTCCTTCTACTGTCTTCCACGTTTTTTCAGGTGGGAGGGACAATGTACAACACAGGCCGCCATGTCTCTCTGCGACTGGACAAGGAACATCTGGTGAATATTTCTGGTGGGCCAATGACATACAGCCATCGCCTGGAGGAGATTCGGCTACACTTTGGCAGTGAGGACAGCCAGGGCTCTGAACACATGCTCAATGGACAGGCCTTCTCTGGAGAGGTCAGTTGCTGGAAGATTTAAACTTTTTTTAAATGTACTTTCCTCTGATGAAGAGATTCGATCTGAGATTCTGTGACATATCCCACGAAAAGACAGATTTGTCGTTCTAAAATTTTCATCAGCGTCAGCGTATTTGCTCAGATAGTTTTATTGCTTTCTGGCAATAACTTGGATAACTGATTAGAGTAGATGGAACTTCATTGATCCCTGGGGTCAATCAATAAAGTATTGCATTGTAGCCAAGATATTGCAAAAGGTCCATACTGTACACAGACAAGTACGGTAGTAGTCACTGAATGTGCAGTTTCTATCTAATAATCATGATAGTATTGCTAATGTGAATTCCCAAATAAGAAGTGTTTCTATCAATGCATGCAGCAGAAACAAACAACACAGTTTGCTTGAACATTTACTACACATACACAAACACATGGCATGATCGGACCTGAGGGAGTCCGAGGGGACATGGAATGTTAGGGGAGAGCTACGCTGTTGAGGTCCTTGTGGGTTGTGAGGAGTATTTTGAAGTTGATTATTTGTTTGACCAGGAGCCTGCAGTAAAGACATTGAAGGACTGGTGTGAGCAAGTCAGAAGCTGAGTTCTGAACATTTATCGTTTACATTATTGTATTGAGGACTTTAGAGGTGAGGCCATAGGAGGGATGGTGTTGCATCCTGTAGCTGGGATGTGGTTGGGTTCCCAAACGGTGGTGTGTGCACCCCTTGCGTTGCATGAACGCCGTGACAAGAAAAGGGTAATGGCGGTTTTATGGTGTTATTTAACACAAACGGCAAAATCCGGTAAAACACTGTTGTAAGGAGATGTATAGAGCAGCTGTGGGAGTATACAGCAGCTGCATGTCTCTCAGTGCAGTGACATTCTGTGATTATTTGCCATAATCATATAACGAGACTGAGCGTTTGGGGGTGTGAAAGGGTTCTGAAGTCACAGAGGTGGGGGCTGACCATGGAACATTCAATATTGAGTAAGAAATCCTAGGTGGAGCAGGTGAGCCAAAAGGCTTGCATTTTCTGATTTATTGTAGTTGAGTTTTTGGCAGATGGTGTTATTGGAATGGGTGGTGGTCTGTGGTGGTGGTGCCTGTAGAGATGTGTGTGTGATCGGCTTTACGGCCAAGCTACACCAGGCTTTTCTCGCGCGTTTACCCTAAACGCGCGGCCCGCACGTGCATTTTTTAAAATAGGACTGGACCTAAATTAAACGCACCCGCGGGAGAAACGCGCGAGAAAAGCCTGGTGTAGCTTGGCAGTTACCCTAACAGTGAATCTTGAAGGCATGCTGGTAGACGTTCTGATTCAAGTTCTAATGGAATGAAAAGGATCATGGGACCAAATACCGAACATTGGGAAACATTGGGTCTGGAGGCATGAGATGAGAATTGAGTGGTTGATGGTGTCAAAGTAGGGGTGGGCAAAATAAATCGATTCAGTGATATATCATGATTTTTAATGCCACGATATCAATATTGAATCGTCAAGTTCAGAATCCAATCTTTTCGATATTTATGTATTTATTTTATGACTTAATGCAGGTTGCCCTAACTAATACGTTATAAGTTAGGCACACAACATTGGTGTGCGGTGAAGCAGAGGAGAAAAGCTCTATACTTTTACTTGGTTGGCAGGACGGTAGGACCAGACGTCCAGGAATTTTTACACAAGTATTTTCAGGGTGCCGGGTGGAATTAATTAAATTAAAGTGCGTCCGGCGATCCAGCGTGGCTTTTACTTTTTAATTCTGCAGACAGTGCATATATATTTATTTTACCAGGCGTGACTCCAACTCCAAGCATCACTCAACAAAAAATGTGAAGTAAAAAATATCATGTATTAAATCCTCCACGAGGATAGATAGCCAAAACCGTGCCAGATGTGCTAGAATTCAACTATATAACCGGGAGAGACCCGGAAAATTTCACACGGGCGCGCGTGAGTAGTCCCCGCTCAGCGCGCGTGCATGTGCGGGGGCACGCTACGGATCTCGCCTGCAGCGCCACCTAGGGCCCAACCGGCCCTGTTCGCAACCAATGGCACATCTCCCACCTAATCACGCCGGCCAATCACAATTTGCGTCCTCACTTTTGTCTTCAATGTTTGTGTTTACACACCTTTGTCTTCAGTGTTTGTGTTTACACACTTTTGTTTTCAATGTTTGTGTTTACCTAAACCCTCAAAGCTGGACATAGGAGGGGATATCGCCCCTCAAAAACGGCACCACTCGTGACATGTGGCAGCCACGTCTATGGACTTTTAATGTTTCTTTAAGTGTGATTTGTTTTTGTATATGGATGACAGCAGCAAGCTTTAGGGTGGGGGGGATGAGGTCACTGGACACAGAGAGTTTTTAACTCTGGTGATGAATGGAGAGGGTGAGGGGAGAGATGCCATAATGTGTAGCTCCAGGGTGCAGGTAGAGGTCTTTATGCTAGTGATTATGGAGGATTGTTCAGATACGGTGATTTCAGTCAAGTGGATGGTTGGAGAATAGAGGGATGGCACGTTTGGGATTCAGGGATGGTGCCATGGCGGAGGAGGTGGTGGGCAATACATACTTGTTTTTTATTGGAAAAGCTGATCATGACCGGAGGACAGTTTGATAGTGATACCAGTTATGTGGGGGAAGCGGAGGAGAGAGAGTAGGCAGGGGTTGATAGATTTTAGACTCCAGAATGTTATAGAGCACTTCTTCTTGACGAGGGGGTTGGGAGTATCAATGGCCATGGTGAGGGCCAGATGACCATAGTTGATGATGGTAATTCCGGAGGTGCAGAGTTTATTAGTGTTTTTTGAGTTACCTATAGAACAGATGGTGAGATGGCAGAGCTGTGTGAGGAATTCAGAGAGATCAGGAGGGAATGCAGGGTTAGGTTTGTGGCGGAACTACTCACACCATTGCGAGCTATTGCCATTTGCCGCTGTTACTGTATTATGAAGAAGGAAAAAAAACAATTTGTTTGGCAACAAAATGATTGCAGTCCTGAATGGCACATTTATTATAATTAATGATAATGATTTTTCCTCTCTGTGAGGAGTGTTGTTGTTGTTGTTGTTTTTTTGCATCTGTAGATCTGTGACCCAAGCAGAAGAGGCCATGCAGCCCTCTTTGTTCACCAATTGCTGCCATTACGCATGCCTGACTCAGAGGCTTTGTCTTGATTTGAGCTGTCTTCAATGGGTTAGCCTCGTGTTTTAAGAGATGTTTAGCACCCAGGGGAGAGATTCTGAAGCCATCTGCGTGGGGAGCACTGCTTGCTTACTATACTCTGATGTGATGTACAGTAGGCTACAGTATGATGGTACTGTATGCTGCTGTGCATCCCTAAGACGCGCAGTGTGTGGGGGTTATCACACTTACATAACCATTTCTCAGGTGGATATAAATGCATAAACTGCTCATCCAGCACTAGCCCTTTCTGTCTTACTTGGAGCAAAATAATTTCAAGGTTCACTAATGCATCACAAAATGGATATGCTGTCATTCATTCATTCATTCATTCATTCATTCATTCATTCATACAGTATGTTATTTTGTTTTCATGGCCACTAAGGTGAAAAAGTGCATTCCTCAAAAAGTTAAACGCAACTTTTGAAAGCACTCCACTCAGCCCAAAAACAAAGCTCACTGACCAGCACCTTTTAAAAGCCTCCTCTGTTTTGTCACCTTTTGGTCAATTCTCATAGATTTCAATGTAAAATGGTGGTACACCATTTTTGAGGGGCACTAGCACCTCCAACAAGTCTATTGACTTTTAATGTTTGTTTTATTCATGCGCCCCAAAAATCTGCCAAGTCTATGGACAAAAACAGGCCCCAACTCGTGACGTCATGTGGCAGCCAAGTCAATGGATGTTTCTTGACTCATGTGTCTGACACTCAGGTGTCATGGTTACATTACAGTTGAACAAAAATCAACTAAAATTACATTTTGAAATGCCCTTGTGCATTATTCAACTGAATATTATGGCATTTATTTGGCAAATAAAATCACCAGTACAATATTCACCACGAAATTCTGGAGGAAAAATTCTACATGACAAGCATTTGTTAGTTAGTTGGGAACGATGCAAATTGGGAATACACCACCCAGTTACAGTACATAGTAATACCTGTTGCAATACCCATTGTCAAAGTACCTGTCTGTCTGTCTTTGTTTATTTTATGCCCATTTACGTGAGTTTTCTGAATCTTTCTGTCTGTATGTGTCGCTTTTACACGCAAAGAGAGATCCCTGTAGTCATCAGATACAGAGATCTCCATATTTTTGGGTATAAAAGGGAGACAGACAGACATATGCAACAGGTGCTCTGATAATGGGTACAATTGCATAACCAGGTGAGGAATGCATTCCTATAACTTGCATTGTTCCCTACTTCCATCCTTACCGAGTAGTTTCTTAAAACCCGAATGGGGTGTCTGTTTTGCTGTCCTACAGTAACGTCACTAGGGCTGCTTGTAAATACCCACCAGGGAGAGAAAACTTTCTGTCAATATATTTTTGTAAAATGGCATACAATTTCCACAAAATATCAATGCGTATAACCCATGTCCATCCACAACGGCTTGCCGAATCGGATGACACACGAGTAGGATCTCACATTTCTGGACCCCTCAAATGGTATGCAAATGCAGCTGATGAGCATATTAGATTAATTATTCTTTTTATTATCATTCCATTGTGATTTTAGGCATTGGAAAATACAATTAATCATTAAATCCTTAGGAAGTGGCACTAAATTGCTATCCTCCTTATCTCGTTATTCATATCCACCAGTATACTGTAGGATTAAAGCCCTGAAACAATCAGATAGGGATTAGAAGTTTTCAACTCCTCTCCTGTTTACGTTATTAAACCTTGCGGCGTTTGATTTCTCACCTGATGGTGCCTATGTCGTGCTTGTGGGTTCTTACCTGTTCTGAGTCAGTGAGTGTTATGTAATGCAGAGAATCTCTCCCACCCACCTCTCTCTCTCTCTCTCTCTCTCTCTCTCTCTCGTGCTCTCGCTCTTTCACTCTCCCCTCCCTCCTTTTCGCCCTTGTCTGCAAATAAGTGGTGGCTGTGCATGTCCTTGAAACGAGAACAAAGAGAAAAATATTATAACTTAAAAAAGAGAAACATCCTTCTGAAATGGCCGCCTGTGGGAGGACATACTGTAGAAGGAGGGCTTGGGGGTGGGGGGAGGTTCTCTTTTAAAGCATTAATATTCCAAAGCTCGATATTACAACCCTCATATCTTCAACCTCACCTTGCTTTTTTGTCTTCCCTGTGTGTGTGTGTGTGCGTGTGCGTGTGCGTGAGCGTGTGCGTGTGCGCGTGCGTGCGTGCGTGCGTGCGTGCGTGCGTGCGTGCGTGCGTGCGTGCGTGCGTGTTTATGTCAATAAACACTTCCTGTTTATTCCTGTTTATCGAAGTGCATGCACTGTGTGTGTGTGTGCGTGCCCACGCTATAATGTGAGTACTCTGATTGCATGACTGGTGGTGTTACTAGTGGGTGTATTGGCTGACCACTGATGTTCAAGGTATTCCAACACCTCTGGTTTAATTTATTCCCTTTTTATATTTGTGTGTTCAACTCCCCTGGAGCAGATTCACAGACCTTGGTCTTTTAATAGGTGCTAAGATATCTATTGTTTCAATGTTGTTTTTTTCTCTCTTTTTTCTCTTTTTTTCAGTTTTAAGTCGAGCTGGTGTTCATGGCTAACACTCATCAAATCTAATATACACACCCAGTATGTTTTCATCAATCTGTTTTTGAATTTGAAATACTGAATGGAAATGTCTGAATATTTCATATATTATATATTTTTTAAATGCTTAATTTCTATTTATTTACAATTAGCTATGGTGGAAAAGTTGCCATATGAATAAATGTGGCATGGTAAGGGGTGTATGTTTATTGATTATTGATTTTTATTGAATGAGGACCTGGCTATTGCACCACAATGTCGTCATGGTACAATAGCCCTAAATAAATAGACCATTGCATGCCCTATTCGTCTGTTCTGCTGGCATCTTCAAGGTTGAAAAACAGCAGACTTTTCTTTCCTGGCAAAATCTTGCTTACCTCGGGACCAGAAAGGCTGAAGCAGCCAATAGCTTTGATGGGAAACAGGTAGGACGATAAATATTTGATTTGTTGGGGTAGCATGTGCTTGGAATGGCATAACATGAAAATTAAAAACAAAGAATTGGACCGATTGCATACGAATGTGATCATTGCGGATGTAGTGATTGCGAAAATAGTGAGCGATTACTATGTAACCTAGGCAGAACTGTCGGTCTGTCCGTCTGTCTGTCTGTCATGCTGTGACACCACCCGCCCGCCACCAGAGGGCGCAGCTGTATCACACACACACACACACAGTAGAAAACTTTAAAAAAGGAAAAGGAAAACTTTAAAAAAAAAGAAAGAAAAGAAAAAAACGGAAACTTAAAAAAAGAAATAAAAAGGAAAACAAAACAAAAAAAACACTATAAAAAAATAAAAAGTACGTAATTTATTCTAATTGTTATTGCAATTTGTGAGCTGCGTTTGCTTCCCGCGTTTGCACGTCTTACTTGTTATAAGAGTTGATATCTAAAGAGCTCATATTGATTACTCCTAAGTACATTATAGCATACATACAACTGCTTTGACTGCTATACAACTTTTTAAATAAGTCAGCTATTGTTTTGAAGGAAGATGAGTTAGAGTAAAAATTTAACAAAATGGCAGTCGGACGATCTTAACTGCTGAAGCTGTAATATTATTCACATAGTGACACACTTCTCCATGGACTCACAGAGGAATCTATGGAGTCACAGAGCGGCGCAGACCCATGCACCAAGCCACAGAGGCACAGCGGAATTGATTGATTGATTGAATAGTTTATTGAACATAAATATAAAAACAGCAAGTAACAGCAAGAGTACAGTCAAACATTCAGTTCAAAAGGGATAGCACCAACAAATGTCCTTGCGATCTGTTTAGGCCCTATGCAATCAATTCATATCGACATGACATGAATAATAAATAAAGAAACAAAATTCAAAACCATCAATAACAACAAAAACATCTAAATCATGTCCGGAAAAACAAAACAAAAGTATAGAGTTAGGAAAAAGGAAGGGGGGGGGGGGGGGGTGATCACCTGTTTAACTCTTTTTTTTGCCCGCTAGGTGGTAGCATAAGCACAGCCGTTCACTCTCACTCTATGAGCCTCGGTTTCATTTCCGGGTTATCAGTGAGGTGGGGGTTGTTGTGAGCACAGTGATCATTAGCATTAGCTCATACCCCTTACCTCTCGTCAGAAACGGTAAGGGGTACGGTGGCACAGTTGGTAGTGCTGTCCCCTCACAGCTAGAAGGTCCTGGGTTCGATTCCCGCTCGGGGCGCTGTGGGTGCTGGCGGCGTGTTTCCTCCTCCGCGTCATCAGTGCCCATACCCGAGGCGGGGTTGGCGAAAGGGCCTTTCTGTGTGGAGTTTGCATGTTCTCCCCGTGTCCCCTAGGGTAGGTACCTCACAAAAAACATGCAGTAATCCTGGTCTCTAAACTGCCTCCCCCTGGCCAGCCGGGGAGCCTGATGGAGGGGAAAGGAACTGGTTGGAATAACGTGTTCCTTCCACGCGCTACGTCCAACCAGGGAAACTCCCCCCTGTCAGGTGTAAAGGAGCAACTTGGACACTCAGGCATGAAGGAAGCATGAGTTCAAGTCCGTTGCTCTCCCCATGTCCCCCATATATGGGGACTAGGTTGGCGGAGGGTGTGTAGAGCCCAGGATCACATTAGATAATTGACACGGGGGTGAAAAAATGGGTTATAAAAAATGTGATAAAAGTGGGATAAAAAAAAGAAAAGAAACGGTTACATGTCCGGAGCGATGTGAGACATATAGTCACAAATTAAATACGATCAGGATCAGGATGCGCGACGGCTCACCATGGACAGCGATTGAAGCTTTGGAGATAGAGGGCTTTGAAAATCATGTTATAATGGAGGCTCAATGGAGCTGGATGGAAAAAACCCATAGCTGGTGGGGACGGGAACATGTACGTAGTTGGCACCTGCCGTACCATATCCTAGGGGGTCAGAATATGTTCATACATGGCGCAGAAATAATTAAGGGGAAAGGATTATTTCCTCTCCCTTGGGCCTGATGAAAGGTGGATTTTTATGAATACATGTGACCCTTGAATATGCAGTCATTATTTCCTATTTGTTTGTGTCTGACTGTAAACACTGATTTGGCTCTCGTTTGATACTGATCCTCTTCCCAATTAAGGTTTCTTCTCAATAGTTTTGTCGTCTCAAGTTACATATGGACACAAATGCAGATAGAGGTCCGCTGGGACCCCGCTGGTTCTATGTTTATCAGCTGCAGCGTATTGGCCCAGTGACAGTGTGCAGGTGTGAAGCAGCGTTCATTAAGCCCCTGATTAAGATGGCGGTCATGCCAGTGTGAGATGACAGCGCCATGGGGGCACGGCAGGAAATAGCACGTCTGGACCCCCCTCCCAAAATGCCATCTGTTTTCTTTCCAAGCTATGTCACCAAGGCACTGGCACAGGCACTAAAGCTCATGTGAAATGGAGGCACACGCACGTATGCGCGCGCACACACACGCGCGCACACACACACACACACACACACACACACACACACACACACACACACACACACACACACACACACACACACACACACACACACACACACACACACACACACACAGTCACACACTCTCTCTCTCTCTCTGCGCACACTTTAAGAAACAATAATCCTTGAAGTGATACAAGGAGGACACACACAAGGCAACGCTCATGTGGGGTAGAGGGTGGGAGTGAGGGGGAACAGTTTTCCCTCCCCAGGTAGCAAGCGAACACTTAAACACACCCTGTCACCCATCAGGGGAGGGTAGGCACAGAGGAGACGAGGTCAGGATTCAATTCAATTAGCGTCAGAAGTTTTTAGAAGCTAACAGCTCACTGTGGGAATTCTGGAGGCTGTTCTGATGCTACATGTTCGGTGTGTGTGACTGCGGGGCTGCTGTCACCTACATTACTTTATTGTGAATTACCCACAATGCACCTGCTTGCATCAGAAATGCTGCCCACAGATACAAGCAGTCATAGATATATATAAACTCTAGATAGCTCACCCGCGCTGTTGGCCAATGGAGAGCGACGTCGTTACGTGGCGGCCATCTTACCTCGGGCCACATAACATTGTGTCTATGGGGCATGTACTCTTAAATGACCGTAACTTGCTACATTTTCAACCGATTTTCAAACGGTTTGGTTTGTTATAAACGTCAGAGACGTCCGCATACTTATATGCTTTTATACAAC
This sequence comes from Electrona antarctica, assembly GCF_951216825.1. Taxonomy (NCBI): domain Eukaryota; kingdom Metazoa; phylum Chordata; class Actinopteri; order Myctophiformes; family Myctophidae; genus Electrona; species Electrona antarctica. The sequence continues at coordinate 19,305,051 of NC_136805.1, forward strand.
GTTCATATATAAAAAAAAAAAAAAGCAGATAAGCGTCCTGAATCATAGCCACGTTGACAACGTTTGTAATAAACCAACCCGTTTGTAAATCCGTCAAGATTTGAGCGAGTTATGACTGTTTCTGTTTGAGCTGCCATTGAACATACTGTACAGTAGCCCCGAAGTAAGATGGCTGCCGGGTGAACGACGTCAGAAACTCCGCCTTGAGCCATCTAGAGTTTATATATATCTATGCAAGCAGTAGTGTGTCTTTTCTTCCTGCGGTTAAGATTCACACCCTGTTCCACCTGCTCCGACAGCAGACCTGAGAGGTAAGAAAGGCAAGGGCTATTTTCCAAGTCGAGTGCAGTGTCAGTGTTCTTTTATTATTATATTATATATTTATTGTGCATTATAAACACGCTGTGCCAAATTAAACAAGTGATTTCAAACTGTCTTTGACAGAGAATGACAGCTTACAGTGATCAAAGTCGTACGATTGTCACAGACATTACCGCAGTGAAATTTGTTCTCTGCATTTGACCCATCTCATGGAGCGGTGAGCTGCAGCCGTGCCGCGCTCGGGAATCATTTGATTAGTAGATTTGAACCCCCAATACAATCCATCTCTTGATGCTGAATGTCAAGCAGGGAGGCATTGGGTCCCATTTTTACAAGTCTTTGGTATGACCCGGCCGGGGATCGAACCCCGAGAGGACCGAATCCCAGTTTCAGGACAGACACTCTAACCAGAAGGCCACTGTCTGGTCTGTATACCTGCATGTAGGACTGCATGTTATGACCACACTTTAACCCAGGGTTTCTCAAAGTGCGTGCCGTGACACAAGTCCAAGGTCCTGCAGAATACAATATTTGGAATTTATCAATATCACTTCTCTCAAGTTCTCCTCGTGACATAATGTATGGGGAAATATTTAAATATTTACTTACCGTAACATGACAACTGTTTTGTGCAGTATAAATGTAAGTCAGGGGTGCCATGGATAACAAAGCTATTTACAGGGTTCCCTGAGCAAAAAAGGTTCGAGAACAACTGCTTCAACCGTCCTATTTCTATGTATGGCATAAACATTGTCATGCGAAAATACCGGAAATAGCATATCTACATCTCTTCAGTGATGTTTTCATAACTCTGTGCAAGTGCCTCGTTCCTGACCCCCCATCACTGTTGTACCAATAATGATGTTAAAGCCTGACCTCTCCTAATTAATACAGGATAGGCTGAGATGTAAAGGAATGTCTGAGTGGCCCGAGGAGAGGAAACAGAGAGAAACTCTTTCATTAGATATAAATTTAAATTAGGCCACGGAGGTGTAGGAACCTTTTTTATCTTAAAGAACTGCCATAGATTGTCTACAGTCATCACATTAGACTGCATAATTTTATATGCAGATTCTTTTAAATGGCTTTGCCCTTCACCTAAGTCTAAGAGCTGTAATTAATTTAAGTTTTGCTTACATAATTATATAATGGCTCTATTCTTCTCACCTGATGGAACTTGATTCCTTTAGTAATAATCTACCATTATTTAGATGCACTAATGGACATGAACTTTAACAGTAATGTGCTTTTTAATTAAGACAAAACATTTTCGTTTAAAAGGTTAAAGCTCTATTCTGAATAGTGTGTTTTCTCAGTAAAAGGGGCCTTCCTGTCTCTCCAGCTCTTTAGCAAACAGAAAATGTATTTTCAGGTGGGTTAATAGTTTAGGAAAGAGAACCCCTCAATCTTATATTGTTCAAATTCCATATTTATTTGTTTCATCACTTCCAAATTGCTTGTTTATCGTGTATGCTGCATGAGTTTTCTTTCTGATTAGATGAAATTGTTAACCTGACCTGAAAATGGGGTGCATCAAACGGCGGGGAGAAAGTGAAAAAAGACTCAACTGAATCGCCGCGAGAGTGCCGAAATTTAGAAGCAAAGGCTGTTGAAGGAGCGCTAAAAGGGTGAAACGCGCCTGTGAAGCGTCACATTTCTATGATGTGATACAATCACAAAGTCCCAGGTAATGAAGGAAGCATTTTTTGATCATGTTCAATTACTGAAACACTGTTAGGCTAGCCAGCATAGTGTAACAGTGTCTGTCTGTCTGTCTGTCTGTCTGTCTGTCTGTCTGTCTGTCTGTCTGTCTGTCTGTCTGTCTGTCTGTCTGTCTGTCTGTCTGTCTGTCTGTCTGTCTGTCTGTCTGTCTGTCTGTCCATTTGTCTGTCCATTTGTCTGTTCATGCAAGCTGACAATGAAAATGTAATAGCTTTCATTCAGAACATGATAAAAATGAAAATGTAATAGCTTTCATTCAGAACATGACATGGGACCCCTCAGTTGTTGCACTTTGAGTCCTGGACCAAAGTAAAATAAATCGTAACTAGAAAAGAGCTCTCCCCGGAGTGCAGGTCTCTGACAGTCCGGGTTGCCTACCATTTGCTCATTTACTCATTGATGTTTAGAAACAACCCCCTTCAGGATAATTAAACACCCCGTCTTTGCCTCTGTGTTTAATCATCCTGTCGGGCGTTATTTCTCTACAACTCCCGCTGTGGCATATATTATCTCTTGTGTAACACTTTTCTGAGCCATTATTACATTATGAACTGTCAATACATTATATAAGGTTCTTAACTCATTCATAGCTAAATTTCAGTAGCAATAGTTAGCACAGGCTGACATAGATTTGTTAAAAGAAGTCAAAAACGTATTTGGCCTATATGAGTTTTAATATAACATTATTACATGATTCAGTTATGCACAAATATGTTATGTGCTCATAATTACATTATGAGCTTATTTTTGCATTATGAGCTGTTATTACATATTAGTTGCTACAGGGTATAAAGGGCCGTCCACACTAAGAATGATAACTATAGTATGACGTTAACTATCAAGATAATGATGTGGGCATCCGCACTGAACATTCTGTAAAGTTGTGCCTACTGTAGCACACGCTGTGCGTTCTTAATGTGTCAGAGACCCAAAATGGATATTGATGACCTGTTCCTGCATACGTTGAACAGTGACAGAAAAGGAAGATAAGAAGTGTACGCATTTATGAAAATCAATACTTATTGATCTATCTCTCTCACTCTCTCTCTTTCTCTTTTTCTCCTCGCCACTCTCTTCACCACTATGCTTCTAAAAGAAACATAGCAGTGTCAGCAACTGTTTGTTTTCTCCCCAATTTAGTCTTTGTACAAATTTCTACATACATTTCTAATATTGTCTATGTATTGTCACTGCTGTTGTATCCTTCTGGCTCACCTGCTAGTGAGGAGCTCCCACCAGGAGGATGTAGAACCTTTGTCCTACTCCTCCTGCCCCAGTACGTATAGGAGGATGTGCAGTCCAAATTATCTTACAAATTGCTAATAAAAGCAATCTGGTTGCTGGTGGCTCACCCAATGCATTATGGATAACCCAGCCCATATTATTAATTATATATTGAAACTTAATGATGAGTCTCTCAGAAATGTCATCTACTGTACCATGTTGAACGTTGGTGATGGGTTCAACATGATACCCTGTACATTTGAATGAACTTTAGTTGGATATAGGTTTTTCTATCATCCACTCACATAATTTGCTAAAATTGTTGTCATTATAGCAGTGGTGTAGACTGTGCCGTCTCACTAGCATGTCTGAGAGGTCATTTTGACCGTTTCTTTTTAGATTTTGAAGTTGATCTCTTGATCTTTGCCCATGAAGCTTTCAGAAGGGTCCCCTTCCATGACCATTTTTGACATCTGAAACATTTTCTAAATATGATTTTATGCACATGCATGCTGCTTCTGTCTCATTTTACTTCAGACATGCTAGTGTTAAAACAACTTAAAACATTAGTTGTTAATATAGTTACCATTCTGGCTGTGGATGGCCCTTACATTTCTGACCTCACAATTTGATTTAATTATGATACTTTTGGAAATGATTCAATGCATCATGAAATCTCACCACAATTTGATTTGAATAAAAATCATCTAAATTAAAAAGTCAATAATAGAATTATACACCACGTTTCAAATTCTCAGCGCATTTAATTTCAAGAAGTGACATTTTGGGCCCAAATAATAGATTATATACAATCCTAACATTCCAAATCGATGCAGTTAAACCACCACCAGATCAATGCATTACAATGCACTGATGCATATTTGCACGTACAGTAGGGCTCCATCTCGCGCCAGGAGCCCTATCTCCTTCATTTTGGGATTTAGTATTGTGTTAGAGGCGTTCCCCCGTAAAAAAATGCTATCTTGTGCCACCACCTAAATCCTTAAAACACCTCCGCTACCCATTACATTATACATAGGTGTGGTTTGGGCGTTACGCAATCAGTGTGCCAGGTGCCATTCCCTTTAAGAGATCTATTATCTATAATCCATTATGCCCTGGATCTTGCCTTATGGAAGAGCAACATGTGCTGCCTGGAATACATTTATTTTAGATACAGAGGGTTGTTTTGTGTCCAGTATCTGACTATTCTGCCATCCACTCCACGACCAACACAGCTAAGTTGTGCTGCTCCACACAAAAGCGCATCAGACACACTTCCACCCGCAAATATTATGTGTCGGCAAAATGAATAGTGGGTTGTGTGGCAAGATAACGTTTACGCACAGTGGAAGCTCCTAAATGCGTAATTCACGGAAAATGTTTATTACTTGCGGATAAAGAATGGCGCCCGTACTGTATTGACAAATATTCTGTACATTCATGCATATACATAAACACATTCATTAGTATCCCTGCTTTGCCTGTCTCTGTTCCCAGCTCACACTGTATGTGTTAAACATTGTGTGATTGTTCTGGGCCGTGCCGTGTTCATGAGAACACGCTCCAGTTCATCTGGAAGAGGAAGGAAGGAAGGAAGGAAGGAATAGTAGGTTGCAATGGAGAGAGTCAGTTCCAGCCCAGTGCTTTCCACTCTTCCTGTTAGCATTGCCCACCTCTCTTCCTATATCGACTTACTGTCTTCATATATTTCCCCAACCCGGGGCCAGGCTAGCCATCATGCCATAAAGAGCCTGTCATGGCTCACAGCACCATCTGGGCCCGCAGCCCTAACCCTTCAAACCCTATCCATGGTTACTGTAATTGAGTTTAATGGCATCTTGTTGGCAATGCCAGTTTTATTGACACTGATGGTAATAAATGTCATGACACAATAGTTTTATTTAATAAAAATAAATAAACAACACAACTTCAAGGGCCCCGAAAGATCTCATTACGTCTCTCTCTGTTTCCTGACAGTTTGGCAGCCATAATATTGTCTATTTGCCAATCAGCTAATGTACTAATTATATCGATAGCTGCAGCACCACTGTAGTTGAAACATTTAGAACTGGACAGACCTTGGCCAAAATCCAGTTTGAAGCCAACATTTCAAATTAAATAATTATATCAACTCCATATATCAACTTCCAAAACCCTTCCTTTGGATGGATTTTGTCTGTGCCTCTATCCTTTTGCCTCGCCCTCATCTCTCTCTCTCTCCCTCCCTGCCTCCCACATTGCATTTGGCGTCCACTCCTGGCTTATTATATAATACACATTGGCCTTTTATTTCCCACCACCAGCAGACTTCCTATGATAGGAAGAGAGAGAGTCTGGCTGCTTCTTGCCTCTCTCACCTAAAAAAAACCTAATCAGATCAACATGGGTCCTAATCACTTCCTCTCTAGCCCTGATTGCATTTATAGACGTTCTGTCGCACTGTGCCTCCCTGATCGAGCATTTCATAATTACTCTCCCCTTACATTTGTTTATTTATGTCCTCCAGTGAGGTGCCTATGCCAAGCTCTTTTCGAGTGATTATGGTTAGAATTATAGTGGTTTGAGGATTTATTGTAATCCTGTTAATGAACTGCCCCCCTTTTTATAATCGCAGCAGCCATCTTACTGTATGTAATACTAATACAGAGGTTTATGTAGGACTTGTAGTTCCCTTGTTTGACATGAGGTCGATCTAGAGAAGTTAGTACTACTGTGCAAATACAGAACTAAAGAGAGACTAAAAGCACATAGGAGTTATTTCGTTCGTTCGTTAATTTCTTACTGTGCGTGCGTGCGTGCGTGCGTGCGTGCGTGCGTGCGTGCGTGCGCTAGTCAGAAGTCTGCCCACATCACTAAAGGGCATGAATATTGAACGGCTGGAGTGGGTGAACCATCTGTATGAGTTAAACATTATCCTCATAGCAAGAGACAGCGTCATGGTTTCCACCTCAGCGTCTGAAAGGCCCCGCTAGCCAAGGAATGAATCTCAAAAGAGGCCTCTGTCCCTTTATGTTACTTCTTTTATATTTCTCCTTTCATAATACTGAATATGCTGCTCAGAATGTACAGTAAGTATTAGGAACACTTACTCGAGCCGACCGGTTGAATACAGGTAAAGGCTCTGAACCATATGCTGCATCCGTCCGGTTGAATACAGGTAAAGGCTCTGAACCATGCTGCTTCCGTCTGCTGAGTTCTAAATAGAGGCGGACATGAGGGTTTTTTTTACCTGCCAGCAAGTACAGCACAGTGTGACATATGGTTTACCTTACGCAACATGAAGACCAGCAATTTTACGTGTGTGTGTGTGTGTGTGTGCGTGTGTGCGTGTGTGCGTGCGTGCGTGCGTGCGCGTGCGTGTCATAATTTGTAGCCCGAAAAGTACGCATTAAATGGTTGGTTCTTGATGCAATAACAGGGTTTACTAACATAAAGTTGTCTTTTGTCTGCCCCTCCTGTATTTTCTGTATATTCCAGGTTCAGCTGATCCACTACAACCACGAGCTGTACACAAACTACACAGAGGCAGCTAAAAGCCCCAACGGACTGGTCGTAGTCTCCATATTCATGAAAGTAAGTTTCAAGTTACATTTTTACTTCATGGTTACGCAATTTCAGTTGAGTTTTACTTCGTTTTTAAAGCAGGCTAGGTAGTTTAGTGTCGTTCTCTATGATTTGAGTTTATTTTAGTTAGTTCTGTAAATGCCAAATACATTCAATTCATTCGTAATTTAGTTTGTTTTAGTTAACTATAATAAATCGGGTATGTTTCTCTTTCTCGCTTACTGAAGTATCGAAATCCATCCTCCACTATAGCTTTGTAATTGACTGCATACGTACACATACCTACAGTATGTGTATATGCAGTCAATTACAAAGCTATAGTGGACACTGCACAATCCCATTCTTCCCTACAGAATGGGATTGTGCAGTGGAGCAAGGGTGCACTGCTATTGCTGTGGTAAGCATTAATGTAGAGATGTGGGAAATACAGACAAATTAATGAGCTCACTCTGCTTGGAAGATACATTTCATTCCAAAGTGCACCAGAATAGTCTCCACATATGGGCATGTTACGTTTAGTGCCGTCCAATGCAATTGGATAGGATAGAAGATCATTTCATCATATCCTGTCAGTGTCATCAAAACACCATGAGGCAGACTATCATGTAGAGGTCTGTGTCTTTACTGTATGTAGCACTGCAATGCTGGTTCATAATCGCTTCCTGTCTAAATCCATGTTTCTCCACCAATGGGTCAGTATTCTGTGACACGGTCATGGCTAAAGAGCAACATTAACGAAGGGATATTAAGGGAGCATAGTCATTGGTCAGCACCAAGATGTTGGTCACTGTTTCATATAATACCAATACAATGGATGTCCTTAATTTACCCTGCTATCTCTCTCCGTCTTGCTCTTTCACTCTCACTTCATTGTGAGAGGTGTATCAATTAGCGATTCAATTATCCCGCTGAAGGGAAACAATTTGCTCTTTGGCTCTTTGTCAGAGCGGTGCTGGAGTGGAAGGTGGCAGCAGCAGTCCCTTGTCTCTTTGTTGTGGATGAGAGGGCCCCTCCCGAGTGAGCTGCCCCTAGATCAGAGAGGCTGTGAGCGTCCCTGGCATTGTGTGAACTGAAAAAAGTAAAGTTCAGCCGCTAACTGCTAATTAGCTCCCCAAAGTCAATGCGGGACTGTCACTCAGTTTGGAGGAGAAGCTGACTTGGGGTCAACACTCCTCTTCCTCCCCTCCATCCACCATGACGACAGTGGGGATTATGTATTCTACATCTAGGATGTAGGATGTAGAGGAGGAGCTGGGTATAGGCAGGATCGCCAGAGGAAATGGAGCTGTATCTCCGCTCACAACCTCCACAGTGGTGAATCATGCAGCAGGTGAATCCCCAGTCTCGCTCACAATAGAATGAAGTGGTCATATATTATTATATACACATTCACAGTGTGCCCAAGCCAGGAAGGCCAGGAGCAAACGTAAAGAAGGCACTTTAGCATCTTGGACAACTTTAAGCGTCTTTATTGAAGGTGTTTGAAGGTGTGTGTGTGTGTGTGTGTGTGTGTGTGTGTGTGTGTGTGTGTGTGTGTGTGTGTGTGTGTGTGTGTGTGTGTGTGTGCGTGTGCTTTTGTGTGTGCGTGCGTGAATAACAGATATTGAACCGGTTGAGTAGATTGATGTGACATGTGAATGACAGTCAGGGAGGAGCGGTTTGACACATGGCAGCATCATGTGTCAGACTGACATTTATCCATTATGCACTGAAAGTTAGTCTCTCTCTGTGTTGCTCTGGGTTGGTCTGTCTGCCTGTCTGCCTGTCTGTCTGTCTGTCTGTCTGTCTGTCTGTCTGTCTGTCTGTCTGTCTGTCTGTCTGTCTGTCTTTCTTTCTTTCTTTCTTTCTTTCTTTCTTTCGTTCCTGTTTTCATATAGACTCCTTAAAAAAGTAGCACTTCTCTAATTGGTCGAGTCTATGAGAGAGAGAGAGAGAGAGAGAAAGTGGAAAAGAGATGGTGGGAGAAAGAGAGGAGAGAGAGGCGGGTAGGGGGGGGATGGAGAGGATAGGCATGAGTGGCTGCTACAGCCAGCTGCATGGAAAAAGAAAAACGGGTCAAAGAGGAAATCATTTCTGTCTTGCAGTGATGGCAGTGTTCACATCGTTGTTTAATCACTTTGCCCAAAGACATCTCTTCAATTAGAACTGTGAGAAGTGAAGGACGGTGGGGGAAGGTGCGTTGTGGTGGCGGTGTGTGACGGCACATGGAGACGGGTCTGACGGCACACAGGGGAGGGTGTGAGTGTGAGGCGCATCCATCTGTTGTTAACAGGTTTTCCCACTCAGGCCTCTGAGTGTTTAGTTAACGTGTGAGCAGGAAGGGCTGGTGGTTAACAGTGAAAGGGAAAGGTAGCTCTTCAGGGAGTCCCTGCATTAGCGACGGGCGGATCGATGCCAAAATATCCATACTTGTGTATGGATCCTGAAAGAGTGATAAAATGAAATGCCGTTGCAAATAATCGCCCAGGATAGGAATGACTTCTCCTTCTTCTGTCGTTCACTGAGAGATTCACCAAGCATGATTATTTCACTCAAAATGAGGCGACATTTGATGTGTGTCAAAAGCTATTACACCTACTAAAGCACATGAAACTAGAATAGTCTCAATTTTGGAAAAATTGCAAAGTGTGGTTGCCGCAATCGTTTACATAGGCCCCTCCCACTATTTTTGCTAGCCAATTACAATGTCACGTTACCCCTGCGATCATGTGGAAGTAATTCGGAGGGGATTTATCCCCCCAAAAAACATTTTTCTGCAACAAACGGTTAGATTTTTTGCATTTGCGGCATTTTGGAATTGCTTTTGGCTCTGGGTTGATTAACACACCCGTGACATGTGATTCAAATATGTCAATGCGTCAATGTTTGCCAATACGTCAATGTTCGCTAATATGTCATGTTCACGCCAATACGTCATGTTCACGCCAATACGTCAATGTTCGCCAATACGTCAATGTTCGCCAATACATCAATGTTCGCCAATACGTCAATGTTCGCCAATATGTCATGTTCACGCCAATACGTCATGTTCACGCCAATACGTCAATGTTCGCCAATACGTCAATGTTCGCCAATATGTCATGTTCACGCCAATACGTCATGTTCGCCAATACGTCATGTTCACGCCAATACGTCAATGTTCGCCAATAAGTCATGTTCACGCCAATACGTCATGTTCACGCCAATATGTCCAGTTCACGCCAATAGGTCAATGTTCGCCAATAGGTCAATGTTCGCCAATGTTCGCCAATATGTCATGTGAACATGATATTGGCGAACATTGACGTTATCATGTTCAATATCATGTTCACGCTAATAATCGTCACGAATCACCACAATCGTCACGAATCGTGCGAATCGCCACATCAATCGCCACGTGAATTGACACGTCGTGAATCGACACGTCGCGAATCGCCACAACCGTCGCGAAACGCCCGAATCGCCACATCAATCGACACGTCACGAATCGACACATCAATAGCCACGCGAATCGACACGTTGCGACTCGACACCTCGCAAATCTTCCCATTATAAATCTATGGAGAACTAATTAATTAATATCAATTAAACTATACAAAGGATCTCTTAGCAAAATACAAGCACACGTTTCCTGATGAAGCCGGTCGATTTAATATATGGCTCAAGTGCGTGCGGCAAAAACTGTGGGAGGAGTAGTGCGTCAAAGTATCGCTCATTTACAATAACAATAGTCTGGTTGCCCGGGCAACCACACTAATAAGTGTCAGAGGTGGAGGGGGAGGGCCAGAGGGAAGCAGAGTTATTGCGACTGTAGGTCGCAGATTACTATGAAAGCCTGCAAAACCTGTCAGTCGTTCCGTCACGCCACCATATATGGCTGTCAGTCCATCACACCTTGTGACACGTCACGCCACCATATACAGTATGGCCGTCAATCCATCACGCCTCGAGGCACAGTCCATATATGGCCGTCTCTATAATGAAGATCACGACACTGACCTCAGAAGACTGGTTTACCTAGATCTGCATATATGGAGCCTGCCAGCAACTCTGGCCATCTGACCTCAAACCTCAAACCCTGAGATCTCCATATATGGAGCTGACCTGTTCTGACATTCCATATGTTGATCCCTTCCCACCTTCTTCTTCGATGTCTCCCTTTTGACTGATACTTGTCCATTTAAACTCTAGACGGGCCTGCCCCAAAGTTATAGTACATTTTGGGCCGAACAAATATTTACAAAGAAGAAAAACAACAAAAAAAAGTGTTGTAACCTGCCATTTTCTTATTTGTTCGGCACGAATTTTTTTGTTTTTTTTCATGATTTGTCACAACTTGAGTTGGCTTTGTACGAGGCTTAAAGGGTCTTTAAATAAATACTTTTTGAAATGTCTATGAAATGCCTCTCACTTCACACAAGTGGAATTTTTACTGTATAAGAAGCCTTTTGAGAGTATTGGTATCAGAATACTAGGCCTACTAGCCTTGGTATTACTTGCCAGTGGGTCGAAAAGAAACCGTGTGGTATTGCCCATCCCTGCCTTGCAGCGTTCATAGCCGGAGGTTAAGTGCAGAGAAGTTGGAGCCATACTCATACTCATACTCATGCGTAGACCTGGAGGAGTCTCTGAGGAGAACTTCTTAGCACTTCTTAGCACACACGGCACCGGAGATGTTCACACATTATGGCACCCTGTAGCTCTCTCTGCGTGCCCCAACATGCTGACATCCACTGAGACGTCCCCGATAAAAGGTTGAGAGTGTGAATTATGGCCTCTGCTCCACTTTACAACATAAATATAATTGTCAAGTAAATACATTTCCTTTTATCAAACTTTGTGTTATTATGCTCTATTGCTATTATTGTTTTCTTCACTGTCTTTACTGTCTTTACACTCACTCTTTCGCTTTCTTATGTCCCTGTTTCAGATCGCAGAGACATCGAACTCATTCCTGAATCGGATGTTGAACAGAGACACCATTACAAGAATAACATATAAAAGTAAGTGGCCGTTCACGCCTGCTTTAAAGCACCTTTGCTTAAAGAGATGTCTAAACAGCTGTGTTAATGGATTGGAAGCGCCAGCTGCCCGCCATTTTCCCCCCGATTAGCTTCCTGTTGTACCGTGAGCCCGTCTCTAAAAGCATTTGCGGATATCAATTAGCTGCGAATGGTAATCAAGGCCCCGCAGTATAGCGAGAGATTTGCATTTTTTTATTTTGTATTTGAGTACTTCCGTGCATACATACAGTGAGGCTCGGGGTGAGACTACTCTGCTAGGCAGCAGTCGACAGCTGCTCTCCAGAGGTTTCTCTTGCGGAGACAGCTAGCCAGCCAGCCAGCCAGTGATATTGGAGAACCAGAGCATCACTGCAGAGGTAGCCTGGGGCTACATTGAAAAAAGAGGCCAATAATTGGATTAATGGGGGAGTGGATACTTGGCTGAATAAACAGAGTGTCCCCTTGTGGTAGGGAGGCGTTGCACAAGCAGTAGTGGGTATGCGAGGAGCGAAAGCGAGGATGGGGGGCCGGGGGGGGGGGGGGGGGGGGGGGGTTGTCCTTGGGGTCCTGCTGGAAGGCCTGCAGAGCATGGACTCTGACAGCTGTCAAAACTGCCCTAGATACACTGACTTGCACACACTGGTGGACACTCTCTCTCCCTCTCCCACACACACACACGCACCGCCCCCTCATCCTTATGAGTCCTCAGGCATATCCCTCTTACCACCAGCAATGGTGCTGCCCCAGCACATACATTTTTCAAATTGATCTAGAGACATATGCGCATGCACGCACGCACGACGCACGCACGCACGCACGCACGCACGCACGCACGGGCATAGACAAACAGACACCACCATCCAAACGGAATTATTTATGCCGACCAGATTATCAAAGGTATCTGATACAGCTGCTCTCACAACTCCACAGTTTGTTGAGGGAGTGGTGCTAATAGAATCTGCACATGATTGATGTTCACAACATTTTAAGGACGTGTTAGAACGAGAAGACAATTTTAATTTCATTAATGGAAATTTAAAGTCTGTTGGATTACCTACGAGTTTCATGTCTCTGCAAGTTGAATTTCCTTTGGCCTGCTTCTAAATAAAAACTATAGTATGCTTTGTAAAATGGTGAATTCATAGTAATGTCAATTATACCATAAAGTTGTTGTCAATGAGCTAAACATGAATGAATTCATTCATTCATGCCATTGGCAGTGTTTTTTGCAACGGATGTCTGGGGGGAGGATGTGGGTCTCGTCTATCGTCCGGTGAAGAAAGATTGTGGCCGCGATCTTCCGTTCTTTAGTTATCGGCAGTTGAATTTGGCTTGTTTTCGCCGAGTTAAATCCTTTAGCATCGGATCGGACCGGCTGGAGATTTCCGGGTGTATTCTTCTCTGGAGGTCATACTGTAGCATCATTCATATAGGTGGGTGAAGAGTGCCCTCTAGCGTATTTACTGAAAACACTAAGTCATTTTACGTCAGGCGATCAAGCGGTGGATGTGAGATGATGTAATTTTACACCAATGTGTTAATGGACATTGTAAATGTCTCACATTCAAAACTAAGCTATAATTGCAAAGCTCTGGAAGCGTCTCTGAAATTAAATTTATATTGATTATATAATACCTTGTATTTGTTTATACTTGGGTGAGTATACCAGGGTGGCCCTGTTCCATGTCTGACAGCAACATTATTTACTGGATATTTTTGGAATGTTGGGGGCAGGACAGATTTAGCTGTTCAAACCCCCTATTTTCCAACAAAACAAAATATAACATGTATATTTATATGAGAATGCTACATTATAATGGGTACTGTTTTTCCTGTTTTCATTTGTGTTCATGTTTTTGTTTGTTTAGTTTTATGTTTGGCTTGGTGATGTTCTTCTGTTGGTAAAACGATGCAGTGTAGAATACTGATGCCCGAGCAGCACAGTGGCAGCTTGAATTAGCATTGAGGGTGGAGTGGCTGACCGCCACTATGACCTCATCACAACAGGCAGAGAGGGTTTTGCCACCTATTTGTCAACGGAAGCTCAAACAGATGACAAGTTATTGAGAGTTGGCTAGTGAAGTGTGAAGAGAGAGTGAAATGGGGAGCGAGGGAGAGAGAGGGGGAGGGAGAGAGATAGAGAGAGAGGGGGAGAGAGAGAGAGAGAGAGAGGGTCCGTTTAATTAACGTCCTGACAAAGAAGACAGTTTTGATATAAGGGCTTTTGTGACACAACACCAGCTAGCCTGTCATTCCCACTTCCCAGCACAGAGAATGATATGTGACGTGACACAGGAGCCGACAAATAGTTGATGTAAGGGATGAACGTGATACATGATGAGGTTTGTCATTGAAAGGGGGTGTGCTTAAAAAGTAAGTTATATTCAGTCAACTCTAACCTTGAATTCAAGGGCGCTCGGGTTGTGCAGTGGTAAACAACTCCCTGCCCACCACCACAGAGGTTGTGGGTTAGAATCCATCGTGGTGCTACCGGCTTTGTCGGGCGTCTACACGTCTACACGAACACAAATACACAATGGGCCCGTGTTCGGGGAGGGAACCTGGGCAGGGAGGGTGACAATTGTCATTGCACGTACTCCCACGGTCCCGTAGGAGCCTGGGGAGTGTTGGACGGGAGGAGTAGAGCGAAGGCTCCTGGTGTGGGCTCCTCACTGGCAGGTGAGACAGTAGGATACAACAGCAGTGACACCACAGAAATGTGTGAGGAGGAATCAGTGGCCATAATGAGTACATTGGGGAGAAAAGGGGGGTAAAACATAATTGGCAAACAATGAATGTGCTGTTATTTTACTTCCCTATGTTCCCTTTTTCTAATCTACCCTTGTTGGTTTACTTCTTCTAGATGATGCGTATTTACTGACAGGCCTGAACATAGAAGAGATCTACCCTGAGACGCATAGTTTCATCACCTATGATGGCTCTATGACCATTCCGCCATGTTTTGAAACAGCTACATGGATCCTGATGAATAAACCTGTCTATATAACAAGGATGCAGGTAAGTGTCAGAACCAACACAACACACCAAGAACTCAGTTATTCAATGCAGGCCTGAGTCACCTGAATGCCACAGCTAGGAATAGTGGAAAATATGGTAGTTCTATTTTGTGAGCTTTCTTATCTGAACTGTGGTCATGAATCATGATTAAGAGGGACAGCTAGAGGTGAAATTCTTTTTTACTTACTTATTTCTAAGTTTGGACTTTGTATTACCTTGTAAACCTCTGGCCGGCACACAGTGTAAGATGAGTCGAAACCCTCACGTCTTGTTTTACACGTTATTCTTCTCAGAGTTTTCTTTTCCCAAATTGACCTGTCTGTTTCCTGTCCTTCTCTTATTTAAGATGCACTCCTTGCGGCTGTTGAGCCAGAACCAGCCCTCTCAGATCTTCTTGAGCATGAGCGACAATGTGCGTCCCGTCCAGCCCCTGAATAACCGTTGCATCCGCACCAACATCAACTTCAGCATGCAGGGCAAGGACTGTCCCAACAACAGGGCTCAGAAGCTTCAGTACCGAGGTATGTACTCACGCACGCGCACACACACGCGCCATCTAGGCTACTCGTGTTCATCTTGCAGTATATAGCAGTATTCAAGTCAAGTATACTCGACAGAAATTAATCTAGGCCTACAGTATAGCTCTATCAAGAAGATAATTAACTCTTTGAGCGTTTCAAGGATTTCTATATAGTAGGTAGACTTCTCTATGGCAGAATGGCGTTTTTTGAATGATTTATTGAAAATTCTCTGTTGTGAATGTGTGACAACGAAAGACCTTCAGAGAAAGCTTGACTTGTCTGCTTACAGGAAAAAAATGAACTGAGTTGATAAAATGTTTAGTTCTTGTGTTGGAAGCCATTTAAAAGAGCCTGCATTTACACTGTTTTCTGTTTCTAGGACAACCAAAAAAAGTTATGCCCGGTTGAAGTTTTATTTTCTAAATAACTTTTTTTCTGCTGGGCGTACATAGCCATGCAATATCTCATTTTAAAGGGTGAGTTGTCTAGTTCAATTAAAATAAAATAAAAAGTTTCTCACATGTACCACTGTAGATATTTTGCCATCTATAAATAGCATGGTCAGTCATGATCAATCTGACCTATCCAGCTAAAAGTCCCCATAGCTCTGAAATTGGAACATCATATAAACTCAATTCTTTTTTGGGGTAAAATTAGACATTCTAACGCACATTTTGATATATACCATGTTTACATAGTCTTACCAGTACCTTGTCTATTCATGCATGCATCTCAAAAACCTGTTATGAAGAAACACAGTTTTGATAAAAAACACATCCAAGGACATTGTTTTGATATGACTTGGTGCCCATGATATGTATCAAAATATAGACTTGAATGTATACTGTATTATAAAAAAGAAATTGAGTTATTACCATCTACCGTTACAGAGTAAATCACAGTTGAAACTTGCTTAGTCATATACAATAAACCTCACAATAGTGAACAAAATAGTCATGACAGGTCTAACTCATTGTAAAAGCGTCTTTTATTTTTTACGACTACTAACATAATAAAATGATAAATATTACAGAAAATAAATAGGCCTACATACAAAACAGTTACTCCTCCCCTAGCTCTGATCCATAGCTCTAAATGCGCATTTAGAGCTATGGATCAGAGCTACTCCTCCCAAATGTCCCCAAACCCAGTCCTTGACGGTGTGTGTGTGTGTGAGTTAACCTGACTCCGCCATATGGGGCAGCAGAGTGTACACTGTGTTCCCCCCTCCTGCTCCCATCTGGGAACTCTCAGGCAGACTTGATGCCCGGCCACAAAACGGCCTGGCCAATCAGCAGCAGCTTCTAGCAACTTCTAGCAGCAGCTTCTAGCTTCTAGCTGCTGCTGATTGGCCAGGCGGTTTTTTGGCCGGGCATCAAGTCTGCCTGAGAGTTCCCAGATGGGAGCAGGAGGGGGGAACCCAGTGTACTCTCTGCTGCCCCATCTGGCGGAGTCAGGTTATGTGTGAGTAGGCTAAATAAAACAAAAACTGCCCCCCCCTGAAATGAATGAATGAATCCGGTTCAGTGTCGGAGAACGCCATCGCAGTCTTGACTCTTCATCCTCCTCATCCTCCTCATCTGATGCCAGTTCTAAATATATAAAAAGAAATAAACATTTTAGCTGTAGTCAGTGCACGCTACTATTACATGGCGTTTTACCCGGCTGCTGGCGATCAAATGATTTTATTGTGCAGTGTCTTTGTGGGCCGAGTCGTGGCATGAAAAATACAAATAGATGCTTGTATAAGTAGTATCACGATAAAATAATATGGCGACGTTAGAATGAAACACCAATGAGTGATCGCTGGTAATGTAGCTAGCTGCCCAGGGTATATCCAGCACCATTGCGTCGCAATCATCCAGCAACATTGGTACTGGCTATTGCCCGGGCTTGTGGCCCGGCCAATAGCCAGTACCATTTGTGCAGCGTTTGTTAGCAACTACTACTAGCCAACAGCCAGTGGAATGTGGTGACGCGATGGTGCTGGATATACGCTGGGCAGCTACATTAGCCGCGATCACTCATTGGTGGTGTCATTCTAACGTCGCCATATTATTTTATCGTGATACTAATTATACAAACATCTATTTGTATGCCACGATGCCACGATTCGGCCCACAAAGACACAGTACAATACATTCATTTGATCAGATGTTTTTGTTAGCTACGTCGATCACCTATAGTACCGACCCTTGTTATATATTCTCCGACTATGCCTGTCACGATGACTAAACCAGTTAGATCTATCCATATATGGTTCTACCACATCTATCTGATATCAGCACTAGGTCGGCTCGGGCCAAATATAGGGATCGTCTTACTAGACATGTCATATTAGGGCATTTTCGAATACAATAAAATTACCTTTTAGCGAAGGCATCAGCCTTGGTGGTAACTCCGGTGGGGAGAAGAAAAAACATTGCACACGTGTAATCCGCGAGGGTGGATGTTGCAGCCCGGCCAACGGTCTGGGACTGGAGAATGCCTCTGGACACGGATGGATCATTTTTCAGATTGTTTTTTTTGCGGCGACTGCAAACCTGGCTGAAAAACTCTTCCTCCAGTGCCCACCTCGGAGGAGTCAACCAACCCCCCTGTTCACTGGGGGCTGGGCGTCAGTTTCCAATAGGAAAGCATACACGTGTGTCACGTGACACGGGAATTCTGGGAAATGTAGTTGATATTTATGCTCAATAGTCTATACAGAGGTGCGGACCGAATTAATATATTGGTATTAATAAAAAAAGAGAACTACGGAAAATCACGTACAGGGCAGAAAAGACTAATGCAAAACTCCACGTGTTTTCCAGTAGTAATCTGTCTAAGGGTTAAGAATGATCTCCTTCTTACCCAGTTACTTTATCACCTTTTACTTTCTCTCTCCTTAACGAGTATGTTATAAAGAGGCTTTCAGGTTCAAGTTTATTTCGTTTTTAACAACTTAAACTTAATCCTGGCATCCCTATTTTGGGCGTGTCATTATACAGTAACATTATGGGCTAACATTTTCATATATCTTCTTTTTTTATTACTCTCAACATAAAACCGTATCTACAATCTCTGAGAGGTTGTAATGTAAATGGGCTATTTTCTCTACTTATCGCACGGCAAGTGTACAGTATATTGTTAAGTTGTCGAAGTGCATTGTAGGACAGGGTCTCTTCACTCTGAGAGATAAAACGGAGATATTTGTGCAGGAATGCATAGAAGATGGATACAAAGGAGGGTGATGAAAACCTTGGCAGAGGTAGTCAGTTACACAGTCAACCACTGGCATTGGCACTGACTGGACAGGCTGACTGACTCTCCTGCCTGTTGACAGGCTGATGAATGACTTAACAATGCTCGGAGCCGACCCCAGCCTGCTGCTCTCTGATCGGTCTGTTTACTACTAAGTCCATGCCTGGACGACTGCTGCAAACAATTTGAATGTTACCCCCGAAACGTAAATACAATACAAAACAAGAGCTACCGCCCCCACTTTACTCTAAAGCACATACACTTGCATACACGGACACGCACGTGCACGCACAGGTCCACATGCTCACGCACACACATAGTATTCATTGTGATTTGTGTGGGATTTACTGTACTGTAGCCGACAGACACATTATCTTTCTGTACATCCCTCTTTCTGTCTCTCTCATCTCTGTCTGTCTTGGTCCAATCTTCCAAACGGCACAAGGCGGTGCTAATGGAATGCAGGTGTCATTTATTCGCTTTGCACCCCTGTTGTCTAAGGCCCAAACCACACTAAAGGGTTGGGTCGGGACAAAACGTATTTTTTAAGGTAAACCACACCAATGCAACTCATTGCAACTCAATGAGTTGCATTGGTGTGGTTTACCTTAAAAGCCGTTTTGTCCCGACCTGACCCTTTGGTGTGGTTTTGTGCCCGCTTAAAAATAGCAAGTGCCTAGTATTTTGCATTGTTGGGTATTTTGGTCCTCAAACAAGGTGTCACTCAAAGTGACTACTGGCCAATCACAGCATGTCTTTTCCGGGTCTTGTCAGAACGGCATTGTGGAATATCACGCTGTGCTTCCCTGTCATCCTGTCATGCTCTGCAATGACTGCTGATCTAAACACTGTGTTGAGGTCAACATTGATCTCCTCAGAGGCTACTCCTTTCTCCAGGACTGCCATGTACCTTGTTCTGCAGATGTCTTTGCAGTTTTTCACTGGAAGACAGAATGTTTTATTTATTCCATGCCAGTCCTTAGAAAATAATGCCCATCTGCCCCCTTCTAGAATGTGCAACTGGTTATCACGTGAAGACTATAAAAGCCCAATTTATATTTGGGTATCCATATGAGTGGAGATATTCAGTGCTGCCAGTTTTGGGAGATTTAAACTGCCCCGACCTGGCTGACCACCTCAAACACATCTCACTCTCAAATAAACTACACACAAAGGCACACGCACGCACACAAGCACGGACGCCAACAGATATCACACATCTGCAAAACTCTTGGAGTGCAGTGTAAGCATGCACGCGCACACCGCACGTGCACTCTCACACGTGGAAGTGTATTCAGTCATTTACAGAGCGAATTCACAACCCCCACCACCCTTGTTACCCAAGAGAACAGGCCAGAAAAACACAAAAGCTGAGCTGTGAATTTAATTTCTTTGACTCATTTAAAGATGTAAATAGCTTCAAGGTGAACCAGGGAGGCGATGCATCTCATTAGAAAGGGGAAACACAGCTAATTGGATAGTTTTGTACAGTTAACCTTTAGGGCAGGAGAAACACCCCCAGAGTAGGGTTATCTTGGGGGTAATTGAATGTGATTTCTTTTAGGGGGTGATGATGCGGAAGGGTGCAGATCAAAGTGTATGTTTGCTTTCCTCCCTGACAGCCAGCATTAGCGCCCCTTAACCACTTAAATCTTCATTGTACGACAGTGTTGTGCTAAAATACAGTAAATGGCTTATCTACAAGCTCAATGTGATGCATTGTGAGCGTGTAAATATGTCATTTAAGAAATAGTTTTTACATCGGCGTGGCACGCTGCCTTTGTGGTCTGTTTTTCATGACATTGCATCGTAATGTTTGCATGGTCGGTATAACCAGTGTTGGGCAATATTACTTAGGAGAGTAATATGTTTACTTTACTTATTACTCCTTAGATTTGGAATCAAGTATATAGTTGGATCAGCCATTTACTGTATTTTAGCACAACACTGTCGTACAATGAAGATTTAAGTGGTTAAGGCGCGCTTATGCTGGCTGTCAGGGAGGAAAGCAAACATACACTTTGATCTGCACCCTTCCGCATCATCACCCCCTAAAATAAATCACATTCAATTACCCCCAAGATAACCCTACATATTACTTTATATTACTTTTCAACCGGGCCCCTTCCACCTGCAAAAGAACACAATCTGTTTAGCCAGCTCCTTTTACAACTGAATCCAATTCATTGGAATAAGAAGTCTCCAATCAGCCAAACTGAATAATTGCATAATATAATATATAAAACAATATATTATAAAACAAAAAAAAGTCTCACATCAGTCTTTTTCAGCTGCATATTCCAACAATCTGAACTGCACACACTGGCAAAATCTCAAAACGGACAGTATATTGTATACATAAACATTGTTGGGCAATATATATTATGTTACTTATTATTACTTTTGCGCTCCCCACCTGCAAAAAAGGATCCTACAACAACACAATATGTTTAGTCAGCTTATTTTAGAACTGAATCCAATTGTTTTGAATAATAATATTAAGAAGAGTCGCCAATCAGCCAAAAAGGCTATAAAATAAAGCAGCAATCTCTCTTGACCTTTTAAATAAAACGTTAATATGTAATATGTGCTATTTTTTACAAAGTAAATAGTTATAATATTACTGTTTTGGCAGAGTAATACCTTACTTTACCCGTTACTGGAAAAGTAACATGTAACTAGTAACTCGTTACTGCCCAACACTGGGTATAACATAGGGAAGAAAACTCATTCAGCCATTCAGCCGACTGTCCCCTATTATTGTGTAACTGCTACATGAAATGCTACAGTTGGGTGCCACCGATATTGTCCCTTATCATTTGACCCATTTAGGCCTGACCTCAAAATTTAAAATAATCCTTCTAAATCCTCCAGTTTTCTGAAATAAATATTTTCACGATTTAAAAAAAATAGCAGACAAGCTCGTAGCGCGCCACTCGGTGGCGCGCTATGAGCTTGTAGATCTGCTATTTTTCAATAGCTAAATTATAACATAATGTTTAAAACACCAAAAGGGGTTCCCGCCCAAAATGGGTTAACTGTCCTTTTGCGCAGATCACGCAAACCTCAGCAAAAAGAAAAGGACAATATCGATGGCCTCCAACTGTATGCTAGTGGAGTTCTATATGTTTTGAACGAGCATTGTGACCAGTACAGTGACTTCTGTCCTTTGACTCTCTTCCAGTGAACGAGTGGCTGCTAAAGTAACCTCCCACGGACAAGTGTGGAAACGAGTGATGAAGGCAACGGACTAGGACGAGCGCAAATGGAGATAGATGGAAGGAGAGTGTGTGTGTGTGTGTGTGTGTGTGTGTGTGTGTGTGTGTGTGTGTGTGTGTGTGTGTGTGTGTGTGTGTGTGTGTGTGTGTGTGTGTGTGTGTGTGTGTGTGTGTGTGTGTGTGTGTGTGTGTGTGTGTGTGCGTGCGTGCGTGCACGGTGTGTAAAGAACTGAAGCAGGGATCAAGGCTGCATCTCATCTAAGATTATTTCATGGCGTTGTATAAAGAAGAAAAAAAAACACTAAACATTTTCAAAGACTGTATTGTGAGTAAAGAGACTCTACTTTTCATACATTGAGAACTATTTGAACCCCTGTCCTGACTCCTAACACATGCTAACTAGCCCCAGTACAAATAACAGTATAAGTACATTTTGATACTGACCTTTTTTTGGGAGAAAAAAAAACATGTTGAAAATGAACTTAAAAACAAACAACGGAAGCATTTATTTAATAGCCTCCTTAAACAGTCGGACTATGCTGGGACATTCAAGCCTTTTGTACATAAAGAGCTACTGTTGATGGGAAATTTCAAGGACTAAGTCACTGCCCCCTTCTGGTCAAGATGAAGTGGTCTGCGAGAGTCTTTGATGACCTGTCATAGTTGTCACCAACAAGGCATGCTAACAGCAAAAAACAAGCGTGAAGGATTGCAGCCTTGCCTTGTCAGTTTCAGAAAACGCCACATTGTCTAGGGAATCGTGCAAATTATTTATAGGCTTTTGGCCGGAGAGCAACCTTGAGTGTCTTGGCCTAGTTTGTACATATTATAATTATCAATACTGCTGAAGAATATGTAAAAAAAAAAAAAAAAAGAAAAGAAAAAAAAGAAGAAAAGAAAGTAACAAACATTCAAAAGATATATCAAGAGGAATAAAAAAAGAGATACAGAAAATAAGTTGAGTATTTTTAAATGCTCAACGCACTTTGAATTCTGGAGCAGTTCCGAGTCTGAGTTGATGCCTTTTCTTTCTGTTTTATTGTTTACAATGGTCATACACTGTGTTTGAGTAATGTTATCAGCCCAATAAATGTGTCTGGAAAGTTCACTTTGGAAAATGCTTCACTATACACAGATCTGGCATACTGTATCTGTACCTGTTTTGTACCGTTCCATATTAAATGTATTGATCAATATTCACCCTCCAAGCCACGTTCAATACGGCGGGTTGTTCTCTCTTGAATCCGATTCCTCAATATACCAAAAGCCTTTCTTTTATCTTATACATTACTACTGGATCATGCAATGCAATACATTCTCAGAATCTCAGAGTATCCCACGGGAGCCGTGGCAATGGAATTATCTCCTGTCTGATATGTGTAACAGAATTATAATGTGGTGGTAGTGGTACGCTCTCCTGCCGCGTGCGATTCCCACGTGTTCAAGACGGAGCTTCATCAAGATGCAGAGCAGCGTATCTTCATGACCTGCCAAGGTCTCTCAGATCAGATCAGCGGTCACTGGGGTACAAACAGGCCAGCCGGGGAAGGAAACTTCTAATCCAGAAAGGCCACTGTGGTACAGGCGGCTGAGGGGGAATACCAGTTTAACAATGGGCCAAATCTATTGAAGGCTGCCACAAAGACACTCTCTGTCTCACCCGCACACATGGACGTTTGCACACCCGTGTGGATGCACACACGCACGCACAGTCGCACACACACAAATCATTATGCTCTACTCCTGGTAGATTTACTATCCCGTCTGCCCCTGTGTTGGAGTCGAACGGCCTGCCCTGTGTTCATGATGTGTTTCTCCTAACTGGGTCTCACTGCATTGATCCTGTCCTCCTCTGCTCCTTCATTATTCCCCGATCAATTCAGGATGCCTCTTCACGTTGCCCAGATGTGGAGAGAGAGAGAGAGTGTGTGTGTGTGTGTGTGTGTGTGTGTGTGTGTGTGTGTGTGTGGTTCTGTGCTTCCCCACGTGTAGTAAACGGTAAGAGCAGCAGTGAGAGAGAGTTGCTTCCATACTCAGAGCCCACCGGCGTCCAAGGTTATGGATGCCATTATTTTACCTGATCTAGGAGAGGCAGAATTGAGCCGAACCGGGAGGACAGACGATAAATAATCCCAAAGATTTAACCCCAGCAACCCCCCCTCACCACCACCAACACCCCCCATCCCCCGCACACACACACACACACACACACACACACACACACACACACACAGTTGAATAATCCGCTTTAGTCTCACAACGGCCCAGATGCCGTAGATCTCCCAGGACCAAGGCTATCTGGTCCTGCCAAAAGGAATGAATGTTACGAGGTGTGTAAAAAAACAGAAATGGTGCAGTCAGATGTTCAGGGGACATTTAATGATATTACATTAATAAGAGCATAATAAGGCTATGCCATGCAGGGAGTTGGACTGGAGCGGAACAGCTGCTGAGCCAAATCGAAAATGTGTAAGTGTGTGTGTGTGTGTGTGTGTGTGTGTGTGTGACACACGCCACCAGGGCTTGCAATCAACCCTTCTCTAGTGGAGTCAAACTTTTCTCCTTGGCTCAATATTGCCTATTATGGGCAGTGTTTTATATGCATGTATTTAAAATATTTTTTTTGTATTTGTCCTTGTATATTCTGTATATTAAATACATAAAATACACATGTCATTTCATTCAAAAAAATGTAAACATTTACACAGGTTTCACTTTTACTCCACCTCTGATTGGCTTACCCACCTTCAGAACAAATTCAACCTTAAATGAGAGGCAGAATATGGGCGGGTCTTGAGACAGACTTCACCTTGCCTCAACTAGTGAATGAAGCCTGTGGTAATTAATTTCCTTATGCATTTAAGACAGTTTACCTTTAGCCTAATATTTATTTGTGGTGCTATATGGGTCGGTATCCTGGTGTCAGTATCCTGCTCAATATCCCGTTTTGTATATTGTGGTGCTAATGCATAAAATATAAGTGTAAAACTGGGACTATAAGTCCCTGAGTAATTCTATTAGTGTATTTACACATTCATGTTTATTTTCCAGTGCTGCTTATTGTATTTGGTTTGATATTTCCGTGCCTCTTTTTATTTACTTAGCCTGAGGCAGTTCTCGATGTAATTGCTTCTCCCAAAGGCGAAACCAAACTGTAACAAAGCCATGCTGAGATATGTACAGCATGGACCCACAGCCACAGCAATGTTAGCATGTAGTATATATCACATATTCAAGAACCATGTGGGATGTTTTACAAAAGAGCTGCATGCTGCTAGAAAACAATCGATGGCAAGTTACATTTCAGCTTCATTTATGCATAATTACCAACATTATGTACAGTATAGACTGATTTTGTCCCACAGGGGAAATTCAGTTTCCAGCTTCACCCACTTAAAAAAACCCCATGAAAATCATGGTTTACGAAGACATACTATACTATGTCATTTTTCATGGTTTTCAACGCTCACTCAGAAACTACAAACATTTCAAAGTAAAAAGTTCCAGCATGTGTCTCCACAGTAAGCTGAATTATAAAAAGTGTGAATGGAGTTTCTGGGTGAAAGTGCTTTTTTGACGTGCCATAGTCTGCCATTGAGCCCCATTATAAATTTCTTAAATTTGAAAGCACTATATTTCTAAAACTATGAAACATTTCAAAGATTCCTTTTCAGGCAAACATGTCCACCGTAAGCTGAACCTAAGTAGGTTTGAATGGGGTTTCTAGGTGTAAGTATGTAGGACTAGTAGCGTGACGACGAGTATACATAATAAACTGGAAGAAAAGTAACGAGTGTGTGTTGATTGAGCAGAGCAGGACCTATAAACCTTGAAGGTTTATAGGTCCTTCTCAGCTCAATCAACAGGACCAGAACACACCTGGGCTGGCTGCCAGGATCACATCCACCAATGGGGAGGCTGTCTGTGTCCTGTCATGGTTTCTCCCCTGTATTATCTGATTAACATCCACGATAACACTTAAAAGCAGTAAAGACACCTTTGATGCACAGCACCATTCAAATGCTCTCTACATGATCCCAAGGCCCAATTTGAAAAGTGACACCAAGAAGAACAACTTACAACCTAAAAATCACTGAGAGCTCAGTGGCACCCTTGTCCATGTGAGCCAGAGGTTGTGAGTTCAAATCCAGCTGAGTTCCTCCTACTTTCACTCAGCAGCATGTTTTGGAGAATAACATCCGGAAGAGAACTGGAAAGAGATGGAAAGCTGAGGAGATTCTCAGAGAGCATGGTGGCACTCTGTGATAAGCTACTGTCTATGTGAGCCAAAGGTTGTGGGTTCAAGTTCAGCCCATGGCCTCAGATGGCATACTATAGCATGCTGTTTTTCATCATTTTTGAGCATTAAAAGAAAAAGACAAAAATCACTCCGAGACGGACGGCATACTATAGCAAGCCATTTTTCATCATTTTTGAGGATTTGAAAAAAAGACGAAAATCACTCCGAGACCATGGGCTATAGCCCATGGTCTCGGACGGCATACTATAGCATGCCGTTTTTCATCATTTTTGAGGATTTGAAAAAAAGACGAAAATCACTCCGAGACAATGGACTATAGCCCATGGTCTCGGAGTGATTTTCGTCTTTTTTTCAAATCCTAAAACCATGGGCTATAGCCCATGGTCTCGGACGGCATACTATAGCATGCCGTTTTTCATCATTTTTGAGGATTTGAAAAAAAGACGAAAATCACTCCGAGACAATGGACTATAGCCCATGGTCTCGGAGTGATTTTCGTCTTTTTTTCGGCATGCGAAAAAGCATGACGAAAAAGCGTTTGCCACTACCAAGGCTGGAAATTACCTTGCATTTAATGGCATGTGCATTTCAAGGTTCAAGGTTGTCTTTATTGCTAAAACTATGAAACATTTAAAAGATTCCTTTTCAGGCAAACATGTCCACCGTAAGATGAACCTAAGTAGGTTTGAATGGGGTTTCTAGGTGTAAGTATGTAGGACTAGTAGCGTGACGACGAGTATAATAAACTGGAAGAAAAGTAACGAGTGTGTGTTCTGGTCCTGTTGATTGAGCTGAAAAGACCTATAAACCTTCGAAGGTTTATAGGTCTTTTCAGCTCAATCAACAGGACCAGAAAACACCTGGGCTGGCTGCCAGGATCACATCCACCAATGGGGAGGCTGTCTGTGTCCTGTCATGGTTTCTCCTCTGTATTATCTGATTAACATCCACGATAACACTTAAAAGCACTAAAGACACCTTTGATGCACAGCACCATTCAAATGCTCTGTACATGATCCCAAGGCCCCATTTGAAAAGTGACATCCAAGAACAACATCTTACAACCTAAAAATCGTTGAGAGCTCAGTGGCACCCTTGTTAAGATGACGTCCATGTGAGCCAGAGGTTGTGAGTTCAAATCCAGCTGAGTTCCTCCTACTTTCACTCTGCAGCATGTTTTGGAGAATAACATCCGGAAGAGAACTGGAAAGAGATGGAAAGCTGAGGAGATTCTCAGAGAGCATGGTGGCACTCTGTGATAAGCTGCTGTCTATGTGAGCCACAGGTTGTGGCTTCAAGTTCAGCCCATGGCCTCAGACGGCATACTATAGCATGCCATTTTTCATCATTTTTGAGGATTTGAAAAAAAGACGAAAATCACTCCGAGACAATGGACTATAGCCCATGGTCTCGGAGTGATTTTCGTCTTTTTTTCTAATCCTCAAAAATGATGAAAAACGGCATGCTATAGTATGCCATCCGAGGCCATGGGCTATTAATGATGAAAAACGAGGATTTGAAAAAAAGACGAAAATCACTCCGAGACCATGGGCTATAGTCCATGGTCTCGGAGTGATTTTCGTCTTTTTTTCAAATCCTCAAAAATGATGAAAAACGGCATGCTATAGTATGCCGTCCGAGGCCATGGGCTATAAATTATGCAAAAGTGTGACGAAAAAGCATGACGAAAAAGCGTTTGCCACTAGCAAGGCTGGAAATTACCTTGCATTTAATGGCATGTGCATTTCAAGGTTCAAGGTTGTCTTTATTGCTAAAACTATGAAACATTTCAAAGATTCCTTTTCAGGCAAACATGTCCACCGTAAGATGAACCTAAGTAGGTTTGAATGGGGTTTCTAGGTGTAAGTATGTAGGACTAGTAGCGTGACGACGAGTATAATAAACTGGAAGAAAAGTAATGAGTGTGTGTTCTGGTCCTGTTGATTGAGCTGAAAAGACCTATAAAGGTTTATAGGTCTTTTCAGCTCAATCAACAGGACCAGAAAACACCTGGGCTGGCTGCCAGGATCACATCCACCAATGGGGAGGCTGTCTGTGTCCTGTCATGGTTTCTCCTCTGTATTATCTGATTAACATCCACGATAACACTTAAAAGCACTAAAGACACCTTTGATGCACAGCACCATTCAAATGCTCTGTGCATGATCCCAAGGCCCCATTTGAAAACGGACACCAAGAAGAACATCTTACAACCTAAAAGTCCCTGAGAGCTCAGTGGCACCCTTGTTAAGATGACGTCCATGTGAGCCAGAGGTTGTGAGTTCAAATCCAGCTGAGTTCCTCCTACTTTCACTCTGCAGCATGTTTTGGAGAATAACATCCGGAAGAGAACTGGAAAGAGATGGAAAGCTGAGGAGATTCTCAGAGAGCATGGTGGCACTCTGTGATAAGCTGCTGTCTATGTGAGCCACAGGTTGTGGGTTCAAGTTCAGCCCATGGCCTCAGACGGCATACTATAGCATGCCGTTTTTCATAATTTTTGAGGATTTGAAAAAAAGACGAAAATCACTCCGAGACAATGGACTATAGCCCATGGTCTCGGAGTGATTTTCGTCTTTTTTTCAAATCCTCAAAAATGATGAAAAACGGCATGCTATAGTATGCCGTCCGAGGCCATGTGCTATAAATGATGAAAAACGAGGATTTGAAAAAAAGACGAAAATCTCTCCGAGACAATGGACTATAGCCCATGGTCTCGGAGTGATTTTCGTCTTTTTTTCAAATCCTCAAAAATGATGAAAAACGGCATGCTATAGTTTGCCGTCCGAGGCCATGGGCTATAAATGATGAAAAACGAGGATTTGAAAAAAAGACGAAAATCACTCCGAGACCATGGGCTATAGTCCATGGTCTCGGAGTGATTTTCGTCTTTTTTTCAAATCCTCAAAAATGATGAAAAACGGCATGCTATAGTATGCCGTCCGAGGCCATGGGCTATAAATTATGCAAAAGTGTGACGAAAAAGCGTTTGCCACTAGCAAGGCTGGAAATTACCTTGCATTTAATGGCATGTGCATTTCAAGGTTCAAGGTTGTCTTTATTGCTAAAACTATGAAACATTTCAAAGATTCCTTTTCAGGCAAACATGTCCACCGTAAGATGAACCTAAGTAGGTTTGAATGGGGTTTCTAGGTGTAAGTATGTAGGACTAGTAGCGTGACGACGAGTATAATAAACTGGAAGAAAAGTAATGAGTGTGTGTTCTGGTCCTGTTGATTGAGCTGAAAAGACCTATAAAGGTTTATAGGTCTTTTCAGCTCAATCAACAGGACCAGAAAACACCTGGGCTGGCTGCCAGGATCACATCCACCAATGGGGAGGCTGTCTGTGTCCTGTCATGGTTTCTCCTCTGTATTATCTGATTAACATCCACGATAACACTTAAAAGCACTAAAGACACCTTTGATGCACAGCACCATTCAAATGCTCTGTGCATGATCCCAAGGCCCCATTTGAAAACGGACACCAAGAAGAACATCTTACAACCTAAAAGTCCCTGAGAGCTCAGTGGCACCCTTGTTAAGATGACGTCCATGTGAGCCAGAGGTTGTGAGTTCAAATCCAGCTGAGTTCCTCCTACTTTCACTCTGCAGCATGTTTTGGAGAATAACATCCGGAAGAGAACTGGAAAGAGATGGAAAGCTGAGGAGATTCTCAGAGAGCATGGTGGCACTCTGTAATAAGCTGCTGTCTATGTGAGCCACAGGTTGTGGGTTCAAGTTCAGCCCATGGCCTCAGACGGCATACTATAGCATGCCGTTTTTCATCATTTTTGAGGATTTGAAAAAAAGACGAAAATCACTCCGAGACAATGGACTATAGCCCATGGTCTCGGAGTGATTTTCGTCTTTCTTTCAAATCCTCAAAAATGATGAAAAACGGCATGCTATAGTATGCCGTCCGAGGCCATGGGCTAATGATGAAAAACGAGGATTTGAAAAAAAGACGAAAATCACTCCGAGACAATGGACTATAGCCCATGGTCTCGGAGTGATTTTCGTCTTTTTTTCAAATCCTCAAAAATGATGAAAAACGGCATGCTATAGTATGCCGTCCGAGGCCATGGGCTATAAATTATGCAAAAGTGTGACGAAAAAGCATGACGAAAAAGCATTTGCCACTAGCAAGGCTGGAAATTACCTTGCATTTAATGGCATGTGCATTTCAAGGTTCAAGGTTGTCTTTATTGCTAAAACTATGAAACATTTCAAAGATTCCTTTTCAGGCAAACATGTCCACCGTCAGATGAACCTAAGTAGGTTTGAATGGGGTTTCTAGGTGTAAGTATGTAGGACTAGTAGCGTGACGACGAATATAATAAACTGGAAGAAAAGTAATGAGTGTGTGTTCTGGTCCTGTTGATTGAGCTGAAAAGACCTATAAAGGTTTATAGGTCTTTTCAGCTCAATCAACAGGACCAGAAAACACCTGGGCTGGCTGCCAGGATCACATCCACCAATGGGGAGGCTGTCTGTGTCCTGTCATGGTTTCTCCTCTGTATTATCTGATTAACATCCACGATAACACTTAAAAGCACTAAAGACACCTTTGATGCACAGCACCATTCAAATGCTCTGTGCATGATCCCAAGGCCCCATTTGAAAACGGACACCAAGAAGAACATCTTACAACCTAAAAGTCCCTGAGAGCTCAGTGGCACCCTTGTTAAGATGACGTCCATGTGAGCCAGAGGTTGTGAGTTCAAATCCAGCTGAGTTCCTCCTACTTTCACTCTGCAGCATGTTTTGGAGAATAACATCCGGAAGAGAACTGGAAAGAGATGGAAAGCTGAGGAGATTCTCAGAGAGCATGGTGGCACTCTGTGATAAGCTGCTGTCTATGTGAGCCACAGGTTGTGGGTTCAAGTTCAGCCCATGGCCTCAGACGGCATACTATAGCATGCCATTTTTCATCATTTTTGAGGATTTGAAAAAAAGACGAAAATCACTCCGAGACCATGGGCTATAGCCCATGGTCTCGGACGGCATACTATAGCATGCCGTTTTTCATCATTTTTGAGGATTTGAAAAAAAGACGAAAATCACTCCGAGACAATGGACTATAGCCCATAGTCTCGGAGTGATTTTCGAATTTTTTTCAAATCCTCAAAAATGATGAAAAACGGCATGCTATAGTATGCCATCCGAGGCCATGGGCTATAAATGATGAAAAACGAGGATTTGAAAAAAAGACGAAAATCACTCCGAGACCATGGGCTATAGTCCATGGTCTCGGAGTGATTTTCGTCTTTTTTTCAAATCCTCAAAAATGATGAAAAACGGCATGCTATAGTATGCCGTCCGAGGCCATGGGCTATAAATTATGCAAAAGTGTGACGAAAAAGCATGACGAAAAAGCGTTTGCCACTAGCAAGGCTGGAAATGACCTTGCATTTAATGGCATGTGCATTTCAAGGTTCAAGGTTGTCTTTATTGCTAAAACTATGAAACATTTCAAAGATTCCTTTTCAGGCAAACATGTCCACCGTAAGATGAACCTAAGTAGGTTTGAATGGGGTTTCTAGGTGTAAGTATGTAGGACTAGTAGCGTGACGACGAGTATAATAAACTGGAAGAAAAGTAATGAGTGTGTGTTCTGGTCCTGTTGATTGAGCTGAAAAGACCTATAAAGGTTTATAGGTCTTTTCAGCTCAATCAACAGGACCAGAAAACACCTGGGCTGGCTGCCAGGATCACATCCACCAATGGGGAGGCTGTCTGTGTCCTGTCATGGTTTCTCCTCTGTATTATCTGATTAACATCCACGATAACACTTAAAAGCACTAAAGACACCTTTGATGCACAGCACCATTCAAATGCTCTGTGCATGATCCCAAGGCCCCATTTGAAAACGGACACCAAGAAGAACATCTTACAACCTAAAAGTCCCTGAGAGCTCAGTGGCACCCTTCTTAAGATGACGTCCATGTGAGCCAGAAGTTGTGAGTTCAAATCCAGCTGAGTTCCTCCTACTTTCACTCTGCAGCATGTTTTGGAGAATAACATCCGGAAGAGAACTGGAAAGAGATGGAAAGCTGAGGAGATTCTCAGAGAGCATGGTGGCACTCTGTGATAAGCTGCTGTCTATGTGAGCCACAGGTTGTGGGTTCAAGTTCAGCCCATGGCCTCAGACGGCATACTATAGCATGCCATTTTTCATCATTTTTGAGGATTTGAAAAAAAGACGAAAATCACTCCGAGACCATGGGCTATAGCCCATGGTCTCGGACGGCATACTATAGCATGCCGTTTTTCATCATTTTTGAGGATTTGAAAAAAAGACGAAAATCACTCCGAGACAATGGACTATAGCCCATGGTCTCGGAGTGATTTTCGTCTTTTTTTCAAATCCTCAAAAATGATGAAAAACGGCATGCTATAGTATGCCGTCCGAGGCCATGGGCTATAAATGATGAAAAACGAGGATTTGAAAAAAAGACGAAAATCACTCCGAGACAATGGACTATAGCCCATGGTCTCGGAGTGATTTTCGTCTTTTTTTCAAATCCTCAAAAATGATGAAAAACGGCATGCTATAGTATGCCGTCCGAGGCCATGGGCTATAAATGATGAAAAACGAGGATTTGAAAAAAAGACGAAAATCACTCCGAGACCATGGGCTATAGTCCATGGTCTCGGAGTGATTTTCGTCTTTTTTTCAAATCCTCAAAAATGATGAAAAACGGCATGCTATAGTATGCCGTCCGAGGCCATGGGCTATAAATTATGCAAAAGTGTGACGAAAAAGCATGACGAAAAAGCACTTGCCACTAGCAAGGCTGGAAATTACCTTGCATTTAATGGCATGTTCATTTCAAGGTTCAAGGTTGTCTTTATTGCTAAAACTATGAAACATTTCAAAGATTCCTTTTCAGGCAAACATGTCCACCGTAAGATGAACCTAAGTAGGTTTGAATGGGGTTTCTAGGTGTAAGTATGTAGGACTAGTAGCGTGACGACGAATATAATAAACTGGAAGAAAAGTAATGAGTGTGTGTTCTTGTCCTGTTGATTGAGCTGAAAAGACCTATAAAGGTTTATAGGTCTTTTCAGCTCAATCAACAGGACCAGAAAACACCTGGGCTGGCTGCCAGGATCACATTCACCAATGGGGAGGCTGTCTGTGTCCTGTCATGGTTTCTCCTCTGTATTATCTGATTAACATCCACGATAACACTTAAAAGCACTAAAGACACCTTTGATGCACAGCACCATTCAAATGCTCTGTGCATGATCCCAAGGCCCCATTTGAAAACGGACACCAAGAAGAACATCTTACAACCTAAAAGTCCCTGAGAGCTCAGTGGCACCCTTGTTAAGATGACGTCCATGTGAGCCAGAGGTTGTGAGTTCAAATCCAGCTGAGTTCCTCCTACTTTCACTCTGCAGCATGTTTTGGAGAATAACATCCGGAAGATAACTGGAAAGAGATGGAAAGCTGAGGAGATTCTCAGAGAGCATGGTGGCACTCTGTGATAAGCTGCTGTCTATGTGAGCCACAGGTTGTGGGTTCAAGTTCAGCCCATGGCCTCAGACGGCATACTATAGCATGCCATTTTTCATCATTTTTGAGGATTTGAAAAAAAGACGAAAATCACTCCGAGACCATGGGCTATAGTCCATGGTCTCGGAGTGATTTTCGTCTTTTTTTCAAATCCTCAAAAATGATGAAAAACGGCATGCTATAGTATGCCGTCCGAGGCCATGGGCTATAAATTATGCAAAAGTGTGACGAAAAAGCATGACGAAAAAGCGTTTGCCACTAGCAAGGCTGGAAATTACCTTGCATTTAATGGCATGTGCATTTCTAGGTTCAAGGTTGTCTTTATTGCTAAAACTATGAAACATTTCAAAGATTCCTTTTCAGGCAAACATGTCCACCGTAAGATGAACCTAAGTAGGTTTGAATGGGGTTTCTAGGTGTAAGTATGTAGGACTAGTAGCGTGACGACGAGTATAATAAACTGGAAGAAAAGTAATGAGTGTGTGTTCTGGTCCTGTTGATTGAGCTGAAAAGACCTATAAAGGTTTATAGGTCTTTTCAGCTCAATCAACAGGACCAGAAAACACCTGGGCTGGCTGCCAGGATCACATCCACCAATGGGGAGGCTGTCTGTGTCCTGTCATTGTTTCTCCTCTGTATTATCTGATTAACATCCACGATAACACTTAAAAGCACTAAAGACACCTTTGATGCACAGCACCATTCAAATGCTCTGTGCATGATCCCAAGGCCCCATTTGAAAACGGACACCAAGAAGAACATCTTACAACCTAAAAATTGCTGAGAGCTCAGTGGCACCCTTGTTAAGATGACGTCCATGTGAGCCATAGGTTGTGAGTTCAAATCCAGCTGAGTTCCTCCTACTTTCACTCTGCAGCATGTTTTGGAGAATAACATCCGGAAGAGAACTGGAAAGAGATGGAAAGCTGAGGAGATTCTCAGAGAGCATGGTGGCACTCTGTGATAAGCTGCTGTCTATGTGAGCCACAGGTTGTGGGTTCAAGTTCAGCCCATGGCCTCAGACGGCATACTATAGCATGCAGTTTTTCTACATTTTTGAGGATTTGAAAAAAAGACGAAAATCACTCCGAGACCATGGGCTATAGTCCATGGTCTCGGAGTGATTTTCGTCTTTTTTTCAAATCCTCAAAAATGATGAAAAACGGCATGCTATAGTATGCCGTCCGAGGCCATGGGCTATAAATTATGCAAAAGTATGAACGAAAAAGCATGACGAAAAAGCGTTTGCCACTAGCAAGGCTGGAAATTACCTTGCATTTAATGGCATGTGCATTTCAAGGTTCAAGGTTGTCTTTATTGCTAAAACTATGAAACATTTCAAAGATTCCTTTTCAGGCAAACATGTCCACCGTAAGATGAACCTAAGTAGGTTTGAATGGGGTTTCTAGGTGTAAGTATGTAGGACTAGTAGCGTGACGACGAGTATAATAAACTGGAAGAAAAGTAATGAGTGTGTGTTCTGGTCCTGTTGATTGAGCTGAAAAGACCTATAAAGGTTTATAGGTCTTTTCAGCTCAATCAACAGGACCAGAAAACACCTGGGCTGGCTGCCAGGATCACATCCACCAATGGGGAGGCTGTCTGTGTCCAGTCATGGTTTCTCCTCTGTATTATCTGATTAACATCCACGATAACACTTAAAAGCACTAAAGACACCTTTGATGCACAGCACCATTCAAATGCTCTGTGCATGATCCCAAGGCCCCATTTGAAAACGGACACCAAGAAGAACATCTTACAACCTAAAAATTGCTGAGAGCTCAGTGGCACCCTTGTTAAGATGACGTCCATGTGAGCCAGAGGTTGTGAGTTCAAATCCAGCTGAGTTCCTCCTACTTTCACTCTGCAGCATGTTTTGGAGAATAACATCCGGAAGAGAACTGGAAAGAGATGGAAAGCTGAGGAGATTCTCAGAGAGCATGGTGGCACTCTGTGATAAGCTGCTGTCTATGTGAGCCACAGGTTGTGGGTTCAAGTTCAGCCCATGGCCTCAGACGGCATACTATAGCATGCCATTTTTCATCATTTTTGAGGATTTGAAAAAAAGACGAAAATCACTCCGAGACCATGGGCTATAGCCCATGGTCTCGGACGGCATACTATAGCATGCCGTTTTTCATCATTTTTGAGGATTTGAAAAAAAGACGAAAATCACTCCGAGACAATGGACTATAGCCCATGGTCTCGGAGTGATTTTCGTCTTTTTTTCAAATCCTCAAAAATGATGAAAAACGGCATGCTATAGTATGCCGTCCGAGGCCATGGGCTATAAATGATGAAAAACGAGGATTTGAAAAAAAGACGAAAATCACTCCGAGACAATGGACTATAGCCCATGGTCTCGGAGTGATTTTCGTCTTTTTTTCAAATCCTCAAAAATGATGAAAAACGGCATGCTATAGTATGCCGTCCGAGGCCATGGGCTATAAATGATGAAAAACGAGGATTTGAAAAAAAGACGAAAATCACTCCGAGACCATGGGCTATAGTCCATGGTCTCGGAGTGATTTTCGTCTTTTTTTCAAATCCTCAAAAATGATGAAAAACGGCATGCTATAGTATGCCGTCCGAGGCCATGGGCTATAAATTATGCAAAAGTGTGACGAAAAAGCATGACGAAAAAGCATTTGCCACTAGCAAGGCTGGAAATTACCTTGCATTTAATGGCATGTTCATTTCAAGGTTCAAGGTTGTCTTTATTGCTAAAACTATGAAACATTTCAAAGATTCCTTTTCAGGCAAACATGTCCACCGTAAGATGAACCTAAGTAGGTTTGAATGGGGTTTCTAGGTGTAAGTATGTAGGACTAGTAGCGTGACGACGAGTATAATAAACTGGAAGAAAAGTAATGAGTGTGTGTTCTGGTCCTGTTGATTGAGCTGAAAAGACCTATAAAGGTTTATAGGTCTTTTCAGCTCAATCAACAGGACCAGAAAACACCTGGGCTGGCTGCCAGGATCACATCCACCAATGGGGAGGCTGTCTGTGTCCAGTCATGGTTTCTCCTCTGTATTATCTGATTAACATCCACGATAACACTTAAAAGCACTAAAGACACC
Source organism: Electrona antarctica (assembly GCF_951216825.1). Lineage (NCBI taxonomy): Eukaryota > Metazoa > Chordata > Actinopteri > Myctophiformes > Myctophidae > Electrona > Electrona antarctica. The sequence goes on from NC_136805.1 coordinate 19,341,733, forward strand.
TTTGATGCACAGCACCATTCAAATGCTCTGTGCATGATCCCAAGGCCCCATTTGAAAACGGACACCAAGAAGAACATCTTACAACCTAAAAATTGCTGAGAGCTCAGTGGCACCCTTGTTAAGATGACGTCCATGTGAGCCAGAGGTTGTGAGTTCAAATCCAGCTGAGTTCCTCCTACTTTCACTCTGCAGCATGTTTTGGAGAATAACATCCGGAAGAGAACTGGAAAGAGATGGAAAGCTGAGGAGATTCTCAGAGAGCATGGTGGCACTCTGTGATAAGCTGCTGTCTATGTGAGCCACAGGTTGTGGGTTCAAGTTCAGCCCATGGCCTCAGACGGCATACTATAGCATGCCATTTTTCATCATTTTTGAGGATTTGAAAAAAAGACGAAAATCACTCCGAGACCATGGGCTATAGCCCATGGTCTCGGACGGCATACTATAGCATGCCGTTTTTCATCATTTTTGAGGATTTGAAAAAAAGACGAAAATCACTCCGAGACAATGGACTATAGCCCATGGTCTCGGAGTGATTTTCGTCTTTTTTTCAAATCCTCAAAAATGATGAAAAACGGCATGCTATAGTATGCCGTCCGAGGCCATGGGCTATAAATGATGAAAAACGAGGATTTGAAAAAAAGACGAAAATCACTCCGAGACAATGGACTATAGCCCATGGTCTCGGAGTGATTTTCGTCTTTTTTTCAAATCCTCAAAAATGATGAAAAACGGCATGCTATAGTATGCCGTCCGAGGCCATGGGCTATAAATGATGAAAAACGAGGATTTGAAAAAAAGACGAAAATCACTCCGAGACCATGGGCTATAGTCCATGGTCTCGGAGTGATTTTCGTCTTTTTTTCAAATCCTCAAAAATGATGAAAAACGGCATGCTATAGTATGCCGTCCGAGGCCATGGGCTATAAATTATGCAAAAGTGTGACGAAAAAGCATGACGAAAAAGCATTTGCCACTAGCAAGGCTGGAAATTACCTTGCATTTAATGGCATGTTCATTTCAAGGTTCAAGGTTGTCTTTATTGCTAAAACTATGAAACATTTCAAAGATTCCTTTTCAGGCAAACATGTCCACCGTAAGATGAACCTAAGTAGGTTTGAATGGGGTTTCTAGGTGTAAGTATGTAGGACTAGTAGCGTGACGACGAGTATAATAAACTGGAAGAAAAGTAATGAGTGTGTGTTCTGGTCCTGTTGATTGAGCTGAAAAGACCTATAAAGGTTTATAGGTCTTTTCAGCTCAATCAACAGGACCAGAAAACACCTGGGCTGGCTGCCAGGATCACATCCACCAATGGGGAGGCTGTCTGTGTCCTGTCATGGTTTCTCCTCTGTATTATCTGATTAACATCCACGATAACACTTAAAAGCACTAAAGACACCTTTGATGCACAGCACCATTCAAATGCTCTGTGCATGATCCCAAGGCCCCATTTGAAAACGGACACCAAGAAGAACATCTTACAACCTAAAAGTCCCTGAGAGCTCAGTGGCACCCTTGTTAAGATGACGTCCATGCGAGCCAGAGGTTGTGAGTTCAAATCCAGCTGAGTTCCTCCTACTTTCACTCTGCAGCATGTTTTGGAGAATAACATCCGGAAGAGAACTGGAAAGAGATGGAAAGCTGAGGAGATTCTCAGAGAGCATGGTGGCACTCTGTGATAAGCTGCTGTCTATGTGAGCCACAGGTTGTGGGTTCAAGTTCAGCCCATGGCCTCAGACGGCATACTATAGCATGCCGTTTTTCATAATTTTTGAGGATTTGAAAAAAAGACGAAAATCACTCCGAGACAATGGACTATAGCCCATGGTCTCGGAGTGATTTTCGTCTTTTTTTCAAATCCTCAAAAATGATGAAAAACGGCATGCTATAGTATGCCGTCCGAGGCCATGTGCTATAAATGATGAAAAACGAGGATTTGAAAAAAAGACGAAAATCTCTCCGAGACAATGGACTATAGCCCATGGTCTCGGAGTGATTTTCGTCTTTTTTTCAAATCCTCAAAAATGATGAAAAACGGCATGCTATAGTTTGCCGTCCGAGGCCATGGGCTATAAATGATGAAAAACGAGGATTTGAAAAAAAGACGAAAATCACTCCGAGACCATGGGCTATAGTCCATGGTCTCGGAGTGATTTTCGTCTTTTTTTCAAATCCTCAAAAATGATGAAAAACGGCATGCTATAGTATGCCGTCCGAGGCCATGGGCTATAAATTATGCAAAAGTGTGACGAAAAAGCGTTTGCCACTAGCAAGGCTGGAAATTACCTTGCATTTAATGGCATGTGCATTTCAAGGTTCAAGGTTGTCTTTATTGCTAAAACTATGAAACATTTCAAAGATTCCTTTTCAGGCAAACATGTCCACCGTAAGATGAACCTAAGTAGGTTTGAATGGGGTTTCTAGGTGTAAGTATGTAGGACTAGTAGCGTGACGACGAGTATAATAAACTGGAAGAAAAGTAATGAGTGTGTGTTCTGGTCCTGTTGATTGAGCTGAAAAGACCTATAAAGGTTTATAGGTCTTTTCAGCTCAATCAACAGGACCAGAAAACACCTGGGCTGGCTGCCAGGATCACATCCACCAATGGGGAGGCTGTCTGTGTCCTGTCATGGTTTCTCCTCTGTATTATCTGATTAACATCCACGATAACACTTAAAAGCACTAAAGACACCTTTGATGCACAGCACCATTCAAATGCTCTGTGCATGATCCCAAGGCCCCATTTGAAAACGGACACCAAGAAGAACATCTTACAACCTAAAAGTCCCTGAGAGCTCAGTGGCACCCTTGTTAAGATGACGTCCATGTGAGCCAGAGGTTGTGAGTTCAAATCCAGCTGAGTTCCTCCTACTTTCACTCTGCAGCATGTTTTGGAGAATAACATCCGGAAGAGAACTGGAAAGAGATGGAAAGCTGAGGAGATTCTCAGAGAGCATGGTGGCACTCTGTAATAAGCTGCTGTCTATGTGAGCCACAGGTTGTGGGTTCAAGTTCAGCCCATGGCCTCAGACGGCATACTATAGCATGCCGTTTTTCATCATTTTTGAGGATTTGAAAAAAAGACGAAAATCACTCCGAGACAATGGACTATAGCCCATGGTCTCGGAGTGATTTTCGTCTTTCTTTCAAATCCTCAAAAATGATGAAAAACGGCATGCTATAGTATGCCGTCCGAGGCCATGGGCTAATGATGAAAAACGAGGATTTGAAAAAAAGACGAAAATCACTCCGAGACAATGGACTATAGCCCATGGTCTCGGAGTGATTTTCGTCTTTTTTTCAAATCCTCAAAAATGATGAAAAACGGCATGCTATAGTATGCCGTCCGAGGCCATGGGCTATAAATTATGCAAAAGTGTGACGAAAAAGCATGACGAAAAAGCATTTGCCACTAGCAAGGCTGGAAATTACCTTGCATTTAATGGCATGTGCATTTCAAGGTTCAAGGTTGTCTTTATTGCTAAAACTATGAAACATTTCAAAGATTCCTTTTCAGGCAAACATGTCCACCGTCAGATGAACCTAAGTAGGTTTGAATGGGGTTTCTAGGTGTAAGTATGTAGGACTAGTAGCGTGACGACGAATATAATAAACTGGAAGAAAAGTAATGAGTGTGTGTTCTGGTCCTGTTGATTGAGCTGAAAAGACCTATAAAGGTTTATAGGTCTTTTCAGCTCAATCAACAGGACCAGAAAACACCTGGGCTGGCTGCCAGGATCACATCCACCAATGGGGAGGCTGTCTGTGTCCTGTCATGGTTTCTCCTCTGTATTATCTGATTAACATCCACGATAACACTTAAAAGCACTAAAGACACCTTTGATGCACAGCACCATTCAAATGCTCTGTGCATGATCCCAAGGCCCCATTTGAAAACGGACACCAAGAAGAACATCTTACAACCTAAAAGTCCCTGAGAGCTCAGTGGCACCCTTGTTAAGATGACGTCCATGTGAGCCAGAGGTTGTGAGTTCAAATCCAGCTGAGTTCCTCCTACTTTCACTCTGCAGCATGTTTTGGAGAATAACATCCGGAAGAGAACTGGAAAGAGATGGAAAGCTGAGGAGATTCTCAGAGAGCATGGTGGCACTCTGTGATAAGCTGCTGTCTATGTGAGCCACAGGTTGTGGGTTCAAGTTCAGCCCATGGCCTCAGACGGCATACTATAGCATGCCATTTTTCATCATTTTTGAGGATTTGAAAAAAAGACGAAAATCACTCCGAGACCATGGGCTATAGCCCATGGTCTCGGACGGCATACTATAGCATGCCGTTTTTCATCATTTTTGAGGATTTGAAAAAAAGACGAAAATCACTCCGAGACAATGGACTATAGCCCATAGTCTCGGAGTGATTTTCGAATTTTTTTCAAATCCTCAAAAATGATGAAAAACGGCATGCTATAGTATGCCATCCGAGGCCATGGGCTATAAATGATGAAAAACGAGGATTTGAAAAAAAGACGAAAATCACTCCGAGACCATGGGCTATAGTCCATGGTCTCGGAGTGATTTTCGTCTTTTTTTCAAATCCTCAAAAATGATGAAAAACGGCATGCTATAGTATGCCGTCCGAGGCCATGGGCTATAAATTATGCAAAAGTGTGACGAAAAAGCATGACGAAAAAGCGTTTGCCACTAGCAAGGCTGGAAATGACCTTGCATTTAATGGCATGTGCATTTCAAGGTTCAAGGTTGTCTTTATTGCTAAAACTATGAAACATTTCAAAGATTCCTTTTCAGGCAAACATGTCCACCGTAAGATGAACCTAAGTAGGTTTGAATGGGGTTTCTAGGTGTAAGTATGTAGGACTAGTAGCGTGACGACGAGTATAATAAACTGGAAGAAAAGTAATGAGTGTGTGTTCTGGTCCTGTTGATTGAGCTGAAAAGACCTATAAAGGTTTATAGGTCTTTTCAGCTCAATCAACAGGACCAGAAAACACCTGGGCTGGCTGCCAGGATCACATCCACCAATGGGGAGGCTGTCTGTGTCCTGTCATGGTTTCTCCTCTGTATTATCTGATTAACATCCACGATAACACTTAAAAGCACTAAAGACACCTTTGATGCACAGCACCATTCAAATGCTCTGTGCATGATCCCAAGGCCCCATTTGAAAACGGACACCAAGAAGAACATCTTACAACCTAAAAGTCCCTGAGAGCTCAGTGGCACCCTTCTTAAGATGACGTCCATGTGAGCCAGAAGTTGTGAGTTCAAATCCAGCTGAGTTCCTCCTACTTTCACTCTGCAGCATGTTTTGGAGAATAACATCCGGAAGAGAACTGGAAAGAGATGGAAAGCTGAGGAGATTCTCAGAGAGCATGGTGGCACTCTGTGATAAGCTGCTGTCTATGTGAGCCACAGGTTGTGGGTTCAAGTTCAGCCCATGGCCTCAGACGGCATACTATAGCATGCCATTTTTCATCATTTTTGAGGATTTGAAAAAAAGACGAAAATCACTCCGAGACCATGGGCTATAGCCCATGGTCTCGGACGGCATACTATAGCATGCCGTTTTTCATCATTTTTGAGGATTTGAAAAAAAGACGAAAATCACTCCGAGACAATGGACTATAGCCCATGGTCTCGGAGTGATTTTCGTCTTTTTTTCAAATCCTCAAAAATGATGAAAAACGGCATGCTATAGTATGCCGTCCGAGGCCATGGGCTATAAATGATGAAAAACGAGGATTTGAAAAAAAGACGAAAATCACTCCGAGACCATGGGCTATAGTCCATGGTCTCGGAGTGATTTTCGTCTTTTTTTCAAATCCTCAAAAATGATGAAAAACGGCATGCTATAGTATGCCGTCCGAGGCCATGGGCTATAAATTATGCAAAAGTGTGACGAAAAAGCATGACGAAAAAGCACTTGCCACTAGCAAGGCTGGAAATTACCTTGCATTTAATGGCATGTTCATTTCAAGGTTCAAGGTTGTCTTTATTGCTAAAACTATGAAACATTTCAAAGATTCCTTTTCAGGCAAACATGTCCACCGTAAGATGAACCTAAGTAGGTTTGAATGGGGTTTCTAGGTGTAAGTATGTAGGACTAGTAGCGTGACGACGAATATAATAAACTGGAAGAAAAGTAATGAGTGTGTGTTCTTGTCCTGTTGATTGAGCTGAAAAGACCTATAAAGGTTTATAGGTCTTTTCAGCTCAATCAACAGGACCAGAAAACACCTGGGCTGGCTGCCAGGATCACATTCACCAATGGGGAGGCTGTCTGTGTCCTGTCATGGTTTCTCCTCTGTATTATCTGATTAACATCCACGATAACACTTAAAAGCACTAAAGACACCTTTGATGCACAGCACCATTCAAATGCTCTGTGCATGATCCCAAGGCCCCATTTGAAAACGGACACCAAGAAGAACATCTTACAACCTAAAAGTCCCTGAGAGCTCAGTGGCACCCTTGTTAAGATGACGTCCATGTGAGCCAGAGGTTGTGAGTTCAAATCCAGCTGAGTTCCTCCTACTTTCACTCTGCAGCATGTTTTGGAGAATAACATCCGGAAGATAACTGGAAAGAGATGGAAAGCTGAGGAGATTCTCAGAGAGCATGGTGGCACTCTGTGATAAGCTGCTGTCTATGTGAGCCACAGGTTGTGGGTTCAAGTTCAGCCCATGGCCTCAGACGGCATACTATAGCATGCCATTTTTCATCATTTTTGAGGATTTGAAAAAAAGACGAAAATCACTCCGAGACCATGGGCTATAGTCCATGGTCTCGGAGTGATTTTCGTCTTTTTTTCAAATCCTCAAAAATGATGAAAAACGGCATGCTATAGTATGCCGTCCGAGGCCATGGGCTATAAATTATGCAAAAGTGTGACGAAAAAGCATGACGAAAAAGCGTTTGCCACTAGCAAGGCTGGAAATTACCTTGCATTTAATGGCATGTGCATTTCTAGGTTCAAGGTTGTCTTTATTGCTAAAACTATGAAACATTTCAAAGATTCCTTTTCAGGCAAACATGTCCACCGTAAGATGAACCTAAGTAGGTTTGAATGGGGTTTCTAGGTGTAAGTATGTAGGACTAGTAGCGTGACGACGAGTATAATAAACTGGAAGAAAAGTAATGAGTGTGTGTTCTGGTCCTGTTGATTGAGCTGAAAAGACCTATAAAGGTTTATAGGTCTTTTCAGCTCAATCAACAGGACCAGAAAACACCTGGGCTGGCTGCCAGGATCACATCCACCAATGGGGAGGCTGTCTGTGTCCTGTCATTGTTTCTCCTCTGTATTATCTGATTAACATCCACGATAACACTTAAAAGCACTAAAGACACCTTTGATGCACAGCACCATTCAAATGCTCTGTGCATGATCCCAAGGCCCCATTTGAAAACGGACACCAAGAAGAACATCTTACAACCTAAAAATTGCTGAGAGCTCAGTGGCACCCTTGTTAAGATGACGTCCATGTGAGCCATAGGTTGTGAGTTCAAATCCAGCTGAGTTCCTCCTACTTTCACTCTGCAGCATGTTTTGGAGAATAACATCCGGAAGAGAACTGGAAAGAGATGGAAAGCTGAGGAGATTCTCAGAGAGCATGGTGGCACTCTGTGATAAGCTGCTGTCTATGTGAGCCACAGGTTGTGGGTTCAAGTTCAGCCCATGGCCTCAGACGGCATACTATAGCATGCCGTTTTTCTACATTTTTGAGGATTTGAAAAAAAGACGAAAATCACTCCGAGACCATGGGCTATAGTCCATGGTCTCGGAGTGATTTTCGTCTTTTTTTCAAATCCTCAAAAATGATGAAAAACGGCATGCTATAGTATGCCGTCCGAGGCCATGGGCTATAAATTATGCAAAAGTATGAACGAAAAAGCATGACGAAAAAGCGTTTGCCACTAGCAAGGCTGGAAATTACCTTGCATTTAATGGCATGTGCATTTCAAGGTTCAAGGTTGTCTTTATTGCTAAAACTATGAAACATTTCAAAGATTCCTTTTCAGGCAAACATGTCCACCGTAAGATGAACCTAAGTAGGTTTGAATGGGGTTTCTAGGTGTAAGTATGTAGGACTAGTAGCGTGACGACGAGTATAATAAACTGGAAGAAAAGTAATGAGTGTGTGTTCTGGTCCTGTTGATTGAGCTGAAAAGACCTATAAAGGTTTATAGGTCTTTTCAGCTCAATCAACAGGACCAGAAAACACCTGGGCTGGCTGCCAGGATCACATCCACCAATGGGGAGGCTGTCTGTGTCCAGTCATGGTTTCTCCTCTGTATTATCTGATTAACATCCACGATAACACTTAAAAGCACTAAAGACACCTTTGATGCACAGCACCATTCAAATGCTCTGTGCATGATCCCAAGGCCCCATTTGAAAACGGACACCAAGAAGAACATCTTACAACCTAAAAATTGCTGAGAGCTCAGTGGCACCCTTGTTAAGATGACGTCCATGTGAGCCAGAGGTTGTGAGTTCAAATCCAGCTGAGTTCCTCCTACTTTCACTCTGCAGCATGTTTTGGAGAATAACATCCGGAAGAGAACTGGAAAGAGATGGAAAGCTGAGGAGATTCTCAGAGAGCATGGTGGCACTCTGTGATAAGCTGCTGTCTATGTGAGCCACAGGTTGTGGGTTCAAGTTCAGCCCATGGCCTCAGACGGCATACTATAGCATGCCATTTTTCATCATTTTTGAGGATTTGAAAAAAAGACGAAAATCACTCCGAGACCATGGGCTATAGCCCATGGTCTCGGACGGCATACTATAGCATGCCGTTTTTCATCATTTTTGAGGATTTGAAAAAAAGACGAAAATCACTCCGAGACAATGGACTATAGCCCATGGTCTCGGAGTGATTTTCGTCTTTTTTTCAAATCCTCAAAAATGATGAAAAACGGCATGCTATAGTATGCCGTCCGAGGCCATGGGCTATAAATGATGAAAAACGAGGATTTGAAAAAAAGACGAAAATCACTCCGAGACAATGGACTATAGCCCATGGTCTCGGAGTGATTTTCGTCTTTTTTTCAAATCCTCAAAAATGATGAAAAACGGCATGCTATAGTATGCCGTCCGAGGCCATGGGCTATAAATGATGAAAAACGAGGATTTGAAAAAAAGACGAAAATCACTCCGAGACCATGGGCTATAGTCCATGGTCTCGGAGTGATTTTCGTCTTTTTTTCAAATCCTCAAAAATGATGAAAAACGGCATGCTATAGTATGCCGTCCGAGGCCATGGGCTATAAATTATGCAAAAGTGTGACGAAAAAGCATGACGAAAAAGCATTTGCCACTAGCAAGGCTGGAAATTACCTTGCATTTAATGGCATGTTCATTTCAAGGTTCAAGGTTGTCTTTATTGCTAAAACTATGAAACATTTCAAAGATTCCTTTTCAGGCAAACATGTCCACCGTAAGATGAACCTAAGTAGGTTTGAATGGGGTTTCTAGGTGTAAGTATGTAGGACTAGTAGCGTGACGACGAGTATAATAAACTGGAAGAAAAGTAATGAGTGTGTGTTCTGGTCCTGTTGATTGAGCTGAAAAGACCTATAAAGGTTTATAGGTCTTTTCAGCTCAATCAACAGGACCAGAAAACACCTGGGCTGGCTGCCAGGATCACATCCACCAATGGGGAGGCTGTCTGTGTCCAGTCATGGTTTCTCCTCTGTATTATCTGATTAACATCCACGATAACACTTAAAAGCACTAAAGACACCTTTGATGCACAGCACCATTCAAATGCTCTGTGCATGATCCCAAGGCCCCATTTGAAAACGGACACCAAGAAGAACATCTTACAACCTAAAAATTGCTGAGAGCTCAGTGGCACCCTTGTTAAGATGACGTCCATGTGAGCCAGAGGTTGTGAGTTCAAATCCAGCTGAGTTCCTCCTACTTTCACTCTGCAGCATGTTTTGGAGAATAACATCCGGAAGAGAACTGGAAAGAGATGGAAAGCTGAGGAGATTCTCAGAGAGCATGGTGGCACTCTGTGATAAGCTGCTGTCTATGTGAGCCACAGGTTGTGGGTTCAAGTTCAGCCCATGGCCTCAGACGGCATACTATAGCATGCCATTTTTCATCATTTTTGAGGATTTGAAAAAAAGACGAAAATCACTCCGAGACCATGGGCTATAGCCCATGGTCTCGGACGGCATACTATAGCATGCCGTTTTTCATCATTTTTGAGGATTTGAAAAAAAGACGAAAATCACTCCGAGACAATGGACTATAGCCCATGGTCTCGGAGTGATTTTCGTCTTTTTTTCAAATCCTCAAAAATGATGAAAAACGGCATGCTATAGTATGCCGTCCGAGGCCATGGGCTATAAATGATGAAAAACGAGGATTTGAAAAAAAGACGAAAATCACTCCGAGACAATGGACTATAGCCCATGGTCTCGGAGTGATTTTCGTCTTTTTTTCAAATCCTCAAAAATGATGAAAAACGGCATGCTATAGTATGCCGTCCGAGGCCATGGGCTATAAATGATGGAAAGCTGAGGAGATTCTCAGAGAGCATGGTGGCACTCTGTGATAAGCTGCTCTCTATGTGAGCCACAGGTTGTGGGTTCAAGTTCAGCCCATGGCCTCAGACGGCATACTATAGCATGCCATTTTTCATCATTTTTGAGGATTTGAAAAAAAGACGAAAATCACTCCGAGACCATGGGCTATATGGTCTCGGACGGCATACTATAGCATGCCGTTTTTCATCATTTTTGAGGATTTGAAAAAAAGACGAAAATCACTCCGAGACAATGGACTATAGCCCATGGTCTCGGAGTGATTTTCGTCTTTTTTTCAAATCCTCAAAAATGATGAAAAACGGCATGCTATAGTATGCCATCCGAGGCCATGGGCTATAAATGATGAAAAACGAGGATTTGAAAAAAAGACGAAAATCACTCCGAGACCATGGGCTATAGTCCATGGTCTCGGAGTGATTTTCGTCTTTTTTTCAAATCCTCAAAAATGATGAAAAACGGCATGCTATAGTATGCCGTCCGAGGCCATGGGCTATAAATTATGCAAAAGTGTGACGAAAAAGCATGACGAAAAAGCGTTTGCCACTAGCAAGGCTGGAAATTACCTTGCATTTAATGGCATGTGCATTTCAAGGTTCAAGGTTGTCTTTATTGCTAAAACTATGAAACATTTCAAAGATTCCTTTTCAGGCAAACATGTCCACCGTAAGATGAACCTAAGTAGGTTTGAATGGGGTTTCTAGGTGTAAGTATGTAGGACTAGTAGCGTGACGACGAGTATAATAAACTGGAAGAAAAGTAATGAGTGTGTGTTCTGGTCCTGTTGATTGAGCTGAAAAGACCTATAAAGGTTTATAGGTCTTTTCAGCTCAATCAACAGGACCAGAAAACACCTGGGCTGGCTGCCAGGATCACATCCACCAATGGGGAGGCTGTCTGTGTCCTGTCATGGTTTCTCCTCTGTATTATCTGATTAACATCCACGATAACACTTAAAAGCACTAAAGACACCTTTGATGCACAGCACCATTCAAATGCTCTGTGCATGATCCCAAGGCCCCATTTGAAAACGGACACCAAGAAGAACATCTTACAACCTAAAAGTCCCTGAGAGCTCAGTGGCACCCTTGTTAAGATGACGTCCATGTGAGCCAGAGGTTGTGAGTTCAAATCCAGCTGAGTTCCTCCTACTTTCACTCTGCAGCATGTTTTGGAGAATAACATCCGGAAGAGAACTGGAAAGAGATGGAAAGCTGAGGAGATTCTCAGAGAGCATGGTGGCACTCTGTGATAAGCTGCTGTCTATGTGAGCCACAGGTTGTGGGTTCAAGTTCAGCCCATGGCCTCAGACGGCATACTATAGCATGCCATTTTTCATCATTTTTGAGGATTTGAAAAAAAGACGAAAATCACTCCGAGACAATGGACTATAGCCCATGGTCTCGGAGTGATTTTCGTCTTTTTTTCAAATCCTCAAAAATGATGAAAAACGGCATGCTATAGTATGCCATCCGAGGCCATGGGCTATTAATGATGAAAAACGAGGATTTGAAAAAAAGACGAAAATCACTCCGAGACCATGGGCTATAGTCCATGGTCTCGGAGTGATTTTCGTCTTTTTTTCAAATCCTCAAAAATGATGAAAAACGGCATGCTATAGTATGCCGTCCGAGGCCATGGGCTATAAATTATGCAAAAGTGTGACGAAAAAGCATGACGAAAAAGCGTTTGCCACTAGCAAGGCTGGAAATTACCTTGCATTTAATGGCATGTGCATTTCAAGGTTCAAGTCAAGGTTGTCTTTATTGCTAAAACTATGAAACATTTCAAAGATTCCTTTTCAGGCAAACATGTCCACCGTAAGATGAACCTAAGTAGGTTTGAATGGGGTTTCTAGGTGTAAGTATGTAGGACTAGTAGCGTGACGACGAGTATAATAAACTGGAAGAAAAGTAATGAGTGTGTGTTCTGGTCCTGTTGATTGAGCTGAAAAGACCTATAAAGGTTTATAGGTCTTTTCAGCTCAATCAACAGGACCAGAAAACACCTGGGCTGGCTGCCAGGATCACATCCACCAATGGGGAGGCTGTCTGTGTCCTGTCATGGTTTCTCCTCTGTATTATCTGATTAACATCCACGATAACACTTAAAAGCACTAAAGACACCTTTGATGCACAGCACCATTCAAATGCTCTGTGCATGATCCCAAGGCCCCATTTGAAAACGGACACCAAGAAGAACATCTTACAACCTAAAAGTCCCTGAGAGCTCAGTGGCACCCTTGTTAAGATGACGTCCATGTGAGCCAGAGGTTGTGAGTTCAAATCCAGCTGAGTTCCTCCTACTTTCACTCTGCAGCATGTTTTGGAGAATAACATCCGGAAGAGAACTGGAAAGAGATGGAAAGCTGAGGAGATTCTCAGAGAGCATGGTGGCACTCTGTGATAAGCTGCTGTCTATGTGAGCCACAGGTTGTGGGTTCAAGTTCAGCCCATGGCCTCAGACGGCATACTATAGCATGCCGTTTTTCATATTTTTTGAGGATTTGAAAAAAAGACGAAAATCACTCCGAGACCATGGGCTATAGCCCATGGTCTCGGACGGCATACTATAGCATGCCGTTTTTCATCATTTTTGAGGATTTGAAAAAAAGACGAAAATCACTCCGAGACAATGGACTATAGCCCATGGTCTCGGAGTGATTTTCGTCTTTTTTTCAAATCCTCAAAAATGATGAAAAACGGCATGCTATAGTATGCCATCCGAGGCCATGGGCTATTAATGATGAAAAACGAGGATTTGAAAAAAAGACGAAAATCACTCCGAGACCATGGGCTATAGTCCATGGTCTCGGAGTGATTTTCGTCTTTTTTTCAAATCCTCAAAAATGATGAAAAACGGCATGCTATAGTATGCCGTCCGAGGCCATGGGCTATAAATTATGCAAAAGTGTGACGAAAAAGCATGACGAAAAAGCGTTTGCCACTAGCAAGGCTGGAAATTACCTTGCATTTAATGGCATGTGCATTTCAAGGTTCAAGGTTGTCTTTATTGCTAAAACTATGAAACATTTCAAAGATTCCTTTTCAGGCAAACATGTCCACCGTAAGATGAACCTAAGTAGGTTTGAATGGGGTTTCTAGGTGTAAGTATGTAGGACTAGTAGCGTGACGACGAGTATAATAAACTGGAAGAAAAGTAATGAGTGTGTGTTCTGGTCCTGTTGATTGAGCTGAAAAGACCTATAAAGGTTTATAGGTCTTTTCAGCTCAATCAACAGGACCAGAAAACACCTGGGCTGGCTGCCAGGATCACATCCACCAATGGGGAGGCTGTCTGTGTCCTGTCATGGTTTCTCCTCTGTATTATCTGATTAACATCCACGATAACACTTAAAAGCACTAAAGACACCTTTGATGCACAGCAACATTCAAATGCTCTGTGCATGATCCCAAGGCCCCATTTGAAAACGGACACCAAGAAGAACATCTTACAACCTAAAAGTCCCTGAGAGCTCAGTGGCACCCTTGTTAAGATGACGTCCATGTGAGCCAGAAGTTGTGAGTTCAAATCCAGCTGAGTTCCTCCTACTTTCACTCTGCAGCATGTTTTGGAGAATAACATCCGGAAGAGAACTGGAAAGAGATGGAAAGCTGAGGAGATTCTCAGAGAGCATGGTGGCACTCTGTGATAAGCTGCTGTCTATGTGAGCCACAGGTTGTGGGTTCAAGTTCAGCCCATGGCCTCAGACGGCATACTATAGCATGCCATTTTTCATCATTTTTGAGGATTTGAAAAAAAGACGAAAATCACTCCGAGACCATGGGCTATAGCCCATGGTCTCGGACGGCATACTATAGCATGCCGTTTTTCATCATTTTTGAGGATTTGAAAAAAAGACGAAAATCACTCCGAGACAATGGACTATAGCCCATGGTCTCGGAGTGATTTTCGTCTTTTTTTCAAATCCTCAAAAATGTAGAAAAACGGCATGCTATAGTATGCCGTCCGAGGCCATGGGCTATAAATGATGAAAAACGAGGATTTGAAAAAAAGACGAAAATCACTCCGAGACAATGGACTATAGCCCATGGTCTCGGAGTGATTTTCGTCTTTTTTTCAAATCCTCAAAAATGATGAAAAACGGCATGCTATAGTATGCCGTCCGAGGCCATGGGCTATAAATGATGAAAAACGAGGATTTGAAAAAAAGACGAAAATCACTCCGAGACCATGGGCTATAGTCCATGGTCTCGGAGTGATTTTCGTCTTTTTTTCAAATCCTCAAAAATGATGAAAAACGGCATGCTATAGTATGCCGTCCGAGGCCATGGGCTATAAATTATGCAAAAGTGTGACGAAAAAGCATGACGAAAAAGCACTTGCCAGTAGCAAGGCTGGAAATTACCTTGCATTTAATGGCATGTTCATTTCAAGGTTCAAGGTTGTCTTTATTGCTAAAACTATGAAACATTTCAAAGATTCCTTTTCAGGCAAACATGTCCACCGTAAGATGAACCTAAGTAGGTTTGAATGGGGTTTCTAGGTGTAAGTATGTAGGACTAGTAGCGTGACGACGAATATAATAAACTGGAAGAAAAGTAATGAGTGTGTGTTCTGGTCCTGTTGATTGAGCTGAAAAGACCTATAAAGGTTTATAGGTCTTTTCAGCTCAATCAACAGGACCAGAAAACACCTGGGCTGGCTGCCAGGATCACATCCACCAATGGGGAGGCTGTCTGTGTCCTGTCATGGTTTCTCCTCTGTATTATCTGATTAACATCCACGATAACACTTAAAAGCACTAAAGACACCTTTGATGCACAGCACCATTCAAATGCTCTGTGCATGATCCCAAGGCCCCATTTGAAAACGGACACCAAGAAGAACATCTTACAACCTAAAAGTCCCTGAGAGCTCTGTGGCACCCTTGTTAAGATGACGTCCATGTGAGCCAGAGGTTGTGAGTTCAAATCCAGCTGAGTTCCTCCTACTTTCACTCTGCAGCATGTTTTGGAGAATAACATCCGGAAGAGAACTGGAAAGAGATGGAAAGCTGAGGAGATTCTCAGAGAGCATGGTGGCACTCTGTGATAAGCTGCTGTCTATGTGAGCCACAGGTTGTGGGTTCAAGTTCAGCCCATGGCCTCAGACGGCATACTATAGCATGCCATTTTTCATCATTTTTGAGGATTTGAAAAAAAGACGAAAATCACTCCGAGACCATGGGCTATAGCCCATGGTCTCGGACGGCATACTATAGCATGCCGTTTTTCATCATTTTTGAGGATTTGAAAAAAAGACGAAAATCACTCCGAGACAATGGACTATAGCCCATGGTCTCGGAGTGATTTTCGTCTTTTTTTCAAATCCTCAAAAATGATGAAAAACGGCATGCTATAGTATGCCATCCGAGGCCATGGGCTATAAATGATGAAAAACGAGGATTTGAAAAAAAGACGAAAATCACTCCGAGACCATGGGCTATAGTCCATGGTCTCGGAGTGATTTTCGTCTTTTTTTCAAATCCTCAAAAATGATGAAAAACGGCATGCTATAGTATGCCGTCCGAGGCCATGGGCTATAAATTATGCAAAAGTGTGACGAAAAAGCATGACGAAAAAGCGTTTGCCACTAGCAAGGCTGGAAATTACCTTGCATTTAATGGCATGTGCATTTCTAGGTTCAAGGTTGTCTTTATTGCTAAAACTATGAAACATTTCAAAGATTCCTTTTCAGGCAAACATGTCCACCGTAAGATGAACCTAAGTAGGTTTGAATGGGGTTTCTAGGTGTAAGTATGTAGGACTAGTAGCGTGACGACGAGTATAATAAACTGGAAGAAAAGTAATGAGTGTGTGTTCTGGTCCTGTTGATTGAGCTGAAAAGACCTATAAAGGTTTATAGGTCTTTTCAGCTCAATCAACAGGACCAGAAAACACCTGGGCTGGCTGCCAGGATCACATCCACCAATGGGGAGGCTGTCTGTGTCCTGTCATGGTTTCTCCTCTGTATTATCTGATTAACATCCACGATAACACTTAAAAGCACTAAAGACACCTTTGATGCACAGCACCATTCAAATGCTCTGTGCATGATCCCAAGGCCCCATTTGAAAACGGACACCAAGAAGAACATCTTACAACCTAAAAATTGCTGAGAGCTCAGTGGCACCCTTGTTAAGATGACGTCCATGTGAGCCATAGGTTGTGAGTTCAAATCCAGCTGAGTTCCTCCTACTTTCACTCTGCAGCATGTTTTGGAGAATAACATCCGGAAGAGAACTGGAAAGAGATGGAAAGCTGAGGAGATTCTCAGAGAGCATGGTGGCACTCTGTGATAAGCTGCTGTCTATGTGAGCCACAGGTTGTGGGTTCAAGTTCAGCCCATGGCCTCGGACGGCATACTATAGCATGCCGTTTTTCATCATTTTTGAGGATTTGAAAAAAAGACGAAAATCACTCCGAGACCATGGACTAGGCCATGGGCTATAAATTATGCAAAAGTGTGACGAAAAAGCATGACGAAAAAGCGTTTGCCACTAGCAAGGCTGGAAATTACCTTGCATTTAATGGCATGTGCATTTCAAGGTTCAAGGTTGTCTTTATTGCTAAAACTATGAAACATTTCAAAGATTCCTTTTCAGGCAAACATGTCCACCGTAAGATGAACCTAAGTAGGTTTGAATGGGGTTTCTAGGTGTAAGTATGTAGGACTAGTAGCGTGACGACGAGTATAATAAACTGGAAGAAAAGTAATGAGTGTGTGTTCTGGTCCTGTTGATTGAGCTGAAAAGACCTATAAAGGTTTATAGGTCTTTTCAGCTCAATCAACAGGACCAGAAAACACCTGGGCTGGCTGCCAGGATCACATCCACCAATGGGGAGGCTGTCTGTGTCCTGTCATGGTTTCTCCTCTGTATTATCTGATTAACATCCACGATAACACTTAAAAGCACTAAAGACACCTTTGATGCACAGCACCATTCAAATGCTCTGTGCATGATCCCAAGGCCCCATTTGAAAACGGACACCAAGAAGAACATCTTACAACCTAAAAGTCCCTGAGAGCTCAGTGGCACCCTTGTTAAGATGACGTCCATGTGAGCCAGAGGTTGTGAGTTCAAATCCAGCTGAGTTCCTCCTACTTTCACTCTGCAGCATGTTTTGGAGAATAACATCCGGAAGAGAACTGGAAAGAGATGGAAAGCTGAGGAGTTTCTCAGAGAGCATGGTGGCACTCTGTGATAAGCTGCTGTCTATGTGAGCCACAGGTTGTGGGTTCAAGTTCAGCCCATGGCCTCAGACGGCATACTATAGCATGCCATTTTTCATCATTTTTGAGGATTTGAAAAAAAGACGAAAATCACTCCGAGACCATGGGCTATAGCCCATGGTCTCGGACGGCATACTATAGCATGCCGTTTTTCATCATTTTTGAGGATTTGAAAAAAAGACGAAAATCACTCCGAGACAATGGACTATAGCCCATGGTCTCGGAGTGATTTTCGTCTTTTTTTCAAATCCTCAAAAATGATGAAAAACGGCATGCTATAGTATGCCGTCCGAGGCCATGGGCTATAAATGATGAAAAACGAGGATTTGAAAAAAAGACGAAAATCACTCCGAGACAATGGACTATAGCCCATGGTCTCGGAGTGATTTTCGTCTTTTTTTCAAATCCTCAAAAATGATGAAAAACGGCATGCTATAGTATGCCGTCCGAGGCCATGGGCTATAAATGATGAAAAACGAGGATTTGAAAAAAAGACGAAAATCACTCCGAGACCATGGGCTATAGTCCATGGTCTCGGAGTGATTTTCGTCTTTTTTTCAAATCCTCAAAAATGATGAAAAACGGCATGCTATAGTATGCCGTCCGAGGCCATGGGCTATAAATTATGCAAAAGTGTGACGAAAAAGCATGACGAAAAAGCATTTGCCACTAGCAAGGCTGGAAATTACCTTGCATTTAATGGCATGTTCATTTCAAGGTTCAAGGTTGTCTTTATTGCTAAAACTATGAAACATTTCAAAGATTCCTTTTCAGGCAAACATGTCCACCGTAAGATGAACCTAAGTAGGTTTGAATGGGGTTTCTAGGTGTAAGTATGTAGGACTAGTAGCGTGACGACGAATATAATAAACTGGAAGAAAAGTAATGAGTGTGTGTTCTTGTCCTGTTGATTGAGCTGAAAAGACCTATAAAGGTTTATAGGTCTTTTCAGCTCAATCAACAGGACCAGAAAACACCTGGGCTGGCTGCCAGGATCACATCCACCAATGGGGAGGCTGTCTGTGTCCTGTCATGGTTTCTCCTCTGTATTATCTGATTAACATCCACGATAACACTTAAAAGCACTAAAGACACCTTTGATGCACAGCACCATTCAAATGCTCTGTGCATGATCCCAAGGCCCCATTTGAAAACGGACACCAAGAAGAACATCTTACAACCTAAAAGTCCCTGAGAGCTCAGTGGCACCCTTGTTAAGATGACGTCCATGTGAGCCAGAGGTTGTGAGTTCAAATCCAGCTGAGTTCCTCCTACTTTCACTCTGCAGCATGTTTTGGAGAATAACATCCGGAAGAGAACTGGAAAGAGATGGAAAGCTGAGGAGATTCTCAGAGAGCATGGTGGCACTCTGTGATAAGCTGCTGTCTATGTGAGCCACAGGTTGTGGGTTCAAGTTCAGCCCATGGCCTCAGACGGCATACTATAGCATGCCATTTTTCATCATTTTTGAGGATTTGAAAAAAAGACGAAAATCACTCCGAGACCATGGGCTATAGCCCATGGTCTCGGACGGCATACTATAGCATGCCGTTTTTCATCATTTTTGAGGATTTGAAAAAAAGACGAAAATCACTCCGAGACAATGGACTATAGCCCATGGTCTCGGAGTGATTTTCGTCTTTTTTTCAAATCCTCAAAAATGATGAAAAACGGCATGCTATAGTATGCCATCCGAGGCCATGGGCTATAAATGATGAAAAACGAGGATTTGAAAAAAAGACGAAAATCACTCCGAGACCATGGGCTATAGTCCATGGTCTCGGAGTGATTTTCGTCTTTTTTTCAAATCCTCAAAAATGATGAAAAACGGCATGCTATAGTATGCCGTCCGAGGCCATGGGCTATAAATTATGCAAAAGTGTGACGAAAAAGCATGACGAAAAAGCGTTTGCCACTAGCAAGGCTGGAAATTACCTTGCATTTAATGGCATGTGCATTTCAAGGTTCAAGGTTGTCTTTATTGCTAAAACTATGAAACATTTCAAAGATTCCTTTTCAGGCAAACATGTCCACCGTAAGATGAACCTAAGTAGGTTTGAATGGGGTTTCTAGGTGTAAGTATGTAGGACTAGTAGCGTGACGACGAGTATAATAAACTGGAAGAAAAGTAATGAGTGTGTGTTCTGGTCCTGTTGATTGAGCTGAAAAGACCTATAAAGGTTTATAGGTCTTTTCAGCTCAATCAACAGGACCAGAAAACACCTGGGCTGGCTGCCAGGATCACATCCACCAATGGGGAGGCTGTCTGTGTCCTGTCATGGTTTCTCCTCTGTATTATCTGATTAACATCCACGATAACACTTAAAAGCACTAAAGACACCTTTGATGCACAGCACCATTCAAATGCTCTGTGCATGATCCCAAGGCCCCATTTGAAAACGGACACCAAGAAGAACATCTTACAACCTAAAAGTCCCTGAGAGCTCAGTGGCACCCTTGTTAAGATGACGTCCATGTGAGCCAGAGGTTGTGAGTTCAAATCCAGCTGAGTTCCTCCTACTTTCACTCTGCAGCATGTTTTGGAGAATAACATCCGGAAGAGAACTGGAAAGAGATGGAAAGCTGAGGAGATTCTCAGAGAGCATGGTGGCACTCTGTGATAAGCTGCTGTCTATGTGAGCCACAGGTTGTGGGTTCAAGTTCAGCCCATGGCCTCAGACGGCATACTATAGCATGCCGTTTTTCATCATTTTTGAGGATTTGAAAAAAAGACGAAAATCACTCCGAGACCATGGGCTATAGCCCATGGTCTCGGAGTGATTTTCGTCTTTTTTTTTGAGGATTTGAAAAAAAGACGAAAATCACTCCGAGACCATGGGCTATAGCCCATGGTCTCGGAGTGATTTTCGTCTTTTTTTCAAATCCTCAAAAATGATGAAAAACGGCATGCTATAGTATGCCATCCGAGGCCATGGGCTATTAATGATGAAAAACGAGGATTTGAAAAAAAGACGAAAATCACTCCGAGACCATGGGCTATAGTCCATGGTCTCGGAGTGATTTTCGTCTTTTTTTCAAATCCTCAAAAATGATGAAAAACGGCATGCTATAGTATGCCGTCCGAGGCCATGGGCTATAAATTATGCAAAAGTGTGACGAAAAAGCATGACGAAAAAGCGTTTGCCACTAGCAAGGCTGGAAATTACCTTGCATTTAATGGCATGTGCATTTCAAGGTTCAAGGTTGTCTTTATTGCTAAAACTATGAAACATTTCAAAGATTCCTTTTCAGGCAAACATGTCCACCGTAAGATGAACCTAAGTAGGTTTGAATGGGGTTTCTAGGTGTAAGTATGTAGGACTAGTAGCGTGACGACGAGTATAATAAACTGGAAGAAAAGTAATGAGTGTGTGTTCTGGTCCTGTTGATTGAGCTGAAAAGACCTATAAAGGTTTATAGGTCTTTTCAGCTCAATCAACAGGACCAGAAAACACCTGGGCTGGCTGCCAGGATCACATCCACCAATGGGGAGGCTGTCTGTGTCCTGTCATGGTTTCTCCTCTGTATTATCTGATTAACATCCACGATAACACTTAAAAGCACTAAAGACACCTTTGATGCACAGCACCATTCAAATGCTCTGTGCATGATCCCAAGGCCCCATTTGAAAACGGACACCAAGAAGAACATCTTACAACCTAAAAGTCCCTGAGAGCTCAGTGGCACCCTTGTTAAGATGACGTCCATGTGAGCCAGAAGTTGTGAGTTCAAATCCAGCTGAGTTCCTCCTACTTTCACTCTGCAGCATGTTTTGGAGAATAACATCCGGAAGAGAACTGGAAAGAGATGGAAAGCTGAGGAGATTCTCAGAGAGCATGGTGGCACTCTGTGATAAGCTGCTGTCTATGTGAGCCACAGGTTGTGGGTTCAAGTTCAGCCCATGGCCTCAGACGGCATACTATAGCATGCCATTTTTCATCATTTTTGAGGATTTGAAAAAAAGACGAAAATCACTCCGAGACCATGGGCTATAGCCCATGGTCTCGGACGGCATACTATAGCATGCCGTTTTTCATCATTTTTGAGGATTTGAAAAAAAGACGAAAATCACTCCGAGACAATGGACTATAGCCCATGGTCTCGGAGTGATTTTCGTCTTTTTTTCAAATCCTCAAAAATGTAGAAAAACGGCATGCTATAGTATGCCGTCCGAGGCCATGGGCTATAAATGATGAAAAACGAGGATTTGAAAAAAAAAGAAAATCACTCCGAGACAATGGACTATAGCCCATGGTCTCGGAGTGATTTTCGTCTTTTTTTCAAATCCTCAAAAATGATGAAAAACGGCATGCTATAGTATGCCGTCCGAGGCCATGGGCTATAAATGATGAAAAACGAGGATTTGAAAAAAAGACGAAAATCACTCCGAGACCATGGGCTATAGTCCATGGTCTCGGAGTGATTTTCGTCTTTTTTTCAAATCCTCAAAAATGATGAAAAACGGCATGCTATAGTATGCCGTCCGAGGCCATGGGCTATAAATTATGCAAAAGTGTGACGAAAAAGCATGACGAAAAAGCATTTGCCACTAGCAAGGCTGGAAATTACCTTGCATTTAATGGCATGTTCATTTCAAGGTTCAAGGTTGTCTTTATTGCTAAAACTATGAAACATTTCAAAGATTCCTTTTCAGGCAAACATGTCCACCGTAAGATGAACCTAAGTAGGTTTGAATGGGGTTTCTAGGTGTAAGTATGTAGGACTAGTAGCGTGACGACGAATATAATAAACTGGAAGAAAAGTAATGAGTGTGTGTTCTTGTCCTGTTGATTGAGCTGAAAAGACCTATAAAGGTTTATAGGTCTTTTCAGCTCAATCAACAGGACCAGAAAATACCTGGGCTGGCTGCCAGGATCACATCCACCAATGGGGAGGCTGTCTGTGTCCTGTCATGGTTTCTCCTCTGTATTATCTGATTAACATCCACGATAACACTTAAAAGCACTAAAGACACCTTTGATGCACAGCACCATTCAAATGCTCTGTGCATGATCCCAAGGCCCCATTTGAAAACGGACACCAAGAAGAACATCTTACAACCTAAAAGTCCCTGAGAGCTCAGTGGCACCCTTGTTAAGATGACGTCCATGTGAGCCAGAGGTTGTGAGTTCAAATCCAGCTGAGTTCCTCCTACTTTCACTCTGCAGCATGTTTTGGAGAATAACATCCGGAAGAGAACTGGAAAGAGATGGAAAGCTGAGGAGATTCTCAGAGAGCATGGTGGCACTCTGTGATAAGCTGCTGTCTATGTGAGCCACAGGTTGTGGGTTCAAGTTCAGCCCATGGCCTCAGACGGCATACTATAGCATGCCATTTTTCATCATTTTTGAGGATTTGAAAAAAAGACGAAAATCACTCCGAGACCATGGGCTATAGCCCATGGCCTCAGACGGCATACTATAGCATGCCATTTTTCATCATTTTTGAGGATTTGAAAAAAAGACGAAAATCACTCCGAGACAATGGACTATAGCCCATGGTCTCGGAGTGATTTTCGTCTTTTTTTCAAATCCTAAAAAATGATGAAAAACGGCATGCTATAGTATGCCATCCGAGGCCATGGGCTATTAATGATGAAAAACGAGGATTTGAAAAAAAGACGAAAATCACTCCGAGACCATGGGCTATAGTCCATGGTCTCGGAGTGATTTTCGTCTTTTTTTCAAATCCTCAAAAATGATGAAAAACGGCATGCTATAGTATGCCGTCCGAGGCCATGGGCTATAAATTATGCAAAAGTGTGACGAAAAAGCATGACGAAAAAGCGTTTGCCACTAGCAAGGCTGGAAATTACCTTGCATTTAATGGCATGTGCATTTCAAGGTTCAAGGTTGTCTTTATTGCTAAAACTATGAAACATTTCAAAGATTCCTTTTCAGGCAAACATGTCCACCGTAAGATGAACCTAAGTAGGTTTGAATGGGGTTTCTAGGTGTAAGTATGTAGGACTAGTAGCGTGACGACGAGTATAATAAACTGGAAGAAAAGTAATGAGTGTGTGTTCTGGTCCTGTTGATTGAGCTGAAAAGACCTATAAAGGTTTATAGGTCTTTTCAGCTCAATCAACAGGACCAGAAAACACCTGGGCTGGCTGCCAGGATCACATCCACCAATGGGGAGGCTGTCTGTGTCCTGTCATGGTTTCTCCTCTGTATTATCTTAACATCCACGATAACACTTAAAAGCACTAAAGACACCTTTGATGCACAGCACCATTCAAATGCTCTGTGCATGATCCCAAGGCCCCATTTGAAAACGGACACCAAGAAGAACATCTTACAACCTAAAAATTGCTGAGAGCTCAGTGGCACCCTTGTTAAGATGACGTCCATGTGAGCCATAGGTTGTGAGTTCAAATCCAGCTGAGTTCCTCCTACTTTCACTCTGCAGCATGTTTTGGAGAATAACATCCGGAAGAGAACTGGAAAGAGATGGAAAGCTGAGGAGATTCTCAGAGAGCATGGTGGCACTCTGTGATAAGCTGCTGTCTATGTGAGCCACAGGTTGTGGGTTCAAGTTCAGCCCATGGCCTCAGACGGCATACTATAGCAAGCCATTTTTGAGGATTTGAAAAAAAGACGAAAATCACTCCGAGACAATGGGCTATGGCTTCGGACGGCATACTATAGCATGCCGTTTTTCATCATTTTTGAGGATTTGAAAAAAAGACGAAAATCACTCCGAGACAATGGGCTATAGCCCATGGCTTCGGACGGCATACTATAGCATGCCGTTTTTCATCATTTTTGAGGATTTGAAAAAAAGACGAAAATAAACCATTGGATTAAAATAACTCAAAACATTTCAAAGTAAAAAGTTCCAGCATGTGTCTCCACAGTAAGTTGAATTACAAAAAGTGTGAATGGAGTTTCTAGGTGAACGTGATTTTTTAGCTGCCATTGAGCCCCATTATAAATTTCTCAAATTTGTAAGCACTATATTTCTAAAACTATGAAACATTTCAAAGATTAATTTACAGGCAAACATATTGTCCACTGTAAGATGAACCTAAATAGGTTTGAATGGGGTTTTTAGGTGTAAGTATGTAGGAGTAGTAGCATTCCAACGTTTGTGATATTGCCATTGAGAATGCAATGGTCAATATATGACCATTGTGACATTCTCATGATAACCACTGTGGTTGTCGCGACACGACTTGAAAATGAATACAACACATGGATCTCCATACGCGGAGCTGACTATCATCACCTGGATCTCCATATATGAAGATCACGACACTGACCTCATCAAACCCTGAGGATAGCCATACATGGAGAAGACTGGATCATCTTCAGCACCTACATCTGCATATATGGAGCCGGCCAGCAAATCTACATCTGACCTCACTGACACCAGATTTATAGTTTAACTGAAGAAACTGTGCCATATTAAGAAGCTCTGTTGTTTCAGGCCTGAAAACGTCAAAAGGAAGAAAAAAGTGTTGTTGTTCTTTTGTTTGGTCAAGATGGTGCGGTTGTTTCCAGCTGTGCACCGCACCAATGGCACCATATATATTAAGAAAATCACACCCGTGTGAAGTGAGGGACGCTCTTATCATCTTACAACATGATGATGTAAAACAAACATTGAGACAAAACAAACATTAAATTATCTTTATTGTCAATGGCGTTTTTAAAACAAACATTGAACTAAAAACAAACATTAAACCTAAACATAGGAGGGGCTAGCACCCCTCAAAAATATAGATGCCTCATTGGCCACTGCAGTTCATTGGAGAATTTACTTCCTCCTCCCGTCTCCAACGGGAGACGGGGTTGGCAGAGGAAGTGTAGCGCCCAGGATTACATTAGATAATTTACACTGGGTGAAAAAATGGGTTACAAAATCATAGGATATATAAAATAAAATAAAAAGGATACAGACACCACAGAGCCGGAAGAGGTGCCTACCATTAGTCTATGCACCGCACAGCAAACTATTGCCACCTCCTGGTATGGAAAGTTATTGCACCGGATTTCCTCATCAGCCGACACTGATAGCCTCACCAGTCTGCTGCAGTCTTTTGACAGTTTTAACTACTGTAGTTTTGAGTATTTTGACTAGTCTGAACAAGTTTGTTCACCTTTAGTCTTAGTCAGTCGGCAGAGTCTCTTGGAAGAGAGGAGGTGAGAGGAGCGCCCCGAGCATCAGGCCTGGCCTTGGTCTCTCTTGTACTTTGTTGTGTGCTAGTTTCACATACTACAAGCTCACTCGTGGCATTTAGTGAGCTCGTTGTGAGCTTGTAGACTGCTATTTTCGGCAAGTGATGCAACGCACGACAGAGCATACATTACCCTCCATGGGCACATTGGGCACAGTTTCCGGAGCTACTGACTCTCTTCCCCTCACCGCCCGCCCTCCTTGCTCGCTCACTCGTCTTCATCGTCCTCCTCTTCCTCGGCATCAATTTACAATTTACAATTTAGGCATTTAGCAGACGCTCTTAATCCAGAGCGACTTACATTAGGAGAGGGAGGTGCAGGGGCCTGCCACTTCTACACCGTCTGGGTGACCAGGGGGTGGTTGCGGCGGCGCGATCTCTTCTGCATGGCGGCCAGCATGCCTCCGTCCGTCACGCAGCAGTCCAGCCATTCCCTTAGTAGCTTCTCCTGCTGCTCCTCGTTCCCCATCTGAGTCACACATTAGAACATAGCACAAAACAAATCATAAATGTAAGGTTCCAGACTCCGTAAACAAACTCAACACTAACCTAAAAGAATGGCTGACCTTAAAATACAAGTGAGCATAGTTTAACTTCTTTAACACCTTGATAGTAGAATCCTCTGCTCTCCCCGCCCCTCCTTTCTCTCTAAATATATCATAATGCTACTGAGTATGTAGGCTATTACTGATTCAGTGAGTACAGTTTCATCTTTTTAGCATATCCTTTGACTGTACTACCTGTACTGTCTAAAAACTTGAAAATATCAATATATTTGTCAAGTAATATACTCTACTTGACATCGGTTGTTTAGACATTTGAGTTAGGATGTTCTGCATGGCATGTGTAGAACCTGCAATTTGACGTTTCAGATCTGTTCTAGTGTGTGTGTGAGTGTGTGTGTGTGTGTGTGTGTGTGTGTGTGCGTGCGTGCGTAAATTACCAGATACATACGTACAATAGGTGGTCTAGACTCTAGTCTAGACTGATCTGAGCACTAAACGGAAAATAGAAAACACGATTTCAACAGGTATTGTGGAAAGCCTGGTGATGCAAGGTTTACAATTACAATACATAATACTGTACATATGGACAAAACCAAAAGCCTATTGTGGTTAGCAGGAAATGTTCTTTACTACAGCCTGCAGAACGATTGTGACATTTGCAGCTACGTTTTCCTAATCCATGCAATGTGACATCGTACAGTCGAACTGACAGATTGGATTTCCACACAGAATTTCTGCCACGTTTTGCAGCAATGTTAGGCAAAAACATTGAGGAAAACTATGTATTGGACAAATTTCAAAATCAAGCCTAGTGGTTTTTGTCTAGGATTCATTAAGTCCCTTATTGTTTGTTTGTTTTTTACTTCTTCTCCCGCCAAAAATAGCAGTTCTGGCTGAACCGTGCAGTAATGTACGTGGCAATATGGTAGAGGGCTATGCCAAATGGTGAGGACGCAAAGCCCATGAACATTGGCCAAAAGGTGGTGCTATAGCACTCAACTGAAAATGCAAACTTTGAACAGGCATAGCTCATGAACTGTTTGACCGTCAGCAATGAAACTTCGATACGCATATATGCGTCTCCTCATGCTGAACAACTTTCGTGTTTTGACTTTTGACCTCTGACCTTTAGATCACACTAATGAAACACTAAACACTAATGAAACACTAATGAAACACTAAACACTAATGAAACACTAAACACTAATGAAACACTAATGAAACACTAAACACTAATGAAACACTAAACACTAATGAAACACTAATGAAACACTAATGAAACACTAATGAAACACTAATGAAACACTAAACACTAATGAAACACTAATGAAACACTAATGAAACACTAATGAAACACTAAACACTAATGAAACACTAAACACTAATGAAACACTAATGCAACACTAAACACTAATGAAACACTAATGAAACACTAAACACTAATGAAACACTAATGAAACACTAAACACTAATGAAACACTAATGAAACACTAAACACTAATGAAACACTAATGAAACACTAATGAAACACTAAACACTAATGAAACACTAATGAAACACCTAAGTGGGGTTTCATATTATGTGTATTTAGTGATTAGTGATTGTAGTGATTTATTTTTAGTTATTTTTAGTGATTTAGTGATTTTTAGTGATTCGAGTGATTTTAGTGATTTAGTTAATCTGATTAGTGCTCCTCTACTGTTCTATATGTACCATTTGCTGTCCTTTCTTTTTTACATGGTTGCCTAAGTGGGGTTTCATATTATGTGTATTTAGTGATTTAGTGATTAGTGATTTTAGTGATTTAGTTAATCTGTGATTAGCGCTCCTCTACTGTTCTATATGTACCATTTTCTGTCCTCTCTTTTTACGTGGGGTTTCATATTATGTGTATTTAGTGATTAGTGATTTAGTGATTAGTGATTTTAGTGATTTAGCGATTTAGTGATTTTTAGTGATTTAGTGATTTTTACATATAGAACAGTAGAGGAGCGCTAATCGCAGATTAACAAAATCACTAAAATCACTAAAATCACTAAAATCACTAAAAAACACTAAAAATCACTAAATCACTAATCACTAAATCACTAATCACTAAATACTAGGGCCGGGACTTTAACGCGTTAATTGAGATTAATTAACTACAGAAAAATTAACGCGTTAAAAAAATTAACGCATTTTAATCGCACTATTTTTTTCACCGCGGAACGTTGTCACTGGACAGTTTTCAGATGGACCGGCGAACCACCCAGTTCACCGAGTGAAGTGTCCGTTGTTACAGGGAGTGGAAACCACCCCCCTTTAGAATGGTATGCCCCAGCAGCATTGGGGGAACAATAACACCACCAGACAGTTCACCAGACCGGGGGAAGCCGCTGAGATCACTTTGCTTGTCCCGTGGATTGGAAATAGGATTTAAAATGCTATCCTATGATAGCGTGGATTACAGCACAGTTGTGTGCAATTATTCAATAAAGAATTCGCATATCACCGAAGACCGCACCTCGTCAAGCCTCCAGTATCGGCTCGATGCGAAACATGTTGCACCGAGCCTAGCCTGGAAGCTAACGTCAACAACAGTAGCTCTGGTCCTTAGCGTAGTTAGGACTCAGGAGGAGTTCTATGGTACTTAATTTGATCCTTTCCCCTCACACCCGCGGAAGTGCAGGCTGTGCAGCCCCTCGTTTTTAGCACAAAAAAATATGTGCAAGCCTACTTTCCTCCTTCTAACACTATGGATCAGAGCTAACGTTATTCCAACTACCAGTAGCAATTCAAGGACCCGACCAGATGACATGGTTTCTAACTAAACGGTTATGGCCAAATAAAATGTAAAATCTGTTAATGGCTGTTACTGTATGTCCACGGAAGAAACACAGAGGTGCTTTGTTATGGTCATGTCACATATTTGCTGCACCAAGCCCCCCCCCAACCCTGTGGAATGCATTCCCCAAACTCTCAGAGACATGCCCCCACCATCCAAACCTTCAATATTGCTTTCCCCAGCTATTTCATCTATTTCATTCCTTAGTGTTTTTCCTCTAATAAAGTTGTTTTTGATTTATCATGTCCCCCTTGTAAAGCATTTTTGGGTACTCAGAAAAGCTCTATATAAATTATTACATTTGAGATATTATTATAATTTATTACCCCTATTATTACTACAAAAACAATGTTTTATTGCTTAAACTTATGTATTCACTATTCATTGATTCACTAGTATACCAAAATCCATTTGAAAAAATAGCTTTCTCACTGTTCTCGGGTCAAATAATGATATGCGATTAAAATGCGATTAATCGAGATTAATTAACTACAAAGCCTCTGATTAATTAGATTAAAAATTTTAATCGAGTCCCAGCTCTACTAAATACACATAATATGAAACCCCACTTAGGCAACCACGTAAAAAAGAGAGGACAGAAAATGGTACATATAGAACAGTAGAGGAGCGCTAATCACAGATTAACTAAATCACTAAAATCACTACAATCATTAAATCACTAAAAATCACTAAATCACTAAAAATCACTAATCACTAAATACACATAATATGAAACCCCACTTAGGTGTTTCATTGGTGTTTCATTAGTGTTTCATTAGTGTTTCATTAGTGTTTGAAACACTAATGAAACACAAAACACTAATGAAACACTAATGAAACACCTAAGTGGGGTTTCATATTATGTGTATTTAGTGATTAGTGATTTAGTGATTTATTTTTAGTTATTTTTAGTGATTTTTAGTGATTTGAGTGATTTGAGTGATTTAGTGATTTTAGTGATTTAGTTAATCTGATTAGTGCTCCTCTACTGTTCTATATGTACCATTTTCTGTCCTCTCTTTTTTACGTGGTTGCCTAAGTGGGGTTTCATATTATGTGTATTTAGTGATTTAGTGATTAGTGATTTTAGTGATTTAGTTAATCTGTGATTAGCGCTCCTCTACTGTTCTATATGTACCATTTTCTGTCCTCTATTTTTACGTGGTTGCCTAAGTGGGGTTTCATATTATGTGTATTTAGTGATTAGTGATTTAGTGATTAGTGATTGTAGTGATTTAGTGATTTAGTGATTTTTACATATAGAACAGTAGAGGAGCGCTAATCACAGATTAACTAAATCACTAAAATCACTAATCACTAAAATCACTAAAATCACTAAAATCACTAAAAACCACTAAAAATCACTAAATCACTAAAATCACTAATCACTAAATCACTAATCACTAAATACATAATATGAAACCCCACTTAGGCAACCACGTAAAAAAGAGAGGACAGAAAATGGTACATATAGAACAGTAGAGGAGCGCTAATCACAGATTAACTAAATCACTAAAATCACTA
The DNA here is from genome assembly GCF_951216825.1 of Electrona antarctica. Classification (NCBI taxonomy): domain Eukaryota; kingdom Metazoa; phylum Chordata; class Actinopteri; order Myctophiformes; family Myctophidae; genus Electrona; species Electrona antarctica. The sequence goes on from NC_136805.1 coordinate 19,372,537, forward strand.
CAATCATTAAATCACTAAAAATCACTAAAATCACTAAATCACTAAAAATCACTAATCACTAAATACACATAATATGAAACCCCACTTAGGTGTTTCATTGGTGTTTCATTAGTGTTTCATTCGTGTTTGAAACACTAATGAAACACTAAACACTAATGAAACACTAATGAAACACTAATGAAACACTAAACACTAATGAAGAACGAATGAAACACTAAACACTAATGAAACACTAATGAAACACTAATGAAACACTAATGAAACACTAAACACTAATGAAGAACGAATGAAACACTAAACACTAATGAAACACTAATGAAACACTAATGAAACACTAATGAAACACTAAACACTAATGAAGAACGAATGAAACACTAAACACTAATGAAACACTAATGAAACACTAATGAAACACTAAACACTAATGAAACACTAAACACTAATGAAACACTAATGAAACACTAATGAAACACTAATGAGACACTAATGAACAGTGTTGTAACTAACGCCCTTACATCACGTTACGTTACCTATTAACGTGAATACTTTTTCCACCACTGCCTTTATAGCTGTGTGAAGAGAGTGATTCCAGTGGTTGTGGTTGCAGAGAGTAGAGTAGACAGGAGATCTGCAGTTCAAACACACCTAATGGTTTATTGAGCTCTGTTGTGTCATTGAGCCTGATAACAGTCATTATCTCTTCGATTGCTTCTCTCTCTCTCTCTATCACGTGCACGCGCGCACACCCACACCCACACACACACACACACACACACACTCTCACTCTCTCTATCTTGCACGCGGGTCTATATTGTTGAACACACACAGACACACACAGCAATATCAGCCTTTCGATCTCTGAAACAACCTGATTCTATTCTCCTGCTGGTCTTATAAATCCTCTCTGATATGTGTAGGTGGGCTTTAACACACCTCAGCAAGAACTGCTGATATGGAACAGGGGACATTATAGTGGTGCAAATGACCTCACTCTCCCATCTGCACTATCATCTTATCTATATACTGTAGTAGGCTATATGGCTCTAACTAACTCTCTTTCTGAGTATTAGTCCTATAGGGCTGGGCAATTAACGGAAAATATAATGAAACCGATACTTAGAACCATGACAAACTTAATCTTGCTCATGTAGTTTAAATGCAGCTTAGGCTAGGCTAGCCGTTTTCACAGGGCATTTTCGGTCGTATAGTATATCTGTCATTACAAAATTATTATTTTTTTAATCGAAAATCTTAGATGAAATTGAGTTGATGTGTGTTATATATTACAATAGTGCTAAATTCATTAAAAGGTAAAAGTTTGAAATCATTTTAAGTCATATGGCCCAGCTCTAATTAGTCAGTCATCTTTTTTCCTCTCTCTCTCTCTCTCTCTCTCTCTCTCTCTCTCTCTCTCTCTCTCTCTCTCTCTCTCTCTCAGAACTCCCTCTCATTATATCTCCCTCCCTTTCACTTTAACCTCATTTCATTAGCTAACAGATGGAATAGCCTTTGTTGTGTTGTTTGAATTAACAGCCAATAGCCCACAGCTACACAGGACAGAAAAATGCTAATCCCCTGTGTGCTGTTTTACTTAGGACTATTGAGAGCTAGTTAGCCCTGAACAAAATATTTAGTTGCAAATATATGCTAAATACTTCGGGAGCTGTCGGAATCGATATCCGTGTGGTAGTGATGCGGGAGTAAATACGCCACTGTAGTGTGGATCTCTAGTCTGCCTCTCATGTTTCAGAGTAGTTACTACATAGTCAGCCCTATGTAGCCCTATCTACAATGTAGATAACATATACTACATTGTAGTATATGTTATATAGTAGAATCAGTGGTATTAATAATTATGAAATTACTACATTTCTTAATTACTTAATTTGTATTTGACCCTTAATTTGTATAAAACCAACAAAATAGCGTAATTAAACAAGGGTTCATGCTAGATTCAAATAGAATGTAAGAAACAAATAAAATAAAATAATAATGAAATGATATGATAGATATGTCCTATGCCATGAACAGGTAGCCGATCTATAACACTTTCCTGAGTTGCGTTGTGAAAGGATGTCTTTTGGTGAGAGGCAGACTTTCTGTGGTCGTCTGGCCTCTGAGGCAGGCAGGCGGTGGGGGTCGGATCGTCTGAGACCCCCAAGCCTCGTAGCTGTGCCTGAGATCTGGGCTCTGAGGGAGGAATGTGTTGAATGGATGTGGTCATCAGTGGCATAGACATATATTTCCGGCTCTGGAGCGTATGTGCTCAAGGGAGGGCAACATTTTCCCGAGATTCCTTGCAAAGCACCGCGAAAGCATGAGCGTGCGTCACAGAGCGCATGTTTGGGTCTGATAAGTCCCGGAAAAGATGTGCTATGATTGGCCAGTAATGAGTTGAGTGGCAGCGTGACGTAGCATGCCTTCCACACTTCCGTCGTACTTCCTCCCCCAGTGTAAATTGTTCCGCCCCTCCTTCGACACACATGGCTCCAATGAACTTCAGCGGCCAATGAGGCATCTATATTTTTAAATATCTATGATCAGTGGAGTTGGATCATCTCAGCCAAAAAATGCTATGTGTGTTTTGTTATGATGCGGATGCAGAAGTTCCGACGTTGCCAGATTCTGTGAGTGAAACAAGCAACCAGGTCTATGAAAACAAGCCCAAAAGAAGAAACAAGTTTCACCACGCCTTTGGCCTGGCGGAGACAATAATGATGCTTGGATGTGTGAATAGGCAGGCTGCTGCTTACCAGGGTGTGAAAATGTGCTCCGTCTGTTAGCCAACAACATCAACCATTTAACATTACAGTGCACTGTATGCCACTAGAAATGGCTTCTGATTTAGTTCTGCATGGTGAGAATTTCATTTTATTGTAAAATGTCAACACTGCATGCTTCTGCTATTAACCTGTAGCTTCCTCTGACCTATAGGTATACAGTGACACAAATCTCTGTACATTTTTCTAAAAGGCAGATCACACTGAAATCGTCAGATAGGTGCCTTGAAGCCAGGCAGATCAGTCAACGTAATGGGATGAGTACGATTTGTAAACTACATTTCGCCTCCACAGTAACTACTGCTGCAATCACAGGTCTGCTCAATCTGTCCCTGTCAAATCTGAAGCCAGCAGGGTAAAATATTCAGCCACTGAAATAGAATAAGAGCTGTTGTTCCTGGGGCTGTGGGGCCCACATGAGACAGAACATAGTGGAAGGTCCAGCCCATTATCTGCTTAGCTTAACAACATACACATTACATGAACGGCTGTTTAAGACATGTTTCAGAAATGGAAAAGTATAGGGAGACATGGGTGCATGGGATTAGGTTAGGGAGCTCTGAGATTATGGGCTCCATTTTGTGCCACCCTTATCCCTTATCCCTAAACTAATATGCCATTTTTTACTATTTTGATAATGTTAAAATAGTTCAACTAACCGATCTACATCTACATCTTGTGAGCTTGTAGATCAGCTATTTGAACTATTTTAAAAGGTTTTTTAAAATAGTATAAAATGGCAAAATAAATGTAGGGATAAGGGTTAAGGGGTGGCGCAAGAGATAGCCCTTAATGTGTGTGTGACTGTGTGTGTGTGTGTGTGTGTGTGTGTGTGTGTGTGTGTGCGTGTGCGTGTGCGTGTGCATGTGCGTGCGTGTGTGTGTGTGTGCGCGAGTGTGCGTGCGCGGGTGCGTGTGCTTATTTGTGTTTGTGTGTGAAAGAGAGAAGACTAGGGAACAACTACAAGAAATCCATGAACCAAATGAGAGAGATACTATGAGCAAGCAGTATGCACACCTTGGTGCTATGAATAATAATACAAAATAGATAATACAGTAATCAAGCAAGCATATTCCACATACCACAATTTGGAATCTGCCTATCATGCAAAAGCTTGCCTGGCTATCATTCAAGGCACATATCTGCTCTGAGACTGAGCCTCATTTAATTTAAAATACTCTCAAGGACAGGGAGGCAGGAGGGATACAGTATGTGATCATGTGACCTGCCTTAATGTCAAACTCTGAATATCATCACCGGCTCGCTGCATGAAGAGCCCAGGAAATCATCAGCCAAAGGTGATGCAGACTCCCAAGTGTAAATATCAGAGAAAGAACGACTAACGTTTGTTCCCCGGAGCACAGACCGGGTTACCCACCCAGAGCCGCAAACTTTGGAAGGAAATTATATACAATTGGAATGTAATCTGAGAGATTAATACATCTTCTCATCAAAGCTGTTCTAGCTTTTCTAGTGTTGTTCATGACAACAGAGCCATTAATGAGTTGAACGTTAAAATTAAATCAACACTCAGTGATGAACACAGAGATAAATGGTTGCAACAACACTAATAATGACTTTTTACACCGATTGGTGATTTGCTTGCAAGATGCCTCTGCTCCCCATCATTCCTTTTCAGAGTAAAATCCAAAATCTTGGTTCTTTTCTAGTCTACAATACATAAATTTGTGGAAGCTTAAAATGTACTGTATATAGGCACTTTAAATTAACCCAGAAGAATGCGTGGGGCTCCTGGTGGCTCCGCATTTAGCAAGAATGTACACATGGCTCGAGATCCAAAAACTCAAATCAAATCAAACTTTATTTATGAATCACATTTAAGACAATAGAAATTGACCAAAGTTCTGTACAGGGTGAGATAAAAACATGCAACAATAACAGCAGTGCAATAAACAAAACAAAAGAAAACAAGACACAAACATTAAGTGCGGTTAAAAGTGTATTTTGAGAAGTGATTTAAAAGACTCAAGAGAGTTTGCATTTTTTATATGAAAGGGCAAGCTGTTCCAGAGCCTAGGAGCAGCAGCAGCAGAGTAGCTTGTATGCTGACCTCAGTGCCCTTTGTGGGGTGTAAGGGTCCAAAAGTTCTGATAAATATAAAGGGGCCAGGGCGTGCAGCGATTTATAAGTAAATAAAATAATCTTAAAATCTATTCTAAAAGTGACAGGGAGCCAGTGCAGTGCAGCTACAACTGGGATTATGTGCTCTCGCTTTTTTGTGCCGGTGAGGAGGCGAGCAGCTGTATTTTGCACCAACTGCAGGCGCTTGAGTGATGCCTGGTCAATGCCGGAGAGGAGAGAGTTACAATAGTCCAGTCTGGAGGATATAGCGGCGTATATATCCTCGTAGTTGGAAAAAGCTGCTTTTGTTTTACAGAACTAATGTGTTTATTAAGTGTGAAGGTGCTGTCAAAGGTGATGCCAAGGTTTTTGACGGAGGAGCAGATGTTTGAGCTGAGGGTGTATGGAATGGTGTTATTTGTGTATGGGGTAGTGTCAAGGCCAAATAATAATGACTTCTGTTTTATTTGAATTGAGGTTTAAGAAGTTTATGTCCATCCAAGTATTTATGTCATTCAGACAGGCGTTGGAGGGTTGATGGTGAGGGGTAGATAGATTTGGACATCGTCCGCGTAGCAATGGAAGGCAATATTGTGTTTTTTGAAGATTGCTCCTAATGGCAGCATGTAAAGGAGAAACAGAATAGGGCCAAGGAGAGCCTTGGGGGACCCCAGACGTGAGGGGGGCAGAGGGGGATACGAGGTCACCTAGTTGGACTGAGATGGTTCTATACATCTGTGATGTATGACTGAAACCAGGCCAGGGCAGTGCTAGAGATACCGAGGTGGTGTTCTAATCGTGAAATTAAAATGTCATAGTCAACCGTATCGAATGCAGATGAAAGGTCTAGGCGGACCAGGATGGAGGAACCACCAGAATCAGCTGTTAAAAGTAAGTAATTAAAAACTCTCAAGAGCGCAGATTCTGTACTATGAAGTATGAAGCCAGATTTGAATTTGGCCATACAGTACAGCACTCTAGACTGTTGTAAAATCTATACCATAAATGTGTAACTGCCCAGTTGGTGTCATTCTAAAACCACAGCTCTTAATAGCAGGGAGTTGTGTAGATTGGGAGCTACAGTATTTCTTTCCTGAGTTGGAAAATACATTTACAGACGCTTTGAAAAGTTTCACTTTCAACAAGAGATTTCTTTTCGATTTGTGCATTTTCAAAACAAAGGTATACCTATAAATGGCTGGGTCCATGAGAATGTTGAAACCTATATAGTAGAATTTCTGTGGGTGCAAATATGGTATAATAGAACAGACATGCCCTTCAGTTAAACTGTCTATAATGTGTGAGTAAAGGTATAGATTTTACAACAGTCTGGAGTGTTGTACTGTATGGCCAAAATGAACAACCTGTCAATCATATCTATCCATGAAAAGTGTATTATTTTCACAAGTCTTGTAGGGCCAATATGCCTTTCTTGTTACACCACATGTTTGGTTGTTTGTCGATGGTGATTAATGATGGCTGCAACAGGTTGATATTATAGCAGGAGTTTGTGTTGTGAGTGTAATGGGTTTCAAAATAAAAACGGAGAAAACAAAACAAGAACAGGCTCCAGACATAAACTAAACAAAGGGTCTCAAAACAGGCGCAGGGTTCAATAAACAAATAATAAAGTAGGCTATTTTTCTCTTTCTATCTTTCCTTTCTTTCTTTCTTTCTTAAACTGCGCTGTATTGTGCGAGCTGCGAGCCGTGAGCTGTTGAAATCTGTATCTCTACTGGCGTCTTTCCACCTACAGCTGTGGGCCTTTGGCTTAATTAAAGGGAACCATGGTGCCATTTTCTAAGGCAACCAGTGGGGGCGCCATTTAGTCACAAATATGTGAAATCAACTAGATGGCTCCTACATAACCGGCCCCTATTGTTATGGGCAGGCTCTAATAACAATACAAAATCAAAATAAACTGGAGCCATACAAAAAGGTTCAAAATCAAAATAAATACTTGTGAGGGAGGAAACAGGCATGGTGTTATGGGCCTGTCTAAATCTTGGTGCTTCTTTAATTGGACTTCGGCACCAGCAGGCATATCTTGCTGATGGGCCTGTCAAGCACGCTGGTTTTCGTCTGAAGACGCACACTTCTCACAAGTCCTCTTGAGTCTGGCATCGTTTCCAGGACTCTAGCCAGCATCCAGGATCCTCTTGGTGCATTTGTGTCAGCTATGATCACAATGTCTCCCTCTTCAAAGTTCCTGCGGATGCGGTTCCATTTTTGACGTACATTCATAAGAGGTAGGTATTCTTTTATCCATCTTGTCCAAAATAGATCTGACAGGTATTGCACTTGCCTCCAACGGCGCTTTGCATATACATCATCGGCCTGGAACACTCCTGGTGGAAGGATCGGCTGTTTCTTAAGAGTTAACAGATGATTCGGTGTCAGTGCTTCCAGGTCATTGGGGTCATTCGAGACCGTTGTGAGTGGGCGGCTGTTAAGTATGGCTTCCACTTCACACATGACTGTATGGAGACTTTCATCATCTAAAGCTTGCTGTTTGGTGACTGATAGCAAGGTCTTTTTAAGCAAACGTATAATCCGTTCCCATACACCACCATGATGGGCACCGGCGGGTGGATTAAAGGTCCATTTGACTCCTTTCTGTTGTAGAGATCTTTCTATTTTGTCCAAGTTCCATGCCTTCAAAGATTCCTTTAGCTCCTTCTCAGTGGATATGAAATTGGTCCCATTATCTGAACGAATTTCAATCACTTGGCCTCTTCGAGCGATAAAACGCCTGAGTGCATTTATGCACGAGTCTGTATCTAAAGAATGGGCCACTTCAAGATGTACTGCTCTACTGATTAAACATGTGAAAATGACTCCATATCTTTTGACCGTGGTACGGCCTCTTTTGATTTCAATGGGTCCAAAATAATCTACTCCTACTTGTGTGAAAGGTGGTAGGTCAGGTGTTATCCTATCTCTTGGCAGGTCTGCCATCTTCTGTTCTCCAACAGATGCATTGAGACGTCTACAGGTCACACATTCAGAGATAATCTTCCTTGACAATGAATTGGCACATGGAATCCAATACTTTTGTCTCAGTAGGGAGAGCATGTGGTTTCTCCCATTGTGTCCTACTTGCTGATGGATCTTTCTAAGAATGAGTTTAGACACATGATGGTCTTTTGGGAGGATGGCAGGGTGCTTTGCAGTTTCCGGCATGGCTGATCTGCTTAATCTCCCACCCACTCTTAATACTTTTTGGTCAAGCTTGGGATCAAGCTTGTAGATTGAACTGTCTTTTCGCACGTTCAAACTTCCTTTCTGTAGTGTTTCAATTTCCTCTTGAAATCCTTGTCTTTGACAGAATTGTACAACAGCCGTCTCTGCTTTGTCCAGTTCATCCAGTGAGAGGTTGTGTACTCTTAGAGTGTCTTTGAATCTTTTCATTTCTACTTCAATCAATTGTCTTTGTTTGTCTGGGTTTGAGTCTTGAATTTGCATTAGGTCTTTTCTTTTTCTACTCAGCTGCAAAAGGTGAGTTCTTAACTGCAGAATGCATGCTACAGCTCTTTTCAATCTGTCGAAACTTGAGTAGTGATGTATCAGAGTGCTAGTAGCATCTTGATCTGTCGTCTGGATGGTGTTGACTGTAACCTTCTCTCTTTTGATTTCAGGATCGTCGGCTGGTATGGAGGTGAGATCAGCAGGTAAGTTAGGCCATGATTCTTCCTTTTCCTGTAGGAAGTCTGGTCCCTTCTTCCAACTTTCACACTTTAAAAATGCCTCAGCTGTGAGACCTCGGGACACATGGTCTGCAGGGTTGATCTTGGTGTTTAAGTATCGCCACTGCTCAACAGAAGAGTGTTCTCTTATAATGCTGACTCTGTTGGCCACGAAAGTCTGAAACCTCTTTGTATCGTTTCTGATATATTTCAAGACTGCTGTACTGTCTGTCCAGAACACAGCCTTTCTGAGTGGAAGGTGTAATTCAGTCTCCAGCATCCTGTTCACTTTCACTGCAAGTACTGCAGCTGTGAGTTCCATTCTTGGTATTGTGACTTGTTTCAAGGGGGCAACTCTTGCCTTTGCCATGATCAAGGAGATGTTAATTTGGTTTTGAGTATTGGTCATTTTCAGGTAGGTGACAGTACCATATCCTGTCTCACTTGCATCACAGAAGTGATGAAGTTGGGCTGACTTGATCTCGCCAAATTCTTCAGATCTAATACATCTTGGAATGTTGAAGTTCTCCATCTGCTTTAGTCCAGTGAGCCATTTATGCCACGTGTGACCAAAGGCGTCTGGAATCCTGTCGTCCCATCCATAATTCAGTTGGCATAACTGCTGCAAGATGTTCTTAGCAGTGAATGTGAACGGAGCCAAGAACCCCAGTGGGTCGTACACTGAACTTACAGTGGAAAGAATCCCTCTTCTTGTGTAAGGTTGATTTTTCAAGTTCACTTGAATCCTGAATGTATCCTCCTCCACATTCCACTGCACTCCAAGGGCCCGTTCGACCGGTAGGTTCTTTTGATCAAAGTCAATGTCTTTTACCTCTGTGGCTCGCTCTTCTTCCGGAATAGAGGCCAGCACAGTGCGGCTGTTGCTTACCCATTTGGTTAGGCGGAAACCTCCTTGAGCACACATGGTTCTCAGTTCTTTAGATAGTTCTATGCCATCCTTCTCATTCGGCATAGCCTTCAGACAATCATCGACGTAAAAGTTCTCTTTCACAGTGTTAACTGCTTCTGCTGAGAACTTGTCTTTATTATCTTCAGCTGTCCTTCTTACGGCATAACTAGCAACACTGGATGAAGATGTTGCACCAAATAAATGCACTGTCATTCTGTACTCTACTAGATTTTGACTGAAGTCACCATTCGGCCACCATAGGAATCTCAGGAAGTCGTTGTCAGCTGGTGTGACCTTCACTTGATGGAACATGCCTTCTACATCTGCCATCATTGCTACTGGCTCTTTAAGACACCCAGTTGGTTAGATTTGGGCCTTGAATAAGCTCATCATTTAATGATGTTCCTTGGAATGATGCAGAACAATCAAAGACTACACGAAGTTTGTGCTTCTCCATGGTGAGGCAAGTACCATGTTCTTCCTTCCTCAGGTTTTAACTGTATTTGAGGTACAGCTTCAGCGTGTCCCTTTTGAATGACACTTTCGAGAAAGTCAGTGTACTCTTTGTGGAATTCAGGATCTTTGTTGAACTTCCTCTTTAGCGACATGACACGCTGCTCTGCCAGATGGCGGTTGTTGGGCATTGCAGCATCTTTCTGTTTGAAGGGAAGGTTTATTTGGTAATGACCATCTTTCATTTGAGTGGAGTCAGACATGATTTGCATGAATCTTTTATCTTCTATAGACATTTCTGCCTTCTCTTCATAACCCTTTTCTGGAAAATCATAATTGAATTGTTGGATCATGAGGTCATTCAAATTAATTATGGATATGCGGTTACTGAAAATATGAGTTGGCTGCTTATGGCTCATTGTGGGTTCGTTTAGTAGCCCATTAACCACCCATCCAAGTCTTGTCTTTACTGCATAGGGCCCATTACCCTTACTATTAATGTAACGGGTAGAAGAAATACTCTGTTTATTGTAGTGAAATTCCTGCTAATATATGTCTATAGTTTATCCTCCTGTGTGAGTGGTTGTTTGGTGCCCCCTACTGGTAGCCTATAAATGTGACCGGAAACGGAAATTCCCCACAGTCTGACTAGCTATCTGCTGTGGTGAGTGTGAATTGTCCGGTGCTCCTCTGAAAAAGTATTATAAAGTACACAAAAGCTAACGTGAGATTTGCTGTATGATACACAGTCATGTAACAACTTTGAAGATGCTATCCCAGTGTATTTTCGCTTTGTGTTTGTTGCTCACGTTGGTTGTACTATTTATTTTGATACTGAAGACAATGTTATCTTTCCTATAGACGTCACAACCAGTGGAGGAGCTAACCAAAATATGTTTGTGCTTATGAACCACTCATTTGCAGGTAAATGTTGTTGCACTATGTTTTGTATTAAGTCAGAGATGTTTACAAGTTCAAAGTTCATATTGTATTGTGGACCGTGGACGCCATTTTAGAATAATGCGCATCGCACCTAAACGTGGTGGCTGCTGTATATTCTGTGTACCACCAGAGGGTGCTGGTATGCAGTTTATTAATTCATTTTGGCTACCGTCTTGTATTTCTGTTTCATTTCTATATAAAAAGGATGTTGTAGGTTAAAAGCAAGTTAAAAAGATATTGTATTTGAATTCATTGTAAAGCATTAATGTTAAGACCCAGTTAAAACCACTATACGATCACAAGAATACTGTTACCATTGTAAAAAGACATCTGAATGCATTTAATGTAAAATGTAAAGTAGTATTTAAGATGTTCTGTACTACACAGTCTGACTAGCTATCTGCTGTGACGTCACAACCAGTGGAGGAGCTAACCAAAATATGTTTGTGCTTATGAACCACTCATTTGCAGCTACCTCAGTAAAAGAACCACAACACCCAACCCAGTGCCTCTGTGTGTGTGTTGCATGACGGGACGGGTACACAACCGTTACATTGGTGCCGTGACCCGTGACTTCAATCAAGTCCAGCGAACCGGTGACCGTCCTGTCTGCCGCATCGCTTCATGAAGACATCAGTTCACAGTATTTGTGGGTTCACAGTTGACACGGTAGCATTGCAGTGCAGTGAAAAGTATTGCTGTACACTGTACAGTGTGTCACAGTGACACAGAGAACTTTATGTGCCACACCAGTGTCGTGTCACGGAAGCCACTGATTTGTTTTTGTCATTTTTATTTATTTACCATTTTTCTATTGATGATTTCACACTCCATGGTGGAATACTGTTTTGGATTTTGAACATCCATAATTGTGTCAAACCATTTTGAACCATGTTTAATCAGAGTAACCACTTTCGGTTTGGCACACCCATTAGTGTTAGTAGAGGCAGGGGTATGCGTGCTCCTATTCCTTTTTCTGTTGATAGTCCTACTCCAGGTGGTGTTATGCCCTCATTAGAGGCAGTTACCAGTGTCAGGGTCCGTAATGCAGCTGACCGTCACACCAGCACACCTACACCTCAGGTCACATCTACGCCACATCCTACTAGTAACAGTTCTGAGTGTGTAAATGACCAGATGAGGACTGTTATCCAGGAGATAGGACGTCAGTTAGCTGATAGCATCATGTCGCACATACAGCCTCACAACACAGTGGCTCCCAGTTCTACAGCCACACAAAATGTAGCGAGCACATTGAGTCAGTCCAGTCATGTGTCAGATTTATCTCAGGTCCAGGTTGTCACACAGAGAAAGGTTAAAGAACCGCCATGTTTTGTAGGCAATGACTCAGTCACAGTGCATGACTGGGAAGATCAGATGAGAACATTCATAAAGAAGAGTAATGTTAGGGTTGCAGAGCAGGCTGAGGAAATTATTATGCATTTGAGGGGAAAGGCTAAGGATGTAGTTAGGTTTGGAATTAGAAACAGCAACATTGACATTACTGCTCACCCTGACATGATTTATGTTCTCCTCAGAAAGCACTTCAGTTCTACTAAGTACTCTGCTGTCCCTTTAGCTGACTTTTACTCGACTTTGCCCAAAGACCAGGAAGACCCCTATGACTACTGGCTGAGACTAAACAGAGCAGCTGACCTCGCCACTGACTGCCTGAGAGAGCAGGGCAAAACACTTGACAACCCTGAAGTGGAGGTGACTCGCATGTTTATTAGGAACTGTCCCTGCAAGGACCTAGCCCTGACTTTCAGATCCAAAACTATCGAGAGGTGGTCAGCGTGTGAAGTCCTGGAGGTGCTGAACGAGTATCACGCTGAAATGGGCTGCAAAGCAACTTCCCCAGTGCATCCTGTGAAGAAGGTGGACATTGCCGTGCACAGAGCAGAGGTGAGCCATAGCCCAGTCCCTGCCCACAGCAGTCAGGAGCCACCTCAGGCACAGAGCCCACAGTATGTCCCCCTAGCAGAGGTGATGTCTATGTTGGAGAAGGTTCTGCTGCGTGGAGCGTCTGACCAGTCACAAGTGCGGAGGCGAGCTCCGCCCAGGCGACCTACAGACAGTGCAGACAGGATTGACGGTTTCACTGACAAGCCGTGCATTATCTGCAAGAACGACGATCACAGTGCTTTCTCTCATTGCCGAGAAAATAGGCTCTGTTTCAAGTGCCATGCTCCAGGCCATTCACGCAACGATTGTCCAGCAAGAAGGGCTGTCCCGGAGCAGCAGGGAAACTGACTAGTCTGCGCATAGGGGAGGACAGTGCAGATGAACCCAATGAGCCTCCCACCAGTGATGAGACACCCGACATGCAAGATAGAGAGTCCCTCTATGAGTTGTACAGCAGTACATTGCCCCCGTCCAAGAAGCTGATCTTTCAGGGATCCCAGAGAATAGCGGAGACTGACAGCCTGTTCTACACACCTGTGTCTGTGAAGGATGGCCCCACTCTCAAAGCGCTGTTAGACAGCGGGTCGATGGCCTGTACAATAAGTGAGTCCTCTGTTGAGTCCCTGCTACAGCAATGCCCTGACATGATAGGAGACACAGCTGATGGTTATGTCATTATAGGCTGCGGTGGACACCGTGTTTCCCCCAAAGACATGTATGACCTTGATGTCACAGTTTACGGATGCAGGATGATCATTCCGTCGATGGTTGTCCCAGGCCAGACAGAACAGATGATTCTTGGCAGCAACGCCATCAAGCACATTCTAACCCAACTAAAGAGCACTGACGGCTACTGGAAACTAGTTTCCTCGCCCAACAATGGTCAGACTGATGACCACTGCCAATTCCTGTCACTGATTTCCAACACGGAGCGATGGAGAGGTGATTGCATTCCGGATAAGGTGGGGACAGTGAAAGTCAAGAGTTGTGTGACACTGAAACCACGGAGTGAGCACCTTGTCTGGGGCAAGTTACCTGAGTCAGCAGTGATGTCGGCAGGAAGTACAGTGATCGTTGAGCCAACGCAGTCTAAAGCCAGACCCAAGCAGATCCTTGTTGGGAGAGTTGTCACTCCTCTTTGGGGAGATCGATGGGTGCCTGTTAAAATCATCAACCCTACAGACCGAGCTGTGGTGCTGAGAAGGAACGCCAAGATAGCAGATGTTTCTCCCTGTATTGCAGTTGAAGACCTACCAAAAGCAGACGAGGTCAAGTGTAATGTGCAGAGTGTGCAGAGCGAAGACGTGCAGCCGAGGTCAGAAGAGGACATGGTGCGTGCGCTGAAGGCTCTGGGTCTGCAAGACATTGACCTGAAGTCGTGTGAAGTGTCGCTGCAGTGGAAGGACAAGCTCCTTAACATGATCGAGCAGTACGAGTCAATCTTCTCCCGACACAAAATGGACTGTGGAGAGGCTAAGGAGTTTGTGCATCGCATCCACCTTGTCGACGACAAGCCGTTCCGTCTACCCTACAGACGCATACCACCGAGCCAGTATGAGAAACTGAGGACGACTCTGAATGACATGGAAGAGAGAGGCATTATTCAGAAGTCGAACAGCGAGTATGCATCTGCACTCGTTCTGGTATGGAAACCAAATGGGGACCTCAGAGTCTGCACTGACTTCAGATGGCTTAACGCAAGAACTGTGAAGGATGCCTACCCACTGCCGCATCAAGCTGATGCTCTAGCCGCACTCGGTGGAAACGCTTTCTTCTCCACGATGGACCTGACATCAGGCTTTTATAATGTCCCTATGCACCCTGACGACAAGAAGTATACAGCGTTCTCATCGCCCTTTGGACTTCATGAATACAACCGTCTCCCTCAAGGTCTATGTAACAGTCCAGCTACGTTCATGAGGATGATGATGTCCATATTTGGTGATGAGAATTTCACAAGTCTGTTGTGCTACCTAGATGATTTAATGGTGTTTGCTCCTACAGAAGAAGCTGCACTCCGACGCCTGCAGATGGTGTTCGCCCGCCTCAAGGAGCACAACCTTAAACTCGCACCCAAGAAGTGCTTCTTCCTCAGAAGGACCGTGAAGTTTCTTGGGCATGTCATCAGTGAAGATGGTGTTCGGACAAACCCTGAGAAAGTGCGAGCCATAAATGACGTCCAAGTCACCGACCTCATGGAGTCCGATGGGAGAACACCTTGCCCTAGTAAAATCAGATCGTTTCTAGGCATGGTGATGTACTATCAAAGTTTCATCGAAGCATGTTCTGCGAAGGCAAAACCGCTGTTCAAGCTCACAGCTGAACCTGGTGCTCAGCACAAGCACAAGAGAGGTCGCAAACCTGTGAAGAAAGGAGGTCAGGTGAAGCTGACGCCTGCTGATTGGACAGACGCGTGCCAGAACGCTTTCGAGACACTGAAACACGACCTCATGACAAGTGTCACTCTAGCCCACCCAGATTTCAATGCCCCTTTCATTCTAGCCGTCGACGCGTCCTTCGATGGGATTGGAGCTGTCCTGTCGCAACTGCCGCCTGGTGGAAAAGTAGCCAGACCAGTCGCCTTTGCGAGTAGAACCCTCTCACGCTCCCAGCTGAACTACCCTGCACACCGGCTTGAATTTCTTGCCTTGAAATGGGCAGTATGTGACAAGTTCAGCCATTGGTTGAAAGGCAGACACTTCACCACATGGACTGACAATAACCCCTTGACATACATTCTGACCAAACCCAGACTTGATGCGTGTGAACAGCGATGGGTGGCGAAGCTCGCTGCATACGACTTTGACTTGAAGTACATCCCCGGCCCAAAGAACATCGTAGCCGACGCCTTGAGCCGTGAGCCGTTTGTCCAGTCGTGTGTGGGTCATCGCCTTGTGAATGAGCATTATGCCTCGCTGTTGGACCAGGTCAACGGTGTGAACGACAGACTCGTGCAAGACGTCTTCAGAGTGTCCAACAACTGTCAGGCTGTTGTGGACGGCGGTGGTGAAGCATCGACCGAGCCTGTGCAGGAGGCAGTTCCACCGTTCACGAGAGGCTCAGTCGCTTCAGAGGACGTCGCTGCCATCCTCAATGCTCAGTCCACCGGAGGTGTGAGTCATGTGATGGGAACCGGTGCTAGCCCCAATCTTCTGCAGAAGGAAGACCAGTCCACTGCACTCCCACAGAGCCAGCTTGTCAGTCAGCAGGAGGCTGATAGCACAATAAGCAGAGCCATGTACTTTGTGCAGAGACACAGGAGACCTACCAAGCGTGAGAGAGCTGTTGAGTCACAAAGCGTGATTAAGTTGCTGAAGCATTGGAGTAGACTCACCATACAGAATGGCATGCTGTACAAGACAAAGAAAGACCCCCACATGAACAAGAAGATCTTCCAGTTCATAGTGCCTGACTCGTTGAAGCAGAAAGTCCTCCATGGTCTCCATGACACAGCGGGTCACCAAGGCCAACACCGTACCTTGTCTCTGGTGAGGCAAAGGTTCTTCTGGAATGGCATGGAACGTGACGTTGTAAACTATGTTCGCTCCTGTCAGCGCTGCATAGTAGGGAAGACGCCTGAGCCACACAGCCGTGCGCCACTCAAGAACATAGTCACCTCTGAGCCTATGGAGTTAGTCTGCATAGACTTTTGGACCGCTGAGCAAGGGAACAAGTCTGTCGATGTTCTAGTTGTGACCGATCATTTCTCCAAAATGGCACACGCCTTCCCGTGCAGGAATCAGACCGCCAAGCAAGTCGCTCGTCGTCTCTGGAATGACTTCTTTCTCATTTATGGTTTTCCTCGTCGTCTCCATTCGGACCAGGGAGCCAACTTTGAGAGCAAGCTGATTAAGGAGCTTCTAGAGATGGCCGGGGTACAGAAATCCCATACGACTCCGTATCACCCCATGGGAAATGGTATCACAGAGCGATTTAACAGGACGCTGGGAGGTATGATCAGATCCCTTCCCCCTCAGCCCAAGGCAAGGTGGCCACAAATGCTGCAGCTGCTCACCTTCTGCTACAACTGCACGGAGCATGAGACGACAGGATTCGCACCATTCTACCTTGTGTTTGGAAGGATCCCTCGTCTCCCTGTCGACGTCATGTTTCAGCATGCTCTCACCAATGATGCTGTTGTCAGTCACTCGGACTTTGTGTCCCACCTGAAGAAAGACCTACGTGAGGCTGCTCAGATTGTGCAGAGGAACAGTCTCAAGGAACAGACTCGCCATGCCAACCTGTACAACCGCAGAGCCAAGGGCTCACCTCTCGTTGTTGGAGACAGAGTGCTGATTGCCAACAGAGGTGTGCCAGGGAAGCGCAAGGTTGCAGACAAGTGGGAGTCAACTCCTTATGAGGTCATATCAGTCAAGCCTGATATCAACGTCTACAGAGTCAAGGATACCCTGACAGGCAGAGAGAGAGTCGTCCACAGGAATCTGTTGCTCTCTGTTAGCTTCTTGCCCTGTGAGAGAGATGAGGACGTTGGATCTGCGCACTCAGTAAGTGATGCTGCTGCACATGGAAGTGATCTATGCCCTGATGTACCTGATGTGATGGAAGACAGTGATGTACGTACAGTCAACTGGCTGATGCAGGCCGATAGTGATGGAGTCCATTCAGAAGAGGACGAAGACTCACTTGACCAGGGATCTGATGTTTCCCAGTTCGGCTCTCTCACAGTCGACACATCCAGTCAAGCCGGTCACCAAGCCCCTGACCAAGATGTTGCCCACTCGACAGTCAACAGTGTGGAAGACCCACCACACTGCCCTGAAGACATGTTCCCCACAGACACGGACGTGGCCCCTTCCGACACTGTCCGTTCAGACATGTCCCTTCCTGATGATGTCCCCACAGACTTAGCCCCTCCTGTTGACAATCCCCCTGACATTGAATCCCCAGACACCGACGCCCCTGAGACAGCCATTCCAGGTAGTGACTGTTCAGCCACTTACGTTCCAGGCAACCTACCTCAGGCAGTTTACACAAGGCCTAGCCGTCGTGTTCTCAGGGATCGTGGGTCCATCAGGCCCCCCAATCGTCTAATCTGTGAGATGAATAACCAAGCAGTAGATGAGGATTCTGTGTCCACAGTATCAGTTAGTTCCCTAGTTCAGTTCTTTACACATGCATTTTCAATTTGAGTAACAGGGTTATGAGACTATTGACCACAGAAGTGTTTAGTTAGTACACTTTAAGCTGCAGGAACAGTGTTTACAATTCAGAGGTGTAATTGGCATCTTTGAGTCTGTGTTTAGTTAGGAGTTTGATCGCCTTCTTTCTTTACATACTCCTTTGGGGAGAGTTTTTTAACTGACATATACACATTTGTTCCTGTAGTGATGCACAGTTTTTTTTTGTTTTTTTACCTCAGTATACGCACTTTTTGGTTTTGTTTGTTTTGTGTCAAGAGTTGCACTTCCTATATTTAGCAGAATTTCAGAGGGGTGTATGTAACGGGTAGAAGAAATACTCTGTTTATTGTAGTGAAATTCCTGCTAATATATGTCTATAGTTTATCCTCCTGTGTGAGTGGTTGTTTGGTGCCCCCTACTGGTAGCCTATAAATGTGACCGGAAACGGAAATTCCCCACAGTCTGACTAGCTATCTGCTGTGGTGAGTGTGAATTGTCCGGTGCTCCTCTGAAAAAGTATTATAAAGTACACAAAAGCTAACGTGAGATTTGCTGTATGATACACAGTCATGTAACAACTTTGAAGATGCTATCCCAGTGTATTTTCGCTTTGTGTTTGTTGCTCACGTTGGTTGTACTATTTATTTTGATACTGAAGACAATGTTATCTTTCCTATAGACGTCACAACCAGTGGAGGAGCTAACCAAAATATGTTTGTGCTTATGAACCACTCATTTGCAGGTAAATGTTGTTGCACTATGTTTTGTATTAAGTCAGAGATGTTTACAAGTTCAAAGTTCATATTGTATTGTGGACCGTGGACGCCATTTTAGAATAATGCGCATCGCACCTAAACGTGGTGGCTGCTGTATATTCTGTGTACCACCAGAGGGTGCTGGTATGCAGTTTATTAATTCATTTTGGCTACCGTCTTGTATTTCTGTTTCATTTCTATATAAAAAGGATGTTGTAGGTTAAAAGCAAGTTAAAAAGATATTGTATTTGAATTCATTGTAAAGCATTAATGTTAAGACCCAGTTAAAACCACTATACGATCACAAGAATACTGTTACCATTGTAAAAAGACATCTGAATGCATTTAATGTAAAATGTAAAGTAGTAT
Organism: Electrona antarctica; assembly: GCF_951216825.1. Classification (NCBI taxonomy): domain Eukaryota; kingdom Metazoa; phylum Chordata; class Actinopteri; order Myctophiformes; family Myctophidae; genus Electrona; species Electrona antarctica. The sequence goes on from NC_136805.1 coordinate 19,391,560, forward strand.
TTAAGATGTTCTGTACTACACAGTCTGACTAGCTATCTGCTGTGACGTCACAACCAGTGGAGGAGCTAACCAAAATATGTTTGTGCTTATGAACCACTCATTTGCAGCTACCTCAGTAAAAGAACCACAACACCCAACCCAGTGCCTCTGTGTGTGTGTTGCATGACGGGACGGGTACACAACCGTTACATTAATTACTGCCCAAGGTTCCATAAACTTAGCTGCATCGTTACCAATCAGGAGTCCAATATCTGCATCAATATATGGTAACTTGACCTCTTTTAGGTAGCTCCATTCTTGCACGTCAACCTGAGTGGGAATTTGCTTCATGGTTACAGGAATTTATTTTTGAGTGTAGAGTGGTGGCAGTTTTAGGAAATCATTTCCTTCAAGACTTGACAGTTCCAGTCCATTGATTCTGTTGATACTTATGACCTTTTCTTGTCCTAGGGTTCGAAGTAGGATTCGAGTTGGTGTTGCTTTGGCATTCAGTTGCTTCCTTAAAGCCTCTGTACAAAAGGTTCCAGTGCTTCCTGGATCAAGGAAAGCATACGTTTTGAGAATTTGGTTGGAGTTAGTTAATTTAACTTGCACAGGGACAATTGATAACTTTTGCTGGTCACCAGCCCCGGTATGGATGGGCCTCTCCATGGTGACCAACGCACTGCTTACTGACATGCTATCAGTGCTCGCTTGATCTTTAACAGAGTCTTTCTTAAATTCAATGTGCAACACAGAAGGATGCTTTTTTGTGCACATTTTACAAGTTAGTCTTTTCGTACAAGATTTACTCATGTGGCCTTGAGTTACACATCCGAAACATAGGCCATTGGCTTTAAAGAATTCGACTTTCTCTTTGTGCATCTTTTTGTCAAAGTCTTTGCACAGATCTGTGCTGTGGTTGCCTTTACAAAAGAAACACGATTTCTGTGAGGTGGATGTAGAGTTGCGTGACTTTGATTCTGGGGATTCTGTTACTGTGGCAAAACTGCTTTTATAGCTGCTCTTATTGTGTGATGAAATGGGAATTGATTTCAAGTTTGGTTTCTTGTCTTTCTGTTTTGTATCTTGTATTTCTCCAAAGAGTGGATCTACAGCAATGTTTGCTTGTCTTTCAATGAAGTTGACGAGTTGTGGAAACTTGGCTCTTCTGTGTGTGCGTTCATGATAGTCATATGCCACGGTTCTCCACCTCTCTCTGTGCCTGAATGGTAGCTTTGATAAGACAGATTTCAGGTGTGTAGGATTGTTCATGTCTTGTAGAATTTCGTTATTGCTCATAGCATTACAGCATGTTCTTAAGAAGAGTGAGAATTTGTGTAGGGCTTTGCTATCCTCTGAACGGATTACATCCCAATTCAGAATTTTTTCCTGATAGGCAGCAGCAATAAGCACCTCATTTCCAAAGTGTTTGCATAGCAGACGTTTTGCCTTTACATAGCCTCTTGTGGAATCCATGTGGAGGCTCCTCACAATTGCCTTTGGTTGCCCATCGGTGAACTGTTCTAGGAAGAGAAGTCTATCTCTGTCATTGCTTGTCTTGCTTTCTATACAGTGTTCAAATGTTCTAATGAAAGAAATGTAGCTCAAAGGGTCACCTCTAAAGACAGGAATTTCCCTAGATGGCAAGAGTGAGAACCTCTGTTCTTGAATTAACATTTCCGTGATTTCATTTTGTTTTCTCATGATTTCTACCATGCCTACACCTGCTTGGACATTAACCCGAGCACCATCTTGCAAGTCAATGTTTGGGTTAGGCTGCGGGGGTTGTTGGTGAGAAACAGGCAAGCGTGACCTTGAACGCTGCTGAGACATTTGTCTCTGTGGCTGCCGTGATTGGCCACTAGGGGCATGCTGAGACCTTTGTCTCTGTGGTGGATGTGAAGCAGCTCCTTCCTCTTCATCATATTCACCACCGTCATCATCATCATCATCCTCTTCACCATCATCATCATCCTCATCATCAACATCATCTTCCTCTTCATCATCCAATCTATAATAATTATCAACCTTCTGGTTGTCTACTGGTAAGGATTGCATTGAGGCAAAATATTCATTGATGTGGATTAATGGGTTAATTGATTTGGTGTCTACATATTTACTGATATCTAATGCTTTCAATTTGGCATCAGCGGCTGCAAGTTCAACTTCTAATTCAAAGGCTTCTCTTTTGGCTTTGAGCTGTGCCTCCTGTAATTCAAATGATTGCCTTTGCTTAAGAGCAGCAGCACGTGCAACTAGGGCTGCCCTTTCAGCCTCTGCCTCCCTCAATGCAGAGGAGCTTGTAACTGTTTTCTTTCTGCTTATCATGCCAATTGAAACATTATCGATTGATTTTGATTTCACACTAATTGCTTGTGTCACTTGAACTGTCACTTCTGGTGGCACTTGACTCACGCCTGGTGGCATTTGTGCCATAGTAGCAGGGGCATTATTCATCCATGATATGACATTGTCATGAAATTGACCTATACTTTGAAATTTAGGCTTATACCACTGCTCATGATCCTCCAAGGCCTCTTCTTCTGATAATAAATGCTGTACCGAATTATGAAGTGATTTGAATTCATTTGTTTTAGTACTGAATTCATTGTACTCTTGTTTAACTAATGCAATGTTTTTGTAATCAACCATAAGTGCTTGTAACACATTTTGTTTGTTTGTGAGCTGACCAAGTTTGTTTTTTCTTGCATTGCATTGTTTTGCATAATTAGCTTCAAGTGCCTTTTGTGTGGGCTTAACTTGTCTTTTCCCTTCAGTTGCGGGTGCACTTTTATCAATAGTATGAACAACATCCTCAGGCGCTGTCACCGCAGCAGCTTCGGACAGGCCTAATTCATCCACTTCATTTGCAGACATTATTAACGTGACGTCCGTATTTAGAATACAACAGCAGCGCTTATTTTCCAGATCCAAACTTATAGCGTTGCACAAAGCTTGCTTAATAGCGACATCAATTCATTCCAATCCACATTAAATGTCGCGCTCTCATTCATCCGCTCATTCCATTAGCTTCAATAGCGTGACACATCCAGTATCCTTAGATCCTTCCAATCCATCCAATTTCAATACTTGTGTCCGTATCAGAGTAGATTTCAACTTGAATGTAGGGCCAATATGCCTTTCTTGTTACACCAGAGATATACGGTTTAACGTGCTCACATTTTGGGACTTGGGCGTCTTGTTGTTTACTCACATGTTTGGTTGTTTGTCGATGGTGATTAATGATGGCTAGCCTGGTATCCAGCCTGCTTCGCTACGTTCGGCGGATTTTTTTTTCTCTCTTCGCTTATCAGTCTGGAAAGCCTCCCATTGGGAGGTTTTGCAGAACTACACTAGAACTACATATGTTACGTAGTCAACGTCGTTGCTGATTGGATGTTGTTCCAACGAATGAGAGTAGCGTTAGGCAACCTACGTCATCAGCCAGCGCCACCCTCCATGCTTTTCCATTGCAGTAGCTGCGCTTTGCTATGACGTCTCACTGGTGCTTTGTCCCGCCCCGCACCACAGACCAATCAGAAGCCACGTTAGGTTTCGAAGCTTTTGGCATGTCCCGCCTCCCTTGGAGATAGGAGGCTTTCCAGACTGATAAGCGAAGAGAGAAAAAAAAATCCGCCGAACGTAGCGAAGCAGGCTGGATACCAGGCTAAATGATGGCTGCAACAGGTTGATATTATAGCAGGAGTTTGTGTTGTGAGTGTAATGGGTTTCAAAATTAAAACGGAGAAAACAAAACAAGAACAGGCTCCAGACATAAACTAAACAAAGGGTCTCAAAACAGGCGCAGGGTTCAATAAACAAATAATAAAGTAGGCTATTTTTCTCTTTCTATCTTTCCTTTCTTTCTTTCTTTCTTAAACTGCGCTGTATTGTGCGAGCTGCGAGCCGTGAGCTGTTGAAATCTGTATCTCTACTGGCGTCTTTCCACCTACAGCTGTGGGCCTTTGGCTTAATTAAAGGGAACCATGGTGCCATTTTCTAAGGCAACCAGTGGGGGCGCCATTTAGTCACAAATATGTGAAATCAACTAGATGGCTCCTACAAGTCTCAACCAGAGCAAAAAAAACAAAACAAGTTCTGTGTTAGTTGTGGGGTGCTTGTTTCAATTGGAGCATTGTGTGAAAGGCTGCATCTATGCCATGCAGCACGCTGGGCACAATATGCTGTAGAGTGCATTGCTGAAATTTGGCGGAAGTAGCGGGATTTTGGCAGAAGTACCGCTCAAGGAAATTACGTTGATGTTTTACAAATCTGTTTACATTCTCCGTGAACGAAACAAGTGTTGTGATTGGTCAAACAAATATCGTATCCGGGGGAGATACATCTGACGGATGTTCCGGACCGACACTTCCGGCTATGCACTCTCTGTGTTAAGGATGACGTAACGTCGAACTACCGTTACGTCATTCTCCCTTCTTTATAAGGCTACACCCAGCCAAGATCTCTTTGTCAGAAAATAAACATACAAACGTAACTCAACTTGGTTCAAACCCTTAACTAGTCAATACAGACCAGACTTTGTCAGACTCCCACCTTCGACCTAAGAGGCCTTCAAACCAAAACCTTAACAGTATTTTCTGACCACCTCAGGTTGAAGCCGAGTCCTCATGGACACTAGGAAACCCAAGGACCGTAGAGTCAAGCACGAAGCACTTATCCCGTCTAATTCCAACGACGAGGGATCCACTTCTGTTATGATGCACGACGCACCTATCCTACCTTCTTCCAAAGAGACACCCACTTCAGTTATGCAGACCAACCCGCCATCCTCCTCCAAACAGAGGGAGACTGACCCCACTTTCACACAACTAGTGATACAACTTGCTGCTAGCCAGCAACAAATTGCTTCTAGCCAGCAGAGACAAGAAGTTCTCTTGACTAACTTTCTTGCTGGCAATCGGCCCCTTAGGCACCGTTCCCTTAAGAACAGACACCTTCGGAATCGAACCCTCAGGCAAGATGCCCCCTCCCCCACCAACCACCAACCCACCCTCCCTCTCTCCCTCCAAGCCGAAGCTGCCCAGGGGTCCACTGGAGAAGGCCTCCTGGATATATCTCTTGAGGACGACCCCTGCTGTTTGGTCGACATGAACGTTGAGAATCGTGCCGCACCTCCACTCCAGCGTTTCCGGCCCCCGTCTTTTCCTAAACCGCTTTTTAATGGCACTTCCGGGGCCTGTGGCCGATACATTAACATGTTGAAGCTGTTTTTCGCCTCTGGCGACGGTGAGCCTACCAACGAGGAACGCATTGGCTACTTTGTCTCAGGTCTTTCCGACAGAGCGGAGGAGCTGGCTTTTACTCTCCTCGATAAAACGCCGGCGATCTCTTACTGGGACCTGTCTGCCAACCTCCAGAAGACTTTCGACCCGCAGCTCAGTTCTGCTGATGCCGAAGGGACACGGGGTCTCTACTTGGAGCAAGGGAACCGGACCGTTTCTGAATTCGCGATTGAATTCCGCCTGGTCAATGCAGCAGCCGACCACGCTGAGAGCACTTTGATCAGTTGCTTCACCAGCGGCCTCGATAAGCCCATTAGGGAGTTTGTTGTCCTCCAATCTCGGTTCACCCGCCTAGACACCTTGATTAACGCGGCCTCCGACTATGATAATCGACGCCGTGCGGCACATGCTGATTCACGTAGCCTGGCCTCTCGGTTCTCTCCCTCACCCACTATGCTCCCCACCCATTATGCTCCCTCACCCACTATGCTCCCCACCCATTATGCTCCCTCACCCACTATGCTCCCCACCCATTATGCTCCCCCTCAATCCACCGCGGAGTGGCTTTTGCCCCCCCCCTCTTCCCAGCCTTCGTCTGCTTCTTCTCTTCCCCCCGGGCCGAGCTTCCGATCTGGTGCTCGCGCTCCCCTCTCCCCTGAAGAGAAGGGGCGTCGTCTCAAAGCTGGGACATGCCTCTACTGCGACTCCAAAGACCACCTGGTAGGATCTTGCCACCTCCTACAGAAGAATACGATGACTCAGAGTCCCACTGCCAAACTTGCTTTCCTCCTTGTCGAAGAAACGACAACGGCTGGTGTGTCTACTTTGGTCCACACCCCTCTCGAAGCGTCCGTCTGTTGGGAGAATCAGCACACCACTGTCCCGCTCCTTTTTGACTGCGGTGCTCACGGCAATTTCCTCCCTCAATCGGCTGTTGATATACTTGGGGTACCGACTAGAACCCTCCCGACTGTTTGCCGATTTTTATGCGCAAACGGCACGTTCTTGCTCTGCCATCGCGAGACGCTTCCGGTGGAGGTGATCCTCTCCGGTAACCACCGTGAGTACCTTCGATTTTTGGTTCCTGAGAAGGACTGCCCCTTGCCGTTAACCCTAGGTCTCCCGTGGCTTAACCTCCACCAGCCATCGCTTCAGTACACAGGGCAGGGCTCCAGAATATCTTCCTGGAACCCTGCTTGCCATGCCACCTGCCTCAGTTCTGCCTTTTCGCCACCATCGTCGGACTCCTCTGTGGCCCCACACCCGGAGCCCGTCGACCTACCCCCACACCGAGACTACGACACTCCTACCGGTCTCCCCTCGGAGCCCCAGGCAGCGGGCGACTCCACTCCCATCTCTACCGCCGACACGGATCCTGAACCCCCCACCTCCCTCATGGATCCATGCCCTGCGACTGTCACGGACCCCTCCTTACCACTTTCCCCATCAACGGCTGCTACTCGTACCTTCCTCCCCCTGACGCCCAACATTTCTCCCCCGCCCATTTCCCCACCTATTGACCCCGATGCTCACACATGGAGGTTGGACACTCACGGGATACGAAGGCTACTGGCCGTCCGCCGGAGGAACCGCGACCTGCAGTACCTGGTTGAATTGCTGGACGGGAATCCCGCTAAGCCCCTTTGGATCCCCTGTACTGCGATTCCTCCTCACTTCATCAGAGAATTTGACAAGACCCAGTCCACTACCCCCATGATGACGCGCGGACACGTCCGTCGAGGGGGAGGTACTGTTAAGGATGACGTAACGTCGAAACCCCCATGAAGGATGACGTAACGTCGAAACCCCCATGAACCCCCATGAAGACGCGCGGACACGTCCGTCGAGGGGGAGATACTGTTAAGGATGACGTAACGTCGAACTACCGTTACGTCATTCTCCCTTCTTTATAAGGCTACACCCAGCCAAGATCTCTTTGTCAGAAAATAAACATACAAACGTAACTCAACTTGGTTCAAACCCTTAACTAGTCAATACAGACCAGACTTTGTCAGACTCCCACCTTCGACCTAAGAGGCCTTCAAACCAAAACCTTAACACTCTGCCTGGTCCGAGGCTAAAACACAGCAACAGCTCACAGAACAAGAGTAGTGCAGCAACAAGGAAAATACAAAACAGAGCACAACAAAGAATCTTGGTATAACTCTGAACAACGGTCTGGACGATGGAGAATGAAATCGGCAGTGATTTCAAAATAAAAGAGCATAATTGGTTTATATGTGATGGATCTGGTAGATCTGCTACTTTGGTATTTTGTGGACTGGTGTCAATATGTTTCCTTTTGGCCCAGACCGTGTTCATCTTGCCCTTTGACCATCGGTTTTATCATCAGCCTACTGCCTGTTTACTCTGGGGTGTTCTCCTTATCCTATTATGTCATGTCACCCTCCACAGGCCTAATCATCTCAGACCTATATTATCCGTTATATTATTATATCATATTATATTATGGGTTGCCTGACGCCAAGTTAAGATTTACTGTCTGCCTGTAGCCACAAAAGTTAGCTGGCATATTGAGAGGTCTATTTGGATAAACACTGCATGTATTTGACCTTGATGCCTAGTGAGAAAAGAGATAGCTGCTCAGGGAGCATTTCTCTCTGTAAAGAGTTCACAGCTAGCCGGGAAGAATTGTTATCTTCAGATTGCCATAGCAACGCCAGCCTCAGTGCTTTCCCGGTCTATGCCTTCCATGACGGAATTAAGGGAGCTGTCCCAATATCAGTCTCATCAGCCATGTGCTGGTCCAATGAGCAGTGCCAGCGTGGCATAGTGGAAATTAACTGAGTAGTCCGCCAATGAAATGTGTATCAACAATTGTCTTCTACAGTATTAATGCCTTTGAAATGAATTGTTCGTCAGAGAGAGAACCCTGTGCAGTTTGTCGCACAGGGTGAGAGTTTTTTGTAATTTGGCTGTGTGTGGATCTGTCCTGTCTCTCTGATCTGAAAATGAATAGACATTAATCATATACTGCTGACTGGACAATCCTTCTTCCTGGTGGTTTCATCTTTTAATTGGGTACAAGGTATTTTTCTAAAAGAGTATTTCCTGCTTAAAGTAATCCTGTTAAAGTGTACTCTTTGAGTACTTTCTCAGAAGTATTTTTTTATAGTTATAGCCCTGTGTAGCTCAGTAATTCAGTATCATACAGTCCTTTTCTATCCTTGGTGAAACATTAATTGTCCCTTCTGCATTTTTTATGCAACTAAATGGTTTTATCTTAATTATAAATCCATCAATATGGAAAATAGAAGATACATGGAATCTATATCTTTACTCATACACTACAGTTTCGCATTTTCAGCCCAGGGTTAATTCAAACCTACTTTGGTTTAGGGCTAACATTTTTCAATGGTCTCCATCAACATAACCTCATGACCTCTATGTCCATTCATTCAATTAATTGTCAGTAATCCACAGTTAACCCCCCTAACAATGTAGTCATTTAAGCTCAGCTCCACCACAGTGAGTGCATTAGAATATTATAATTGTTGTCTGTCCGGCATAAGCACTGTTTTTTTTTTCTTTCACTTTCACTTTATTTACACTCAAGCCTCCCCAAGCACGCCACGGCACACACGCACGCACACACACACACACACACACACACACACACACACACACACACACACACACACACACACACACGCACACACACACACAGTCCTCTCACTTGAATTGCCAAGTCTGTAACCCAAGTCCAACTCAACCCCACTCCTGGTTCACTGAATCTGACTGGGTGGCCCAGGCTACACGTATATGGATATTTTGCAAAACGCACATTTCTTTGTGCGTTAGGGCCTTTCAGCCACACGCAAACGGCGTTTTCGGCCACTCAAACGGAGGTTTTTGGAAACGGATAAATAAGTGAAGATTTTTTTTTGAAGTTGAGATTTTACTCGTGCTATATTCAGATAATCTTCAACCGATTGTTATAATTCGAAGTGGTATATATTCCGTGAAGTTTATATTTTCATTGGGTGTACAAGTCATGTTTTTAAGCGCATCGTGGCGTTTTGACCTTTCTAGCGATGAAAAAGGCGCATCGTGGCGTTTTGACCTTTCTAGAAATAAAAAAAGCGCATCGTGGCGTTTTGACCTTTCTAGCGATGAAAAAAGCGCATCGTGGCGTTTTGACCTTTCTAGCGATGAAAAAAGCGCATCATGGCGTTTTGACCTTTCTAGCGATTTGACCTTTCTAGCGTTTTGACCTTTCTAGAGATTTTTGACCTTTCTAGCGTTTTGACCTTTCTAGCGATGAAGAAAGCGCATCGTGGCGTTTTGACCTTTCTAGCGATGAAAAAAGCGCATCGTGGCGTTTTGACCTTTCTAGCGATTTTTGACCTTTCTAGCGTTTTGACCTTTGACATTTTGACCTTTTGACCTTTCTAGAGATTTTTGACCTTTCTAGCGTTTTGACCTTTCTAGCGATGAAAAAAGCGCATCGTGGCGTTTTGACCTTTCTAGCGTTGAAAAAAGCGCATCGTGGCGTTTTGACCTTTCTAGCGATTTTTGACCTTTCTAGCGTTTTGAACTTTGACCTTTTGACCTTTTGACCTTTCTAGAGATTTTTGACCTTTCTAGCGTTTTGACCTTTCTAGCGATGAAAAAAGCGCATCGTGGCGTTTTGACCTTTCTAGCGATGAAAAAAGCGCATCGTGGCGTTTTGACCATTTCTAGCGAGGAAAAACGCGCACCGTCGCGTTTTGGCATTTCTAGCGATGAAAAACGTGCATCGTCACGTTTTGGCATTTCTAGCGATGAAAGACGCGCATCGTCGCGTTTTGGCATTTCTAGCGATGAAAAACGCGCAATTAGTTAGAAATAACGAACTAATTGCGGACCGCTACAGATAAACTGTGGATATTAACCTACCAATAAGGACCCAGGCCAAATGCCATTGCGCAGTAGCCTACACCACAAGTCTATGCGTGGTGTGTCCATAGCCGCATGTGAAACTATATCGTGCTGTATTTTGCTCTCCATTTCATGGTCATGGTCATGCGACGAGAGAGGTGTGAATGGAATCGCATCGTGCGTGCGGCGCGCATATATGGCACATCTCTCTCATGTTTAGGTAATTAAGGGCGCACCATTGACTGCATGTGACGTGCCTACATGCTGACAATGTGCGCGTGAACTTGTATTAGCCTACATTATAACGTGACATTTATTATACAGCTCGAAAATATAGCCACTCTACAATCTCACAACTGGTTGTGGACACTTCTATAGCTATTATTTTCTGTGCAGGACTTGCCAAATCGCCAGAGCAATGGTAAAGTGTCTATCATTTTTAAATTATATGGAGAGAAAAGTCGAGAGTCGGGATCTGGAGATTTACGCACATAGTGTGACATGCTGACAGACAATGAAAGAAACATGTTCCACTTCCACTCACAATTTAGGTGGCTTTTAAAATGCGATACTTATTCCTGTGTGTGTGTGTGTGTGTGTGTGTGTGTGTGTGTGTGTGTGTGTGTGTGTGTGTGTGTGTGTGTGTGTGTGTGTGTGTGTGTGTGTGTGTGTGTGTGTGTGTGTGTGTGTTTTCTCTTATCGATCTCTGTCTGTCACAGAAAGAGATAAGTTGGTGTTAGTAATTGCATATGTCAATAAGGAGTGTTACCTACATCCATTACATCAATTCCTCAGAGACAAATATCGCTTATTAATTGTCTCTGCCAGGGTCGTATGGCCTCAGGCTAGCAAACTCGGTATACACTTTTAAATGACTCCCTAAACCAACTAATATAGACCTCAGAGTCATGACCTCATTTAAAATGTAACTTATCTTCACTAGATTCTTGTGTATTTTTATTTTGTTTATGTTAAGTGTTATGGGAAAAGGTCCTGTATAGATAAACACTATTATTTAATTGTTTATTTGTTTGTTTATTTATTACATGGGCATGGGAAAGTCTTGCCGTTAAAAGAGGACGTGGTTGTGGTGGCAGATGCTGATATACATCAATGCAGAGGCGCACTAGCTAGAGGCGCACTGTGCTCGAGTTGATTCACTGCAACATCAGTGTACTTGTCTTTATGCTATTGTACTTCAGCACTTTACATTTGAAACACCTGCACAAGTAGACTGCAGTAGAGTGTCTGTGTCTGTTCCAACTTAGATTACGTCTGATAAGAGGAATTGCATAACATTGAGTAGAGTTAAGAGGAGTCTCACCTCAATTCCAATTACCAATTCAGGGGTAGGCTACAGTAATCTAAGCTAGGTGTAATGTTAGAGTCCACAGAAGACATATAAATATAAAATAAATGCTTAAACATGTAGCTAGGTGTAATGTTTGAGTCCCCAGAAGACATGTAAATATGAAATAAATGTTTAAACATGTAGCTAGGTGTGATGTTAGAGTCCACAGAAGTGAACCTTTCAAGCCTGTTTTCTGAACTCGCTGTTTCTCTGCAAGACATTACACTATAAGCCATATCTGGTTGGTCAAACTGAACAACCAATATGTCAATTTGAAGCTATGATTCCCTGCTTTCACATGGCATGAGAAAAATTACATTAATGATTCAATGGCACAAATTATGCTGATCTACGCCAAACAGATCTATGCAAAAACGTTGTCCTGTCCGTGTGTGTGTGTGTGTGTGTGTGTGTGTGTACGCGCGTACCTGGGGGAACAGGACTCTCCAGAATTTGCTCCAGTCTCGTTCTGAGTCGATGGATTCAGAGTCTTCTTCTATGGTTCCCTGTTCGTCGTAGATCGCCCTCTGCTGGGAGTCTGACAGTACTGCATACACCTTACCCAGGGTCTGTGCACGCGCACACACACACGCACGCACGCACACGCGCATGCACACGCACGCACGCACACACACACACACGTTTGAATTACAATAGCTGTGAGGACAACACCACTTAACTGCCAAGCTTAACTGCCCCCGTGCGTGCGTTTAATTTAGGTCCAGTCCTATTTTAAAAAACTTTTCTCGCGCGTTTAGGGTAAACGCGCGAGAAAAGTCTGGTGTAGCTTGGCCGTTAGGATACAGATTTTAATTGAATGCCAAGTTTTTGTAATTTAGGATATAGGGGGGGGGGGGGGGGGGCTGTACACATGGTTAAATCAAATCAAATCAAACTTTATTTCTAGAGCACATTTACAAAGACCAGAAAGGTCAACTAAAGTGCTGGACACAATCATGGAACAAGCATACAATCAACACAAACAGCATAGTAAAACAACATCAAAACAACACAAATATTACACAGGTTAATTAGGTCAAACATCATTCAAAGCCAGGGAGAAGAGATGGGTTTTAAGTAAAGACTTAAAGGCCTCTAAGGAGCGGGCAGACTTAATATGTAGGGGCAGACAGTTCCAGAGTTTGGGGCCGGCCACTGAAAAAGCCTGGTCGCCTCTGGACCTGTAGTTGGACCTGTAGTTAGCTGTGTTGCTTTCAATGAATGAAAGGCGATTGGCGGGGATTTTAGAGAAAAGCGATTGGCCAGGATTTTAGAGAAAGGCGATTGGCCAGGATTTTAGAGAAAGGCGATTGGCCAGGATTTTAGAGAAAGGCGATTGGCCAGGATTTTGGAGAAAGGCGATTCGCGAGGATTTTAGAGAAAGGCGATTCGCGAGGATTTTGGAGAAAGGCGTTTTGCGAGGATTTTGGAGAAAGGCGATTCGCGAGGATTTTGGAGAAAGGCGATTCGCGAGGATTTTAAAGAAAGGCGATTCGCGAGGATTTTGGAGAAAGGCGATTCGCAAGGATTTTGGAGAAAGGCGATTCGCGAGGATTTTGGAGAAAGGCGATTCGCGAGGATTTTAGAGAAAGGCGATTCGCGAGGATTTTGGAGAAAGGCTATTCACGAGGATCTTATATAATGAAAGAGTTTCCTTGTGACCAAACTCTTTCATTATATAAGAATGAATCCTATCCTATGCTTGATACATTGTTTTTGAGGTTACATTATTCAAGCCCACCTGATTCATCTGATTTTGCTTGCTGCATTTGCAGGTTGATGTGTGCATGTCCTAAGAAAGCCAATTAAAAGCTAGATGTGGCTATATGTTGAGCACAATAACTTATGAGAATGTACAATATGATACATCCTGCATGTATTCATCTGCACCCACGTCAACACATAATACAGAATACTCATATAAGTCAGAATCATGAGATCAAATGCCTTGTCAGTGTTTCTATGTATTTCTTTCAAAGGGTTCAGAAATATAGCATTTTGGCCCATAATCAATAAACACGAAGATGCACATCTTTTTCTTTTTTATTAAAGTTGAATATTAAATCTATGTTACTTTTTTCCAACAGATTTTTCTTTCCTGCTTGCTGCATATGCAGACTGATGTTGACATATCCAGGGAAAGCCAATTAAAAACTAGCCTGTGGCTACAGTAGGTTGTGCACAATGAAATCCCATAACTTGACACATCCATTCTTCTGCATCAAATCATAGAAGTGTTATCATTTAGCGGCACTCGGTGCCGCGCTATGAGCTTGTAGATCTGCTATTTTTCAACAGCTAAAGTATAACATAATGCTAGAAACACCAAAAGGGGTTCCCGCCCTGAATGAGATAAAATAGACAATTTTTTTCAACCTTTTTTCAATATTTTTTCAACATTTCTTTCGTGATTTTTTCACAATTTTTTTCAAAAATAGCAGACCTACAAGCTCGTAGCGCGGCACTCGGTGCCGCGCTATGAGCTTGTAGATCTGCTATTTTTCAACAGCCAAAGTATAACATAATGCTAGAAACACCAAAAGGGGTTCCCCACAATAACAATCGTAGAAGAACGTGGAAAAACAGGTGGTATTGTTGAATTAGCTCAAACCGTGACCTCGTTATGCGCCCTTTCACATTAAGCAAGTCGTGCTGAACGTACACACATATGGCATACCACTTTCCTGCATATTTTAGCATTGGGGGAGTGTCTATATGTTAATCTGCTATTATCAAGCGAAGACCATAACATCGGGGCAGCAGCATTACGCATGGCGCACGGTAGGTAGGTGGCATTTCAACTCATTCCTTCATGAAATAAAATAAAATAAACTTTATTTTACAGCTGTTTTTCCATATAAACAAATAAAGAGCGTGTGTGCAACAGTGCATATACGTGCAATATATTTCCTCCTTGTCGGGATGGTGAGCTCTTCACATCCCGTTTTGTCTTTCATAAAAAAAGTTGAGATTTTAAACCATAATTCGGTGATTTGTCAACCGTTTTTTCAAATGTAAAATTCTCCATATTCCTTAGGAAGTTCTATTGTCATCCAGTCAAACGACAACAAGCTAAATCGTAGATTCGGGTCAGACGGCAACATTAGGCTACCATTGCATGGACATTACGCATGGAGTCATGACTTTCCAACACTGCAAGTTACTTAACCACAAAAAATAGACATAGGCCTACAAGCTATGCACATCATGGCTGTGACAGCTTGTAGATCTGCTCTTTTGAGGCACAAAGGAGACAGCAGTGCAATTAGGAATAATGTTGTGGTTAACACAAATGTGACAAAGTCATGTCATCATGTCTGGTGCCTGCGTGCAGACATAAAATGGAGCAACATGAGTATATATTGTCATCATTTGTACACGATTGTGTGTGGGGGAAAAAAATGAAAAAAGAGAGACTTAGGGATTTGGCTGTGGAGACCCCTGGCCTCTACCCCCTAGTCTAAAGTGGCTATACCACTCACACGCTATTAAGCAAAGCTTAATTTACGCATATCGTACCGGGGATCAGCTGACTGTTAAAGGGAATGGCACCCGCCATGCTGGAGGTGACGCCCTAAACACACCCATGACTAATTCAGGGCCATTTGCGCACGCAACGGTGTCTCCACCATGTCGGAGAGCGCACCTTACCGTGTTCATAATTGCAGAATGAAATTGGCCACACCTCCATCTCTTAAATTCTGTCACATTACATGGCAGAAAATATGAAGTTCTTAATGGTAATTCGACAACGACCACAGACGGGGCGAGACACCTGGTGGTGGATTGAGTATATTAACGTACGGTACATTGTACAGCTTTTGGGCCAGCACAAAGACCAGTCCGTCGGCCTTCCGTGTTGGAAGGATGAATCTGTGTTCACCTCATGGTACTCGGTCGCTCTACGAATAATTTCCTTCTGGAGGGGATGGGATGGGAAGGGTTAGCCATCATAGCCACCAGCTTCTTCATTGTGCTCACCTCCACACCATACTGTTTATTAGCTCCAACAACAGAGCTTGTCTGCTCCCAGGTGCCCTCAGAGATGCAGGCCCTTGGAGACGCAGAAGTACCACAACCAGTCCCTGTTCCACGTTACTGGGATAGATTGTTTATGTATTTTGTTTAGTTGTTTATCCACAACTGTAGTATAGCAGTTTGAAACTTTTATATTCGATACCTCCACACAGACATAATTTCCTCTCCATTTCAAGTAGTATCCAGCATGTGAAAAGTCAGCACCCGCAGAAGCCAGCTGGGAGAGGCGCCTGTGCAGTCCGCTCTCCCGAGCTCTTTGCCTGCCCATAACAGCTGTGTATTACTCGCTTACACCGTCCGTCGCAGCCCGAGAGCTGCAAAAGGACAATAGCACTTTTTTATAATATCAATAAATAAGATTTGAGCAATGCTGGTGTAATTAAATGATTCACTATAGGGAATATACATTTTATATGTACACAGATTAACAATTAAAAGAAAACCATTAAGTGCTTATTTGGTTTTGTTTTGGTGCTGTGGGGGGAAGAGAATGTTTCTGCTTGCCTGGAGGGTTGATGTTTCCACAGATAGTTTATACAGTATAAATGGGTGCAGGACATTACAAATTCAATAATAATGCAATAAAAATATGTTATTGGACCCCACGTTAAGTGTGCACCTCCTGGCACAAGATGTGTCATAATTTATTTATTTATTTTTAGCTACCTTTTCTTTCCCTAAACAACTACTTGGTAGTACACACAGCATCGCTACTTGAACCTCTAAAAACAACGATATAAAAATATTTTCCTCAAAATAGAAAATCTCCTTTGTTGTAAATTTCTGAACTGATTTTCCTTTCCTGCTTGCTGCGTATGCTGGCTGATGTTACATGTCCTGGGAAAGCCAATTAAAAGCTAGCCTGTGGCTAGGTTGCACACAATAAAGGAACATAACTGACACATCCTGCATATTCCTCTGCACTCTTTGACTTATGATACACATTTAGAACTCATAATCAGCAGATCAGATGGTAGGCCTATTGGAGCCTTGGAGTCTGTGTTTCCACATGTTTCTTCAGAGGGCTTCAGAAACATGGCATCAACTGCTGAAGAGCTAAAGGGCTGTATTTCCACCCTTATGGTCAGATATAGATATGCAGAAGTAGATTTGCAATCATCAGCCATTTTATCAGGTAAGACAAACACACATGCACACGCATGCACGCACGCACGCACGCACGCACACATGCACACACGCACACACACACACACGCTTACTTACGTACTTACTTACTTACTTAGAACATTAGACATTAGAGACTATTTATTTACAAGCATCAAGGGCTCCATTTTCGTTCAAGCTTTCTAAATACACAATTTGAGGATTTAGCAGTGGGGAAGGGGTGTTCCCCCACTAAAGTTGGTATTTTGGTTACCTGTCTAAATCCCTGAAACACCTCCATTACCCGTTATATTATGCATAGGTGTGGTTTGGACGTTACAATAATTAAACCAATCACCGGTCCACGTGCCATTGCCTTTAAGAGATCCCTTATCCGTAGGAGGGACAAGAGAGCCTACCTAGAGGAGCTGGCAAGTGCAGCTGAAGAAGCAGCATCCCATAACCAACAAGGAACAATATACAAAATCACTAACCTGATATGTGGAAGAAAATTCAGAAACATCCAACATATCAGAAGCAAACAAGGACAATTACTCACCACAGAAAAATAACAAGAAGATCGCTGGACAGAACACTTCAGAGAGATTCTCAACAGAGATCCCCCTCTACACCCAATAGAAACACAAGAAGCTGTAGAAGATCTGGACATTAACATCAACCCACCAACAAAAGTAGAAATAATCGAGGCCATTAAATCACTCAAAAACGGAAAATCCCCAGGTGCTGATAACCTAAACGCAGAACTCTTTAAAGTCGATCCAGAGCTAGCCGCAAACATCCTACTCCCACTATACACCAACATCTGGGTGGAAGGGAAGATACCATCGGACTGGACAAAAGGAGTGATCGTTAAGGTTCCAAAGAAAGGCACACTATCCGACTGTAACAACTGGAGGGGCATCACACTTCTTTCTGTTCCCAGCAAAATATTCTGTAAAATCATCATACACCGTATTACACCAGCAGTTGACAAAGTACTTCGCGATGAACAAGCCGGTTTTAGGAGAGGAAAGGGATGCGTTGACCAGATATTCACTCTCAGGAACATCATTGAGCAGTGCAGTGAATGGCAACGACAGCTATACATAAACTTCATTGACTTTCAGAAGGCTTTTGACAGCATCCATCGCGATAGTCTCTGGAAGATCATGAGAAGCTATGGAATCCCCTCCCACATAGTTAAAATCATCCAACAGTTCTATACTGGCTTTTCTTGCACTGTGGGAACAAGCATCACCAGCTTTGATGTACAATCCGGAGTCCGCCAAGGATGTGTGATGTCAGCATTACTTTTCAATCTTGCAATAGAGGACATGAGGAGAGCCACAGAGGACAAGGCAAGAGGGATACGATGGACCCTACATTCCACCATTGAAGACCTTGACTTTGCGGACGACCTTGCCCTTATGTCACATACACACACACATCTTCAGGAAAAAACAGACAGACTACAACACTATGGCCAACAAGTCGGACTGATCGTTAACAACAATAAAACCAAAATCATGCCCATCAACACCAGTACACCAACACATATAACAATAGAGGAGCAAGTTTTGGAGAATACAAATCACTTCACATACCTTGGAAGCATCATTCACCATGATGGGGGAGCTAGTAAGGACATTCAAAACCGGATCAACAAAGCATACACAACCTTCATAAGACTTAAGCAAATCTGGAAATCAAAACAATACAGCATGAGCACAAAAACAAAACTCCGGATTTACCAAAGCTGTGTACTCTCAACACTACTGTACGGTGCAGAATGCTGGAAAACAACAGAAAACGACATCCATAAACTATCCACTTTCCACACGTCATGCCTGCGAAAGATCTTACACATATTCTGGCCCAAGACCATCTCAAACAAAAACCTCCTCAACATCACCCAACAAGACAACATGCACAGTATAGTCAATAAACACAGGTGGACCTGGATTGGACATGTGCTCAGAATGGACATCAACGCTATACCAAGAGTCGCACTACACTGGACCCCAGAGGGAAAGAGAAAGAAAGGCAGGCCCAAAACGACATGGCGTAGGACGGTCGAGAAGGAGCTCCAGCAACAACATCAGAGCTGGGGGACCATAGAGAAGATGGCCAAAGACAGATGCAAGTGGAGGAACTTTGTTGCTGCCCTATGCGCCAGCCGGCGTAATGGGGATAAGTAAGTAAGTTATCCGTTGCCCGTTATGCCCAGTTCTATATTGCTTCATAGCCTTACGGTATATAGCCCATGGAAGAGTGAAGTGTTGCTGCCTTGAAGTCTCACTTGTGCTGCACCCCCCCCCCCCCCCCCCCCCCCAACTACCACTACTATGTAAACTACGAAATTAGGGCTTTCATTTGGTATATAGATCGTGCGTGTAGGCCGTCTCTACGAAACGGTATCAAGCGAAAAGGAAAGTTAGGTTAAACGGATTAAACCCCATTTGCTGCACTATGGGGTGATGAAACTGAATGAGCAAATGGAATCGCGCACGCCGCACACCGCCTGGCACAAACCAAATAACTTCTTTGACTAGACAATTAAACGCAATGGACACAAGGAAGTGGCAGGCACTCACCTCTGCTGAATTAGCCTATAGGACAATTACAAAGAGAATAAGGAGAGATGACGCAGCCGAGACATCTCCATGCAGGCGCGTGGTGCGCGCCGCTCTTTACCAAACTAATTTGGCATACAGTTTACGGGTGCTTTTAAACTCCACTATCGCCTTCCCAAATGTGTGTGACCAAAATAGCAATTTAGGGGAAAGCGTGCCAGCAAGTATTCAATGTAATCAGACTTTTGGAGTAATGGAAACAGACTGCAGAGGGAGACAGGGGAATCACCTATAACTTATAATGTGTTGTGGTGGTGCTTAATTAACAGTTTGGCACAAGCCTCAATAAGATGCACTTATTAAACATGTTAATAAGACTCATTTGAGACAGTTCTTAAGTGCTTTAGCAGATAACTTTGTCTATTTTAATTGTCCTCATGTGGATTTTAGGTTTGTGCAAAATGCAAATCACAATTTAGAGAATATGAGCCATATGTAAGAGTTTGAGGGCAGAATGTTAGGGAGATCACTTAATTTACAAAGCTGTGGCTTCCCAATTCAGCAAAGTACAATACTATCTCATGCAAATATAGAGAAGTAAAACTGCACTTGCTGGTTGCATAGAACAGGGGTTCTCAACGTTTTTGGCCGGGGACCCCCGAAAATGCTTTAGCAATGTCTCGGGACCCCCGCCCCGCCCCCTCCCGACCCCCAATATAAATTGACTGCTACAATTTAGCTATTGAAAAATAGCATATCTACAAGCTCATAGCACGCCACCGAGTGGCGCGCTACGAGCTTGTAGGTCTGCTATTTTTGAAAAATCGTGAAAAAAAAAAAATCATATTTTATTTTTTATTTTATTTTTGAAAATAATTTGGGGACCCCCTAAAATAATTTGGCGACCCCCCGAGGGGTCGCGACCCACGGGTTGAGAACCCCTGGCATAGAACATAGAACATGCAACCAATTACAGCATATTTAGATACAAGTTCAAAATCTAGTCTATGTAGATTGTAGAACATTGTATCCTTACAGCAAAACATTACCTTGCACATAGTGAACATACTGTAGTACATACAAAAGTGCAATGGAAAATATTATTTTTAAAGACCCAAGGGAATGGGTTTTGGTGAGAAGGTTCTTTAATCCTTTTGAAGGGGAAGAGCCTTGGTTTGCACAAAGAGAATTATTCAAGCTACAGTACAGCCCAAAATAAGAGGGAGAAGAAAGAAGGAGATAAAACCGCATGTCTACATGCATACGCTAGGCCAGGGGAAATGCTTTGGCAACGTCTCGGGACCCCCGCCCCGCCCCCTCCCGACCCCCAATACAAATTGACTGCTACAATAACCTTAAACCATTTTGGGCGGGAACCCCTTTTGGTGTTTTAAGCATTGTTATAATTTAGCTATTGAAAAATAGCAGATCTACAAGCTCATAGCGCGCCACCGAGTGGCGCGCTACGAGCTTGTAGGTCTGCTATTTTTGAAAAATCGTGAAAATGAAATTTTAAAAAAAATCTTTTTTTTTTTTTTCTTTTTTTTTATAATTTGGGGACCCCCTAAAATAATTTGGCGACCCCCCGAGGGGTCGCGACCCATGGGTTGAGAACCCATACGCTAGGCCAGGGGTTCTCAACCTTTTTATACGAAGTACCACCACAGAGAATATCTGGCACTCCATGTATCATAGGCATCCGTCCGTCAGTGATGCCCATGGATTGCCCCATCCTATTCAGCTAATATTAACACAGGAAGAAAATGTAATTTTTTATTCTTTGAATTGTTTTGTTTTTGTTCCATTCCTAAGCCAATGTTGCTGCTGCTCTGACGCACAACTGATAATATTTCTAATGTGATTAATCAGTTCTCAAATCTTCTATTAATGGCTATAGGTATGCTGTCATGCTCATTTCACAATTTTGCTGCTGCTCTGACGCACCACTGTGCTGCCATACTTTACTAAATTTGGAGATTGAACCACGCAATGTATATTTAATTTTTCCAATTTTAAAAAGTAGGCCTATAGTAGGCTATTGCTCATTTCAGCACGGCT
Source organism: Electrona antarctica (assembly GCF_951216825.1). Lineage (NCBI taxonomy): Eukaryota > Metazoa > Chordata > Actinopteri > Myctophiformes > Myctophidae > Electrona > Electrona antarctica. The sequence goes on from NC_136805.1 coordinate 19,412,790, forward strand.
GGAGAGCCTATTTCAACCAATTGCTTGGTCAGAAGAACTACCTGTATTAATATAAATATGTCTTTCCACTTTTGTCTTCTTTCTCCTTTTTTTGGCGACTAGTGGTACTGGTACTAGTGGTACTAGTTCCCAACCAACTGGTACTAGTACCAGCTGTTTGGGAACCCCTGCGCTAGGCAATGCATTTGTGTGTGTGTGTGTGTGTGTGTGTGTGTGTGTGTGTGTGTGTGTGTGTGTGTGTGTGTGTGTGTGTGTGTGTGTGTGTGTGTGTGTGTGTGTGTGTGTGTGTGTGTCACTGCTTGCCCATGTTGTTAGAAAGGGTTACTGAAAGAGAGTGTGAAGGCAATTGAAAAAAAGGATTGAAATGGGCCAATGCCCAGAGAAATTACCCTTTCATAAAAAGTCACATTTATGGAAAGCAAAGGTGTGGACACAAGCACGTCACTGTGTAGATGAGGTGAGGTTAAGTTAGCAGGATTGGAAAAAGAGACTAGAGATTAGAGAGAATGGGACAACTAAAATAAATAAAATGAAATATGCAAGTGGAGAAGAGAGAGAGAGAGAGAGAGAGAGAGAGAGAGAGAGAGAACAACATGAGCACACGTCCCTTCATTTCCTTCCAGTCTAGGGGGACAAGAGAGCAAAAACAGAAAAACAGAGGATGGAGAGGTAACAAGGGGCATGCACTGATGAGTGAAGAAGTCAATGTCTCGTCTGTCCATCTGTGACACTGAATGTCTATCCTTTACTTTCTTTCCACTTAAGAGTATTTGTCTCTCTATCTGTCTTCCATTCTCCAGTGCCTACAGGATAACAACGTGACAACAATAAGCTTCGGAATGTGAACTAATCTCATTGATCTGAAAACAACAGTTCGACACTTGACCTCGCGCATGAAAGATGGGTTTTAAAGGAGAAGCAGCTATTGATAAATACAAATTGCGATCACCTTGCCACATTCCTCGGACCTCAGCAGATGCTGAGATAGACTGATTGTCTATGTTTAACTTTCTTTCCACTTATTTGTCTCTCTTATCTGTCTTCCATTCTCCAGTGCCTGCAGAATAACAACGTAACAACAGCCACGAGGGGATAGGATTCGGAATGTGAAGCAATCCTATTGATCTGAAAAAACACTTCCAACACTTGACCTCGCGCATGAGTGACGAGTTTAAAGGAGAAGCAGCGATTGATTTCCAAATTGCAATCACCTTGCCACATTCTTCCACGGCAGCATTGGGACTCAGTGGATGCTGGCTCCAGAACCCTAAACCCTGTAATGCTGGATTTTTCCTCTTTTTTTTCCTGAATCAGTAAATATGAGAGAATGTGCTGAATGTAGATTTCTGAATCTGAGGGTCTGCAAATATTTATTTTTCACCAGGCTGTATACTACTTTGTCACCTTCTTCTTATCCTCCCCTACAGTATACTCTCAGTGTCTGCCATGCAGTGACTTATGTGAAGTGCATGGAGTTCTTCACAGGGAATACTGGATTGAATTGAGATGTCCTGGATTTGGAGTACAGTACTGGATGTTGCAATAACATTCCATCCTCTTTGGGAAAAGTCAATACTATTTCAGCGAAACTCCATATGTTGACTCAACTTGATGCTCTCTTGTGTTGGTGACAAATGAAAAGGCTCATTTTCAAGGTTACTAATTAAAAGTACTGAGACACATTGTACAAGGCAATATTCAAGACATAGGATGGCATAGTTGTCTTTGGAATGTTTAACTTGTAATATGAATATCATACACATTCACAAAGTCAGTGTCCTTTGTTATCAGGGCTCTTAAGTCTTTAGAACAAACTCCCCGAGGAGATCCGGCGAGCCAAGTCATAATATTTCTACTCTAAGGGCAGTATTATGCGTGTCTTAAGTACCAGGTCTTATGACTTAACTTAAGACCTGGAGGCGTGGTCAATGCTGTTTGGCCACTCAGAATAGCCAAATGGCATTGATCACGCCTCCAGGTCTTAAGTTAAGTAATAAGACCTGGTACTTAAGACACGCATAATACTGCCCTAAAGGTGTTGTGGTATTCGTGAAAGTTGTATATCAAACCAGACACAGAATCTACAGATTGGACAAAATATTGTATTCATTAAGAAATTACATAACGCTTTGTTGATTTTTTTTCATGAACAAACTGCACACTAGTAACTTGCTATTGATAGTTAGGAGAACATGCTGTTCTTATAGTTTCCAGAGTCTCGTCATAATGAGCCCCCATCTCTCTGATCTCCGCCCCCTCGCCCTGTTCTGGGGCAAGCTGCCCCAGGCCGAAGTTTGCATGCTTTTCGCTTGATGGAGATGCAATAAAATTACGAGTTACGAGCCTCACGACCTATACACGGTTACACCCAATTAAAAGAGAAACCTCATAGATTATATAAAACTTTGAACTTTAAAAATCGCTTCAGATTAAATGACGAGTGCTCGGCTGTTGCCTCCATTATATGCGCCGTCAGTGCACATTTGCTTGATAGTTGATACTTGATTGTTTGATAGTCGAGACAATAAAATCATTCCTTCTGTTATGGCACAAATATGAAATCTGCACCATTCTAAGTCAATAAAGTAGTATGTAATAGCATGGAAAAGTCACTGTTTACAAACTCCATCATATCACTCTAGCAAAGTGATTGATCTGTCTGTCTATAGCCCTCACTTGCCCCACAACAGGGCTCCGGGCTCCCAAATGACAAATGGTAACGCCCTCCCCCCACATTCTGCTGGGCCTTATAGCCTCCTAGACTCTATTATGTTTAAACTATAGACTTTCTAGGATTCTGTATTGTTTTATAGCATTGATTATTTTTCCTGCAGTATTTATATTTGACTTACCCTATTGGCCTGAATATAATATAATGGAAATATCCAAAAAAAAAGGTGTCGTATTATAATCGGGGAGTAGACTATTTGACATTCAATGTTCTTTTTCCATAAATGAGTCTTGACAAATGGGCGTATATTTTATTCTCATAGGTTTTGTTTTTGTGATTATGCTTAATTATGTATGCAGATACTTAGTTTTTTTAATGATAACACAATGTAAACTGTAAGAAATGTGCAATATACAGTAGAGTTTATCTATCCGGTTTCCCCTTACGTGATCTCCCCTTCGTACCTTTTCACGACAACACTTGCCATTCCTTGGACATTTCAAGGTTGTATGTCAACAAAGCAGCAGCAGGGAGAGAAGAACACATGTATGCCACTGTTGGTGGCACCTGCACTTCCCAACAACGCAGTCATGCTGAAGCGTGTCATCCAAACTTTATTTGAACCCAGAGTTGTTGCCTCCACCTCTCCTCACTCAGTCTTCTCTTTTTCTCGTGTTACAGTCAAGGTTACAGGGAGCTCAGACACAAACACAGCCATAATGTTGTGTCATCAGCATTATCTGAGGATGAATACACACTGTTTGGTATTGGTTTCACACTCAAGTGCTCTGATCTGATTTAACAACCGCCTGCCGATAACAGGCATCGCCTACTGTATGCAGCATGCAGCAAATGTTATCTCCCCGACTTAGGTAATTGATTTTACGGGCGGAGGCATGGCACAGAAAATCTGACACGGTGACATTTTTAAAGCTTATTGATGTCCTATTTTACATCCGCTGGATGCATGCATACAAAACTTTTAAAATGTTGTTTTGGGGAGACTGTGATGAGCTGTCAACCAGAACCACGTCTGATCAATGCTGTCTTGTTATAACCTCTTACAGCACCTCTTGCGGTTAGATCGCTCTTATCGCTCGAATGTAGCATGCAAATGAGGCAGTTGGATAGAACTTTGAATACTTCTTGCTTGAAAAGGCTTAGGCATCACCTAAAAGTAGACAAGTGGCATCAAAACATGGCATCAAAACATGGCGCAAGAAATAAAAATAGGCTTTATATTTTAAGAGCATATTTTCCAGACAATGGACATTCTGGCAAGATTCACGCCCATGATTTACTAGAGCTGCTGTGTCTCCAAATCTGAGGCCATGGTTCTCAGCAGGAATGTCTCGGGATCCCCCAGGAGATAGTCACTAATGTTGATCTGGAGAGGGAAGTCTGGAGTGCTCTGGTGGAGCTGTTGCCCCCGCGACCCGACTACGGATAAGTGGTTGAATATGGATGGATGGATGGATGCTGTGTTGCTTACATAATTGATATCACTGTGCTCGAAGGTCTGCCTAGCCCTTTCAATATTTGTTTTACCTTCGGATAGCAGCACACTCACAAACTTTGCTTAGGGTTTAGTTCCTCTTTTAATACCAAGCCAAACAATAAGGTCAGTCTTGTCAGAATGAAATCTGTCACACAGAGTTCAAAGTTCATGGCATAAACCAATGAGCAACATGTCCTCATCCTCCTCCTAAATTGTCCTACTTCAGCAGGATGCAATATTTCTCTGGGTTCTTTTGGTCAGTGCATCCTCCCATTTATTAGACCATCAGTCACTCTCCACACACAAAACAGGATGTATGAGCTTATTTTCCTCTGCCATCTGGGCTGTCGGCAAGAAAACTCCTATTGTGACCTCAATTATTTTTGTATCAGACCGATCAGGAGAGTGCTGTTGCATTAAAATCTCAGTCAATTAAGAAGCCAGAGTTGTGTAATTTCATGCCCTCAATGTTGTTATTTGTGCATTTACAAATGGACTCCATACACTGTAAAAGTCCAGTGTTCATTTAACTCAGAAGAGAGCGTACCATAATTTCTCTTTGGAGTTACATTAATCACTAAGTGGCCTTGGGAACCAATGGCACCCAAGTCATGTGACCGATAGGGCAGGAGCCCAGGGCTTGTCCTGTTATCCGGGACAATAATACATCTGTCCAGATAAGTGCATTAAAATTGTACTTGTCCGTTGGACAAATGACTCTTAAGGTTTCGCTTTTTCTGTGACGCTCCTAGAAACATTACGCTCCTAGAAGCATTATTGTCTGGCTTTCCTATATAATAATCACATTTCCAATATTGTTGGAATAGCCCTATAATGTCTGTGTATATATACATATATATATACAAGCATTTCATGTATTCCAAATAGACAGCCATAGATCAGTCCTATCCATTTCAACTTTTGTGTGTACTCACCCAGAAATGAATTACTAAAACGTGTGTTAAGTAAAATATCCCCACTTTTCCATGAGGAAAAGCTGGACTGAAAATGTGAAAACGTCCTTTGGGAACAATCGATTTTTGGGAGGCACAAACATATGGGGCACACAATTGATGGGTGTGTTGCGATTAGTGTGGGTAATGATCACATCACCTATTTTGTGTGCCCCAGGCCCATACATTTGTGCTTCCTAAAGGAAGTTTTGATATGTTCAGTCCTGCACTCATTTCGGGCTCATCTAACTATAAATGCACAGCGTCTCTGTCTGTCTGTGTGGTTGTAATCCACGTAACTCGAGAACCGTTTGCCCCACCGACTTCAAATTTGACACACATTCCACACCACCACACGGAGTGCAGTGTCCGGCCTTGAGTCGGTGGGATACACTGTGTCCAGAAACACCACAAAAGGCTCTGGTCAGGCTCTGCCAGTGGACCTAATGAGCCCAAGTCCCCTCACCTGTGCAATACCCAGCCTCAGCCAATTGATTGCCATGGCAACCCCACACCTGCCATTTGATTATTTAACCAGTCCACTTTTCACAGTCAGTTTGCACTCTTCAGACACAGGCAGACAGACAGATACAGAGATCTCCACATGGGACACAAACTGGCTATTAACTTGTAATCTGAGTCTGAATCTGAATATTCAAACATGTATTCACCAAAATAAACTTACTTGATTTAAAATGCATTTGTGTGTGCTTGTGTTCCAGCACAAAGTGTGCTGGTCAAATGTATTTTCCATTTCCTGTGGTCCATAAAATGTTTGTCTGAATTTGTATTAAATTATTGTAGCTTAATTTTCATTCCTGTTTGGACCTATCCGCTTCTGCTTCTGGAACTATCCGCTTCTGCTTTGCACATAATGGATGAGAGGAGGGAAGTAATCGCCGGATCAAACATTTGCTTCTAATCTTCCACTGTCATGACTGGCTTTTGATTTGTGAGTGTGTTAAGTATATGATTGTGCGAACTAGATTGTCAAATAGCAGATCTGCAAGCTCACAGCACTGTCAGCTTGTACTGTAGATCGGCTATTTTCAGTGCGCGACACCCAAGTGCTACTAACTCAGGCTTTACATTAGCATGCATTTGTATTACTCTTACTGTAATAATCCTGGCCATATTGACACAGTGATGAGCTGAATTGAGTTCATGATCGAGGCCTCTCATGTGCAAGAGATACTAGCACACACCTCTGTTTGAGTCAGCAGAATAGCATCAAAACTAATCACATTGTAATGGATCTCTCACTGTCAAGGTCAGAGAGTTGTGAATAAAGCATGGCTCCGAGCAGTCACCTCTGATGAGCTCAACCTGCTTTCTGGTTTGGCCACAAGTGGACTCGGTCCACCAATTGCCATGGGCCTGAATTCAATATTTAACTTCTCAGCAGGCACCCCTTCAGTAATATCCATTTATGTGAAGACCTGCCAAGCCCTAAACATTCCATTTAAAGCCTCACCACACCTCAACAGCAAAAACCCTATATACTAAAATATACAGTGTATGTATGTATTAGTGAATTCATTTTGATTAATTAATTACAGAAACAATAACGTGATTAAATCTTTTTACAAATTGCAGGTGTACTGATCATATGCAATGTGAGAATAAGCCGTTCAGACCGCTTTGCTTGGCCCAGTGGATGGGGAATTTATATTTAAATTCAGTTTTAATTGAAAAAAAAATGCTTCTCAGGTCAAGTATTATTATATTATGTGTGTGTGCGTGCGTGCGTGCGTGTGCGAGACAGGGGCAGGCCCTAGAGTAAAATTGTTTGTGTGTTCTTCAAGGCCAGCCTTTGCACAAGCAAGCACGAAGCTAGACTAATTAAGGATGGGCAAATCGATACTGAAATATCGATATATCCGACATTCCTTTTGAGCATCCCCACGTTAAAATATTGATACCCAGGATTTAGCCAGTCAATTTTGTATTTTGGAGAATTTAATACTATAGAGACTACTTATTCTTCTACCCTTTCTACCTAATCGCAATTATTTGAGATAGTCGCAATTTTTTTGCATAATCGTCATTTCCGTGTGGAAAATGTTCATGTAACATTTAAAATAGAAATTGTGGAAATAACAGATCTACAAGTTCAAAACGCATCACAACAGGAACAATTACATTTTGAATAGAAATTATTTGAGTGACAATAATAGTAAAGTAAAAATCATAATTATAATCATGACAACCCTAGTTATGATAGAGAGCAGGTCAAGCATCAGTTATTTCACTCCACTAAACAAAAAACAAAGAGAAATGTGTCTGTTTATTTACACTAATATTAATGCATTGGCATTTCAATAAACTTTTGTCTGCATTTACAGTACCAATTTACACTGTAATTTTCTCTGCTGAAATCACAAAGATTATCCCTTGGCAATTTATTTAATATTAAAGCTGCACTATGTAACTTTCCTCTTCTACCCCGGATTTGACACCGGTTCCCTGCACAAGTCCTGAAATGTTTACCATTGAGCAAATAGAGCGCCAAAGTCCTGAAGTAATTTCTCTATGGAGAACAACATGTGGTCATCTTAAAATCGTTTCATATAAGCATTGTGGTCCAAACATAAACAAGCTGTCTCGCCGTTATTGTCTGTGAGGTGTCTCTGTATCGTTTGCGACAGTCAGTCACTCATATATGATAGTCTGTTTCTAGCAAAAATGTAACTAATTCAGTAGCAAGTAACAATAGCGTTTTCTCTCAGTCAGTTGATTCTTCATATCCATATGAGTGAAACGGCCGGGATGACATGTTTATTTTTCAAACAGTTATTATATGAGGCGATCTAAAATCCCCCTATGTAAATTATAATGCAAATAAAAAGTACATGAACCCGTGGATTTGCGCCCTCTACCGATATTCAGTATTTAAGTCCGACGTAATTTTGTAGTGCTACGTTACGTCCGGGTCCAAGTGGCACCAGCTCCCGTCCGCATCTCATTGTAAATAGAATATCTAAACGCGTGAATCTTTTTACAATGACGTTATTTTTCAGAAAGGAAGCCATTGAGGGTTAAAATGGGTCTTAATGCTTCCAACTCGAATAGAATTATTAATGTTTTGTACAAGTGTCCATGACAAAGAAAATATATGTGGAGACAATAAAGACTATTATTATCATTATTATTGAAGCTGGTAACAGTCCATTTGCTCAGTACAATATTTAGGGGGCATATTTAGAATGTGCGCAGGCTTGAGTATGTTGATCTAGTTTGCAATTAATGAGGATTTAGTTGACACAATGAAATAAAATGGCGATAGTATTCCGTGTGGGGCAGACGGCCTGTCACAGCCAGATTTGGGAGAGCAGCAGCTTTGTTGTTGCGAGGAAAGCGGTAAAATGAGACTTTCGTGGTTGTTTTCGTCTCAGATTTAGTCCGACGGAGCGTCACAGTATAACTCTATGGGGACACAAAAGCGACACAAAAGTAGGACCCGGAAGTATCTCTGGAGGGGGCGCTCACGTCACGGCTAAAATACTGAATTGACGTCAGACTTCGGTGCTCTATAGAGCCTGCCTGCTTGCTCAGGGGATACATTTAATCGTGACTATCAGGTAAAACTTCGTGTCAGATCCTGTGTCCAGGTGAGACATGATGACCATGACACAATCTAAATGTGTCAACTGTCAATAGACAAGCTGGGAGACGAAATAAAACCACCCTACTTGTATAAGTTATTACTTATTGTACTAACATACTCTACCATACAGATTGGACAACATTAAAATGTATTCATAAGTGACATAGTGCCGCTGAAATGCATTGGCTTTCAATATAACCTTTTGTCTGCATTTACCAATTTTCACTGCAATTTTCTCCTCTGAAATCAAGATTTCCCCTTTTTAATGTTATAAACAGAAGAGCAACTTTAGTCCCAGTATTGGTTTATTGCACCCAGAGTAATCTAGTAAGAGAGTGGCGACACGCTTTGATCTCGCTGCAAAGCAGAGATAGAATGAGCACTTCCACATTCCATTGTTACAATGGGAGTCAACGCTAGTGTTGCCACTCTCCTACTAGATCACTCTGATTGCACCTAGCCTTGGTATTTATTTGTATCAGATCAAAAGGAAAGACTGTGGCATATCGCTCCTCCCAATGACTAATGGCAAAGGTAGAAAATATGTTCTCAATGTAATGAGCAAACACTTACACATTCAGCAGCAGCAGGAATCCGTCGCTGACTTTAATATCAAACTGAGATGAAAGGCAAGCAACTTTTTATGACATGACCGTACATCTCCTTTGCGATTCACAGTCTGAGCCAAAACAATATTGAGCTAAAGTCTTTGTTACGGGTAACAATGTTTGCTCTACAGAGGACGGGAATGTGGGTGGAAATCACATTATGGGATTGCTGACAATTCCCTCATTTGTCTAAGAAATGTTCCAAAAAAAGAAAATAGGAAAATAGGAAAAAAGCAAACGTCTTGAGTGAAGTGAGAGCATTCCTATTTGTCTTTCTTTAATTTCCTCTCTCTGTTCTACCCACAAATTGGAGCGATATGTTACAAGCGTTTTGTTTTGTAGGGCTGTAAACTGTAAACCGTAACATTCTACACTGCTCTAAGCTTTGCAGAGGCAGACAGTAATGTATCCATCTCACATAATGAATTAAAGGCTCTGGATAATTAATCAAGGACAAAACAAGTTAAATGCAGTTCATATGTTACTGAGAGACAGAGTGCTTTTGTTTTTTGTTTTATTCTCTCACAGTATTGGGTATTCAATCAATTCTCAATCAAGTTTCCATTGAAAATAAATGATGTATGTAATACATAAATGATTAATGTAATACATTATGCAAGTATCACTACTTTTATCCTGCTGTGTTAAAAGCTAACAGCACCTTGATGGTTATTATGGGACTCAATGACAGTGACATAATGCAACTCTGGCTGCTCTGCTTCATGCATGAAAATAATGTATTGGTCTACAGAGCCGTGTTTCCCCCATTCGCTGTAGCTTTGCCTCAGGACAAATACATTAACAAGATTACCATGCTTACCTTGGCCAGACCTGAAATCAAAATGTCTGTGGGGAAAGTTGTTTTTAAATTTTATTTATTTCATTATTCATTCTGCTTTGTGATTTTAAATGGCTCTCACTATAGGTGACCTTAGCACAAAACCCCAAGGACTGATATGTTTTAAATTTGAATAATGCGATTGCCAAAAACGTCCCACTGCCTTGAGTGCGGACTAGCCAACACTAACTCAGGACACCTGATCCTCTGCCCACCACACACTCCTGTCTAGCATCAGGGTCTAGAGCTCTTCAGTGTTGAGGTAGTATTTTATTGTGGGGACATTTGAGCCCTGTGTCAGGCACCGAGAACTGGTGGCAAGCAAACCGACACTGTCGGAGCTAACCCAAGGCACAGCCAAGGAAGGGAAAGAGGTGCACACCTACGTAGTAGACACAGTATCAGTCTGATCAGTGTATAGCAATGGTTCTCAAACTCTTTCATGTCAAGGACCCCCAAACTTATATATATTTGACCACAGACCCCCATCTGAAAAGATTTTGTGCCAGGGACCCCATAAGAGAAGATTTGTGTTTAAAAACTGTGAATATCCTTAGTATAAAATAGGGTTAAAATGGGTTAGTGTTCCTCATTTTGCTGGTGACCCCCTGGAACTCCCTCAAGGTCCCCCACTTTGAGAACCACTGGTCTAATAGCAACAATTCCCAACCTGTAACTGTTTTTTTACACAAATGAAGCACATACATTCATTCCAACTCCACCCAGTGCTGTAGTTCCTTTAACTACTTTTTCTTTTGCACCCCCACCTTCCATCCCTCCAACCGACCCTGAAATAAGTCGTTAGCCCAGTCGTCTCGCAGACCTGATCCACAAACAGGGCCCCTTCCCTCCTGCTTGCTGCACAAACAACAAGACGGCCAGGCGGCAATCAACTGGCAAATTGATCTTTCCAAAGTCTAACAGACACATTGCAGGTTGTCATGCTTGTTACATTCAGTAAAACACAGAGTAAGTTTCTTATGTGTGAGTTTCCTCTACTGGGTTGTCTTTTCTTTTAATTACTATGCTTCAGTGTTGGTTGTGGAATTTACTTGTAAAAATGAAAATGAAATGAAAATTATACTAGTGGGTAGATGGTCATCATTCTCATACTGTCATAGTTAACACAACAGTTGGGTTCGTTCTATTTTAAAGATGTAGGACAGGTGATGATCATATTTTGACTGCTCCATTTCGGTTGTGCTAATCCTGCAAAAAGTAACTGCAACCCGGGACACAGTAAGGTCAGGACTTTATTAATACAGAGGTTATTACTCCCAACACCCACTCACATGCAGACAAGTTTGAAGACTACACAATATACAGTATGTAATACAACAAGCAGAAAATTAGCTTGCCCAGCATTGCTGGAGTTATTGCACAGGCCACACGTCGATCAGTGTGTTAAGGTTTTTGAACCCAGCATTGGCCGGGTCATTGCGTGGGTGAAATCTCTCCCTCCCCTGTCCTGTTTCCTCTCACTCTCTCTCTCCCTGATCAAGCTCTGGTCAGACAAACCACAAGAGCTTTTATGCAAGTGACATGATCGCTTCTTGTCTGGATGGGAAGCCAATCCAAGAATCTAAAAACAGATTTATTTTTAGTCATGTTGAGAATGCATGAGAATCATTTGGACATTTGAATTGACTGTAGTCACTGCACAGATTATTTTGGGAGGTTGATGGAAAAAACATTACACTAGTAGGATTCATTTTCCAGAGTCTGATTTTGCCTTAGAATACAATCAAATGACAAAAAAGCCCCTTATAGAACCCTCAAAAAGAATCCTGAAGACACAACCTTGTGCCCTCAACAGGGATGACTGCAGCTGTTCCATTGAAAACGAACAATGTTGCACAGTAAGTCTGTGTTTGTTTGCACAAACACTACATTGGTGACCCCGACGCTCTTGGATGGTTCCTCTCCGGGTGCATAAATAAATAAATAAATCCCTCGGCAGATAGTCTGGCCAGGCTATAGATTGGTTTCCCCCACACTGCGGAACAGCTCGCCCTATGAGGACTATCAGCGCGGTTGACATGAAGTACTATACACTTCATTCAACAGCTCCGCTGCAGCCAGGTCACCTCTGACATCTGTGTTTCTCCAAGTCCATGAAAGCCAGCCTCAAGGACAATGGGTGACAATGTGTTTTGCCCACCAGGCGTCCAAATGGACTCCGAGTATGTACAAATGGAAATATTTATAATCTTTGGGACGCCAATCTACCTCTGTAAAATTATCAGTGATAATTTAACTCAGAGTGCTTTGTATACTCTCAGTTACAGACCAATAAGGATCCATTTGGACCCCAGTTGGTCCCTGGACACTTGAGAACCAGTGGTTGGTACGATCCACTTCCATAGGTGCTGCTGGGGCTCAGGACTGCACTGAAGGAAGATCTACATACCTCTTCCACACAGCTGGTGTACAGATAAACACTCAAGGGGCCCTGCCGCCCTGTGAATCTATCCTAGACACTGTTCCCTGGCCTAAACCCCTCCAGAGCTCCACCCATCTGAACAATGCACAACCTACTGTAAAACAATAAAGGTCTGCACAACAGCATTGCTCCTTAAATGTTTACTGATTCGACCACAGTTGGACTTTGTACAGACTTGTATTCTTTTGACCTGTCACTTTGTGTCCATCACCAGCAACAAACTGGATGTACGGTACGCAACACAGTTTTGAACAACCTTAAACAAAGTTCAAACGTTTTGATGTATTGTGAGCTTCTTGCCGGTTTGTCATCAAAGAATATAGGGCTCACCTTTTAATTATACATAGGTGTATGAAATCAGCAATCAACAACTGAACACAAACAGTTTGCATTGTATGGTCTGAAACTGACCATTTCAGATGGCTCAGTTAGTCTGGCAATTATTGAGATCCGAGATGCAGTACTTACTTAAATACACATTTGCTTTTTATTGTATGCATAATATGAGCCAGTGATACTAACCAATCATAGATGCGGAATTCATTGTTGAATTCACCGACCGGACCCCCGAACCCTCTAAACTGGGGTCCCACAGGGATCTGTACTTGGTCCCCTCCTTTTCTCACTGTACACTAAATCCCTTGGCACTATCATCTCTGCTCACAATATATCCTATCACTGCTATGCCAATGACACACAACTGTTTCTATCCTTCCCCCCCTCTGCCACTCAGGTGGAAGAGCGCATCACTGCATGCCTGGCTGACATCTCACAGTGGATGTCTTCCAACCACCTCAAGCTGAACCCAGACAAGACTGAGCTTCTCTTCTTCCCAGCTAAGTCCTGGCTATGCAGGAGCTAACTATTTCCGTAGACAACGCCCTGGTAACGTCTGTCCCAACAGCCAGGAACCTTGGTGTTGTCCTGGACAGTCAGCTCTCGTTCAAAACACACATCACAACTGTCACACGATCCTGTAGATTCACAATCTATAACATACAAATTAGACCGTTCCTCACCCAGGAGTCAGCCCAGCTCCTAATCCAGACAACAGTCTTGTCAAAACTTGACTATTGTAACTCCCTCCTTACTGGCCTACCGGCATGTGCCTCTCCAACTGATCCAAAATCGCTTTTTTTTCATAGCTTTTTTTTATAGCTTTTTTTGCATCAGGGCTGTAATACGCAACCCACGACTGTAATAAGCAACCTATGGCCGTAATAAGCAACACAGGGCTGCAATAAGTAACCCACGGCTGTAATAAGCAACACAGGGCTGCAATAAGTAACCCACGGCTGTAATAAGCAACCTACTGCTGTAATAAGTAACACAGGGCTGCAATAAGTAACCCACGGCTGTAATAAGCAACACAGGGCTGCAATAAGTAACCCACGGCTGTAATAAGCAACACAGGGCTGCAATAAGTAACCCACGGCTGTAATAAGCAACCTACTGCTGTAATAAGTAACACAGGGCTGCAATAAGTAACCCACGGCTGTAATAAGCAACACAGGGCTGCAATAAGTAACCCACGGCTGTAATAAGCAACACAGGGCTGCAATAAGTAACCCACGGCTGTAATAAGCAACACAGGGCTGCAATAAGTAACCCACGGCTGTAATAAGCAACACAGGGCTGCAATAAGTAACCCACGGCTGTAATAAGCAACACAGGGCTGCAATAAGTAACCCACGGCTGTAATAAGCAACCTACTGCTGTAATAATCAACCCACGGCTGCAATAAACAACCTACGATTGCAATAAGCAACGCGCGGCTGTAATAAGCAACCCACAACTGCTTTTTTCATCGCTTTTTTTCATCAATAAAAATAAGCAACATACAATTTTTTTTAATATATTTTATATATATATATATATATATATAGTGATCACATAAAAAATCATATAAACCTACGGCTGTAATAAGCAACCTACGGCTGTAATAAGCAACCCACGGCTGCAATAAACAACCTACGACTGTAATTAGCAACCCACAGCTGTGATAAGCAACCCACGGCTGTGATAAGCAACCTACGGCTGCAATAAGCAACCTACGGCTGTAATAAGCAACCTACGGCTGTAATAAGCAACCTACGGCTGTAATAAGCAAGATACGGCAGCAATAAGCAACCCACGGCTGTAATAAGCAACACAGGGCTGTAATACGCAACCCACGACTGTAATTAGCAACCTACGGCCGTAATAAGCAACACAGGGCTGCAATAAGTAACCCACGGCTGTAATAAGCAACACAGGGCTGCAATAAGTAACCCACGGCTCAGCATAGTATAGTATATACTATGTATAGTTTATATGTATAGTTTCATTATATAGATATTCCACTGTTACGTTCTTAGCTTACGCATATTTCATGATAACTACTTTTTTATGTATGTGATTTATTGCCATGCTTTTTGTTCTTGCTTAATGTAAGTCGCTTTATTTATTATAATTTAACGTAAATTCCTCTTCAATAAGGTCACCTCAATCCACCCTCCTTCTGTTACCTTACTAAAAGTTAGTCTGACTGCATCTTCTTAGAAGAAACATTTTAGATGCCATTTAAAAGCTTAGTGGTAGTATCTTTAAAACATTGAGCTTGAGGATGTTTGATAAAGTTGGCCGGTACAGTACGCCATCTCTCAGGAACTGTGCCACACAGATTTCTCATTTTTTACTCTTTTATAGAAAATTCGTTAACGTCTTGACTATTTCAATGTTATTATGCCTAGTCTTCTCTCTCTCTCTGTGTGTGTGTGTGTGTGTGTGTGTGTGTGTGTGTGTGTGTGTGTGTGTGTGTGTGTGTGTGTGTGTGTGTGTGTGTGTGTGTGTGTGTGTGTGTGTGTGTGTGTGTGTGTGTTTCCAGATGTGCAGTAGCAAACTTCCATTTATTCTATATATTACCTTAATTTATGCAAAGCCGCTTCCCCAATGACTACATCATCATTATTGCTTAGACTGATGTCTCTAGGTAGAATGAGGCAACACAGCAAGGCATCACACTTAAAAGGGATACCGTAACATTTGAAGTCATTTCATTTCACCAGGCGCAAGGTCTTATTTTGGAAAAGAATATGTGCACCTGCTGGGACTCCAGATAATCAAGAAGAGTGAACATTGCTCATAGTCATAACACAAACCAAAAAGCAGCAGTATGCCGCAAACTGAAATCTGCACATTAAAGCCTAATTTATACTTGGTTGCGTGCCACTGTACACGTGCCGAACATAGCCCATCTACAAGCGAGCAACATATTATGATGATAGTATGAACATAGTATAATCATAGTATGACATTGTACTAGGGCTGGCAGTGCTGAGGGTTATTTCAAACTTCTGCCTCAATTAGGATTAATGCAATTATGATTAAAATAAGTTAACTAGCTAACTATTGTGAGCTTGTAGAAGAATTTTAACTTTCTTTGCTTGTAGATCTATTATTTCAAGTTTTCTTTACACTACCATTTACATCAAAGTATTATACAGGGTGGATAATCAGACTAATCGATTTAGTCAAATATAAACACAATTTTATTGTGACGATTCGTTGGTATCCTAATATAAATGCACCACATCTGTGTGTTCGTATGTAATCCACATAACTCGAGAACCGTTCGCCCCACCGACTTCAAATTTGACATGGGCGTTCCACACCACCACAGGGAGTGCAATCACTGCAGTGCCCGGTGTCACCACAGGGTGTCCAGAACCAGGACAAAAGCATCTGCCCGGGCTCTGGACAGGACCCCTGCCCGGGCTCTGGACAGGACCCCTGCCCGGGCTCTGGACAGGACCCCTGCCCGGGCTCTGGACAGGACCCCTGCCCGGGCTCTGGACAGGACCCCTGCCCAGGCTCTGGACAGGACCCCTGCCCAGGCTCTGGACAGGACCCCTGCCCGGGCTCTGGATAGGACCCCTGCCCAGGCTCTGGACATCTCCATATATGGAGCTGGCCTGTTCTGACATCACAATGTTGTTCTGACATCTGCATATACTCCACATTTTGGAATGCCTGCCAAATAACTCCATATATGGCCATGAAAGGGACACAGACACAATAACTGGGTGGAGCAAACATTTCCAATTTGCATCATTCCAAGTAGGCCAGTGCCCAACGGGCACCGCTCTAGTACACACAAACATGCTGAGAAGACAAACTGTGCAGTTGAAACACAGGACAGCAGGATGACAGCAGCACTAATTGCTCAAACTAATCAATACATATCTAGTTCAAAAATGCTTAGTGGCATTTTTCTCCTGCCATGTAGCCATTCCTCCAGTGTACAGTCCCTATGACAAGATAAACGGAGCCATTCAGAATAATGAGAGCCCAAAGCCCAAATAACGTAGGTCAAAAGCCTGATTTATACGAGTAAGAGAAGGGTATTGAGTCACAGGTTTTAAGTCAATTGAAGGGTGGAATTTGCATGCAGCCATGTAATTTAGGATCATGACACTACTGGAATTGGACTGATACTTTTAACTCATAACCTCTTTTTTTCTGTAAGCGAAATTAGGGAAATTAGAACTATTTGCTATGTAAATGGCCTGCCTGATATGGCCTGCAGAGAGTACATTACATTATTACATTACAGTCATTTAGCAGACGCTTTTATCCAAAGCGACTTACAATAAGTGTATTCAACATAGGTAGGGAACAAAAACTACTAATCACCAGAAGTCTTTAGTGCATTTTCTGCAAAAACAAGCAACCAAGAGTATACCTAGCGCTAAGGTAAAAGTGCAATATATCAGCTACCTATTTCCTTAACCGGATGAGACAAAATAGCTAAATCAAATGAGCATGAGCTAAAACAATTAAGTGTATCGACTAAACAAGATCCAATAAACAATACAACAATAGAAAACAAACGTTCGTACAACTAGTTAACAACAAGTAGGTCAGGCAGAGAGGAAGGGTAGTGTTTCCTGAAGAGGTGGGTTTTCAACCTGCGGCGAAATATGGGCAGTGACTCTGCTGTCCTAACATCAGTGGGGAGTTCATTCCACCACTGTGGGGCCAGAACAGAAAAGAGTCGTGACCGTGTGGATCGGCCAGAAGGACCCTTGAGTGACGAGGCAATCAGTCGCCCCGAGGTGGCAGACCGAAGTGGTCGGGCAGGGGTGTAGGCATCGACCATAGCCCGGAGATAGGAAGGAGCTGTTCCTTTCACTGCCCTATAGGCTAACACCAGGGTTTTGAACTGGATGCGGGCCGCTACGGGGAGCCAGTGTAGAGAACGGAGAAGGATGGTTGTGTGGGAGAACTTGGGGCGGTTGAACACCAGACGAGCCGCAGCTTTCTGAACAAGCTCCAGAGGTCTGATGGCAGATGCCGGAGCACCAGCAAGGAGGGAGTTGCAGTAGTCCAGGCGGGAGATGACGAGAGCCTGGATGAGCACCTGGGCTGCCTTCTCCGTGAGGAAGGGGCGAATCCTCCTGATGTTGTAGAGGAGGAATCTGCAGGACCTTGTCACTGATGCGATGTTTGCCGAGAACGTCAGTTGATCGTCCAGGGTCACACCCAGATTTTTCGCAGTCCGAGTTGAGGTCACCACAGCATTATCAATGGTGATGGCCATGTCTCGGTGCGGACAGCCCTTCCCCGGGAGGAACATCAGCTCGGTCTTGTCCAGGTTGAGCTTCAGGTGGTTTGTCGACATCCACGCCGAGATGTCAGCCAGACAAGCAGCAATGCGTGCCTCCACTTGGGTATCAGAGGGGGGGAATGAGAGGATCAGCTGGGTGTCATCGGCATAGCAGTGGTAGGAAAAGCCATGGGAGTGGATGACAGCACCCAGAGATGTAGTGTAGAGAGAGAAAAGAAGAGGACCCAGAACCGAGCCTTGGGGAACCCCAGTTGTGAGCCTGTGTGGTTCTGACACAGACCCTCTCAGCATCACCTGGTAGGAGCGACCCGTCAGGTAGGATGCAAACAGGGAGAGTGCAGAGCCTGAGACACCCATCCCCTCGAGGGTGGAGAGGAGGATCTGATGGTTCACCGTGTCGAACGCTGCAGACAGGTCCAGGAGTATCAGGACGGAGGAGAGAGAGTTCGCTCTAGCGGCATGGAGCGACTCCGTCACTGCCAGCAGGGCAGTCTCTGTCGAGTGACCCACTTTGAAACCAGACTGGTTGGAGTCCAGGAGGTTGTTCTGGTGGAGATAGGAGGACAGTTGTTTAAAGACAGCACGTTCGAGAGTTTTAGATAGGAAGGATAGAAGGGAAACCGGTCTGTAGTTCTTGAGTAGGGTGACAACATAGAAAGAAACACTGAGACAATGATCAGTTCATTCTCTAGACTGGCAGATTCTAATTGGCTCCCTGTGGACAATCCACTTTGAATATTGTCGCCGGCAGGCAGAAACCTTGTATCTTAATTTCATATATTAATGTCCTATTTTATAATTTGTCATAATGACAATATCACACAAAAGAAGCAAAAATAGCCGGTCTAGAACCTCACACAACGCATTGCATCATGCCATGCCCAAAATATAAGTGTAAATATATAAGTGTCAAAAACCTTGTGACAATTAACTACATCGAAACACAGGTTTCCAATTCCTGAAAACGAACTGTTTTGGCCGTACCAGGTTTCCTGCAGACAGTGAAGATATGCTACACCTACAGACTCCTATATTTAGTGTGAAAAATGGATTCAAAATAATCCATTTCAGAGAACCAATGGAGGTCCAGCACAGGGGAAAGAACATTTGAGTATTACAGGAGCTTTGTCATACTCTTGCAGTAAGGATGGAGGGAGATACTTCTTTTGTCAGCATGAAAAAGAAAAATCCTACAGAACTAATGTGCTGCGTCATAATGGACAGGAATGGAGCATTAGTTTCACTGATAAGGACGTAAAGCTGTGGCATTCAGATACAGGCCTCTCTGACACACGGTACCCGATGGAGCGTTCTATCCTAAGAATATATTGGTGTCAAGGCCGGCTGATTGGATCAGAAGGCTGTACTGATGTGATAGGTCGGGTTGGGAGTTAAATTATGATAACCTTGTCGTCACTTGTCAGGTCTGTAAAACTTCTTCCAGTGTATATATTTCATCAATATACTGGAATTCCCCCTAGTAGTATATTTCGTATATACTGTATGATATGAACAATTTACATTCTTTCACTATCCTCACACATCTCAGTGCTTTACCCCCCCCCCCCCCCCACACACACACACACACACACACACACACACACACACACACACACACAGTATCTCTGGATTAATTTCCATTCAGAAGCCTGCTAAAAGAGGACTCCCACCCACTGTTTAAATGCTGTAAATAAAAATAAACTCTCATTACCAAAACACAAACCATGCATCAGTATCTGATTACTAACAGACAGTTGTATGGTGTTAAGGACGTAGCCATGGCAACAGCAAATCTAGACCACACGTACAGCACACACACACACACACACACACACACACACACACACACACACACACACACACACACACACACACACACACACACACACACACACACACACACACACACACACACACACACACACACACACACACACACACACACACACACACACACACACACACACACACACGGCTGTTTTCTGCTGCTGCAGTAAAATGAGAAATTACATAAACATTGTTATGCCACTCACGAATTAAGATAATCCATCTCAGGGGTTTTTGCATTTTGCTGATGGATGGTCACATTGATATTGCTAAAAACGAGTTTAGATGCAAGCATGTCATTTGAACTACTTGATGATTCAGCCGGTGTGATTTAATCTATGTGATTTAATCAACAGTAATTGATTCAACATACTGCACTATTGATCGAGTCTACACACTTTAATAACTTAGCCGTTAGCTGAGCCTTGGTTACCCATAACATCATGGCAATCATTTCTGTTCTGCCAGAGAAAGTTTTCAGCATTCAAGACTAAAATATTGGCAGCCTTTCAAGAGACATCTATCTTTAATTTATACAGTGTCTCTCTACCCGTCTTGGAAGAAGAAAATGACTTGGCACTTTTTGGAACACCTGAGTCCTTAGACTTCACAGAGAGCCTTATTTGCAAGCAAAAGTAACCCAGTCCTTGTTTGGGATATTTCAACAGTGTGCTGCTAATAGTTTTTAAAAGAGCAAAATTAGCAAGTGAAATCCAGAAGGACAACAGCAACATTACCCAACTTAATGGAAACTGTGTCCATATCTGTCTTTGATAATCACCTCATTATCTTGCTATCAATCACCATCACAGGTCGACAAATTATATGAATTCCCCAAATGCGTACAAGAGTACATTGCAGATCTTGCATTATTTACAAACGCTCGTCGACTGATTGCTGAATACAGCAGCCAACTGGAGTGATGGATCTTTAGGAAGTGGCTGCCAGTGTCACTCCATCATGGGTAATGGGCTAGACAGAGGAGCGAGTCAACAGGGACTGAGGTAGTGCTCATGGCGGGCAACAACAAGGCCAAGGTTGCATTCAATATCATTTATTTAAGTTTATATGGAGCGGAAATATTTTGTGATGGTGCCGGACAGGAGTCATTGACTTCTTTGCTTCTCATGTTTAAATCAATGGAGCTACACATAGACTGGGATAGTGTTATAGAGGTGTAATATATCAACTCACAATGCTTTTATCGTCATGGATATATTACGCTGACATAAACTATGACTACTCAGTGTCCTACAATTTTAAATCTGGAGCTCCTCTTTGTACACACGACACAGAATCTGTTTGCAGAAGCACACAAAAAGCTTGTTTATACATATGGATCAGGAGAATATATTGAAATCCCAGGCTACAACAGTGAAACATCTACAATTCTTTCCGAAGGACCATTACGACCATACCTATTCTCCCTCTGTGCCCATCTCCGCTCCTGTGTTTGTGTTTTAGATGTGTGTGGCCCTCGAGGGCATGTGTTTGTTTTGCATGTGTTTCTTTGTCCTGTCCCCGGTGTGGGTACTTTATCTTACTATGGCACAGTTTACAGAGGCTCACGGGGGAGGGACACAAATCTGTGGAGAAGGGGCAGTGATGAATGACGTGCAATCTCTCCCTCTCACGCGCTGTCTGCGTGCACTTCTGTGCAATCTCTCCCTCTCACGCGCTGTCTGCGCGCTGTCTGCGTGCACTTCTGTGCACAAGGCATTGAAGACCGTCTTCATGCTTAATTTATGCTCCGTCGTACGACGGCATCATGCACAAAATAGCAGATCTACAAGCTCACGTTACATTGTGGAAGCGACGCGTTGAGTAAGGATGTACCGATGAGCCATTTTGGCCGATATCGATATCCGATATGATTAATTGCCGTTATGGCTGATAACCGATATAAGCGATGTGGATTATGATCTCATTCTCTATTAAAATATAATAATTTAATTTTGTCAATTCTGAAAAAAGGCTACTAAGAAAGCAATGCCTCTTTATTCCAAAACTAGGGATGCACCGTTATTGAAATGTTGGCCCATATCACAACATAAACTTTTTAATTTAAAAATGTTCCAACTTGTTGACTCTTTTGAAAGCTTCCCCAGAAAACACTGATAGAATGTGCAGTCTTCATCATCACAAAAGGCTTTTTAATTTATTTTTCAGTATAATTATTATAAAATATCTTCTAAAAACCGATATATTATTTTGATATCAGATATCACTTTAGGCCAATATCGGCCGATACCGATATGATGACCGATTAATTCCCCATCCCTAGTTGTGAGCATGTGGATGGCCTATGATTTGGCACGCGTCACTGTTGTATGACCAAGTATGAATCAGGCATTCATCTGACGACCAGGCCTGACATCCACACACCCCCAGTATGGAAAGCTGCTCTGTAGGTGTATAAAAGAGGATTCAGTTTAATAACACAGCCTCTGTGATGCTGGCAGACAGAGAGGGGGGCCATATAGACACAGCTTCAAGACTGTGTCAGTCCCTGCCATTTAACTCAAGGACTGCAGGGAGTGTTCAAGGCCAAGGAGCTGTGGTGAATATAAACACACAGGTAACAAATGAAATGTAAAACCTGACTAAAGTAGCAGAGAAACATATCAAATGCTGATGCTTCCATATAGGGGTACATGTGTGGTACAATTAAGCAATTAACATCCGATCAGGCTCTGTTGCATGTACAGTATGGCGAGAGAAAAACATCTAAGTGACCTTGACAGGTTTGTTAGTGGGTAGTCTCGCGTTACCAGACTGTTTTTAGTTTTTAGTCAGAATTTCCAAATGCTTCATCAAGTAGTCTGGGCCAACGGAAGAGCTGTCATGAGTAAACTATAAAGCGGAAGGGGAGTTTACATTCACATAGGTGGATGCATAAACTTTCTTTAATGATTATATCTGGTTTCAGTATTCATTTATGATATATTTTCTCTATTATTAAGGCTATTTTTGCAGTCAGTTTGTATTGGTGGTGGGGAGGGGGGCGGGGCGGGGGGGATACATGGCCAAAGCATTTCCCGGGGTCCCCAGAGAACCGCTGCCTTAGAGGAAAGGGGAGGCTATGCAAATCAATAGATATTTATAATGGCGTTCAACCCTCCAGTAGAGTTAAGTTAAATAGTTATAGAATCTTCTGTATGCCAAGCTGCACTGGAGCTGTACTGGTTGCTCATGGTGGCCCAACACCTTATCAAGACAGTTCATGTTGTATTTTCCTTTACTTTGTCACGTAGATGACGTCAATAGCTAGACCTCTGTGAATGTTGGACTGAAGCCAGGATGAATCAAGGTATTCCAACTTATCTAGGAGATGTGTATAATTGTTGGACAAAGTTAGTCATTTGTGTGTGTGTGTGTGTGTGTGTGTGTGTGTCTACATGCGTGCTAACCTGTGCTAGGCTGTGTGCCATGTCTACATGTCGTGATTAGGACATTGGGTGTGTTGTGTGTCGCTGTTCTCCCTGGGAGTGTTTTCAACTCTTATACTGTACCTGTATATCAAGGATATTTCCAATTTGCTTCTGTGGATCAAGCACTCAGGACTGCCACTGATTGGAATGTTAATAAAAACAATCCCCCATGGGAGACCCCGAGCGGGTGCCGCCACCAGTGTGGCATGCATACTGAGCATCGGTGCTGAGACGGGAGAGGGCACAGTTTTAGGTTTGACTTGCTCACGCTCCGTGAAAGCTCTACTCACTGCTCTGCTGTGACTCACGGCAGCTCACCACCTCAGTTCAGGGATGTCAAGCACGACATGTCTGTCTGTCTATATCCAATGAACCCTGCAGCTTCTCAACACTGTCAAACCATGCATACTCACTGTGGTTGCACTAAATAACCAAATGCATGGGGAATGTCAGATGAAGCTCAATGAATGGAGTGCATAGCAGACATTAGTTTAAAGGGAATTCGGTGAAAATGTGATTCATGGTGGTTTGTTAAGAACACCTTTAACTCATTCCACAGGCAAATTCAGATTGTTACTCCTGAACGGTTATATGGTTATGATTTATGGAGGGTAAGTTGATCTGGAAACAAGTGTAATGCTTAATTGGGTCGTCCACTCACAGTTAACAGCCTTTGTATTGAGTTTGTGCTTGAAATGTACTGTAATTCTGCAAACTGTTAATACATTTTTCAATCAATCAATCAATCAATCAATGGGATAGACCATTGAGGGCTGCCTCTCTCCTTTTCCCATACCTGCTTTAAGCTAATGGCATAGCCTCCACTATTAGCACTCGTGTCATGATCCCCTCAACAGCAAAAGGGAGGGAATGAGGGAAGGGAGGTAGAGTGAAGGAGACAGTGGGGTAGCGTCGAGAGGGTGTGCGGCCAAAGAGAGAGAGAGATCACTCTTCACGCTGATGAGAGGTCCTGACTCCCGGCAGTGCCGGAGTTGTGTAGTTAAGCAAATACAAATAAGACTGAACTGAATTCTGGGGTCCCCCTTCAAAGAGTACCCACTGAGAAACTGATGGCTTGGCTCTGTAAGTGTGCGACTGAGTCAGAAGGAAAGGCAAGACAAGAGAATGCAATGGGAAGGTTTCACTGTCTGCACGCAAAGGCATCTTCTTTCTCGCTCGTGTCACCAATACCCAACGCACGTGCGCACACACACACACACACACACAAACACAATGACAGACAATTCCCACGGGATAATCTGTCATTATATCACACTTCACAGTCATACATTTTTAATGGAACTTACAGCAGGGCTGAAAAGCCTGCATCATCCTAACCAACCCCATACTCCACCGCCACACCTGAGAATGAAAGTCCTCCTTCAAGGTTTTTCACTACTTAGAGCATCCAAGCCTTAAAGAAATAAAACAGATTATGGATACACTTGCTCCATTTTGGAATCTTAGCATAAAGGAAACCTTCCCATGCTCATCTGTGACACTCAAAATCTTTTGCACCTTCTCTATGCATATTTATCTTTCACATCCATAGCTTATAAGATACATTTTATGCCTGCCTGATCATTTATCCAGCCTCACACCCTGACACATTTTTTTCCCCTCTCTCTCCATCTGGCACATTTTTCATCCAGTGTGGCGCAATTCTGCCCCCTGCTGTGCAACTGCTGCATAAAATAGATTTTATGCACCCTTTCAGTATTTCCCACTGGTCCAACAAAGACGAGGGTTGATTTAACATAATGGTACATCGAGTCAAATCTATTCTAACTTTATTTTTTAATGTTTGCTTATAGTCCCGTTAAAAAGTACGCCGCATTTATGGGAGAAATCTTTCATGAGACGTTGGAAGTCAATTAAGACTCATTGAATAACAGCCACCCTACAGATATTGTAGTTTGTACCACGCACTGGGCTGCCTTCTATCCAGTTTCAAGTAGAAAATTATTTTTTTGATCATCATTATCTCAATGGAGGGCTGCCAAATACCACTTACTTAATCCTCTCCATTCCCTGTGGACCAAAGCTGAGACTGTCTATCTGCCGCCAAATAGCAAGCTTACATGTATATGTCAAGTCTGTAGCAGTAATCAAAAAAGCTCTTAAGTTCTAAGGCGTTGCTATTCCCATCTCTGTTCCAAAGATGAAGCCCCATTTCATTTTTAGATGATGTCAAAAAGAGAAGGGCCGTAGGGAAATAACATTGCTTGCAGTGTACGAGGCATTACACACAAGATCCACACTCTGTCTCTTACCCATTACAACACCAGGACATCTATGGAATCTTGGATCAGCTCATAAAAAGGATAAACCATACAGATCTACAGTACCTGTGGGTAGATCTACACCTGTGTAACTCAACTGTGTGACATGAACTCAGGACAGCACAAGGATAAGTGCCCCATCTTCCATTATAGAAATATACTACCTATAGCTATTCAACAACAGACATGTTTAAATTATTGACGAATTCAACATTAAAGAGAATTGCGTCGGGCAAATAATGATAGAACAAATCAGGTACATACAATATCTTATATATGCGACAACATTTTCTGTGAGCCTCCATGGCGGTGGTGAGTGACATTGAATTAAATCATCCAATGTACATTTGCTCACTCTTGCGTTTAATTCAACACCTTTTTCCACATGTGAGGCCTGTTGCCATAAGCTACTCTCGGTATGCAGGCCCTAGAGTGAGACATGTTGCTCATCTCTTAAAAGGGATAGTTCTGATTTTTTTTACTTAAGGTGTATGAAATACTTGCCATTAATATAGTGGTTGCAACTGTATTAATTGATTGCCCAAATGGTGAGAGTTCTGCTCTGGTTTTGGTGAAAAATGAAGTAGTTGCGTTCATTTTGTGGGGTGCACAGAGGGCCACGCAGTAAAAGTAAATTAATTCACAAAAGTAGCGTCATTTGTATTGACTTGTATTATTTCTACCATATAGTAGTGCAACTTTCTTTCATTTTTGACCCCTCTGTCACACAGAACAGTTTTTTGTGTCCATATAACTACGCCCAAAAAATTGTTCCATGTGATAGAGGGGTCAAAGTTGAAGGAAAGTTGCGCTAATATTTTAGAAATAGGTCAACAATACAAATGACGCTAGTTTTGTGGATTAATTTACTTTTAATGCGTGGCCCCAGTGCCCCCCACCAAATGACCGAAACTACTAAATATTCACCAAAACCAGAGCAGAACTCCCACCACGGGACTCGGGCAATCAATTAATACAGTTGCAACCACTATAAGGCTATGGCAAGTATTTCATACAACATAAGTTAAACAATTGTGAACTATCCCTTTAAGCCCATTCAACGGCTCGTTTCCCATCACCCTTTCCTGGTCCAGGCCCTCGCGTCACTTCTTGGTCAGATTTACTTTAGCAAATGCATTGGAAATGGTGGGCATTGCAAAGCCAAGCAGAGACAGTGGCAGTGTTTTCCACTGCACACTGTGAGAGCACACATACACTGAGCATGTTGTTGGAGACACAAGACAAGACAGAATGATATGGAAAGCACAAGGGCTGGCCACAAGTAACTGAGTCCTATAGGGGTTAACCACTAACCCTATTTTGGTCATGTTATTATAGGCAAAGATGTCAAAATAAAAAGGACATTTTGAAGTAGCAGAAGCAGATCTACAAGCTCACAACGTGTCACTTGGCGCGCATTGTTAGAAACATTTTGGGGTTAAGTGATTCACAACTGTGAGATGATGCGTTTTGCCTCCAATAATAGCTACTTGAAAAAACACTTCAGTTAGCCTTCAGTTATTAACAAGGATAAATCACTGTGCAAAGAAATAATCCTTTAATTTGTTAGAGTTAATCATCGTAATTATACCTCCTAAATTCCTAACAACATGAATGTGACCTTAAATTGTGCACGATTTGAACATAATCCTACATTGCACGTAGAAATTACTAAAAAATAATAAACATGACATGGAAGAATCACAATTTCTCAAATTAAATGGCAAAACTTTTTTAAAACGCTTGAATAAAATTATTTAAACTGTCATTATTTATTTCCGTCATGTGAGGTCACATGTTGGAATCCAGCGCGTGCTGAGGATCTGATGACGTCATCATCAGAAAGAGACGCTTGGAAAGCTCAGGCCCAACCCGGCGTGTCGTGGAGGTCACGCCCGCACCGCGGCGAATCAGGAGCTCTGACAGCAAAGAGGCCTTTTCACGGTCTGTCTTGCATCGCCGGTAAGCCTGAGGCCGACATTATAGAGACCATGTAAGTAGTATGCCACGCTTGAAGACGCACTGTAAACATTTCTACTCGGTAACTAAGCAGCAATTCAATATTCAGAGCGCTCTGTTTTCGAAACAATTAGAACAATAATGAAAAATGATGTTTAGGAATTATCATTCTGATCTAAAGCACTTCTAAACCTATGTTCCCCTTCCTGCAGTACTACAGACCCACTTTGACATATTACGTTTCTCTGAAATATGGAAGCTGCTGAGAAAGCATTCCATTGCAATTTTGACAAATTCAAATACTAAATAGAGCTCATCCACATGATGCAGCAGTGAAAAGGGTGATTTGAACGTGTGTGTCGAGGACCAAAAATAGCCGATGTAGAAGATCACAATACATCTCACTGCAATATTATGTGTTGTGAGCATTAATATGCTCACACACAAATCAGGCATTCAAGTTGCAAGCCAAGACTCTATGCTGGAATCCAAATGACTGAAGAGTTCTGGCGGTACTTTAATCGATGTACATTACATTCACACACCGACCGTGGACGCAACAAGCAACCATGCAAGACACCAACATGTGCATCGGTAGCAGTTAGCTAGGGTTCAGTTCAATCTTCTTCTTTTTTTCTTTTATTCATGTCAGAAAGACTGACTGACATTATCTGGCTGGTTTATACATTTTAAATCGTTTAATCGGTATTAAATCGTAATACCGAATCGCAACAACCGTATTGCAATTTGCAATATAACTCGAATAGGCACCCTAGGTAAGTGAATCGTCCCACCCTTTCCTGCCCGTCCATTCATAGAAGGAAAGTCCCACAACGTGTGCGTGTGTTTGTTTACAGTGATTACCTGATTGAGGAGCTGTGGTGATGGGTAGGCAGCCAGGATGGTCGCGGCCATATCGGGGCTGACTCTGTTCAACTGTTGGATCTGTCTCTTCCACACCTGCAGTAGCCCCTTCCCAGCTCTGTCCACCTTCTGGCCTCCGGCCCACTCACTCTCCAAGTAGAAAGAAAAGACTGTGTTCTCCCTCTCTCGTCTGCAATGCATCACACATTTTGTTTGAATGTTATAATTTGTGAGAGAACGTGAGAGTGACGGTATATTAAAAGACAACAAGACAAGACCGGGTCTAATAACAGTGTGGGTCTGAGACTCCATGTCCATCATGTATGCCAGGGTTCCCCAATTCATTTTCCTCAAGGGCCATATTTTGACTAGGGAACCAGGCTGGGGGCCGAGTCCGCATGCGCGAAAAATTGGGTTTTTTATTTTTTCATTCATTCATTAAAATTTGTTCTCAACCAGTGGTCCGGGGACCACCAGTGGTCCTTGAGGGGGTGCCCAGTTTGACATGCATAGGCTACTGACCCCCATTTAATGCCATTTATATCTGGGACACCCCCCCAAAACGAAACAAAAAACTTTTTTTTTCTTTTTTTAAAAATAAATCTTCCAGGGGCCACAAGGGGGCGCTCCGCGGGCCGCAAATGGCCCACGGGCCGCCTATTGGGGAACCCTGATGTATGCAGTCAGTGCTGTCTTCTGGCCAGTCTGAGTCGACCGCCATTGACTTCAACTATAAAATTGAAGTTACAAAAGAAAATTACGGTAAGGGTGTTTCATACAGGCAGCAGAAAACGTTCTTGTGACCACCACACCGGGCTCTGACTTCTGGTGCGTTACCAGCTTAAATCAACATAGTAGAATAGGTGAAGACACCAAGAATACATTTTCAACAGGTTTATTTCTCTACATCAGGACAAACGTTTCAGCTATCCAGCCTTCATCAGTGTCCAGTGTACTGGCAGCACCCACAAGACATTTGGCAGCGATTTGTCCAGCCGTTTAACAAAATTACCCCCAGACAGACAAAATACTATATAGCCAGGACTTAAGTTGTTAAAGAGAAAAATACTTGCTTACTTGAAAGGAGCTTCTGCAACTGCTTTGGTTGACATGGCAATGTGATCTGAAAACTCTTTCCAGGACGTCAAGACACGGACGGAGACTCCAGTATGAAGCTGGAGGTGCACCACAGCCTGAGTGGACATTGAAAGACAATTGAACGCAAGCTTGTCGTCTATTTTCAAGTCTCAAAGGTGGGCTCTGGACAGTTCAGAAACCTGTCTAACAGTGTCATCATCGGCAGGCAATGTATGATTCGTAAATTCAAATACAATTTAAAACGTTTTTTTTTTTGCGATGCAAGTGTACTGTAGCAGAGTGGCTCACAACCTCAAGCCTGAAGGCCTAAAAGTCAAAAATCTCACGAGTCATAGAGATATCCCTTTGGATTAGTGATTAAGATGTTGGCTTTCCATGCAGGAGACCCGGGTGTTACACAAGAACAATGGCTTCTATTTCAGTGTGCCATCTTTCTAGGTAGAGAAAGGCTGTAGTTTCTATTAGCCCCCATGTTTCTGTCCACCGCCCACGCCCACCTCTGACACGTAAATGGTGTCATCTTATAATGAGCATTAGTGAGGAGGACCAATTTTATGGAGATAAGGTTGAAAAGTGCTCTTTAAGTGTTTAACAGAGAAACAAAGAAAAGACTCAAGGAACAATTTCCTGGGTTATCAGTGGTAGGAGAGGCCAGGTAAAGATAGTAGTAGTGTCACAGCTATATTGGTATAACACAAATGTTGTGCCGGTTAGCAATAAATAAATCGTCACACTGCAGAGAAACTTGTAATATCTAAATACTGTGAATGGACTGCCTCCCTAGTTTACACCGCACACACTACAGCAATTCCTACCAGGAAAGATGATAAATTATGGTGGATATTTATTTTCCTATGCATACATTTCGACTAGTCAACCTACCTCCTCCACTTCAACTCGTGACACCTCAGGTAATGTCATCTTTCCATCCTTCTTCCCCTTCTTTCTCACTGCTCCTTTTCCTGCACCTTGCTCCTCCCTCAGGACTGCTTCTCGAAACTTCTTCTGGGTTTGGGACTTGTGAGATCTGGAGTAAAATAAGGTCCCGTTTAAGAATCTACTACACACATACTTTTTTCCCCCCTCTCTCAATTTGAACCTTTTTCTTTGTTTCCCTCTTGTATCTAATGTTAGTGGAGTGATATACAGTATATAAGAAATAACATTTATAATCATTAATAACAATTTACATCGTTACAATCGTTATTTGAATGTACGGAAATGTAATGGATTGAGAGAAGCCTTACGATAAATAGTTCAGAAGTTAATAATTGACCCTAGTCTACACCTTCAACCAATTGGTATCATGTCGTCTGTCGGGTGGAAACCAAAAACTTTGGCAAAAGTAGATGATCTACATTTTACAAGCTCAAAACTTGTTGCTTGTGGATCTGCTACTCTGACTGACAACATGTCAGACAGTTACAAATCTAAAATGTTGCTATTTCCATATTGAAACTTTTGCTTGTTTTTGTCAGATATGACACTATGTCGATAGTCGAATGGTGAATCTTCTGATTCACAGACGGCTGCTCTTCCTCCTTAGCCCCATTATGTTTCCAGACTTTGTGTAATGGTTTGATGATGCAATGTACTGAGTCATTGCACAGTTACAGACAGCCTCAGCCCTCATTACAATAATTGTACAATTATAAAGTAGACAATAGGCTACGATAGTTGAGTTTGCTTAACAACCCCATTCTACTTCATTCCTATACCACTTTACTATCACTCTTACAGCCGTTTTAACCACTTGAATCACATGTTTCAACATGACGCATTGTGAGCTTGAAAATCTGCTATTTTCTCTAAATGTTTAGCCATTAAGACATGCCCAGAGTAAAGATGCTAGGGTTCAAGTGGCATCTGTGCATATTACAGATTACACTCTTAACTATTCTGTTCAAACATGGATAAAGAAATCATGATCAACTGCAACTTCTCTTAAGACACAACAGGGAAAAACATTTTTTCTTTTGCTCTCATTTTGTTGTAACAGTGTTGAGGAGTCCAATAAGACATCAGAATTGTGCTGCATCAGCCATAACCTGCTGTGGGCACTAATGGAATATAGAGCACAAATGCTCACTTTATTATGTGAAATGTTGATGTTTGTTTTGCTCATTTCATTTCACAGTTTGTAAAGGAAAAGTACTACACAATTATAATTACTTACATGAGATTATTTTTTCAACACTACTGCTATGCTTTCACTTCACATATTTTTGCTTACCAGGCATTCCTTGGTATTCAAACTTAATGAAGCAACTCATTTTAAAGCATCTCTGCCATCTCCCCAGTTCATATTGTAAAGCAGAATTCCAGAACACACCTGTAATACTTCTCCAAATCAATAACCACCAAGCTAAGGATCCTTCCAGGGTTATTGGTCTGCAGAGTCCGGACCCAGGAAGTCAGAGTAGGACTACAAGCTGCCGCTCCAAACCTCTGTTCCTGGGTTAGGTAAGGGTGAAGGCAGAGACAACAAGTGGAAAAGATACTATTCAGTAGTAGTTCAGAAGTAGTTTTCCTTTTCATATCAAGGCCCATTATGTATTCTGCATTTGAGCCATGGACCACCATTTGATGAGATCTAGCCTCTCAGACCCAAGAATATTTTGTTATCGTTGGATAAGATTTGGTCCACAATTCCATGCTGTACTTATGTTGTACCATAGCCTAGGAGAGGCAAACGTTGATCAAAATAACAATTCTTCTACATTCTCTAATTGTGTAGACTTCTTGTAAATTAAGTAGTGCAGTTTAACAATAATGTAACTCTTGAGCGTAAAATGAAACCAATTGGACCCGGAAGAGTGCATTTGGTTTCATTTTACACTGTCAAGAGAGTTAAAGCTCTATAGGGGTCAATTGGTTACCAACTCTCCATCATTTAGCTGGGGACCACCTGGAACCTCCTAAAGGACCACTGGTGGTCCCCGGACCACCGGTTGAGAACCACTGTTATATAGTACAGACTCGTACAGCTATTCTGTTATGATCCTTTATGACTATTTCTATGTATTTGATGTATCACCATGTGTTGTTCTTGCTTACTGGAAATTGCTCTGGATTAAGATCGTCTGCTAAATGCCTAAATTGTAAATTGTAATTGTAAATTGGAGGAGATGGACCATTAGATAGATTATACGTAGTGCAGGATATTTCAAACAGACAGTCAAACAGAGGCCAGGTTATAAGTTAGTATCACAACATACAGAAGCAATAAGGCCAATCAGATGTGTGCATAACTGTATTCCCAGTTTTCGGAAGGTGGCATACTTGTTTCCTGGTCCAGTTCTGTATCCCATAGCTTTGTTTGATTGGCTCAGCAGCAGGTGGTTTGAGCTGGACACACACATCACCTTCACCTGAGGTTCGAGTTCAAATCTGCTGCTGATGTATGCCACGTTCTGAAAACTGGGATTTAAGTTATGTACAGAGCCGTTTATGTTGCCGCCTTGTAAGTCAGTAAACAGGAAGTTTGAACCGTGTAGCAACCCCACCAACCTGAGTGTAGCTGTGGATCAGACTTATGAAGTCCTCAACTGTTATCTGCATTACAACCTGAGCTTCTGGTGCACAGAACACATCATCGGACTGAGAGAGACAGACAGAGAGAAGGATAATAGTTACAGCATATAATAATTATAAACTACTGAATGTATACAGAACTTTCACAAAACAAGGGTTACAGAGTGCTAAAATACAATAAGACAGAGGCAGTAAAATAGCATACTGTAAGTCTGTAAGATAACTTCTAGACCCACAGGAACACACCCAGGGTGCCGGCCCGGTTCTGGCGAGCTGCCCCGTGTCCGAAAGGGTAGAGAAATGACAGCGTTACCATGTGGGGGTCCCCAGGGGGTTCCTCAACAGTACTGTCACTGTCCTGTCCTGTCACACCCGAAATCACGTAATGGCTGCTAAAAACTCAGCTTCCCGTCATGCACCTGTTCATACTGCACAGTGTGAAGCTCAACAGCGCCACTTTGTCACCTGTCTGAACACGCACGCACGCACGCATACAAAGGGACACACATTGCTGTTCAATGGAGTCAAAAAGAAAGCGTGCTCTTATCATCGTACATCATGATGTAAAATAGACACTATGCTTATTTGCTTATTACACTGACATAAAATTCTCCATTCATTGTCAATGGGAATTTTGTTAATATTTAAGATTACGTTTGTGGACGGTAACCAAAAGCTGGATGTAGGAGTGAAATTGACTGCCAATATGATCTCCTCACCAGCTCAGTGGCCTTCTTGTGGTTAGAGTCTGTGAGGTCGGGGTTCGATCCCCGGCCGGGTCATACCAAAGACTATAAAAATGGGACCCAATGCCTCCCTGCTTGGCACTCAACATCAAGGGTTGGATTGGGGGTAAGTCCCTGCGACATACTAGCGTCATGTCCAGGGGGTGTACTTGTACATCAAGCTGCCTCACGCTACAGAAACAGGAGATAGGCTCCTGCCCTATGGGCCTCATGGCTCAGCAAGGCTTACTTACTAAATAACTTACTATGATCTCCTCACACAAGTCTTTCCAAAGACAAGGGCCTTGAAAGCAAAGGCTAGATCGGAGTATGTGGTTACCTGTGCAGAGGGAGATCTCCTAACCCAGGTCACACTGCGTGGAAGTGGTTGTTTCTCTATAGCACAGCTACAGCCCAAAGCCTGCAATGATGCCAGCAAAGTCCCCCCTCCTTCCAACTGTAACAAGGCTGGAAAATAAACAGTTACACAGTCAAACATCAGCCTACAAAACTCCATTACAATCCTTAACCAGCATACACTTCCTGCAAGGCATGTAATGAGATAAGTAAACACTCACAGGGTATAATTCTCATTTAAATTATTTATGATGTGTGCATAAACAGACCCAAGTACCGTAAGCATTTAAGTTAATTTAACCTGTGCTTTTACTCACTGCTGCTCAACTTAGTACTTAATACCTGGGTCCACAACCACTACAATGTGTTTGATGCACTCCTCTGGCCTCAGGGCTTTGACCGTCTCTGCCAGGGCTTTCCGCTCGGCTTTCTCCCTCTCTTGCTCCTGTCTGCGCGCATCCTTGTCCACTTGCTGAAGCTGCCTGGCATCCTTCCTCCTTAGGGCCTCCTCTCTGGAAGCCAAGATCTCCTCTGCTGTCCTCTTGGACGTCTTTCTCTTCTTGGCAGGGGACGTGTCTGCGCTTGCTGCCCAGGAGGAAGTCGTCTGAGGCAGCCAGTGTCCGGGTAAAGCTGCCGCAGCTGCGTCTTCTTCTTGCTCATCCGAATCTCCCACTTCATCCGCCCCCCGCTGAGCATGATGGGACCTGAACAGGGGCTCTGACTTTGAAAAGACACCATGCACTGATTGATCTGGCCTGGGTGGATCCGCATGGTGCAGCGGCTGATTATGTTTGCCATTAGTGACAGCAGAGGGCATACAAGCCACACTTTCTTGTCTCATTTTGAGTCTCAGTGCAAGAGGAATGTAGGGTGCATCATCTTCAGAGTCGCTGCTGACCATCATGACATGGGCTGAAGTAATGGGCTGTGTACTTAAACACTGGTCGACCTCAGCTATCCGCTTAACAGATGTGACAGGGGAGTGGGAGACAGCTACATCTGTATCACAGCTTGCTACCTCTGTATCACTTAGTACCTCTGTATCAGAGGCTTCAGAGCTGTCCAGGACCACTAAATCTGGTTTCTGTGTGTTGCTGCTGGAGTCTTTTCTACCTTGACGGAGCAGGTCAAACAATGACCTCGGAAACTCTTCGTCCAGGTCACTGGAATCACTGCAACCGGCCATCGTATGTCAGATACAGATCTACATTTAAATACAGAATGAAATATACGATAATCTGATATGAATACCAAGGTAAAACATTGCAGCATCGGTTAAAACTTAAAACGTGTGGTTTGTTGTTGTTAGCACCGCGTCACTTACTGCAGCCATGCCAGCCGTGTCGCAGGCACAAGAACTTTGTACAACACCCGGGGCGTCAAACAAACTAAAAATGTCGTTTAAAAGACAAATACGTTGCGTTATTGGTGAAAAACATGGGTGTATAATTCCCAAAACTAGGTTGCTACAAGAAAGTAAACGGACTAATAATTAGTTATTTAGCCTACTAGTTGCTGCAGTGTGAGTGCAGACCGTGCAGACCGACGACTACTTTTTATATTTCCCCGCGTCCGATGGGAAGTATTTAGATGTTACACCGCTGACGCGCCGCGCGCTGTCACATGATCCAAGATGGCGGCGCTTACGTCCTTGATGTTAAAGTCGAGAGCAGGTATAAGCATCTAAAATATGTATTTTCTTTTATGAGACTATGCGTGATTTGTTAAAATTACCACGGGCTCAATTATTCTATAATGTATTCTGCACGTAGAATGGACTTACCGGTTATATTGTTTTACCAGAAGTTAGCAGGGTTACGTTATGCTATAGCATGAAGTGATTGAAATGAAATGAAATGAAATCTATATTTACCCAGGGTATCTGGGCTAAGCTCAAGAACTTGTTTCCAGCCAGGCCCTGCTCATAGAACACATTTCATCGTAGTGGTTGATGCCTTGTTCAAGGGCATTTCAGCGGTGGTAATTTTAACGTGTCGGACGGCTGGTTCGAACTGGGAACCTTCCGGTATCTAGACCGCGCCGCTATCCGTTCGGCCACCGCTGCCACGATTCATGTCCCAGCAACACAATCTGTTGTGCCAATGTTTGTATTGTCGTCACAAATCGGTTTCCTTTTTTAATATATTGATTGGCGTATATACACCTTCATATATACTCTTAAGATATACACCCTGTGAGAGCAACGACGTATAGATTAAATACGCGATACAGTTTGTAGTTGCAGTAATGCAATTTGCAACACTAGATTTTTTTTTATAATGGGATAAAATCTAGTGTTGTAAATACATCTTTTTCTAAGGGCTCATGCTTATTTTGATTGAATATTGTATTAACAGTTTTGGGGGGGCAACAGAGGAGTAGAGTTGGATACAAATGCAATGCTAAAAAGATTTGTTTCCATTGGGGTCCTGAGCATTTAATTAATTTAAACATTTAGCACAATTTAACCTTTGAAATATAGGGAGAAACTAAAGTACACAATGCCCTCCAACTTTATTTTTTACTTTAAGTTCAACACTTATGGAAAACGGTCAGGGTTGCGAGGTTTGGCACAACACCAACTAGTTTAGGCTGAGGTGGAATTGAACTTGACCTGTCGGTAATTTCAGGTTTGCTGGTACCTTGCCAGTTATCTGCCTGTGAGTCACTGAGGTTTGCCTCAAAGAAGTCGGGTGGTAGCAGCAAAAACCTTGGAGGAAAGAGCCCTGGTCGGAGATACGGATTCAAGAAAGTGGATGGTAATTGTGTGCGAGAGAGAGAGAGAGTTCAAATAATTGTAGGAAAAAGTACAATATTTGCCTCTCTGACATGTAGTGGAGTAGAATTATCAAAAGAATGGAAACAAGTAAAATAAAAGTACATCAATGTACTTTGTAATGTACGTTACTTTCAACATGCAACATCAAGTGCTACACAAAGAACACTTGAACCCTAGCATGCCTGTTCTGGGGGGAGAATTCACCAAAAATTGTTGATCTACAAGCTCGTCGCAAAACAACAAGACGCATTATGAGCTTGTAGATTGGCTATTTTTGGTGAAGAGATTTGATGTAACTAAAGTCTGTTTAACGTGGTTAAACCTATTGGCCACATTAGTGGTTTGCGTTTCATTCTACCCTATAAGCAGTAAAAGTAAAACAAAACACATTGTCATCACTGAACATTTAATATCTTTTCACAATATATTATGATTTTAGACCTGTCATCTTGAATATAATAAAGCAATATAAGGTTTTCATTTTTTTGCATACACATACTGTATACATTGGGTAGTGATATTTTTTGTTTGAAAACATGTGGATCTAATTTTGACCACCTGGACAAATGAGACCGTAGAGATCAATATCATCACACTATGTGCTGAAGGTTTGCCCTATGAAAAAGGGACACCTGTTATTTCACATTTAACAGATGGTTTACCAATAGTTTATATGTTGACAGTGACACTGGGATAGGTCCTGGACACTGGTGTCATGGTGTTTTTTTTACTGGTACCACAGCGTTTTAATGACGCCACGTGCACGCGTGTGCGCATCGCAGAACACAACACACAGAACAGATATAGCCTAAGCCTATAGGTAAATAGTGTATGAAAGTTTTAGACACAAAAGTAGACTTAAAATAGTCAGACAAACATCTTTACTGCACAATAGAAAAACGAAAAAGTTTGCTTTGGACGAATTCATCTGTTCTGGAGGAGGCATTCTTGTGTGCAGAACACCACACAACAGCAGTAGCCTACTGGAGCCATAGCCTACTGCTGTAAGTGTGCATGCTTACCGTGCGCTCGGGTATAAACAGTTAAAGCTGTCCTGTTGTTATGCAAAGTAGTATCCATTTGATTCGGCACAGTACTTGACACGGCGTGGAAATACCCCCCCCTCCCCCGCCAGTAAACCTAGACCACTGGGTATTTTGTGCGTCTTGGAAAGTCTGGTGACGCGAGGTTGATTTAGGTGCGTCTTCTCTTGAATCTAGGGGGACGCGTTCTATTCTAGCGTGCACGCACATGCACCGTTTCATATCTGCGCCTGCACGTCAAAAAATTACTGGCACCACGGCATGGTGCTGCGTTCTACGAGTATGACACCACTGGTCCTGGAGTTAATGTCAATCACATCAGACATCTGCACGCTTTAAAAAAAATAAGATTTTAGTTTAGCTTACAGACAGTAATGTGTTTTTATACATTTGGAGTAGAAATGACAGGAAACACGCCTGGGCCGTGGCTCAGCGGTCCAGGCACCTTGGCTGGTGATCCAGTCTGGCAGTGTGCCGCGGGTTCGACTCCTGATCCCGACGGCCTTTACTGCATGTCACTCCCCCATCTCTCTCCCCATTTCCTGTCAGCCTACTGTCTGTCCCTCCATACAAAATTAAAAAAAAAATGACAGGAAACACTCAAAATAAATAACTGATGCAAGCCATGATTCTTGCTTTGGAAAATGACTGAATAAGACAGGAAGGTATTTTATTTTTTTACAGCCTCATTGTTTCATTATCATACAATGAATGAGGTGATGTAATTTATTAAAGCTATAAACATGTGAGCACTAGATTTCCCAAAGATCACATTTACGCTAATCATCTTTTCAAAGCCCAATAGAAATCATATGAGAGTAATTGTATCACTGTACCAAATGAACAGATATTAAAGGTGGAGAAGTACATGCACATAACCCAATAATTAAACAGCAGGAGCCGGACAAAAAGAAAATTGAAACCAAATTAAACGAGAGCCTGCACACTGCAAACTGATCCCTTATGAATTTTCTTTTCATCATGAAGTGCACAATAAATGTGGCTTAAGGGAGCAATTTTCAGCATGAACTGTTGCCATGGTATATGAGCTTCTTGATAGAAACCAGCAAATGTCTGCTGCTAAAGAGGCGTCACTAATCAAATAGCAGGTGACAGTCACATTCGGTGAGCCGAGTTTGTGTCATTTGAGAAAATACAAGAATACTTGTTAATGAAGTCATGCTGTACATTACCATGATTGCCTCCAGAAAACCTGTTAGTCATTGGCTAACTCGCCCTTTTCTTTTTCTCTCAAGGACATTTTGCCCATGCTGGCAACATCCTTGCGACCCAGCGTCTGATGAGGTATCACCCAGGAGCACATGTAAGTGTTGATAATTGAAAATAACAATTAGAAATACATTTCAGAACGAAAATACATTGCATGGATGCAACTCCTTCCCTTATACTACTTCTTACCAGTTTCTGCCTTGTAATTCCTCCTCCTTGAAGGTGGGGATGGGAACAAACAAGACGCTCTATGCCCTGGAGGATGGTATAGTAAGATTCACTAAAGAAGTATACATCCCTCCACCACGCAGCCCAGAGACCTGGAAGGTGATCACCAAGCTGCCAAAAGGTGCTGTACTCTACAAGACCTTCATGAACGTCGTGCCCGTCAAACAGGAGGGCAAGTTCAAACTGGTGGATATGGTCTAAGCCTGAGCGGACTGCAATATAATCCCCATTCTGTGGACTTGTGTTGGGATGGAGGACATTTTGATTATGTCAGTAGACTATGGATGCGCCATGGGCCTATAACTGCATTGTCACTCACAGGACCAGTGAGGATGTTTGACTTTCCTCTGAAGACGTAATGACTGAGCAGTGTAACTCGTTGAACTGCAAAATTATTGTTTTTAATTAGTTGACATTACATTTTACTTACATGCTGTAACCTGTTACATTACAACATTGTAAGTTGTGTATGTAAATACTGTACATTATTATACAAGCATTCATTTGAATATTTGCAGCACATGTGAACAGTGATTGAGGAACCTTACTCCTTGAGGACCCAGATTAAAGTACAGTACATTTCTGCTGTAAATCCGAGGCATGATTCCAGACTGATCTTGACTCGTCTTTTGGATTTAAATTAGTCAGGATTCAGGGCAGCTTACGTCTGCACGTCTGAGTGAATGCCATTACAGCATCGCTTGGCTGACCCTGCCTTTACTGCTTTTGGGATCGGCACAGTGAAAAGTGCAATTCTTTAACCAACCACTGGATGTCTCTTGTGTGCTCCAGTCTGACAATGAGTGTGACTCATGGTTGAGACAAGCTCATTGCTATTGTCTTGATAATAATTACTTGCATCTGCATGCATACAGTTGAATGGAATAGCTGCTTACTATTTCAACAGTAAGCAACGCATTCAAACTATATACTGTATGGTGAAATTGAACCATGTTTCAAACTGATGTATATTCTGGGGACTATTGTTGGTCATTTATTTACATTGTAGTTTAATCAAGTCCTAAAGTGAAGATGAAAGAATAGGCTGTAACATGTGTATACCAAATTTGGTATGCATGCACCTTAAAGCAGTGGTTCACAAAGTGGGGCCCAGGGATGCCCAAGTAATTGAGCGACTTTGACCTGGTTTTATAATTAGGCTATTCAAAAATAAAAAGTATATATACTGATTCACAAGCTTGTAACCTTGTAGAGCTGCTATTTTTGAAACATTTAGAAAAATCTTAAATTGTGAACTTTTTAATATTTGTACATTTAACAATACAACTCTTCACTTATAGGGTGTCCTTGACACAGCATCATTTCAGATGTGGGTCCATGGGCAAAGAGTCAAATACATATGAATTTGGGGGGGCCTGGACATGAAAATGTCTGAGAACCGCTTGCCTGAAACGTTCTCAACAGGAATCACGGAAGGGAAAGGGAACCATGGTATTTCAGTGGCTGGAGGTATGCAAGGGAGTGTGGACAGCGCCTGGTACACTTCATATGGGAGTTAGAAGGCTGTCATGAGGGGGAACAGCTGATAAATGTGAGGCGTTAGAACCACTGTGTGCACATAGTTGGAATCCTGATTTAGACAGGGAGGAGGTAGATGCTGTAGGGAGTGGGGAGAGGTCCTGTTAAGCTCATCACCACTACCCTGATGGGCTAAAGAAATGTTCCAGGGAGCCAGGGATAACTGGTTGTTAAAAGCCACTGGTACATTGAGAACGCAGGGCAGGGAACCGGTGTGTCAGAACTGCTCCTTTTTCTTATAAGATTGAGTATAAGAGGGTTCTCAAAGTGGTGTCTGGGGACCCCACTTGTTCATAAGGTTCTCAAATAGCCACTACATGCCTGTGCAGTAC
This sequence comes from Electrona antarctica, assembly GCF_951216825.1. Taxonomy (NCBI): domain Eukaryota; kingdom Metazoa; phylum Chordata; class Actinopteri; order Myctophiformes; family Myctophidae; genus Electrona; species Electrona antarctica. The sequence continues at coordinate 19,454,244 of NC_136805.1, forward strand.
ATCTTCAAACTATAATGAAACAAACATCGATTTTTAGCTCACTACACAGTTCAAGTAAGGTTCTGTGGTTAGTGTTTAACAAACTTGGGTTAAACACTAACCACAGAACCTTACTTGAACTGTGTTAAGCAAAAGCGTGAATGGCAGTAATGCATGTATTGCTGCCATTCTCTCTTGCATTCAAAGCAGTAAATGTTGGTGACACGTACTGTATTTCCTTGACAGAAATGGATCTTGACTTTTAATTAAGGTATGGTAAGTGATTTTTTTCTATAGCAATATAATCATTGCTATAGTGTTTAAGAAACGGGGTCTGTCCAGGACAGAGTACTCCTTTATCAGCTTCAATTGTATAGCGTTTCAGTTCATTGTATATATCCTGTATGTATCCTGTATTAATTCACTATCCTTATTGGATAAAATTGATATCCCGGCCTGAATATGTATTTTTTGTTTATTAAAGAGCTGGAGACATGGGAGACCCCTGTTACTGAACACTAGAGCAATGATTCAGAATATAGATGTATTTACACTTATTTTAAGGGTTAGGTTACAAGAAAATATCCCTTACCCTACCTTTAATGGGTTTGTTTTAGAAGTTTAAATGTAGTAGAATGTCAATACTAATATTACTTAATTGACTTCTTTAATATACACTTCCAATAACATCTAGCTGCCAGGAACACGTATACAAACAAAGAAACGACAGTGGCAGAGTTCAGCCATGGTTGAGATTTCCACATTCATTCTGACCCTCATTAACGAGTGAGTTATTGTTAGAGTGCCTCAACGCTGAATCACAGATCTATCAATAGTAGGCCTACCCTCTCAAAGGAGTCATTCCTGGAACTCGTTCCTTACCTCCTGATGACATCATTGGTTCAGCTCTAATTGTCTCCACCAGGCCGAAGGCATGGGGAGAGAGTATGTTTTGCACTCCGTCCGTCCGTCCGTGTGTGTGTGTGTGTGTCCGTCCGTCCTTCCGTCTGTGAGCAGCTAATCTCCGGCACCGTTAACCCGGTCGATGCCATACTTTGCACTCACACTCCCTGGATGCCAACGATGAACCTCTGCCCCAAAAAATTCAGAACGGCCTGTAATAGCGCCACCAGGAGGCCGCTTTGTGCAAAACAAGTTTTTGGACAGTACACCTACAGATTTTGTCCAAACATCACACAAATTGGTACACAGTCTCTCTAGAGCGATTCAACGAAACGGGTCTTTCAGATTTCTCTGACTCCATCCTGATTGGCTAAGATTGGCTTCCAAAGTTCGCAGGAGTGCTCAGTTTCAAACAAAATGCTGCAAATCATGAACACATCGTGTGATTTCCGTGAAATTGTGCACGCACATTCCCACTAGGCAGAGGAAGAAATGCCAAATGAACATTTTCAACTCAGCCTCATGGTGGCGCTATAACTGACCGAAAAGTTTTTTTACCTCTAACTGCACGGATCTGTGGATAACTTTGTATGCCAACTCCCTAGAGGCCAAGGAAAAACCTTTGCCTGGAATTTTTCACATCTGCTCTTTATAGCGCCACCAGGAGGCCGACATATGTAAAACACATTTTCTAATATTACTCCTTCAGATTTTATCCAAATGTCACGCAAATCGGTACACATGCTCTTCATAGCCATGTGATCCAAGACGGGTTTTTTGATTTCTCATAATCCACCCTCATTGGCTACGATTGGCTTCTAAACTTTTCAGGAGTAGCCCGCTTTTTACCCGTTTTGTACAAATCGCCACAACTAGTCAACGCAGCGTCCGATTGTGGTGAAACTGTGCATGCATATTCCCACTAGGCTTTGGAAGAAATGCCACTTGACAGTTTTCAAATCAGCCTCATGGTGGCGCTACAACAGGCCAAGCCGCGTCACACACACACACACACACACACACACACACACACACACACACGTTTATATTGCTCCTAAACATTTTGCCAAACATCACACACACACCCCTATCCTCCTGGTGGAGACCTGTGCCCAGAAGGGCACTTTTTCTAGTTAAGTTCTCTTGTTAAGTCTTTGGTCTGTCAGTCAGACAAATGGTGGCTGCTGGCCCTGTTGGTCTGTACTTTGTTCATTGGCATGCGTTTCCTGATTCAGGTGGGACACAGGAATGTTAGGGTTGATGTCCATGTCCATAGAATGCAAATCGACAGTAGAAATGTCAACGGAGTGACGAAGGGTCTCCTCATACGATGGTGGAGGCTGTAGGATACCACAAAGCAAACACAGGTTAAAAGTTTTAAGGTTAGGCATAGTTTTACTGAGGTTAAGTTTGGGAATAGGGTTAGGTTTTGGCACCGTTTTACTGAGGTTAAGGTTTGGAATAAGGTTAGGTTTAACTGTTTAGGCATAGTTTACTGAGGTCACGTTTAGGAATACCAGGCAGGGACTGTTCTACCATTCCGCCGGCTGTACGTCCGAGGTGTTTTGAGACGAGCGTTCTAGTATTCATTGGAACTCATCTAAACTTTTTTAGTATTATTATTAGTAGAAACATATGCATGGTTTAGTTTCATTATTCGGTACAGTATATTACAATGGTGGAATGTAACAAATCGTGTGTTCAAGACGGATCTGTCCGATATTTCATATTCCATCCTAATTGGCTAACATTGGCTTTTAAAGTTTGCAGGATTGGCCCCGTTTTGAACGAAAAGCCTCAAATCATGAACGCAGCGTGCATACATTTTTCACAGACTTTCCTACTAGGCTGAGGAATATATTCCACCCTTTTCACATTGGCCTATTATAGCGCCAGGAGGCCACAACCTGTCCTGGTGGAGACCTGAGCCCCGAGTGGCACTTTATCTAGTTTTGTATTTTAATTGCCAGATGGTAAACACGTAATGATCAATAATTATAGTCCAATAACATCTCGAATGGGCATTATTTTACTAAAAGTACATTCTGATGCAAATACCTTTGTACTTTGACCTTTGTAAGATTTTGAATACAGGACTTTTACTAGTAAAAGAACCTGTGGTATAACTACTTTTACAACATATCTAGAAACAAAGTCACCATGGGGTTTGTGTGGTCAAAATCATAGTGTTAATTTAACGTAGAAGAGCATACAAATGGACCAGTAAGGCTATATTTGTACTACACTCTTCTGAGTTAACGTAACAAGGATTTTGCATGTGTGCTGATGTGGTATGATCAGCATGTCTCTAGTTAGTGATAGGCTACTCAACTCCTATACTTGAGTTAAAGTATATATTCCTAGTCAAATAATATTACCCAACTACAAGTGAAACTTGCAATATGTACTTGAGTTAAAGTACTTGCTTTAAAAAAATGCTTAAAAAGTATTAAAAAGTGCATGCTTTTCGTTACTGTACACCAGTTCTACATAATGACTCACCTCACACCTCACAGTGTGGGATCTGTCGAGACCAAAGCGCTGTGCAATCATCGAGTGGATCCGTCTCTGTCTGTCCTTTTTACGGACACTCTCGTAGGAAGGAAGCCGCGGAGGAGGCCCGTCCAGGTGGTAGTGGTTTGGCTTTCCAATGAGAAACGGCCTACCTGGAAGCTGCATTATGTACATACATCATTCCACTCCCTCAAGTTCTGACACTAACTTTTCACATAGGCAGCCCGTGAATGTCAAGTGTGAACACTGAACATCAACGGGATATAGCCTATAATGCTATAATGAATGAGTGCATCCCTATTTTTGGCTAAACATATTTACTGTAGATAGTGTGGTAAAGAAGTTAACTGTTTACCTGAGTTCCAGGTGTCACCTGGTTAATGGCAGCACTATGCTCATCATATGGACAGCCCACCAAAGAATGCCTGCTGTGATACTGTGGAGGAGAATCCTACACAGTGAAATCCCATGTGTTAATCAAACGCAGACGGATCCGTTGCATTCCATCTGCACACTCTTCTGAGTGAAATTAACACTAGCCTAATGATTGTACTATGTATAAGTGCAATGACTGACTGGCCAAAGCAATTGTTCAAACTTAAACTGCTGAAAATCAAATGGCTTCATCCATTTCCATCTGTCATTTGGAACAGCACATGTGAATAGAGCAGGCTCAATACTATTCATATTTTTATTATCCAAGGTTTGGGGATAATTACATTAATAACATTGATAAATGGACATGTCAAATATTTAAATATTGTGTAAATATAAACAAGCATGCTCAAAGGCTGACTTGTTCATATTGGTTCGAACAAACAACGCTTTCCGCATGCATGCTTCTGTTTATATTTACAAAATGTTTAACATTTTGACATTGCCTTTTATCAATGTAATTAAATGCTGTGAATCATTGTTATCATACATGTTCATATAAATTTCACGTCACTGTGGTAAAAGGTGCATTTATATAGCGCCTTTATCCAAGGCGCTTTACATATATTGTACATTACATTCACCCATTCACACACACATTCACACACCGATGGCGGTGGAAACCATGCAAGGCACCAACCAGCACATCAGGAGCAATTAGGGCTTCAGTGTCTTGCTCAAGGACACTTCGACACCAACTCTGGGGGAGCCCAGGTTCGAACTGGCAACGTTGCGGTTGCCATCCAGCCACTCTACCCCTGAGCAACCACCTACTGTGCTGTAGTTGAGGACCTTTTATGACATTTTCATACTTAATGGTAAAAGAAAATCACACCCGTGTGAACTGAGTGGTGCAAGGTCTTATATAGTCTGATCAGCTATATCAGTGACGTCACACACTAACCATAGTAACCATGCTCACCTTTGCACGGACACGTACACAGGTACACAAACATAGATACAGACAAAGCTGGTTGTTGGAGTGGTTTGCACCACTCAAAAAAGCCAGTATCTTCAGGTAGGCTATTGCATCAATTAGCATGCAAAATGTGTGAATTTTTAATTTTGCAGGTCAAAGAATAGAAATATCCTCCATGTAAACATAATTTTGTTATATCAGAGCTAAAAAGTAAACAGACATTTGCATTGTTTAAGCTACGTTACATATTTATTATTAGCCTATATATTTAATCAAATCACACTTTCTATAGGATATATTTGTGTGAATACTATATTCAAGCATGCATAAGCTATTTTACATGATAATCCCATATTAAGCAATATAATAAGCCTGTGAAGATAGCTTTATTTTATTTGGTGTCTTTGATTGCCGGTGGTTGTTCTTACTGTATGAGAGCCACGGAAGAGTCCGTCTCTGCAGCAGAAAGGGTCCTTTCTATAAAGGGCCACCAGCAGCATTAGAATCACTATGAAGAAGACCATGCACGACACTGGAGGAGGAGAGCAACAGTGCAAACTTGTAAAAGAAAGAAAGAAAAAACAACGAATAAAAAAGCTTAGGCCTATTTCCTTTCAAATTAATACCTTTTTTGAGAAATCACGAACTTTAATACCGATAACTAAGATCATGTTTAATTGGATTTCCCTGGTAGCCTATGTGCAGCATAGAGTTGGTTGCTGTGCAAACTGACACAAAAGGCAATGAGGCAATTTATCACATTTCACTCACCTGAAGTCACAATAATGGTAAGTTGATCTGCTGTCAGTGGAGGCTCCGTGACTGTTGAAGACATTTTTCTAATTCACCACGCTACAGACATCTCTGTTTCCCTTAAAGAAATAAATCGTTATTTCACACTGTTGACACAAACTTGAGATAGGCCCCCACAGATACGCCCTTGAGCACTGTGCAGGTGCGTCTTCGTCATGCACCATAGCCTACTCAATAAATATTTTACTTAATATAGCCTACCTACTAGCCTATATTTACCAAATCTTGACTGCTGGTCAAATATGACCATATCATCTCAAAGAAAGCCGTTGTCTTGACAAACAAACATTTAACTCATTTAAAACCATGTCATCACATTTCGCCTTCCCCTTGGTGCCTATACATTGTATGTGTGCACCCTCTGGTGGATGTTATTGGAGACGCAGAAATATGAAGTTGGCCAAGAAACCTCATTCATTATCAAGGGGCCAGGTCATATACTGCTTGAACCCCACAGTAAAGTGGCAGAGTAAATATATTGCTAAGAAAGCAATAATAAATATTCATGCCAAGAGAAAATATAACATGTTTCCAAATTAATTTAATAAGACTAAGGTTAAATATATAAATTCTGTGCCAGTCGAATGTAATATCTCTAGCCGGCCCCCAAGAGGCAGCTAATACCCTCGCCCTGGCAGAAACATGGGTGTGGCACATGCAGACATGCTGCATGAAACTTCAACTAAGGCAGCAACAGACTCAAGTCCCACCCCCCCATACAATAAGGCGGCACAAGAGATACTTAGTTCTATTCCTGTGAGAACCTGTCTAGAAATGCAGGACTGGCAACATCCTGGAAAGCAGGAGTGGGAGTCAGCCAAGCCCACAAAGACAGATAGATGCTTTAAATTGTCTATGAAGAAGTGGGGCCTGCCGGACAGTGCAGCATGCAAGTGCGGCGAGGTTGAACAAACTGCCAACCACATAAAATCACCACCACCTGTCCCCTGTAAAGACCATCGAAGTAGGGCCTTGCCTCTTCCTAGTGGGATTAGAGACGAGGACGTGGCTCCACGCCACTGAGCTGGACATACAATACATCCAATACACAAAAAATAAAGATATCCTTGGATCCCTATTCTGAAAATATCACAAGGGAGAGCAGGACATTTTAAAGTAGACTAGGCTATTAGGGTTTTGTACTTTTGTTCAACACGTCAGGACTTTTCAGAGTAAACTGAGCTACTGCCTTATCTGCTGGCTTTGAAAGACTAAAGTGACACAGAAACAGGCTGGTAAAATGTTAAAGACATGTAGTAAGAGCAGGTGAGTAACAGAGTGACCTGTAGCCAATGAATCTACTTGACTAGGGTGTCAATAAAGACATTAAAAAAATGTGTCCCACACCCGGCCTCAGCCATGAGTTTGGATATGTACCATCTGGACATGGATGCAGATTCCAAATTCCAAAAAATAACAAGGAGAGCAAATAGCTATCAGCATGGTATTGTGAATACCTACAATGCTGCAAAACAAATGTCCTCTTCTGAAGACATGAACATTTTCCACCTAGGGCTGCCGCAGCTCAGCTGCACCTTCCTCACAAGCGTCTCACCAAGCTGCTTCTAGTTAAACTTAGTTAAATCAACCAAGGCTCCTGTTCTGTCACTGGTCTGAAACACCCTCTTTCCCGAATCCCTTCTCTGTCCCTTATTCTCCATAAATATAGGCCACAGTCACTGGGAAAAATAAGGCTTCTTTAGACTGTGACAAGCCCTGCTTTCATTTGTCAGATTGTATTAAGATCCAAACAGCATGACTACTTGCATATGTATCTGCCCCCAAATAAGGTACTGTACTCAAATCTGGCATTTTCACTGTGCTGTCAACAGACCAAAAATAATACTAGAGATGTCCTGATACTGTATCGGTATCGGAAAAGTATCGGATTGGCCCTTATTTGGTCATATATTATCGGGTCATATCGGTATCGGCGAATATGCCAGTCTAACCGCCGATCCGACACAGGAGTAAGCGGGTGACACTATGGCAGCTAAATAAAATGTTGGGGCATGTGGAGTTTGCTTTGGACTGCAAGTGCACATTTGAGTGAGGAGTCTGTTATAAACACGACACGAGATATATAGCTAGATAGCTATAAACATTATTCCCGGTCGGTGGACTTCATTTTTATTTTTGTATTATTATAAATATTATTCTCTGGTATCGGTATCGGCTAACACAGAAATTGTGGTATCGGGATCGGATCGGAAATTAAAAAAGTGTATCGGGACATCCCTAAATACTACATATTAAAACAAAACCTATTGGTGTACTATTTAGTGCCATCTGCCACCAATGAGGTAATCAAATAAAAATACACAAACATAGCAACCATTGGTGGGCAGTGGGCACTATAAGCTACATTATGGCTGCTTTGGAGTATACTGCAGAGAGCTGGCAGAGCCTTAATGCTAAGCATCCCCCCCCCCCCCCCCAAATAACCATATTTGAACTGGGGAACTTCTTCACCACATTGGCTGTGCTGGGCATCAGCGCATGGGCATCAGCTGCAACATGTTCACCACCAACATACAAAAAAGACAATTCACATTCCCTACTAGTAGTGTAACTGTTTTATTCTAACAACATAAGGTATTTGTTAATAATAAAATGATTTATATACAATATAGAGAAGGGGAAAAAAGTAGTAAAGAAGTAAAACTTGAACAAAATGTACAATGTATGTACAGGCAAAATTGATTGTGGGTGTACCAGACCAGTGAAGCGTTGTGTGACTCGCCAGATATAAAAAAAAATGTAAACAAAAGGTGCATATTGTCATTTACATGATCGTACTGCAGCATTGATAATCTCAAGTAGAATCTCTTTGGGTCTCAAACACGTTGATAGGAATAACAGCCATTTTATGGCATCATAAGACAAAGAGAGCCCTTGCAGTTGATATACATTCTTCTTTTTGTTTTCCAGGAATTTGCACAGAGTGAAACACACAAACAAGGTAGGCTATGCAAGTAGGCATACCCTATTGTGTTTCAGTCCGAAAGGTCATAACCCTTGTACATGAATATACATAAGATCTATACAACTGTGAAAGTGCTTATGCCGTTCACTTGTATTTTGCAAGGTAAGACATTGAAACAATTTAAGACTTGCACAACAGTAAAATAGCTTTTCATTCAAGAAACAGACTTGACATTCTAGCTCCAATATCCTATAGCAGTGGTTCTCAAAGTGAGGTCAGGGGACCCCGAAGGGTTCCCAAACCCTTCAGTGATACACAGCCTGGTGACCAGACTGTGTAACTGGCCCCCGTAAAATCTGAATCCCCCCCCCGCCCCCCCCTTTTTTCCCTCACTGTATATATTTCTTTTCCCTTTTTACCTCCTTTATGATGAATTCCTGTTCTGTCTATAGAAGTGTCTATTTGTACGTCTCTAAATGTTTTGATGATTTGAACATGGTGGACCCTATTGGAAACAAGTGTAATGCTTAATTGGGTCGTCCACTCACAGTTAACAGCCTTTGTATTGAGTTTGTGCTTGAAATGTACTGTAATTCTGCAAACTGTTAATAAATTCTTCAATCAATCAATCAATGTATTGACTATTCAAATCACAAGTTTTACTCTCTCCACTGTGATCTCCTCACATACAGTAGACGGTTGTAGAATAAGAATTCTGTATACTACAGAATACTCTTTTATGGGAGTCCTTGGCACAAATTCTTTCCAAATGGAGTCTGCGGCCTAGTATCTATCAATCTGGGTGTCCTTGACATGAAAGTCTTTGAGAACCAATGGACTATAGGCAATGTTTAATGAGAGAGTGGTAAGGGTCCTATAATAATAAAAGTTTATACAGTTTAGGTAAATGTGTTGCAAATATGAAATGGTACATACATTATTCTATAGACAAAACATTTAGGACAGACATCCGCTAGCTTACTTATTCTGTCACACAAATATGCTAATGTAAACATAACATAATAGAGTTTGACAGTTACAGACAACCCTTAAACCTGAAAATGAAAATAAGAAGAGACTGCTCACTTTGCGGAAGTGGATATTGATGGGTGATCCATGATTTTGAGTTTGCATGACAAAGTAACCACAAATAGGATATTTTATTGGTCATGCACAGACATTAAATCAAGTTGGAGCTGGTAAAGACTAAAGCGTATCAGTTACAAACTGTTTGAAAGTGACCTGTAGATGGATATTACTAGTGCAAGAGTGCAGAGTTAGCATACCGGTAGGCTGCTCTGACAATAAAGGCGTAGGCCTACACTGCATTGACTTTAGGGTTTTCTTGGGTAAATAGAGATCAGGGATTCATTGGTGGACTGGGATAATACATTAGTACTAGCATATACTTTAGATAAAATTGTATACTACTAAATTAATACCTTTATAGAAGAAAACAATATAACATTTTCTATGCAATATCCTCTTTATGTGATTCCATATAAAAGTGACTTTAAGTAGGCAGGAATTTGATTCCTTTTATTTAAAAAAACTTTTTAAAGTGACTCAGAATTTTCAACTGGGTATTTAAGTATGTGATTTTTAATCATTACAAAATTTTGTTGAAAAAGAAGACAGCATTAAAAGCTAATTCGTGTTTTTTTTCCCCCATGTGATATTCAGATTGTTCTAATGACCAGGAAAAACTGAAAACTATGGCAGAATATATGCTGAATGAATGGGAATCGGGATGGCATCTATCAAACAAGACATTGTAATGTGTCCGCATGCAGCAAGTGTGCGCTCGTACACGCGCGTGCGCACGCGCACGCGCACGCGCACACGCACACGCACACACACACACACACACACACACATTACTAGGATTTTTTGATGTTGGATATTCCCATACAGCAGGTAATGCAGACTTGCAAGCATTTACTAGCAGCTAGCCAGAAAACAAACACACGCACACAAGCTGATGGGGCTCCACCTCAGCAATGACACCCTGATATCTACAACATGCGTTAAGTACTGCAAGCTGATGGGGCTCCACCTCAGCAATGACACCCTGATATCTACAACATGCGTTAAGTACTGCAAGCTGATGGGGCTCCACCTCAGCAATGACACCCTGATATCTACAACATGCGTTAAGTACTGCAAGCTGATGGGGCTCCACCTCAGCAATGACACCCTGATATCTACAACATGCGTTAAGTACTGCAAGCTGATGGGGCTCCACCTCAGCAATGACACCCTCCTTGGGCTGATAAAGACAAAAGTCACTCTGACCTACTTAATCAAGATGAATGCTGCTTCTACCAGTCCCATCCATTATGCTGCTTCTACCAGTCCCATCCATTATGCTGCTTCTACCAGTCCCATCCATTATGCTGCTTCTACCAGTCCCATCCATTCACATTTGGCGGTGGATATATTGCGATAATCTTTGCATTGTAATTAGGAGAGAAGAAAATTCTGTGCATACATTGTGATAATTTTGACATAAGATAATTAGGAGAGAAGAAAATTACAGTTATAATTAGATTTTTATACTTCTCTCAGGCCAATTAATAATTTCTGGATCACTTGGGGGAAGAACAAAACAGGAATTATTGAAGTTTCTTCAAACAAAGGGATACACAGTGAATTTCCTTGTACTGTGTGTTATACAACTGTTTCTCGTAAGTATCCCTGCAACGTGGAGAGCTGTCTGTGGGGGGCAGAGTGTAGCATGACCTCATTGGTGACCTCTACAGGCACAACCATGAGATTCGGCCCAAACGGTTCTGCGCCGTTCGGGGACCCAGTATCCAGAGTCTCTGGATTAACATGGCCCGGGCACTGTGGCCCTCGTAACGAAGCCTGATCCATCTCTTCTGCAAGGTCCGCCTTGCTCCCATAGAACATTTCCATTTTCCGTGCCAGCAGGCCCTCTGTTTCCGGCGCAACCTCATCCTTCATCTTCAACCTCTTGGAGCGGCGAATGAAGGAGGCATGACGTATGGAGCGTTTGAGCAGACGCTTGCGGTAGGCCCTCTGGATGACCACGGCAGCCCACTCCTGCTCTTTGTGGCATAGAGTCGTGGTGATGGGCGCAAATGAGTCTGAGGTGGGGTTGTTCAAGATGAAAGAGACCTGGATGCTCTCCCTCATCGCTGCCATCTCCACCGTGTCTCCCAGGACCATCTGACAGACGGCCGCCAAGATGTCCAGGCAGTGAATCCTGTCCCCGATCACAAGGGGCATGTCCATTGCGATCAGACGGAGCCGGTTGGGCTTGGCCACCCTCAGCGGCGCCTGCAGCGCGTCGCAGAAATTGGAAATCTGCAAGTAGTCGATGAACTGGGTGCCCTCCAGGTCAAACTTTTCCCAGGTCTCGTAGAACATGTCGAAGTCTTCCTCGCACAGTGCGTCACCGCTCTCCTCCTGGGCCACATTGAAGTTCTCCAAGATGATGGCAATATACATGTTAACCACCACCAAGAAGGAGATGATGAGGTAGCTGCAGAAAAACATCATGCCCATCGCTGGATTGCCGCAATTTCCCTTCACGTCCGAGCCAGGGTTCTCAAAGTCTGGATCACAGTCTGGATATTCCGTGTTCATCATAGGGAGCAAAAGGCCGTCCCATCCCGCTGATGTCGTAACTTGAAACAGGCAGACGAGGCTGCCACCAAACGTCTCAAAATTAAACATGTCGTCTATGCCGGCCTGCTTCTTGACATAGGCAAAGTTGGACATGCCAAAAATGGACCAGATAAACATGATCAAGAATAGTAGGAGGCCGATATTGAATAAGGCAGGAAGAGACATCATCAGAGCAAACAGCAGTGTCCGAATACCCTTTGCTCCTTTGATGAGGCGCAGAATCCTGCCTATTCTGGCCAGTCGGATCACTCTGAACAGAGTGGGAGACACAAAATACTTCTCTATGATATCAGCAAGCAATAGCCCTGAAATGAAATGAAAAGCACAGCAGTTAGGAACGATGTATTTTCCTCCTTACCATGATTAAAGTAGAATTCTAAAATTCTAAACTGTATCCTCTGAAACATACCGCATATAGACAAGATGACCACGACAAAGTCAAAAACGTTCCATCCATTGGAAAAGAAGTATTGTCGCAGGGCAAACAGCTTTAATACGCACTCTCCGGTGAAGACGATGATGAAGGCAAGGTTGATTTTAAAGAGGAACTCCTCTTTCTCTGCACTTTGGTTGTCCGTCTCCACCATCATGGTCACCATGTTGAGGCAAATGAGGACCATGATGAAGATGTCAAACATCTGCTGACTGATGAGGTCATAAACGACTCCCTGGATTGGGTTCTTCAAACGTGAGAGAGAAACACATATTCATGTTATTGACTTTCAAAATTTACTAAAGTCAAAGTCTAAAGTGTATGAAACACACATTGTAGCAATATTATATATTATTATTATTATTATTATTATTATTATTATTATTATTATTATTATTATTATTATATATACTAGTCCTTACCCGTTGTGAGCTATTGCCCCCCATAAATGCCGTTCATTTTAACTTGTATAATATATTTGTGTTTTTTTAATGAATAAAAACAGCACTATAACATGAAAGTATTCAGACAAATGCATGGTAGGGAAATATGTTCATGGCAAGGACCGCAACATTTACACTTATTAGCCCACAGACCCCCATTTGAAAAGTATGTAGGCCCCCCAGTTTGACATGCACCACAGAAACTATGGACAGTTGCACAGGTACTCCCAAATGTATTTTGTGAGTCGCACAGATCAAATTGTAGGTGCATTTGCGTCCCACAATTCTGAGCTCTGGCTTGAGAAAACTCATGGCTTTTGCAACCTGTGATGTTGTGAGCTTGTAGATTAGCTGTTTTTGCCAGAGCGCGCACTTTATCTCCCCAAAACCATGTTTTTGCAACAAACGTTTAGCGCTTTATCTCCCCAAAAGCATGTTTTTGCAACAAACGTTTGAGATTTCCACATCATGTGAATGAAATTTGGGGTGGATTGGACATTCCATTGGTGATTTGTGTCATTTTTTGTAAAACAGGCCCCTCACACTACCTTTGGACGCCGATTACAGCCGAACGATACGGACTATGAAAATTCTATGATAGGTCCAGACATCGTGTGTACCGATTTTTTGTGAGATTTGCACAAAAGCTGTAGGTGAAAGAGCAAAAAGTGTGTTTTGAAGAAAATTCAAAATGGCGGAAAATCTATCCTGATGCAAATGGGCATAGCCTATATGCGGAGATGCGTCATGATGCAAGGAATCCAGGGAAAGTAACTCTTGAACCTACGGTTCAAGAGTTATAAGGCAAAATGTAAAGTGGAATGTTATAGCGCCACCATGAGGCTGACTGATGTAATTATTCATTACATTAATTTTAATAATTATTATGAACAAGTGTTGTAACTAGCTCAGACGGTTTCTGAGAGAAAAATACTTTATGTGAGTTTTCGCATTTTCCCATGTAAGTGGATGGGAATATTTAATTCACTAATAAATTCGTTATTCATTTATAATTTGTTAAATTGGAAAAGGGGCTTTGTTAAGAAAAAAAAAAGTGGGAGCGATTGGTGCAGGCAGTGAGGAGCTACGGCAGTGTTTCTGACACACAGACATTCATTCAGACAGACAGACATTGAGTTAATTATAGTATGATGATATGATGGTATGATATGATGATGATGTGATGATGATATGATGATATGATATGATGATGATCATTATTATGTGTTGACAGTGTGCCCTGATTTAAGACAACATGACATGACATGACAACATTATACTTGGAAATATAATGCTGTTTTGAGTGTATTTAATTTCTGTGTCGTGGCATATTTCCTACTGGAGTTTTGTGAACAGGAGCTATGCGATTAGCCAATCACAGTGATGGGGGCAGGGTCGGAATACACAGAGTATTCCAGCCTACCTCTGAATTCCACTGAACAGCTGCCCTCATGTGTTTTATCTTTATCTGGCTATACTGGCTAACACTGATTTGGGGCATTGCCATATAAAACAAGGTAGTGCTGAATCAAGTGTCTGTTGCTTTCAGAAACACATTTTTGTGTACTTTTAAACCTTAGTGTCTAGCATAATGAATCATAACTCTGTATGGGCTGTGACCATGCAAGTACCTGTATGATTGTATTTGAGGTATTCTGTGATCTGTGTTATTTGGATGACAAATCACTATTCTGCCTCTGTTGATTGTTGATTGATCTGACCGCAGGCATTTTCTTTTCAAAAGAAAATAAATGGATGCAGTTCTATTCATATACTTGAATGGACAGTTCTTCCTAAAATCTTGTAAGCAAATAAATAAATGTGGGACAATGCAGTAGCCTAACTCGGCATTGTTGCAAAGTCACATTGGTCCTGCATCATCTGGGTTTATTACCGGTATGCAATAATGGCCGACTCACTGTACTTTATCTTTATCTCTACAGAATGAGGCTGTAACCTACTGTTGGTCGTGGGATGGGTTTCTGTTTCTTCTTGGAACCAAGTTTCTTCATGGCCGCATAGTATTTCTTTTGATCCTCAGTCATGAAGAGGTCTTTATCTCCGTGAAGGGATAACCCAAAGAAATGTATAGTCATTATATGCAGTCAGTATTTAAAACGGAATTATGGGTGTAATGTACACAGCAACATGATATTGCTAGGTCTTCAAGGGTCCACCCGAACCAAAAACCTGAGGTTCTGTAATATCCCATAATCAATTGGATCTCGGAACGAATTTCAGAGGTCCATTAGGGTTCAGGTCCATCATTTCGGACCCATGAAGACCTCTAATTCCAAAATAATTAAATTCTTAATTCAAACAGTATATGGCACTCATCTTTTTCTTCTGCTGGTTGAAATTGTCAATTATGACACCGATGAAGAGATTTAGTGTGAAGAACGAGCCAAAGATGATGAAGATGACAAAGTACATGTACATGTAAAGGTTGATCTCATATGAAGGCTGCTCCCCCACCTAAAGTTAAAAGAAAAGTTGTCACTTTTGGGTAAATGTATTAATTTATGTATTAAGTAGCCGTTTAATAAGCGGGATAATGAAGCCACTGCCACTCCGCGTCGGTGGCTAATCACGCTGTCAGTGATTTATTTATCAACAATGACCACCTATTCATTATCCCTTGCATAATGTATAATCTATCAAATCCATTTTGATGTAAAATACACCAATATGCTGACAGATTTAAACACTCACCTCTCGCGAGTCCACAGCAGCGTACATTATATCCATCCAGCCTTTGAATGTTGACTGCAAATAAAAAACACATTTAAATGAAAATGTATAGATCTACACATGTAAATGTAACCAATGTATACTTTTGGAGTTACTAAATTGATACATTGAGGACTTACAGTAACTGTGTAGTAGGTCTATCTCAAGTTAAATTTTATTGTCATACATGAATTTGCTGTTTAGAACATAATAATAACAAGAAAGGGATGCTCCACAGAGTGAACATACATTGTGTTCAGCACAAGTATATATTGGTGAAAACAGTCTTCCTCACCACTTGAAGTAAAGATAGGTACCCCAATCCAACGTTGTCATAGTTGACCTTGACGTTGGTCCAGTGGGCCTGCTGTGTGGCCTCTTTGAGGGCCATGCAGTCACTGAAGTTGTTCACCTCACTCATGGGGAACAGCTCATCTGTCGTGGTGTTGACGCAGCGATAGAACTTTCCAGCAAACATGTTGACCCCCATGATGCTGAAGATGAGCCAGAAGATGAGACACACCAGCAGCACATTGAAGATGGAGGGAATGGCTCCAACGAGAGCTCCAACCACCACCTGCACAGCAGACAACAGTTTACATTTACCAGTAGTCAACTGTGTCCACAGGGTGGCACTACCTGAAGGGAGCTGCATACTGGGATAGAGTAGCATACTGGGAAAACCTAAATGTCCCACTTTTATCTAAAGTCCATAATTATTATTATCATTTGTATTCCTCCTTTTAAATTCACAAAGTTAATTCCCCTTTTCACAAAAATAAGAATGATTTCAACCAGAATTTGCAAAAGCCCAGTCATAACACTTGGAGCAAGTCATTAGTCAGTCATTATGGTGAATATTATTTTTTCAAAATGTAATATCTCTAATGCCCAATTTTCATATAGAATATAACCCCAAAGCCCCCCTACCACCTTCCTGTCTACCTATTGTACTATCAATAAAGGCATACAAATCACCACCTATAAAACTTTTAAAATAATAATAATTATTATTATTATGGTTATTATTATCTTGTTATATCTATGCTGTCGGGAAGAAACCACTTACCGGTGACTCCAAAATGTAAATTTTTCAGGAAATGAAAAATGTGCATTTTTCAGGAAATGAAAAATGTGCATTTTCAGGAAATGAAGAAAATCTTATATTTTGAAAACTTGTGACTTTATATAGGTATTGTCAATTACGTCCATGAGAGGGGGAGAGGTGGTGGAGTTCGCTGTTTTAGCAGACAGTTTGTTGAGGGTCCAATGGAGTTAAGAGGTTTTGTCCCAAGCGCTTTTTACTACTTTTCATTGAAACTTTGACAAAAACACAATTTTCTAAATAGATTATTATATCATACTGAAATGAATGGAATCCAATGACTCAAAAATCAAACAAATCATGGTTTGGTTTGGAAACTTTGATCGGTCAGCACTCAGCAGTAATGTCAACTTTGTATAGTATACATAAGTATACATTGTGAGCCATATTCAGTGACAACCATGGCCACCAGTTAACGGTCTGTTATGGTCTGTTCCTTCAAAACATCAAAGTGCCCTTACCTCAGCCAAATGTTATATTCCACCCAGCCAGGTGTAAGCATGCAGTCTGCAATCATGGTAAGGAAAAGCCAGTCGAGTTAGTATAATAATGCAATCATTGTTGGCATTTGTAGAACAACGTTAGGTATGCAGATTATACAAGTTTTATGGCACAGTACTCAGTAGTACTGTACTGTACAGTATGTGCATAATATTATATATATACATTTTGTTTTATAGCCAATTACTTACCCTCATTCCTTCAAATCTTGAAAGTGCTCGGAGTGGTCTCAGGGCCCTTAGGGTTCTGAGAGATTTGATTGGTCCTAGGTCAGAGTAGCCTATCCAGTTGGCAACCAAACTAATAATGGATATCTGTAGAAGAATGAAAAGAATGTCTTATTTAAGGGCTGTAAAGGTCTTTAAAATGAACTATACTCTGGCAGTGAACTATAGTTGCATGTCTCAGGAGGTAGAGGCTGCTTGGGAAAGCATCACGGTTCCATCCCCAGCTCCCCCATGGTTACTGTGCTTTCCTCCACTGTCTGTATGTGAATGTACAGTATGTGTACAGTATGTGTGATTGGGTGAATGTAATGCATGTGCCCCCCTTTTTGGGATGTTTTTTAACCTTATTGTATGCCTGTATGAGCTATGGGAATAATCTGAATTTCCCCTCGGGGATCAATAAAGTATCTATCTATCTATCTATCTATCTATCTATCTATCTATCTATCTATCTATCTATCTATCTATCTATCTATCTATATTTGAATAAATGTGCTATATAAATGCAGTAATGCACCATTTGCTATTTACCACTGGCCTCTACTGGTTGAAACCTTTAACCAGGTTGCATTGCTGGCAGCAGCACAATTGTGATGTAACAGTACAGTAACCATTTAACCACTGACACTTGAGGTATAACAGATGCTAACATCACGATTGGGTTGTGCTTGTGGCTAGGTGTGGCTAGCAGTGTAACCTATATGAAAGTTTCAATCATTATTCTACTACACGTGACTTGGGTTTAACTAAATATGTATACAAAATTCCATGCAAAACTGAAAGCATTTGTATTTAAACCAATGAACCAAGGTAAAGTTAAACAGTATTGTGTCAATTTTACATGAATGTGTGTAACAAAACCTCAGCATAAAAACTTACACCCACAATGAAGAAGTCCAACCAGCACCAGGCATTGGTGAAGTAAGTCTTGTAGCCATACGCCACCCACTTAAGGAGCATCTCAATGATAAAGACATAGGTGAAAATTTTATCTGCGTACTCAAGGATAATTTTGATAGTTCGCCGTCTCTCGATGTATATGTCTTCAAACGCCTGTGAAAGGTAGTAGATGTTAAAACAAATCTCAATGTATGGGAAAACAAAGTAATAAAAAGAATAATTGCTCATTACTGATTCATGATTCGCTGACAGCACTCACAAGAGCTCCGCTGCTGAGGAGGATCATGAAGATGATGAAAGTCTCAAAGTAGTCGTGCTCTACGATGGTGAAGCACGTCCGTCTGAGGTTCCACCATTTCTTGCCAGGACCCTGAGTGATGTCCGCAGTTAGACAAGGCCAGCGCCTCACGCAGTCTGAGGGGAGAGGGACGTTGTCCATATTAGTCGTTCGTTTCAATAAAAGTCTGTCCATAATGAGCTCAAAATCTCACATAACTATTAGGGCTGCAAATAACTGTTATTTTCATAATTACAATGTTCAACTATTTGATAAATGTATGTGATTAAATTAGACCACAAAATAACTGTAGATGAGGTAATAAAAGTACAAAATGGTGGTAAATGATCATCACAAGGCCTGGGCCGCAGCTGAGCAGTCCAGGCACCTAGGCCGGTAATCCAGCCTGACGGCGTGTCGCGGGTCGAGTCCCGAGCCCGTTGGCCTTTGCCGCATGTCTTCCCCCATCTCTCTCCCCCTTTCCTGTCTAATTACTGTACCCTATCAATAAAGGCAAAAACGCAAAAAAGAAAATATCTTAAAAAAAAGAAAAAAGTTATCCGAATCCAAACGAAATTGCTTAATACCCAGCAGTTAAATATTACTTTTTGATTTTGGAACACTGATAAGCATTCACGTTTGGTGAAATTATTGGAAACATTAACAACATTATCGGACATAATTACTTTCATCGATACATAAATCAAATAGTTTCAATAAAGCTTTTCACTCCTAATCACAATATTACCTAGCCCTGTTAACCACTCCCCCATGTGATTTCAAGGGGGAGTGGTTAACCAGGCTAAAAAATACCCATCAAGTATACAGAGTTATTACATTAATGCACAATTACTAAATTGTCATCTATGAGCGAGGGCATAAACAGACACTGTGATGGACAAAATAACTTCTGTCTGTTGTATTGTGGTTCTGCTCATACTGTCAGTGAAGCAGGACTCTGGTTCCACTGGCTCAGCCTCTTCCTCTTCCTCCGGCTCAGGTTCAGGCTCAGGTGGCTGGTAGTCCACTGTGCTACATACCGAAGAATCATCATCATCATCCAATGCAGCCATCAGCTAGAAAGAAAGAATGAAAGAAAGAAAGAAAGAAAGAACGGTCAAACAAATTAAAAATACTTAACGGCTTCTGCGCCAAATGAAAATTCTCTCACGTTTTCGTTGTCTCCTATAGCCGATTTATGCTTCTTTTGAAACATCTCACCACCACCAAAAGGCCGCAGCACGGCCTGCACGGAGGGTATGTACATCCGTGTACCATGACACATGGAATAAATGCATAGGGACCCTACGTAAAGTAACATCCAAATTTCAGAAACTCCCGGGTCCCGAGAGGGGCTAGGTTAATCTCAACTCCAGGTGCATTAGACGCTTCAATATAATTGTCCTTCAAAAGGACAGAATCAAGGAACAAACTTATGGCCCAGGCGGTGGCGTAACCGTCTGGGCACCCGACTGGTAATCCAGTCGCAGTGTGCCGCAGGTTCGACTCCCGAGCCCGACACGGCCTTTACTGCATGTCTTCCCCCATCTCTCTCCCGTTTCCTGTCAGCCTACTGTCTGTCCCTTCAAAAACCAATAAAAGGCGTAAGCTGCAAAAAAATATCTTAAAAAAAAAAAAAAAAAAGGAACAAACTTATTCTCATTAACAGCAAGGTGTCTAATGTGGAATACTATAAAACTAGCAGTGAAGTAGAGTAGGAAAGCGGAGAGGAAGACACTGTAGGCAGGGAAAGCATACCCACTAGCAAGGGTATGCTGTACCTGACTTGAACTCTGTGTCATACAGTATATTGTGATGTCCCTCTATACGATGTGGAGTTATTGTTTTATTTGACCTTTATTTCTGATGGTACGGTGTAGTGAGACAGGAAACAGTAGCTTATGGGAGTGACATGCAGCGAATGGTCCGTCCGGCCGGGAATTGAGCTATCGGGTCGCCCCAGTGTCACAGTTCAATTAATACTCCAAACTATCTCCTCTTGGCAGAGATAGTTTGGTCAGCGGACCAGGGTCATGTGGGCTAACTGGGTTACCTGACTGAAATTGACTAAAGTCATAGGAGTGGCTGATTTGGAGAAATGGGATTCAGCTGCTCACAAATAGCAGAGATGAATGCAGAAAAGGATACAAGCTGAGAAAAAGCCAGAAGGCTTGTTTCCATTGTGGTCCTTTTGGGGAAGGGATGTACTGTAAGAACTAAGAAGGCAACAACACAATAACAAAAAAGCAGACTGAACAATAAGAGACAAACATTACTAGGAAAAGGACAGCACTGGACATGAAAACTGACACAGAGGGTGAGGAATGCCAACGTTTGGATATCCGCAACTCTGAGAACCTAGTCTGAATTTTCATTTTGTTTCACTTCATTATCCAGAACATATTTTCTTAATGGGCGTGGCTAGCGATTCAGGGCTGGAGCCAGGCTACTGAGAACCTGGCAAGTAACTCACACATGACACCTCTGCCTGTATCTGATTTTCCACTCTGATTATGACCACCGCCAAATTGTGAAAGTTCGAATTCTGCAAGTTCTGAAAAATGGCGCAATATGTAGCCATTACAGATAAACACAGGGAACTGTATTGTTGTATTTTAAAACAAGAGAGACTATGACAGGCACAGAGAGGCACACTAACTACCGACTACTGGTAATACAATATGCTACTGGATAATCCGCCATAGTGGGAAACATGGGTATGGGGAGGGGTGAGCAGCAAGGGAGGATCTCCTGAGGTGTTTCAACAGATCAGGGGGCAGCTTGGTGTGGGGAGCTTGAAATCCTAGTAGGAGCTTAGAGTCTGGGTAATCTTTGACAACATGCTTTAGGAAGGAGGGGAAAGTGCAAAAGCATGTGTACAAACTGGTAGTGTTATCTTCCAGTGAAACCTTCATTCAGCATAGCTACTATTATTTTCGGATAAAGAAAACATATTGCCATATTCCATTCAGCTGCTGCTTTGAAATAGAATTTCATTGAGTTGTCATCACATACTGTATTGTATGACACTAGAATTTCGCGGGCCTTCGGCCCGCTCATCCCAGAGTTGCGTTGCCCCGCGTTGCGATACAGAAGTCCACAGATACAGAAGTGCACAGTGACACGCGTTGTATGCAGCTGTTTTGTGTTGCAGCGCACGTGTAGTGTTGTTGTTGTTATCCATATATGCGCCTCGGTTCGTCCCGTTTGTTCCACGCCAGGTGTCGACGCAGTCGTTGGCGCAAATTTCTTATTATTTTAACTGTGTATGTAATCGCGGCTAGTAGCACACATTTTTTTTTAGGAGCACGATGAAAAGTTATGAAATAATGTGTTTGAGGGCCCTCCTATATACAGCTTTAGTCCCCACACGTCTCAATATTTGCCATTGACAAAGAACAGAGAAATTAGGTCGAAATGCCGCTAAATATGACGTAAATTAAAATGTATTATATATATATATGTTTTTAATTGAATGTAAATACTTTACTTATAAAAAAACCTGGCAACCCGCACCCCGCGGTCATTTTCCGCTAACCGGAGCGGTGCTCCCTAGCCTGCTGGAGGGGTTCACATCATCCCATCATCCCATGCACCCTCGAGAGGAAAAAGAAGGAAAATAAATGCAGCCTTGAGCCTACCTGCCAATGTGGTGTTGTGGAGCTTGTTCACCTCCTCCTCCTCCTTTTCTCCCCAAATTGCCAATCCCAATAAATGCAAAAGTTGCCTAGTGTGAATACTTCCACAGCCTAATTACTAAAGGATAAACTATCAGTCTTCTCCGAAATCGGTCAATGTTTGTCAACTCAGCACGTGTTGACAACGCATAGTAAACAGAAGGAATACTGGACAACTCACCCCGGTGCCTGCCCGTTTTTCCTCCCGGAATTTTCCCCAGTGAGGGGGATAACTTTGTAATATGCTATTGGCTGTTTGTATTCTTTTTGGAAAAATATAAAAAGATACTCCTGTGGAAAGGCTATATTATTTTACTTATATTGACCCTATAAACAATTTAGTATTATTTAGTATATGTAAGGTTTTTCCCACTCAAATGGTACCTCGTCAGATAATACCCACATAGCCTACAACAACTTCTGTGAACAGACTTCACTGTAGTAGCTTTTCATAAATATATTTGTACTTCGGCTGTCTGCTGTCGTGAATGTTTATAGTTAGAGAAACACACAAAATCTGCTCTAGAAACACACAAAATCTGCTCTCCCACCGACGTCATGTGTCCGTTTATCTCCAGCCGTACAGACTCCATTTGACGCGTCTTATCTACTTTAATACCCACATAGCCTACAACAACTTCTGTGAACAGACTTCACTGTAGTAGCTTTTCATAAATATATTTGTACTTAGGCTGTCTGCTGTCGTGAATGTTTATAGTTAGAGAAATTCAAAGTCCAGCCGTCTGCTGTCCAGCCTCTCCCACCCCTCACTGGGGAAAATTCCGGGAGGAAAACGGAAAAGGGGTGAGTTGTCTTGTTACCAACAGAAGCCGTGTGTGTGTCACACCAAAAGTGGTGACCTATAGAATCCTGTACATAGAAGCATCACGCAATCGTCTCCCTCCCTGTGTGGGTCACGTGGTGGGCTGTGAGCAAATGGGAGAGGGAATGTAGTGTTGCCAGGTCCGCGTATTGTAAGCGAGTGGTAGTGTGTGTAAGTAGCGTGTTGAATGGCATTTTTTCTGTGCTTGTTTTCATAGACGTGGCAACAAATTAGGCGGGGGTGTCGGTGCTTGTGGCGTGTTTGTGTTTGTTATTGATATTGATATTGTTTGCGAGTGTGGACGGGAGCCGGCTTTAGTGGCAGTGCGATGACAATTTTTACGCGGCTGGTGTTGAGTGTGGCCGTGCGGCGCGACATGAGGAGATAGGGAACCAACGACGCGGAGGGTAAGTGTGTGACGTGTTAGTGTGTTTAGTGGGTTGTTGCAGTGTGTGTTGCAGTGTGTCAGTGACGTAGTAGCTGGTGCCTTTTGTTCCTGTCTTGGGGACACCTTTTCAAATGTATAATAGATGGCATATCGGACCCAAGCCACACTAAGGAATCAGGAAGCATGGTTTGTTGTTGCCTAATGCCTGCACATTTGGCATGCACTGTTCTATGCCATTCAATTAGATTCACGTAAAAAGGAATCTGGAGATAACATTGTACTTCATTGTACGTGGTTTGTAAACTTACATTTCTCTCTTGTCTACTCCTCTTACCTTGTGTTTTTCTTCTTTCTTGTTCTCCTCCTCTGACAATGCAGAGTTCTTCTCATCATCATCATCATCATTATCATCATCATCATCATCTTCATCCACGTTTTCAAAGTCTGACTCTCCCTGGGCGATCGGAACAGTGAGAACGAACTCCCCATCCACCACAAAATACCCTGAAGGCCTGCCTTCAACCAAATAGTTACATATCCCGTCCGCCATTTTTAAATTCTCACCAGTGTCCAAGTGGTTCATTTCAATGGCTTCTGTTTTTGGGTCCATGTCACCCGAGTTGTCCTCCTGTGTGTCTTTGGGCTTTTTGCCCAACAACTGTAGGACCAATCCAATGATGAAGGCTTTAGTCCAGTCGATGCCCCTGGTAATCCGACCGATGGCTATCTGAAGATTGTTCATTTCTCCATCTTCACCCCCTGCCGAAAGGTTGCTGAACGAGCTGAGCAACAAGGCCAGGAAAAGGTTCAATACCTGAAGGAAAAATACAGCACTGAGATGAGACGTTGGCAGCCACCATTTTACATTGATTGTCAATGTGTAAAAACTGCCCTGGCGAATACATTTTCATAGTTCTTGTGAATTAAATGACAAAGAAATTATTTTGAGATATAACATAAGATAGGCCATGCTTATTTGAAGAAGCATTAAGTATGCAAACTGATGATAACCGATGGCAGCTCAAAATTAATCTGCCCTGGTCTGCAGGTACATTTTCCAGCACAAAGATGATTGACAATTATACTAATCTTGAAGAGTAACTAGTAGTGTTCAACACATGAGAAGGTCAATACTAGACTATTCAACACTAGAAGGACACATATGCAATTGATTACTGACTGTTAAAAACGTAGTGGCGACTCCTCTGACAAAGTACAGGCCTGGATCTGCAAACAAACTTAAGAGTGGCTCATATACATAACGCATATCAAGTTGGCCGTGTGATGGGACATCAATAAATATTATGTTGTCTGCCGCCTGTTGCAGAGGTAGCTATCTTTAGTGTCTAAAACCTGTTAGTCCATTTCTCGGTTTCTATTTCCCAGGTTTAGAGGGAGATCACCATTACATGGGCCTGGGGCAGGCTGATCTCATGCATTCCCGTGTGAGAGCTGTGAATCAGTATGGGGCAGAGAGAAATGGCTGAGTCGGACAAAGACCAAGCCCCAGGAAGTGGCGAGGAGGGTGGGAGTTGGATGGGGAAGGAAGAAGAAAGAAAGGCATGATTCAATATTACGTGTCGGCGCCCCTCCTGTCGTGGTCTAAAACTATACTATAGTCTGCGGTTGTTGGAAAAACACTGGCGGCAGTGGGATACATAGTCTAGTGATCAGACCACTATACTAGGCGAGTTGGCTGGGAAAGTTGTTTTGGAGGTTGTATTTGAGGCTGAGAATTCGGGCGCCTAATCCTTTTTACTAGTAGTAAGGGAGGGGCAATGTGATTACCTCCCCATCAATTTGAGTTCATTCTGCTACCATATGGCCTTTCTGAAGACCCTCTGTCCCTCATGTTGCGAACTCTGCTGACTCAGCTTTCACTGCTGTGTTTGTTGAGTCTGTGGCAGCTTGCTCATTTAAACTTGATCTTAGCACATACACAAGGTCAGAACCACTGTGTGCTGGATTGAGTCACTTGATTTAAATAGTTGCCCCTCACTCATCAATCGCGTAATTTGCCTTGAAGACACCCCAGTGTGTGTCAGTTTGATTTGACTGTATTTTTATACGGTTAGGCATGTATCAGTTTTTTGATATTCAAACCAGCAGTTTAGTTTTGCTACCATGTTCTGAGAATGTGGCAAAGTTCAATGCAAAGTCTATGGAGAGAATCCAGATAAAAACAAAGCATGAAAGTTTTAAAAAGCTCTTTGCACTGTGTTCTAAAGTAGGCGTCGAGTAGGCACTCGATACTACACAAAAAACCTACAGTACGGAAGTAGCAAATATCGAGCAGAAACCTTGTATATCTATATTTCAACCTTTTACGTTTTTCCATAAATTAAAACACTACACTACTAGAGAGAGAGAGGGAGAGAGAGAGAGAGAGAGAGAGAGAGAGAGAGAGAGAGAGAGAGAGAGAGAGAGAGAGAGAGGGAGAGAGAGAGAGAGAGAGAGAGAGAGAGAGAGAGAGAGAGAGAGAGAGAGAGAAAACCAGCTGCATGATATTGAGGAATCCATAAAAACTAACAACTTCTGGGAAAACTGGAACAAATTAAACAAACAAAAACATGACGAGCTAACCACCCAAAATGTTTTCTCATGCCAATAAAGCTCCTTTGAATTGAGAGAGAGAGAGAGAGAGAGAGAGAGAGAGAGAGCGAGCGAGAGAGAGACCACGATCATTTGGCAGCACTTTTGTTAGCTCATCCATTTCCTTTTCATCTCTATAAATAAACCAACAGGAAGTGGTTTTGGCTCTCATCGTAAATATGAGACGGAAGTGATCAACTTAATCATCTGCTTGTCCTTGTCCTGTAGGGCCAAGATATGTCAGGGACAGTTCCAAATATTTGCTGTTTGCTGTTGCTTAATGTCAACTGAGACGCACACAGTTGGAGCAATAGAAATATAGTACGACGTTTATATTCAAAGCCTCTGCAGAAACTGCATGATGCAGGTCCTATAGCAATACTGTGCGTGTCATCAAGCCCTACAGCAAAGTCAATGGCTGTAAACACCAAACTACAGCATAGGCCTACTATTTTATTTCTATAGTATGACTTTAATTTTGCTGAATTCTGTAATTTGTTTATTCCTCTACATATCTGAATGAGTATTCTTTAACAGAGGTACGTTCACCTGCGTTTCATTGCAAAGCTCTCATGTATGTGTTTAATAAGACCATGTGTATTTAGAGTGCACTGTAAGGCGGTCCAGTGGAAACAGTTTTAACCCCATGTCCTTGGAGCCATTTAACTGGGGGGGGGGGGGGGGGGGGCAACCACACACTGCTAAGCCCCAGGCCCCCCCTCCATGATAACAAGATCCCCTGCAATTATAATGCTATAATCACTAATATTTAGCAAGGTTTGAGATAACAGTTTGCCAGCTTTACAACTTAACAGTAGGGACGACTGTTCAGATATCAGTGTTGAAAGGCTGAGGTCTTTAGAATACGCACATCCTTAAGCAATGTATCCTGATTAAGCACCGGCTATCTTTTTTAATACTCTGTCTAATACATTGTCCTATTTATAGTACCTCAAGTATTCAGCAATAACAGTCATGAAAGACAAGAAATGAAATGTTTTGCATTTGACCTATCGTGCGATACAGGTCAGCTCTGCAACTGTTTTTGTCACTATGTACTGGAAGAAATCATAGGCTCAGAGGTGTGATTAAAAGGGTGCCCTTTAACCACATAAACCCCATATGGTTGAGCGGAGTCACTCTGTATTTTTCACTGAAATAAAAGCTTCAGTGCGACGCGTTGTTTCAAAGTTTTCCCTCAGAATATGGATCCTGGGGTTAAAGTGGTTAAGATTTCGGACCAGATTATGAACAGTGGCTGAATATGGCTGCACTTACCACGAGGTTTCCAATGACCATGACCATCATGAACACGACCAGGCACATCCCGGCTCCAGCCACCTCCATGCAGTCCCACATGGTTTCAATCCACTCACCGCAGAGGATACGGAACACTATGAGGAACGAGTGGAAGAAGTCGTGCATATGCCACCGCGGCAACTCGCAGTCATCTGCGATCTTGCAGACGCATTCTTTGTAGCTTTTGCCGAAGAGCTGCATGCCCACGACGGCAAAGATGAACACGATGATGGCCAGCACCAACGTCAGGTTTCCCAGCGCTCCCACAGAGTTTCCGATGATCTTGATCAGCATGTTGAGTGTGGGCCAGGACTTGGCCAATTTGAAGACACGAAGCTATCTCCATCACAGCATGCAAAGAAACACAATGTTATGTCATTGTCTGATACTTCCTCATACATCATCATGCATTGGCAAAAATGGTCGATCTACACGTTTGTAGATCTGCTATTTTTGAAATAATAATAATATATAATATAATAATAATATAATATATAATATAATAATATAAGAATGCCCAAAATATAGCTTGGTTATAGCTCTTAATTCCAATTTGTTCAGTAACAGGGGTCTCTACAAATCTTTAGTAAACAGAAAATACATTTTGGAATACCAATTTTATCAGGAAAGAGAACTCATACAGCATACAGGATAAACAAGTGAAATTATTTGAGGGGGGGGAGCAGACAAAAGTTGAAGCTGATAAATGATCTGTGTGGGGTTGTTACCCCCCTTTTCTCTTTTAGGCAGCATTCAAGAGGATTGCCGTTTTCTTAAGTCTCCTGAACTTGAACGCAGCATTTTGCATTGAACTAATTTGTTTCGGAATCCATGTCGTGCACCACATTTTCCAGTGGATAAAGAGTGCTGGGTTGCGGCCCGAAAATAGCTGATCTACAAGCACTCAACACGTCGCGCTGCGATGCGTTGAGAGCTTGTAGATCTGCTATTTTCACTATTTTTGTCCAAAAGTGCCCTCTTACGGGATTTCAGACCCTCTCTAACACTCTCTGCACGTCCCTGGCTGGAGAGATGGGGAGATCCCCGTTACTGAACAAACACTCTATAAGCAATGATTACTATGGGAATATAGATGGAATAAAATAGGAACAAAAAGCAACTGTTGTAATGTGGTATGTTGTAAAGCAAATTTCCTATCTTTACCAGACGGAAGGACCGCAGCACAGACAAGCCCTGAACATTTGCCAAACACAACTCCACCAGACTGAGTGTGACAATGATGCTGTCAAAAATGTTCCAGCTGACTTGGAAGTAGTAGTAGGGATCCATGGCGATAAGCTTGATGAACATTTCCGCCGCAAAGATCCCAGTAAAAACCTAAAAGCAGGAAATACTTTTTCATTTACATAGAGCTGCACAGCAGAATCATTAGTGTTCATTTAATTGGTGGTAAGTGGTGCACCGTGCTACATATTCACCAGGTTCCCCACGGAGAGAACGTTTTCAAACTCGGGGGTCATAGGATAGTGTTCCATTGCCATGAAGAGGGTGTTGAGCACAATGCAAATGGTGATGCCCAAGTCGACGAAGGGGTCCATCACCACAAAGAGCACCCACTTTTTGAAGACGATCCAATGCACGCAGCAGTCCCACTTCAAGTAGGTCTCAGCAAACTTGTACCAGTTTGGATGACAGGGCCTCTGAGCCTCCGCCAGGTCTATACCTGGACAAGAGAAACACTTTTACAGATGAGGATATGAAACCCATGATACAGTAGAAAATGATCCATTATCTGTATAACAATTGAGATTGGAGTGGTTAGAGTGGCCTCGGAATTTCAATAACATTATCATATGGGACGAGAGGTGATATAAACATAGGAATCACATGTCTATTCAGAGATTTAAAGAAAAGAAAAGAAAAGATACAAACTTTTGGAAGGAAGAAACCATGTTTCATTGTTTTTATTGGGTAAAAGTGATATTATTTGTAGCATGGCATGGCCAGACGAATATCACTGCGTAGATAATATTAGTCTGAAACTTAGCAAAAAGTCTCACTTTGAATAGTGGGATCTGATTGGTCAGCGAACTGTAATTCAAACTGAGGAGTGCCAGACCAATGTCCCCAGGGATTTTATTTTCCTGTGGCAGATTTATCTGGTTTCCAGGCTATATTATTTGTGCTAATAACCAGCACAAATAGAAACGCTTTTTCCCCAATAAAAAACAGGTGTTATACAGAACAGCACAGTTCATTATCGTAATATTACATATATATATATAGTGGGTGACCATTAATTATTTATAAGCATACAGTGTACGATTTATACATATATAAAGTGCAATGTACCATTAAAATGAGTGCACCGTCTGTGCCAAGGCAGAGATTAACTGAAATAGCACCACGTTTAGCACCAAAGATACAGTAACCAACACAATGTGATGAAGGTCCCACACAGTTCCTCTGTATCAGCCTTGAATAACGGAGCGCACAATGTTGACAGCTGCACGATAAGCCAAGGAAGTACACCTCACATTATTGCATGGCCAGTTTGTACTGGCAACTAAGCCTGAAGTATTTCTACAATTACTTTAGGGACTTGACACTTTATCCAAGATGCTCATGCCTCGCTGCTCCATCACAAAGCTCTGAATAATAGCGTCAACACTCTTGGCTTGGCTGGCTATGTCGTACCTACAATCAAATCTGAGGCGGGGGAAAAAAGCCTTGTGTTCTTCGGGCCCTGATCTTGGAATGACCTACAAACCAGACTCAAACTTCCCCTAGTATTGTCATTTCCCAGACACTGCTCCTGCTTCGACGGAAATGTTTGCTCTAGTCCTATATTAGTTTATATTAGCAAACATTGTCATTTAGTCTTTATATCAGTTTTATTCATCATTCAGTCATCTTAGATATTCATGTTCTTTCCTTGAGCTTCCTAGGTAGTGGGTACTGTACTTACAAATGTTATTCATCTGTCCTAAATGTTGTCCTGTATTTGCTGGTACTGGCAGAGCCGTGTAACATTATTTGCCTCTTCTCTTGGCCAGTTTACACTTGTAAAAGAGACGTTAGTCTCAATGTGTTTTTTATTGGTTAAATAAAGAAAAGAATACTCGACTGGATAAAAACCAGACCTGTGAAGGCACATTTTTACACTCTCATGCAACAGAGGCTTTTATTCTGTACAAAGGTACTCATTAGCTGTCAAACGATCTGTATTGACCGTTTTTGCTTGTCTGTACCTTCAATGGCGGCCACAGAAAACACAGTCAGAGCACTAGCTCTTCTTTGTTTCAGACGTTGCCCCTCCACGTGAAGCATGCTGTGAACGGAGCCTAGTGACTCCTCCTTCAGTTCATCATCGGATGGAGGCTGAAAGAAATATGTTGAAAGGCAGTTACAGCCCATTTGGACAATGCTTAGCTCAGAACAGGTTAGATGGGAATAATTATCGTTTAAAAAAAATCAAACACTTGTGTGAAGTGAGGGGCGCTCCTATCATCATACATCATCATACGTACACCACATTCCGTGCTCAGCCAATCAAATCATTTCCGTGGTACAAACACACAAAGCTGGGCATAGGAGGGGCTTGAAGGGAAAAAAAAGGAAAGTATGAATATCTACAGGCCCAACTGGGTGCTTGCTATACTGTAGGTACATGAACAATAGTCAAATTGTTTCGGGTGCTCTTGATTTGAGTCTTCATTGGCCAGTCCGGGTGAATGTAAAGGTGAATGAGGTGCTCACAAAGAAACCCTTAGGACCTAAGGGTTACTTTGTGAGCACCTCATTCACCTTTACACACTATACAATAAAACAGTACATGTTAACTATATCCTTGACTCGTTGGTGTGCTTGGAGGTAACCTAAGGCTTAGGTTACCTCCAAGCACACCAACGAGTCAAGGATATAGTTAACATGTACTGTTTTATTGTATTCTAGGGAATAATAACATTACAGTTTTTAAGGTTAAAAGGCCATATAAAGGGCACTCGCAAACGTGTCATCTTTGCTGGTTCAAGGAGATGGTTGCTACGCGGTGGAAACCTCCTCACACATTAACATTTTGGCAATGGGCCTTAACCTTTTTAGATATTGTCTAGAGACATCTAGAGATGTCAATGGCAAGGATACATGGGGAAAAAGAAGAAAATGTTAATATTTGGTCTAACATTGCCGATATAATTAAGGATATGATCTAGTCCTTTTTTCCTATTTACACAGTGGTAAGAAATTTGGCATGGTATGCTTTTGGTGACATCGTTGGTCCTGGGAGGGAGGGGTGGGTGGGTGGATTTGTTTGTTTTTCTTTTTCTTTTACTATGTTTATACATATACCTGTATATATATATCCTGTATTTATTTATTTTCATTCATAATGCCAGAATACAATTGTTCTGTTTTTGTCATGAATACAATTGTTCTGTTTTTGTCATGAATAAAAAACAATTGATAACAAAAAAAAGCCATATAAAAAGGATGCTCTAACATTTGGCCATGGTTGCAACTCCATACGACTGCTTAAAGATAAATATTTCAAATATAAAATGTGAAACTGGGTACTTATTCATCTACTGTAGTTCTTAACTGTATTATTGTTATTTTATTGTCATTATTCTTTATTTAATATTTCACCTCAAAACCTTGGCATGCTCTAGCTCCAACATACTATCACCTGGAAAAAGCTCTATTCAGCCTTCAACATTATTTTCATCTCCTTCGGGAATAGCCAATAATACTTTATTGGCTTTTATTATATATTTTGAAATATGTACCTTTTTCTAACTTTATTTTAGGCTATACTGTAACGTCTGGGTCATGTCAGATGCTACAACTGCCGCAACAACAAACCAACTTGGGAGTTTGTGTCGTCTGTTGTTGCAGAGTTATAATATATCTACAGTAGAGGACGGACTGCCCCGCCCCAGCTATTCATTTCAAAGAAAGTTGGCGTTGGCGTTTGAAGCACCCAGGAGAAGGCTCTACTTCCACATTTGGGCACCCAAATGTGGAAGTCTTGAGCGCCAAGCAGGTGCACTAGGGTTTCAAACGGTAGACGCACGCACAGTAGCATTATAATGTGGAAGTATTGCTATTCCAGATTGGACCACGAGGCGGTGGCCCCTTCACTGTTCTATCTGGGGCTTGCTTTTTACATGGAACATCCTGTGTCTGACATCAAGAAAACCATTTCTCCAGGAACAGTATCCTCTTTATTCTCTTCAAAACTTTGGCACACTTTCACCTCAGACGTCAAGAAATCAAGCCCACACCGTTTCCTAGGAATCAACAGTACCTGCCTGTTTTTTTAATGGAAGTCAATGATACTCAAATGGGGTGGAAAGCGAAACCTTGCCTCTCACAGATATGTCATAGATGACTGAGATCATAGACTTGACCAAATATGGAGTTCCACCAAGCCTAGTGGAGATACACGTTCCACCCAGGCAACCTGTCAGTCTTTCCCTGACAATGTGGGTGGTGTGATGGAAATCAAAGGTCAGTCTTTCCAGGGAGAGAAAAGCCCAATTTCTCCTTTTATTATCATGTTCTTCACATTTTCTTCACAGCAAATAATACACTGAGGGCTAGTCCAGCCACACCCAGGCCAATTCCTCCGACGATTGCCATGCCGAACAAGCCATCCTTCTTCAAAGCCTCATCTATGCACTTCTCCAACTCCAAAGCCTGCTGGTTCATTGGCTCATTCCTCAGCAGAGTCCTGATGAACTTTGAGGCCTTTTCATACTTCTTTAGCCTGTAGTTGGCAACTGACAGGTAGAATAGGATGTCTCTGGAGTCATCCTTCATTCCATTCTGAAACAGCTCATGCAACAGGTCGATTCCCTTCTTGATGTGATCGGATTTGCTCCCAATTAGACAACAGGCATATTTGAACGTGGTGTCATTGGACACAGAGCCTTTCACCAACTCAGCATTGTAATTGTTCTCAACTTGTAAAAGATCCTCATAGGCTACCACATCCCCTATAACAGCCTCCATGTTTCTGGAAACATGACCAGGTCTTTCTAGTTTTATATTAGCTAATCTATGACGTCAGTCATCTGTGACGTCATATAGGACGAAAACATACCGGGAATCGACAGCCCCAGCATTCAGCGGGGGATATAGAAATGTACCGTATGGAATTGTGGCTCCCTTGTGCGTATTCTTTTTGTGACGTTTGTTACACAATAGAGATGTATTTCTCTAGATTACCGGTAAATAATGTAGTGTACTATGCTTTTAAATACTAGTTCTCTCTTAAAGGAGTTTTTAGTTTTAGTGGCCCCTCCTATATACAGCTTTTGTCCCCTCACGTCTCATATTTGCCATTGACAATGAAAGGAAAAAATTAAGGTCATATGTGCCTCAAATATGACGTAACACAAACACAAACATTAAATGCCATTGACAATGAAGGGAAAATTTACGTCATATGTAGACGAGCAAATCGGCTAACCAATCACATAAATTCAGTTGTTCATGAGATGATGTATGATGATGTATAATGATAAGAGGTAGTTTAGACCAGGGGTTATCAACCTGTGGGTCGCGACCCCTCCGGGGGGGTCGCCAAATTATTTTGGGGGGTCCCCAATTATTTTTTTTTAAAGTGCGAGTTTACACAGTACACATAGTACATGCATAAACTTTCCTTAATGATTATATCTGCAGGTTTCAGTATTCATTTATGATATATTTTCTCTATTATTAAGGAGAAATAGTTTTTGCAGTCCGTTTGTATTGGGGGTGGGGAGAGGGCCCGCAGGGGTCACGAGCCATGGCCAAAGCATTTCCGGGGGTCCCCAGCCAAAAACGTTGAGAACCCCTGGTTTAGACTAGTCATTAGTCCTACAACCTATCTCAAACCCTCACCCTAAGCCTAACCTGCCATGGGGCAGCACACCTAAACCTAACCTTAACCCTCTCCCAACCCTTAACGCAACCCTCGCCAACATTATGTCTAACCAATGCTATGTCTAACCAAAGGATGCCTCCCGATAAGAGCGCCCATACGGGTGTGATTTAAAAAAAATGTTTTATAGCATTTATTACGTATTGTGATTTTTTGTTGTCTTTTAACCACTGCACAAAAGAAGTTTCCGAAAGAAAAAATATAGTAATTTGAAGTTGAAGTAGGTAGTATTCTCAAAATAATCCAGGTGCAAAATAAAGCCATCTGCAAAACAAAATATTTTTTTTATATGGCAGGAAGGTGACAGACTAACCTCTTCCAGGTTCATGGTGGGCGATCTGATGATCAGGCGCGGTATGACCCTCTTGCTGCAGTCCTTGGTATCTTCATCATCCTCTCCAAAGCTCCTCTCATCGTCAGCCGTGTGATGGCTGAGGGTCTTCTTACTGGTAAGAGTTGCCCGGCTCCCAGATACTTGGCCCTGTCAAATTACATACGGTACCTCTCTTACATTCTTACTTCCAGTCTCAATTCCAACTGTTCTACTATGAACGATAACAAGCTACATCTGATAAGCACAGAGAAGCAGTTTGTTGTCCAACAACAGATAAGTCTCATCTCTTGGCAATATCAGCACTCTGTGTCAACCTCATGAGTCATTACCAAGAAACGTTCCTGTGTCTTTGCACTTAGTTTTGTTTCCTTGCTGCATATAAGGATGTAGTACCTGCTCCTGGTTCTTCAGCTGTTCCAACAACCGTTGGTACTCTTCCTCTTTCTCCCTGGCCTCTCTCAGCGTTGTCTCGTTCTGCTCATCATAAGCCATGGCTACCACAGCCAGGATGAGGTTGATGATATAGAAGGAGCCCAGAAAGATGATCACCACAAAGAAGATCATGTATGTCTTTCCAGCTGCCCGGAGGATCTGAGTTTTTAAAGAAAACATAGCCAGGAAAACTGAGGAGGTCTAAGGTAATATTCTGAAAAGGCATTCCTGAACCAGCAGTATCAAAATATGATGCCTTGGAAGTGAGAACCGGTTACAGTATAATACATGAACAGTTCAGGTAAAATGTTAAAATGGTTGTGTTTAGGCAATATTATCGAGATGTTTTTTTAAAGTTTAAGTATGGGTTTGGTGTGTGGTTATAACTATAAGCTCAGGGTAAGGATCTGGGAGGACGGGTCGCCAATGACACTGTGTAACCTCCAAACTTCTTGTAGAAATATGCTGTACGGTTTCAGGAGCCACAACCTTTTGATATGAATAAGAGCATAAGAGCAAATGACCACAAAAGTAGAAAACAAATGAAAGAAGTGCCAACCAGCTGAAAGACGTTTTCCCAATAATCCTGAGTCATGAGTCTGAAGAGGGCGAGGAAGGCCCAGCCAAAAGAGTCGAAGCTGGTGTAGCCATAATTGGGGTTCCGTCCAGCCTTCATGCATGTGAATCCTTCTGGGCACTTTCTATCAACATTGTAGGGGTGAAGATTCAGTTTGCACATCAACCATCCCTACTCACTCACGCATCACCAAGCTCTCCATTTCTTAACCTCAAACATTAACAATGTATTTTAATAGAACATTTATAAAAAATATAATTTATGTAAGGACACAAAGGGAGGATGTCTGCAGAATTGCAGATATCACTAAAATGTGATATTCAAAACCTGCAGTACAATTGAAATAAAATAACATACCCAGCATCGGAGCTGTTTCCACAAAGAAGCGCATCCAAACTGCCTTCCAAAAAATAGTAATTTTCTACAACCAAAAGAGAAGATAAGCTTAATTAAATCCATTATGTAATTGCCAAAAATAAATAAATAAAAGCACATGATGTAGCCTATCCTTTTAAACTTACCGCTATTGTCAATGTATTCCCCAAAATCAAAAGT
Organism: Electrona antarctica; assembly: GCF_951216825.1. Lineage (NCBI taxonomy): Eukaryota > Metazoa > Chordata > Actinopteri > Myctophiformes > Myctophidae > Electrona > Electrona antarctica. The sequence continues at coordinate 19,490,572 of NC_136805.1, forward strand.
GCTGTTGGAATATGTGGTATTATTGAAATCCATTGTATTGTTGAACGCCATGGTGTCATTGAGGATGAAGGTGGAGTTTGTTGTTTCATGTGTTGAGATGGGCCATCGAACACACTTGTGCTTTAGGTTTCCCATGAAAAGCTGAAGGCCAATGAGGGCAAAGACCGCAAGGGCAAATACAGTAAGAATCATCACATCCACCATTTTCTTCACTGACTGGACCAAGGCACCCACAATGGTTTTCAAACCTGCAAAAAAAACAATTGAAACTGCTTTAAAAACCAAATGGTTTTAATTTAGAACATCCAATGCCAAGTGCACAATTAACAACGAATAACACATGGGAGGATTCTACATCTTATTACAAAAATAAATAAATCATATTACAAAATTATACAACAATTTAAATATTTACCAGCTCATGAATACTTACCAGGAATCACAGTGATTGTTTTAAGGGCTCGAAGTACACGAAATGTCCTGAGGGCTGATACATTGCCAAGGTCGACAAACTCAGTAAGGTACCTGAGGATAGACATCCACAAGAGATCCAAGCCATTAGTCAGAGGAAGCATAGGTAATTAGGTATTGTAAATAGGCTGTGTGCAAGGTCTGAGTAATTGCTGAGGAGAACCAAGCAAGAAAGACAGTGTGTGACTGACTTTAATTATATGTAGGTTAAATTAGAAATAGACTTTGGTTTCACTGTATAAACAATCAGTTTTGGATCTGTACCCATCTTTTATTTTAAATATGCTTGAGAGGTCTGGCATGTGTGATGATAATAAACTATTTGAATAACTTTAAACATGCAGTGCTTGATAAACATATAAGCTCTGCATCATACACATGGGTTAAATTCCAAGATAAGAAAAACAGCATTATAAGTTCAAACCGATATGAGAGGTTGGAGAACCTGTCAGTGTGCCTTAATACTTACGCCATGCTGATCACCATGAAATCCAGCCAATTCCATGGATCTCGAAGGAATGTAAAAGACCCAATACAGAAACCTCTCGACAACACTTTGATTGTTGCCTCAAAGGTATATATACCAGTAAAAACATACCTGGAGAAACAGTTAACCATCAGTTCAACAATGTCAAGTAAAACACAAGTACAAAGTAAAATTGAGCACGCGCACGCGCACACACACACACACACACACACACACACACACACACACACACACACACACACACACACACACACACACACACACACACACACACACACACACACACACACACACACACACACACACACACACACACACACACACACAGTATACTCACTCAGCAGTCTTACTCCATGCTGGTGGATTGCTCATCGTCATAAATACACAGTTCGACATTATAGTTAACATTATGAACATGCTAAATAATTTGATTCGGGGTTAAGGAAAATGTTTCACTTATCGTTCAACAGAAATGTCTTCTAACTGGATCTTTATCATTTCCCATCCATGGCACCGCACCACACGGCACATCACACATCATATTGTCAAACAATGTCAAGCTGGCTGCAAAATTGTCCACCAGGTACTGCAAATGCCAAATGTGCCTATACTACACCTCTATGTTGCCTTGTTATGTTAATGTTGATCCAGAACAGTTTTGTAAATATATAATATCATAGTCATAGCGATTGAACAACAATGAACATTCTAAAAAAGATTAGAACCTCTTATCACCAGCCCCCTTATCATTGCCACTGCCCACTCAATTAATACATAATAATAATAAATCACAGAGAAAGATTGTTTTAAGGCAAGAAAAAACAATGACTATAATAACATTAAGCTTGGAGCAACTCATTAAAACAAAGAAGATATGGATGTGACTAGTTAATTTCTTGGGATTGTGACCTTTGAGAACTATGAACATTATTCATAGTTAATTTACACCCTGCCCAAGATTAATTTGTGGTAGCTCTTGTAAAGTGTGAACTTGGAGAGCACGGTACTTCTGATTAATCCCTCACCCCACCCTTTGCTTTGCATAAGAAGTAAGAACACAGTAAAAAAAGGATATGAATGTATGAGAATTTTAATGGATCCTCTTCTAACTAAATTAAACGGGGTCAGGCAGTAGCAAGCCGATTCAGCGTTGAACCTGTAGATTGTGTTTCCTTTCGTGACCACAATGAATGTCTGAAAAACACAAAGAGACATACAGTATGTGCTTGCACTCATGTAATTTAGCTATCAAAATAAAAATGTTATGTTACAATAAATTATTGATAATCAATCACCTTGAAATACTATACTGGTTCTTTTGACCCCTTTTCCACCGGTTCAGTTATTTTTGGTTTTTAGTCCATGAGCCAGATCTCCAAAATTGGTGGGCAAACTATACCCTATATTAAATTGTTTATAGGATCAATACAAGTAAATTAATACATGATAACCCTTCCACAGTAGTAGCCTTTTCATATTATTTTGCATATTTTCCTACATAATGCCTCATTTACATATTTAAAAATTTAAAATGTGTAATACAATAAATCATTGTCTTTGTGTAAGTACTTAATTGGAGAAGTTTCATGGTGATAACAATCTAATATACGTATGGTTTTGCCCACTCAATTCATAATTAACATTTCAATGTTGGAACTCTGGCTCATGGACTAAGAACCAAAAAGAACTGAACCGGTTCCCATTGGGAACCAACCGGTGGAAAAGGGGCCTTTACTGTGAGACATGCATGTCAGTTATGCCAGCGGTTCCCAAACCATTCCATGCCAAGGACCCACAAATAGCCATAGCCTCTGTCTGCGGCCCCCATATTGTGAAATGGCTAAAGAAAAAAAACATGAAAATAGCTAAAGTAGCCAATCTATACGCTAATTACATGTCCAGAATTGGGTTGAAAGTGGAATTTATTTAATTTAAATGTAATTTATAATTAATTAATTCATTAATTCATTCATTCATTCATTCATTCATTCATTCATTCTTCTCTTTTCCTATTGTCAGGCAGTAAAGAATAGCAAGCTAGTTGTGCACAAAAATGTGCACTGTGTCCATGTGTTTGAACTGGGGTTTCGTTGTCTATCTGTGTCTGTAGATGGGTAGTGCTTCATGTCTCTCAGGCGTTGCCACCTCAAGTCCTGTAAAATCCTCTAAACACCTGATCGATGACAAAAGATAAATACATGTAGGTAGTCCTATTATAATTGGCTTACGGGAAGACAGACAGACGGACGGACCTCTGAAATCACACTTATGTCAGCCATAACCATATAAGGAATTCCCAATGCAGCTACGCTCAAATATGGAGTGTGTTGTCCAGCGTGATCTAGTATGAGAGTGACGACACTAGCGTTGACTCCCATTGTAACAATGGAACGCGGAAATGCTCATTCTATCTCAATGGGATAGTTCCGCACCACGCTTTGCGGCGAGATCAAAGCGTGTCGCCACTCTCTTCTTCTACGGCTCTGGTGTTGTCTAACAACCTCAATGTGTTTTGATGGCATGGCATCAGGCGCAAACAAATCAGTCAGCTCCCTATGGGCACACAAGGGGCATGACCATATCTGGGCATAAAAGGGACATGGACTGACAGATCTCCATGTGAGCATAAAAGGGACACAGGTAGACAGACAGAAACAGACATCTCCATATATGGGCGCAAAAGGGACACAAAAGGGAGACTGACAGGTGCAACAGGTACTCTGATAAAGCCCCCACACTATGACTCAGATAATTTGGTTGGATTGGCGTTGCAACGTAGGTGTGAGGGCCGCATAACAACCAAAATCTAGAGAACAATCCAGGAAACGGGTGGCAACCTTACCTTTAGACTTAGGCTATCAATATATTCTTGTGCTATGTACCTCTACCATAATATGTGATAATATAATACCTCAGATTTATATAGCACTTTTCTAAGTACTAAAAGTTGCTAAGTTGTGATCATTTAAGATCACAGGAACATATTGTCCAAGAGCTACGTGTCCTTACTATTATCGTTTGTAATGTTGGTGAAGCAATGGAAACCAAACTGTATAATTAAGCCTCAGCCAAATATGAACAAATAATGTAGATGTAAACTAGGAGGTGTTGGTGTCCAGCTGGGGACTGACTTTCTGTGCTTTATAGAAGGGGTCTAGGTCCTCCAGGGGTGTGTTGAGCAGCTCCGGGGGAGGGTCTCCATAGATCATGGGCAGACCTTTGCCCGCCTCCAGACCACTTTTTGGGGCCTCCGGCTCCTCCTTGTCATGGTCACCTACTTCTGCTGCCCCTTTCCTTTCTTCCGCGAGCCTTTCGATCTCCGCCAGTGATTCCGGGGTGAAGCGGCGGAAAGCGGTGCCTGGAGCGAGCAGCAGGGTGGCCATCTTCGCATTGCGAAGGGATAGCACCACACCGGGGTCTCTCTAGAGGGCACTGGAGAGAGAGAGAGAGAGAGAGAGAGAGAGAGAGAGAAAGAGAGACAGACAGAGAGAGACAGAGCGAGATGGATAGGAGAATTGACTATTTTTGACTATATTTGAACTATTTTAAAAGGTTTTTCAAAATAGTAAAAAATGGCAAATAAGTCTAGGGCGGTGCAAGATATAGCCCTAAGAATTTGGAGAATGGTCTGAGGTAATGTAAAGTATACATGATTTTAACATGGTACATCATTGTCAGACCAAAATGTAGTGCGGTTTCCAAATAGAACGACCTATGGTTATCTACACTAATAAATGGTGTCCAGAATATAGCTCGGGGTTGTCACCTATTAAGATATTAAGAACCAAATAATATACAGTATGTCTAACGGTCAATCTAATAACAATATCACAAGTGTCCTTTTCTTCCAGGTATAAGGTATTCAGTATTTTAGCTGTGACGTGAGCGCCCCCTCCTGAGATACATCCGGGTCCTACTTTGTGTCGCTTTTGTGTCCCCATAGAGTTATACTGTGACGCTCCGTCGGACTAAATCTGAGACGAAAACAACCACGAAAGTCTAATTTCCTTTCCTTTTCAGTCTTCACTTGATACTATCAATAAAGGCAGAAAAGCCAAAAAAACTAATCTTAAAAAAGAAAAAAAAAAAAGCTGCCAGTGTTATCTACCTGGAAATACGGTACATTTTTGGTAGTGGTGATGTCATGATGATTTGATCTATAATATCATGACATCTACTTGTCAATCAATCTTCCACACAGGGTTATAATTACTGTGAACCAGAGTTACGTCAGACTATAGTAATTGCCCAACATTATTCTTTGTAGTTCATATAATGCTTGACATTAGAGAGTGGTGCTATATCTTGAATGTAAACAAATGTGGTAGTACTAGTAAGCATTCTCAATCTCATTTCAGAGCTAAACAGTACACAAGAATATCATAAAACATCTGAGGCAAGAAATAAGCAATGCAGCAACAGACACTTGACTCAGCTCTGTATTTCATCTGTTTTACTTTGTAGTTGAACATGACCAGGCGACTGAGGCGAGTTCTTCTTTAGACCTTTATCAGTACAGACAATCTGTAATGATTGTCTGTCTTGATGAAGGTCTAAGCGACCGAAACCTCGACCTAATAAAGAGCAACATTTTGGCAAGTGTCTGACAGTTTGCGGGACCTTTTCTTTGTTTTTCAAAGATACCCTTTTTAACAATACAGAAATTAAAAGGCAAAGCTCGTCTTTAAGTGCCATGCGTAAAGAATGTGTAATCAAAGTACATTTCCCTGAGGCAGATGCTACAGAGTACAGTTGCACAACCTATGGTTCAAGGGCCATAGGCTGATTTGAAAAATGTGGGGTGGATGCTCTTCCTTGGCCTACAGGGAGTGCGAGTGCAAAGTTTCATGCCAATCGGTCTGGCTGTGCCTGAGATTAGCTGTTCACAGACACACAAACATTCAGAGTCAGACGGACAGGGGTGATTAACATAATCTCTGCCTCCTGGCCGCTCCGGCAGCACAGTAGTAGTGTTATGGGAACAATGTAATGTTGTGATGTAAGCATAGATGACAGGAGTTAAAGGATGTAGGATAGGCCTACGACCTACATAACATAACAGGCCTCCTATGAAGCAGCAGTGAATCAGCAGGTAGAGTGGCCCCCTGGAAAACGGAAGGTTCCTGGTTCGATTGGCGGCTCCTGCTGAGTCCGTTTTGAAGTGTCCTTGAGCAAGACACTAACCCTTAACTGCTCCCAGTGAGCAAGTTGGTGACTTGCATGGTTTCATCTGCTGTGAATGTTATGCACTTTGTATAAAGGTGCTATTAATGCACTGTTTGCATTTACTTACTATATAATGTCTACAGTTTGTAGAAGTGATATAGTCAAATGATAATTTAGACATTTAGAAAAAGTTGATCCAGCCAATACTGACAACCACCCACACACACATGCAGGCCATCCACATCCAGCCCAGCCACCCCACCCTAGTGGCAGCCACATCATGTACAGACACCTACACAGGGCAGGCATTATAAAAACATTACAAGTCAGTGGCATGCAAACATCTTCTCAATGGATATGAGCAGGCCATAAACCCTGGCATTAAGTGATTAATACAGGTATGTATTGGAATTGCACTGGAAGCACTGCATATGCACATGGTAACATGAGAGTATGTGAGATATAGAATTTGTGCCATGTCTGTGTTTATGTCTGTGAGCATGTTTGAGTGTCATTAACCACCGTCGGCTTAGCTGCCTTGTTCTATGTCCAGGTCCCCAACCCCAAACCGCAAGCTCCGCCCTATATGCCTCACCCGCTACCCTGAGAGCAGGATGAAGGTGACTGACCCACATAAAAGTGTCAAGGTAATGAGAAAGTGACAAGCCACACTTGGGAGCAGTGCTGGAGCTCCAAACAGGGTACTTTCCCACAGAACCAAAGGGACCCTAACATTACTCGTGTACATCAGATTACACATATTAGCTTAGCAGACGCTACATGCCCATGTCAAGTTGCACTGCTTCCTTCCAAGCGGCCTCTATCAATGCGTTTAGCAACTAGACAGGAGCAGCTAAGGTTAGGGGTTTCGATGTCATGTTCAGAAGAGATTGATTCCCTTGTTTCTCTTTGTCTGCAATCTACCATTACGTGTAACTAATAAATTATCATGTCATTTCAACCAGACAGACCTTGGATGTCATTGATATCTAAAAGTATATAATCTCACTTATTCATTTCGAGAACTATTTTAAACTGCAATCATCGCGTAAAAGGTTGTTGCTGTTTGTGTAATAAACAACTTATTTAATGTACTATAATTCTCAGTCTTTTTTGGCATTTTTTGCCATTTGGGTTTGTACGCATTTTCTCTATTCCCATTCTGATACCAGCTGGTCACGGATTTGTACCCTGGTCCTTCTCGACTTCACAGTATGTTTAGTATTAACGATTTTTAAAATCAATTTGATTAGGCCTGGGCCGTAGCTCAGCGGTCCAGGCACCTTGGCCGGTAGCCCGAGTCTGGCAGTGTGCCGCGGGTTCGACTCCCGATCCCCAACGGCCTTTACTGCATGTCACTCAGCCTACTGTCTGTCCCTCTATAAAAAATATAAAATAAAGGCGAAAGCCGCAAAAAATAATCCTTCAGTGAATATTATTTGATGAGAAGACTATGACTAAGGGATAACAATATTCTAACTCGAAAGAGTTAACTGAACACAAATTCCACCTGCTGTTGACAACTTGACACATGTCGTCACAGATATGACAGACAGCGGTACTGATGTCTTAATTTGGAGGATTATGTAGTGGGAACACTGGGAAGACTGCCTGTGTTCCCACAGATGTGGGAACTTGCAGAGGGAACTTTCCAAGGCATAATGCACAGACTGATGCACGTGACGCCACAGATTAAACATGCATCAATACAGAGATACGCACACGCAAAACAACCCAACTTACAGATAATAATTACACATCTTCACACATATGAGGACACGCACACACTCGCACAGATACGATAGCTCCCCAGCTGCTACGGGCAATCAAGGCGAGGCCTCGGGTTACAGAGGGCCGATGACTCTGCTCATTCCATCTTGGCTGAGCCCTGACTTTCTGCTTCACATCCCTCCGATAAACAGGCCAGCATGCCAAACGCACTTACTGTGGCTAACTCACCGTTCTACCATCTATTTTACAAGGCTCCCTAATATGCAGAGTTTCCACCTCAGCACCCTGCCTCCCTTTTTATTTTGAAATGTCGCTAGAGGATAGTCCCTTGAGGTGCAGCAACTCGTTTTCAAGGGGGTGCCATGTTCTAAACAACACCAATACCGCTAGTCTAAACCACGTTTCAGACGTCATCATTCCCACCATCACTAAGACTGGCAATAGCAACCCCCAAAACAAAAGCGCGAGCACGCACGCACGCACGCGCACACGCACACACGCACACACACACACACACACACACAGTTTTGTGTATATAAAAATCACACGTGTGAAGTGAGGGGCGCTAGTATATTAAAGTCTAACTTATGTTGATTAGGTGATGTAATGGTGATGTAAAACAAACGGTTTAACGCCATTAACAATAAAGAGACAATATGACGTAAATGGCATATTATGATTCCCTTCATTGTCATTGAACTAAAGACAAACATTAAACCTGTGTATAGGAGGGGCTAGCGCCCCTCAAAATATTATATATAATATATATAGTGACCCAGACATCCAGACCAGGTAGTCATTCTGTTCACTCTCGATCCCGCATCCCCCTCATCATCCCATTTCATGGCCTCCATTCTGGGAGTCAAGGGGCCTCAGTGGGCTCACTAGGCTTAAAATACACTAGACGATGATGGATTTGTTTCATCATGGCCCACAGGAAACTTTTCCTGATTACATTGTCACGTCATTAATTGTGAGAACACGAAAACCCATCCCTTAAAAAGCAGGGGCCGTGTTTCGGAAAGCTTGTCAATCTTGACAATGGGAGAAAACTCTTATAATAAGCTGGAGAGGGCTTGAATTGATGGTGCCTTGTTTTTTCAATTTAGTGAATAATGCATTTTGGCACCATTTTAACATTTGTATGTTTGAGACAAAATGTTGAAACCCTAAACTTAGTGATATTGAATTTCTATTAAAATAGACAAACTGGGATCACGCTCATGATGGAATACGTTTAACTACAACTATTTATTTCAGGTAAATATAGAGCCCTTAGCCCTATCTCAATTTCACATTCATTGCCCACAAGCAAGTAGACACTAACTATTTCTGTACCATCTGAAGAAATAAATGAACACAGGATTTCATTATCTCCACCAGGCAGAAGCTAGCTTGTGTGTTTGTCTGTCTGCATCATCTTGCAACTACTAGACTGATAGTGATCAGTTTCAAATTTTTTGTGCATTTGATACTGGCATACTTGCCAGTTTCCCAAGGAACTTAGTCCCTGAATATTTAATATTCAAAAGCTCTATAAACTAAACCAAAAAAACCTTTTTCTTTATTTAATAGCAGCCAGGAGAATGAGACATCAAAATGGAGGGGCTTGAGCCCCTGCCCTTTTGCCTCAAAGTACCCTTTCCCTAAAAATAAAAAGTCCTGCCCTATATCCAAGGCCCTGGGCCATGGATATTGGGCAGGATTATTTTTTCCGGGCCCAGGGGGCCAATAAGAGCTTACCGGTATGTGGGGGGGCAATAAGGGCCAATTGGTCCTTCAAGACGAACATTTGACAAGTAATAATAATTCCACTATCATAATTATTATTTATAATTTTAATGTGCTGGCTGCCATCAGTCAGTTTTAGTTTCACTTTTCACCTGATGCAGAGATGTCAAGTGCCCTGACTGCCCTACCACCATGTTGTCATGACCTCGTTAATTAACAACCTTTGAGAGTGAGACAGGCAGCAAGCATGTTAAGTTCACCCCCCCTGGTCCCCCATCAATAAATTGTTGCTTTTAGTAACTTCATTTTGTCCAGATTAGCTACTACAAAACGTAATTGAGATGTTTAAGATTTAAGAGAGATGATTAAGAGAAATGTTCATTATTTGCATTGTTATATGGTAATGAGACTAATGACTAATGAGAACGTATTGCTTATTTTACTGTCCAATGACATGGGCCAACTTGGCCAAGTTATTGTGGAACATCATGCTCCATTAGCATGCAGGAGTGAAAAGTACCAAACTGGCCAGGTGTATAGAGACCCGGGATGACGATGCAACGATGGAGGGCTCATCTAAGGACGACTTAAGAGAGAGAGAGAAAATGGCTACACATGATATCTGGAGTCACATGATAAAAATGTATCATACAGATTTTTGATATTACATTGTACATTGTTTTTTTTTTTAGGGGTAAATATGCCCCTTCAGTGTGTATTTGACAAGACATCCAATCAATCAACAAATTGTAATTAAATTGCAGGGCCTCTAAACAACTCAAACTCAAACTCAACTCAAACAAAGAGGACACACCAAAAATGCTACAAATGTCACCATTTGTTCCACAAACATTATTTATTTTCACTGCAAAGCACAAATGGTCTCGTGAGTCATGTTTCAATGACAGGGTTTTGATACGTCATGACATTTACCTGTAATTACCTTAAAAAGTATGTGGGGACAATCATACCCAAGTCGGAATAGCATGTTGAAGAGATAGAGCACCTCCAAAACCCATTAACTGCTGCCCATAGGGGCTGCCACAAATACAATCAGTTACACCGTCATACAAACTCTATTTCCCTAGGTAGGCAACTAGCTCATGAGGGAGCGCACCTTTCTTTCTTTTTTCACATCATTTGGAGACATTACCACTTCTGTCATTTTCATTACCGCCCTAATTTGTGTTCTCAGTCTGACCCTTTACAAAACATAATTGACAAAAGATAACGATCAGCATGCTTCATCGTACGCAAGTTAACGCAACCAATCTAAAAAACTGTTGGGACCGATCGGCATCAAACTATACAAAAACAATCCCAGTGGGGAATATGCTGGAATTGGAATTGCATCTGGTGGAAAAACTGAGGAAGAGGCAGGGTTTAGAAACTAAGGGTTTCTAAATCATCCATAGAGATACCCTGTCATATACCTGTCACATCACATTAAGTCCACCACACGTCTATACATTTGACGTGACATTCCGGTTGAGGCTGCTGAAATAGAGACACCCATGCATATGTTACACTAGCTGGTGTTGGAATGTGGAAGCTATATTCCTATCCGGAAATCATATGAAGTTACTTAGTTTTTGTTTTGTTGACACAAATACAACATGAACTCAAAAGAGATGCTGCACCCCTGAATACTACATTGAAACCTTTCATTCTGCCCACTGCATGTCACCCATTCCCAGTGTCTTGGGGGTGTTTAGTCAAATAGCAAAATGTAGTGCAGTGACATTTGAGAGGCACCAGGAGCTGATGGCACTTCCATTGGAAATGCAAACATAGAAGCATCAAATATTGTCCCACAACATTTTCCTAGTCCATTTGGATTTAATATTAGCATAACAATTTCCTCATTGTTTCCTCATTGTTCCAAAATGGGATTATACTGAATGATTGAAATGACAGCCTGTTTGCAATGTCAGTGCATATAGTATTTAACCAATTTACAATTTCTGTAACCTCATTAACTGGATTAATTGTTTTTTATTTTATTATTGAGTATGGAAATTACAATATGGAAAAGCCATGCATAATAAACCTATTTCTATACACTATGATGTCATGCCTGGAATGTAGTTAAGTTGTAAACGAAATATCTACAAAGTAAACAAGGGCTTTTATCCACAAGTCGTTTGACATTTGCTGTTCCCTCATTCGTCCATTTTCTCACGGGGTCAAATCTCATGCTGCCGCTGCCTTGCACTCTACTCTCTTCAACACCCTGTCACCCACCAATTAACCTTGTGTTTGAAACCCTACGGGGGGGACCCACAGACATCTTTTACACCTGTCACAACTTATGTTATATAAGTAACTCTCGCATTATGGTGAGGTTTATGAGCAATGCTAAGAACACATCAACCTATAGGTACCATTACCAATGCCAAAACTAGCACAGGGTGGTCACTGGCATAAGTGTGAGGGAGAGGATTTTTCTTTTCAAATAAAAGTATAAAATAAACTAGATAAAGTATCCCTCGGGGCACAGGTCTCCACCAGGGCAGGTCAGGTTGTGGCCTCCTGGTGGCGCGATAATAGGCCAATGTGAAAAGGGTGCCATTTCTTCTTATGCCTTGGATGGCAATTGGATGATTTGAGGCATTTTTTTCCAAAAATGTTTTTTGCAAAAATCCACCTGTTGGTGGCGCTATAACAGGCCAATGTGAAAAGGGTGGGATATATTCCTCAGCCTAGTAGGAAAGTCTGTTGAAGATTTCAGTAAATTGCATGCTGCGTTCATGATTTGAGGGTTTTTGTTAAAAACAGGCCAATCCTGCAAACTTTGAAAGCCAATGTTAGCCAATTCGGATGGAATATGAAATATCGGACAGATCTGTCATGAACACATGACTATAGAGATAGTGTGTAAGGATTTGCGGGATTTTTGGAAAGAATCTGGAGTAATATCCAAAAATGTGTGAATCAAAAGTGGGCCTCCTGGTGGCGCTATAACAGGCCGTTCTGGAAAGTTTGGGGCAGAGGTTCATCCAGGTAGTGTGTGTGCAAAATTTGGCATCGACCGAGTTAACGGTGCCGGAGATTAGCTGTATACAGACAGACGGACGGACGGACACACACGGACGGACACACACACACACGGACACACCTGTGTTTGTGTTGGGACAAAAATTAGGTTACATTACATACACTAAAAGCTGGATATAGGAGGGGCTATCGCCCCTCAAAAATGAAGGACAGGCCTGGGCCGTGGCTCAGCGGTCCAGGCACCTTGGCTGGTAATCCAGTCTGGCAGTGTGCCGCGGGTTCGACTCCCGATCCCGACGGCCTTTACTGCATGTCACCCCCCCATCTCTCTCTCCCCATTTCCTGTCAGCCTACTGTCTATCCCTCCATAAAGAATATAAAATAAAGGCGAAAGCCACAAAAAAAAACATTTAAAAAAAAGGACAAATAAGTCCTCTCACATCTGCATAAATTACATCCTGCACATAATTCTGCATTCATTCAATCTCAGAACTCTGACTTGGGAGTCATAATTGCATGTTGATATGGCACACTCACTATCAAGAAAATAAGAACATGGCAATGATGGCACTTGATGGCAATGATGGCACAATGATGGCAAAATGTTGCCGAAAACTGTAAACTGAAAACCGAACTGAAAAATTTATTCATGGTGATAATAATGTTATTAATTGCTATTATTATAATGTCTAATACAGTAAATGGTTATGTAGTGCTAATTAAAATCAAAAATGTTTAAGCCAGTTATACTTTAGTTGTGCGCAGGTGTCGCAGATTTAGACACGTGTTCATGGGTCAAGGATCATGTTGGTGCCTTTATGTTAGTTTGTTTTTACTTTTCATTATGATAACTAAGTAGGGTGCCATTAAAGGACCACTTCACCACTTTTCAACTTCTCTTCCTATAATTGGTCCTAACTAATGTTCATGATAAAATACCACCATTTCTTTCTACTCATTCTGTGTCTCATAGGAAGGCTGTGGGCAGTTCAGAAACCCGTCCACCAGTGACATCATCAATGGTGAATCCAAGCTAATAGAAACGGCAGGCTTTCTTTTCCTGAAAAGTTGCAATGCAAAAGTTGAAGCCATCGTTCTCACGATAATACAAATCAAAATATATTTTAAAACAAATCTTGTTTAAAAAAAATCTGCCTAATGATGATGTCACTGGTGGACGGCTGTCCGAACTGCCCAAAGCCCTCCTATGAGACACAGACTGAGTAGGAAAAAATGGTGGTGTTTTATCATGAACATTAGTGAGGACCAATTATAGGAAGAGATGTTGAAAAGTGGTGAAGTGGTCCTTTAAAACAGTGAGCACGGTATTCCAGGCCAGCATGCATTATATGAATGCTGAGAGGATTGCTGCCGTCGTGTGTGATGCTTCTCTCAATGCATACCAACAAGCTGTGAGGACTTAAAGTAAGCCCCCTGCTTTTCTTTAATGCACGGCAAAATCCTGAGTGGTAATTTAACTCAGAGTGTAAAATTGGTCAAAGAAGCTCATAGAATTACATTTCAGGCACAGAGTCATTACCATAAAAGGCACAAAGAAGATCTGCACAATATACTGTAGCTCCCTTTAACTGACATTTAATAGTACTTCCGTAGTCACTACTTCAGTCAGTAGGCTACTATTACCAGTAAGACGCCCTGAAGGCGAAAAGCAATGGCGCTTTGGCATGGGGGGTCAGATCAACATATGAACAGGTCAGCTCCATATATGGAGAGCTAAGGGTGGCAGCGGGGGCAGTGGCTTGAGTGTACAGGGTTTAATGAGGGCCCAGGTACTAGATAGGGCCGGGCCTTAATTTTCAGGCCTGTTGAGACGTTTTCGCCGGCTGCGCTAATAACTTTGGGGCGGGGCCCGTCTAGAGTTTGAATGGACAGGTATCAGTCAAAAGGGAGACATCGAAGAGGAAGGACAGGTGGGAAAGGATCAACATATGGAAAGGAGATCTAAAGGTTTGAGGTCAGATGTAGAGTTGCTGGCTGGCTCCATAGATGTAGTCTAGGTGATGATCCAGTCTTCTCCATGTATGGCTATCCAGGGTTTGATGAGGTCAGTGTTGTGATCTTATATGGAGACGGCCATACATGGAGGGTGAAATGTATTTGTTAAAATAAGTGTTAAATAGCTCTATACATTAGGATAATATTGCTGTAGTGTCAAAAGATCTCCCTGTCTCTCCAGCTCTTGTAAACAGAAAATACATTTTGAGTCAGGATGGAAGTGATAACTCTATACAATTTAAGCTGATAAATGGGTAGTCTCTCGATTGGTTGAATTTGGCAACCCACCTGCAAATGTATTTTCTGTTTTAAAGAGCTGGAGAAACTGGGAGTTCCCAGCAGCATACCTTGGGCTGAAGAGTGCCTCAAGTCAGAATTGTATTAGCCTCAGAGACCGCAGGCATTTTGTTGTATTGGATCAACTTGGACTCTACTGACTTAAGGCTTGATTTTATTCGACTTGAACTTTGATTACTTAAATGTTTTTTTTCTTCATATTAACCACATTCAACCTGGCATCTCTATTTTGGACATGTCATCATCATTATAGGCAGAGGTTTCCCAAACAATCACACCCGTGTGAACTGAGTGGTGCAACTCCCCCCCCCCCTCTCTCTCTCATTAGCAGGCAACAGTGCTGCACTATCTCTCTCTCTCTCTGTTTCCGGCACAACAGCGCCACTTTTGCCCCTACTGCTACTCATAGTCACATAGTCACATAGGTTAACACGGAGTCACATAGTCACATAGGTTAACACGGACATTGCTGTTCCTTGGAGTGGTTGCACCACTCAAAAATTCCAGTGAATTTCAATTTAATGGTGAGGAGTAGGGTGGAGGCGCCGTGGGGAGCATACCTATGTTCCCCAGGTTCTATGTTCTCCACCATGTAAAAATCACACCTGTGTGAACTGAGTGGTGCAGCCCCCCCCCCCCCCCCCCCCCCCCCCCCCTCTCTCTCTCTGTCTCTCATTAGCAGGCAACAGTGAAGCACTATCTGTCTCTCTCTGTTTCAGGCACAACAGCGCCACTTTTGGTATTCATTGGTACTCGTGCTCATAGTGACATAGGTGAACACATAGGTGAACACATAGGTGAACACGGACATTGCTGTTCCTTGGAGTGGTTGCACCACTCAAAAAAGGTTCTTTGTTCCCCACTTAGAATAAACCTAAACCAGAAACCTAACCTAGTAATTTTAGTCATTCTAGTAAGACTAAAAGTATTTTAGCAACTTAGTCTTAGTGTATCTCTGGTCCATAGCCTTCTACTGCTTCTACGATTCTGCCCTGCAGTATAAGGCTATGGGACTTTCGGTTTTAAATCTCAAATCGAAATCAGACCAGCCTCTCCTCTTTAGTGGAAATCTCACGAACGTTTGACCTACTCACCAATACAAAGACGGGTTGTGTCAATAGAAAGCCTACTTTCCTTAGTGGACGCACTCGGAGCCCCCCCACCACACGTATAAACGGTACTTTTTGGCCAAAAAGGGATTTTGTTTCCACCGGGAAAAAAATACTTTTAGTTACTCCAATGCGCCCTCTACCGATATTGCCCAGAGAACTGCCTCATAGAGAATATTTTTCCGGTGAAAAAAAATCCCTTTCTGGCCAAAAAGTACCGTTTATACGTGTGGTGGGGGGCTCAGAGTGCGTCCACTAAGGAAAGTAGGCTTTCTAATGACACAACCCGCCTTTGTTTTGGTGAGTAGCAAAAACGTTCTTTTAAAATACACTAAAGAGGAGAGGCTGGTCTGATTTCGATTTGAGATTTAAAACCGAAAGTCCCATAGCCTTATACTACAGGGCAGAATCGTAGAAGCAGTAGAAGGATATGGACCAGAGCTAGTCTTAGTGTTACTTTTAGTAGCAAATTCTGATTTAAGCTCAGTCTTTGAACAATCCATTGAACTTTAGGCCTGCCTAGGCTACTTTAACTACTTAGCCAACTAAAATAAACTAAAACATAATTGCTCAGACTCTTCAACAAAGATGACAAAAACAAACATTTGTTCTGTACTTATACATACAATTGTATAGCACAAAAGACTGAAGTCCTTAAACCAGAAACCTAACGCTAACCCTAACCCTAAGATAAGTGGGGAACATAGAACGTGGGGAACATAGAACCTGGGGAACATAGGGATGACCCCGCGCTGTGTCCTACCTGTGGGGGCTGGTTACTGGCAGGTGAGCTATGTAGGGGCAGCAGTGACAAGACTACACAGAAATGTGTGAAATCTGGAAAGCTGGTGGAAAGCTGGACATAGGAGGAAAATGAAACAAATGCCAGCACAACAATACCTGTATACCTCCATGGCATTTTTACTAAAAGCAGACCGTCACCTGCCATTTCAGTCCATGTTATCCACAGCCAGAAACAACAGAACTAGTAACAGAGAATGATGGGGAGTTGATTTGGGTAAAGTATCTTCCTAATAGGGTAAATTGTTGAAAGAATATTAAAACTATTTTGTATATCCTAATGTAACTTTTCATGGTGTTAATATTAATAAAAAAATACAGCAATTATACATCCATCCAGCACCTGTGACTAGACTGAGCTATTGTCATATTAATTAGTCCCTTGAAAGAAATGTGGCATCCAGTCTGATATGTCGACTACAACTAAGGAAAGGGCCTGCAGGCCTGCTTATGAAACTCAAACCAGCCAAACAGATGCTATATAGCCAGTGAAGATCGCCACAGGAGTAAAATTCGACCAGAGACAAACTTGGTTATCAGAGATGGTTCCACACTCCGCTAACATGATGATTCATCATTCATGTGGTATATGATCTTCTCATGGGTTCAAACACGACTAAGCTTGGAGAGAATTGTGGTGATGATGAATCAGAAAACTCTACAGCTGGGTTTGAGGAAGAAAATATAAAGAATGTGTTATCTTTAACCTTACTTCACCTCTTGACTACTACAGAAATGACAGGGACCCTGCCAAGCAGTCACATGGCTTCCCTTGGTGAAAGAAACCCAAAACCAACACCTCTGGTGTCCAAGAGCATGTGATGCCAACGCGCGCACACACACACACACACACACACACACACACACACACACACACACACACACACACACACACACACACACACACACACACACACACACACACACACACACACACACACACACACACACACACACACACACACACACACACACACACACACACACACACACATTTTGTCATCTAGTACATATTTTGTGGAGGAAGGAATATGCCCGTATCCCCTTGAACAACCAGCAATGGAAGACTCACTGTGTGCAAAGCAGAAAATCTGTACTTCTTGACTTCATTACAGGCCCTTATAACAGCTCCATTGGAAGGAGCACATCCATTTATAGAGTGAGTGGCACAGGCATACTGCAGAAAAGTTCTAATAGGAACTTCCTTTGTCCAGGAAGCCACAGCACCTGGGGCCTGGCTGTCTCCCAGAGTCCTACACCTCTGATTTGGGTAACATGGATTAGCAGTGGAGAAATGGTTGCGTATGAGCATCCACAGCATCACATAATCTTGCCCATCTGCCAGGAAGACATGGGCTAAAAATAAAACACTTGCCCCCAGGGAGGGTACATAGTGGGAATAGAGAGTTGGGAGTGTCCAAACTGGCTAGCACATTGGCACTTAATATATATATATTTATATATACTGCATATGATTGCATTGCGCCTGAGCAGGTATGTTCAGATGGCCACATGCTGCACTTCTCCCACCACAGTTGGTTCTTGGAGGCACCTGTGTGGCAACACATAGGCCAGGTTCCACAAACATGACCACAAACGATGACCTGTGCAAGTGACACACACAGGCAGGTATAAATCCTAACTTTGACCACACTCAATTATACTTTTATACCTGTATGTCCACATTTTTAATGAACATAGACCTAGTATAATGTTATTTAGCCTTGTACAAGACCAGTTATTTCATGTGCCAAATGTGCCAAACTACCTAATTTTAACAATTGCATGCTTGTGCAAACAAAACAATGGGTATCAAATATGTTGATTTAAAAATATTAAGTCATAGCAGCATGCGTACACAATACAAGAGTAAAGGTATATTTGGCCAGGTACAACTTAAATAAATAACTTTAATGAAGTCAAACTACTTTCCACCAGAAGTCAACACAACCTCACTTCAGTCAATCCACACAACTCAACACAGAAAAGCAGGTAAACACTTACCTTGCACACTGTAAAATAAATTCCAATGAATTCAAGTAACTTTAGAAAAATAAGAATCCAAGTCTTCTCGTCAAGCCTTTTTTTTTTACTGGAGACTTAATTCTCTCCCTCTGTCAGCCAAGGCTTGCTCCAGGACAGCTGTTGCTGACGCGTTGGCGTCCTGAATGAAACCTGAGAGTTGCTTCAGGTATAGGATCAACGGAACTTCATGACACTCCAAGAGAAGCTTTTTCACAGCGCGACCGCGTTGGTCCATGTTGGAGTTTGTAATCAATAATCATTATCACTTATCAGTCAACACCTAAGTTCTGCGGTATCAATAGTTTTCTTCATCAATCAATGATATTCTTTGAATGATCAATTATGATGAATTCCTGTTCTGTTCTTTGTCTATATAGAAGTGTCTATTTGTACGTCTCTAAATGTTTTGATGAATTGAACATAGATTAAACTACTGCAACATGTCTGGTGCACTCTCTTCTAAAGCGCGTTTTGGATCCGCAACGGCGCATGGGGCGCAACCTGCGGCGCGCACAGTAAAGTAACCAACCAGACCAGCCTACTTTGAAATAGAGTGTAAGGTTAATATGCTATGCGTATACAGGTATGTTGAAGGCAAATGTAATGTTTGCTCGTGGTGGAAATGGGACTGACAATAATTGCCAGCGCAGCGCGCAATCCGCGCATGCACCACCAAGATACCGAATACTAAATCCAGTCCTGCGACTAAACCACCTGATGCTCAGCAGCGGGGAAAAGTGGAGGACAGCATCAGTGAGTATCGTGGGTGGGCTGTGCAGTGCACTGTGCAGTGATGTCCCGCGTGTGTCAATGCATAAGGCTATATCTGGCTTCAAGGTGCGTGGTATGATTATACAAGGAAAATGATATCTGCGATTACAAATGTTTAACTGGTTGTCATCCGTTTCTTGGAACTGGAGACCTCTGCGTGTCAATTTCCCCACGTCCCCCTCTTCCTCATGTCTGCAGAATGTCTGGTTCTAAACGGGATCAGACATAAAACTACAGAAGGCGCTGCTAATCCATTCACAACTCAGCAGAAACTTAAACCTGATTCCTGGTTTTCAACGCTATGGACCAGAGCTACTTTTCAACCAACTTAGTCTATGCAGCAATAGCATAGCCTACTGGTGATAGACTTAGGACGGTAAACTCATTCAAGAGAGTAGAGATCAGATATTAAAATACACTGATCGTGTATAGCTTCTCAGAAGCCGCGACCCTCTTTCTCTCAACCTTGTGTCTTCATTGCAGTTACTTACTGGCTGTCCTGTCCTCTGGTGTTGTGATGTGACGACTTAGCTCTGGTCCATAGCTCCAATGCGCATTATGGACCAGAGCTAGTTACGACTGATGCGCAGAAATCCAATCCAGGTGGTACTGGTCCGAGTGGCGACGGCGTTGGCTCCCATTATTATATATATCTATGCCCATTATAACAATGGAATGCGGAAGTGCTCAGTCTATCTCAATGGGATAGTTTCAATGTTTGGAACTATATAGCCCATAGGCACCCGCTTTGCGGCGATATCAAAGCGTGTCGCCACTCTTACTATTCCCACCATTCCACTGGTGTATCATGTACAATTGTGAGTGTCTTGTAAGCCCGTGCGGGCTCGGCATCTTATGATGTAGGACACTTTAATAAAAACGCTATCGGTACACACACATATTGATAACTACTGGGATCCAATTTTGTGCCCACCAGATGTCGCCTTTACAAGTCACAGCATTTGATGGGAAAGTATTTTTGATAGAACGCTCACTCATTGTTTTGTGACAAATTAGACGCCGTCGCCAACATTATAGAATATAGTCAGATCACATAATCATACAATGTGCCAAGTGCTAATAGTTTAGCTCTGGCGCAGCTTTTTAATTAAATGATTAATCTCTCAAATAGGATCCAACTTTGTTACAAGATTATTTTCTTCTGTTAAGTTTCGGTAAAGCAGTTAATTTCTTTAAAATGTATAGATAGTGTTTTTGAGAGTACAGAATTGAACTACGACCTACAAATAGAATTACAAAAGTTTATTTTCTCTTCACAAAGACATACAAAATTAAGGACAGCACTTAAATGCAAATGTATATTTTGTTCTTAAAGAATGTGCAAAATATGTAGCCTACTTTTCAGAATGAAAAAAAAAAAGCTGTGGATCCAATACAATCATCTAAGCTCTCAACGATCAAGTTGTGAGCTTGCCTTGTAGCCATTTTGTTAACTTGTGTGACACTGTACTATGACAAAATAGTGCGATTACCCATTCTTGAGAATTGGGACATACCTGTATATGTCCTACCAAAATATTTCGAATTACTACTTATTAACACCAATTCTGTAAGATGTCAACACCGTCAGCTATGCCATCTTATTAAAAACGGTGGGAGGTTGCCATTAGATGGTTCGTTAACACTTTCATCTTCTAAAATATTTCCTGGCCTTTTTTTTTTAAAGGTGTAGTGAAATGAAAAATACGTTTTTCACACTTTGACCATATCCGTGGTCATCATATGGGCATACCTAACAATGGATGCCAAAAAAAAATGGGCAAATTCTCATGTGTGTTTTTATATCAAAAGTCCATAAAATATATTTTTTATTACTTCCTGAAAAGGAAAATGTGCTGCGTGATGACGTGTCGAGGCCCACATCGATAAAAGCCAATAAAAATGAAGCTCACCCGTTTAATTCCCATATGTGCCATCTATCTGATTTGTAAACAAACACACAGCATGCTGCTGCGTATAGCATAGCTACCGTCCCTAGCTACCGTCCCATCGCCTGAAGGGATGCGACGCGACGCTCTGATTGGTTCAGAAACTTCAGACCGGTGTTTCAACTTGAAACTTCAAAATAAAATGTCCACCATTTCCGTTACACTGCACCTTTAAAATGTCACAATTCTCGGAAATATTTTCTCGGAAAAGGTTTCTGACAGGCAATATAATTAGTTAAAATGTAATTGGCTGGTTTCATTAGTCCATGTCATCAGAAGCAGATTCTTAATTAGTGGCATCAATCCACTCAGTGCCTTCACTGTCCTCATCTGCCTCAATCTCCTCATTGGAGTCTTCACTGTCATCTTCCTTAATCTCTTCAATGTTTTCCGCTCCTACACTCTCTTCCTCGTCCTCTCTTGTGCTGCTCTCTTCATCATCATCCTCCACATCTTCCACCAATGACCTAATCAGAGAGCGCCTAGAGGCCACAGAGGCGTTCACTCCAGAGCTCATCCTGGACCTTGAGCCGAGTGGGGCGGATCTGAGTGGAGTGGAACAGGAAGCTCCCAGTTCTGGAGCAAACGATTCATCCAACGGGCCAATAACGGGCTGGTGGATGTGGTCATCTTCCTCCTCTTCACTGTCGTCACTGTAAATCACAGCTGCCTTCGTTATAAACGAGTCTGCAGATTGATCCGTCTCAGAGACACAGGAGCCATTGACACTCACATGCCCTCTTCCCACCGATGACCTAATCAGAGAGCGCCTAGAGGCCACAGAGGCGTTTCCTCCACAGCTCATCCTGGACCTTGAGCCGAGTGGGGCGGATCTGAGTGGAGTGGAACTGGAAGGCGAAGCTACCAGTTCTGGAGTAAACGATTCATCCATCGGGCCAATAATGGGCTGGTGGATAAGGTCATCTTCCTCCTCTTCGCTGTCTATCACAGCTGCCTTCTTCTTGGTCTTTATAAACGAGACTGCAGATTGATCCATCTCAGAGACACGGGAGCCATTGACACTCACATGCCCTCTTCCCACATTGAGTGACTTATCCACATCGAAACTGCCCTCTAACTGAAGACGGGAGAGCAACTTCCTCTCCTGGGCTTCAACTTTCTCTTCGTCCAGGTCTAAACCCTCGAACATGTCGCCATCGCTGTCCTCCAGCTGAAGGACGAAGTCACCATGTTGGGGGGACTCATTGTATGAGTTCATTTCACTGTCTTCATTCATACTCAACACTGCAGACAACTGCAGGACAGACAGTCTTTTATTCTTCAGAGAGATGCCAGTGTCCTTAGTTATTGACAAGTCCATGACCTCACTAATGGCGGCATCGCTTTCCTCTAACCCACTTGGAACCCCATTGAAAGACACATCCCTGGCTGAAGCACCGCCAAGGCTGGCATCCTTCATTGAAGTGTCCATGACCTCACTAAAGGGCGCATCCTGTGCCTTGACCCCACACAGAACTCCATTCAAGGACGCATCTCTGGGTGAGTCATGTTTCTCTTCAGCCTGGTTCTCCGCAACACTATATTCCAAAGTGATGTTGACCATCTGCACGCTTAGATTTTGACTGCTGTCATGGTGCTCCCCCGCAGGACCAGACTGAAATGCCACATCTCTCAGTGATGGTTTGCCTTCTTCCACCGATCCAACAGCCTGATTCTCTTCAACACTTGCATCCATACTGTCATCGATCGTCTGTATACTCTCACTTTGTGCACCATCTTGTTGCTCTTCGAAAGCTCCAGACTGGTCGAGGTCCACTACCACAACAGGCGAGTATCCAAGTTCATCATCATAATTATAGAGGGCGGAGGGCGGGGGCTTTGCAATCTCTCGTTCATTTAACTTTGCCGCTCCATTCTGAACCATTTGTCTCAGCCAGGTGCTTGCACCCATGCTATCCGCCAGCTGAGCTTGCAGCCCAGACTCGACCCTCATAAGTTCCTGTGCCTTCTGGACCCTTGTCTCGATGTAGCGCTGAGCCTGTTCATCCTCAGGGTCCTCGTCATCGCAGTTGGCCACCTCAAGAAAAATAAGGTTTATTGTCAGTACCTTTACAGGTTCAAGCAGTGCAACTGCAAGTGTGGATGTCCGCTAAACATCCCTAACAAATTAGGGATGCACCGAATGGGAAATTCTTGGCCGAAACAGAATATAGGAAACAGTTGGTCGAAAACAGAGAGATAATATATATATATATATCTCTACCGAACCCAGAATATGCATTTTTGCCACTATTCCACCGAATAGTATTCAGTGCATCCCTACATAACAGAATAGGAGTGTAAAAGTGTCAAATGATTAATAATTAAATATTAACGATTAATCAATCGATTGGGGGGTGTCTTTAAGCTTCAATTGCGGAAAATATTTTTGTATTCTGTTATCCATCCACATCGCCTCAATCAGGTTAATAACAGATACAATTACCAATAGTGCAGTGCTTTTCAACCCTTTTCATATCACAGTAAATGAAACAATTGTCAACCTTTTTCCATGTCAAGGACCCCCAGAAACATCAATAACTACCTGCGAGAACATGAGATCGTGGTCAGTGATGCCAAACATCTCCATGGAGTGCAGGTGAGCTATGTGCTCATCCAGCTCGGGGTCCGTCATGCGGTGCCTGGAGTGGAGGGCCTGCAGCTGAATCTGGGTGTTGGAGGACCGTGTCTCCTCCAGGCTGAAGAGCTCCTTCAGTTCCTGCTTGCTGAAGTACCTGTGAAGATAAATGTATGCAGTCTTATCTTACTGTGTCATTAAAATGAAATTGTTCACACTCTGGACTCTGTTAAGTCATATATTCCAATAGGAACGGGAGGAACTAAGTCTAAGTAAACTTTGGCCGGTCTCGATTCTAGTTCCACGCGTCGTTGGCTCCCTTGCAATGTTGTACTGGCAATTGTAGTGAGCAAGGAAGGTGTTCGTGTGAGTAATGTGTGATTGATGCACACAATAGGGTGTAAATGCAGATGGGAAGTACCATAGATGGAAATAAGATAGCATTTGTTGTGTATTGTCATGTATGACAGTGTTTGTAGCAAAGAGTAAGAAAGGCTAAATAGTGAAATGAAATTACATCCAGGATATGACAGTATGTAGTATGAACATGAACAGTGAAACGGTAATGAGTAATTTTATGTTGAATCACTATACGGTAGTGTACTGTATTTAACTGTACCGTACCATAATGCACTGTACCATACTGTACTATGCAGTAGCACACTGTATTGTAGTGTACCGTACCATATGCTGTACTTTACTGTAATGTACCGTACCATACTGTGCTGTGTTGTGTTGTACTGTACCATACTCGTACGGTACCATACTGTACAGTACAGTATGGTACCGTACGAGTATGGTACATTCCAGTACAGTACAGTTCAGTATGAAAAGGTACTGTGCCATACTGTACTGTGGCATACTGTACCATATTGTACTGTGCTCGTCTGTTCTGTACTGTACTGAACCGTACTGTACTGTGCACACACTGCAGCCTGGCGTGTGTGTGTGTGTGTGTTCCAATCTGTGTTGGGGAGAAAGAGAAAAAGGGGGAGGGAAGTGGTGATGATTATGACAGTCACCACTTCAGTAAGTAGGCCACTTCCTGGATTGTGAAATAAGGCAATGTATGCTTACTGGACAAAATGTGAAGATGTTGCGGGCAGACTACTTATCAATGGTGGTGGAAAGTGTGGAGGCATTTGAACGTGCGTGGGCTGAGAAAAGAGGTCCCATCCATGGAGTGGGGTGGAGTTTCAATTGTGTAGCAAGAGATTGGCACTATAATCAAATTGAATATAAAACGTATAATCT
Organism: Electrona antarctica; assembly: GCF_951216825.1. NCBI lineage: Eukaryota > Metazoa > Chordata > Actinopteri > Myctophiformes > Myctophidae > Electrona > Electrona antarctica. Next base: position 19,515,955 of record NC_136805.1, read on the forward strand.
TATAGCCTACCTGAAAGGGTTCTTCTTGTCACCTGTGGTCTGTCTGATCAGGGAGTCTTTGAAGACCTGACGCCTGTAGATCTTCTCCTCCACTGTGCCACAGGTGATGAGCCGGTAGATAACCACATTTTGCTTTTGCCCAATGCGGTACGCGCGATCCACGGCCTGGGCGTCGGTGGCAGGGTTCCAGCTGGGGTCATAAATCACCACGCGGTTGGCAGCGGTCAGCGTGATGCCGACGCCGCCCACTTGGGTGGTCAGCAGGAAGACGGAGTAGCGTCCGTCTTTCTGGAACCTCTGGATGAGCCTCTCCCTCTCAGCCATCTTGGTGATCGTGCCATCCAGCCTCATAACCTTACAACCAATACAATTAGTTTAATCATTCTGTAGGCTACATACACAACCTCACAGCATCGCAAAGTATTGTGCGCTTTTAGAACTAAAAATCACACCCGTGTGAAGTGAGGGGCACTCTTATCATACATTCATTGTCAACGGGAATTGAATCTTTGCGCAGGACAACAATAGCCGATTTGCTCATCTACATATGACGTAAATTCTCCATTCATTGTCAATGGGAATATTAATGTTTGTGTAAAACAAAAATCTACATTATAGCTGAATATAGGAGGGGCTAATCTCAATGGCACAAAATCTTTGCAAATTGGTACCCATGGCCAAATGCATATCAGTTCTCGACATGAAAATGTTTGAGAACCACTGAATTAGAGTACCAAGAAAACTAGGCTAGACATGAAATCTATGGTGAACAAACAGCATACCCAGTACTCAACATAAACATCACTGTTATTTATCAATAATCATGTGATTTTTGGTGCATTGGATATGGTCCAGTTTGTAATTTGTTTTTACATTATCGTTACAACACAATATTATCACTACAATACAGATGGATGTATTTGGGCAAATATAATCAATCATATTTGATTTAATCGATATAGGCCAGCAAAAAAAACAAAAACAAAATAGTGCACACCTTGAATCCCCTGTTAGTAAGGACTCGCTGGAGAATGTCCAGCACCTTCCGGAAACGTGCAAAGACGAGGGTCCGGTGACCTTCTTCCCTGAGCCTCTGGAGGAGCTGGAGGAGGAACATCATCTTCCCAGACTCAGAGATAAGAGTTTCGTCCGAGATGCCCTCAATGCTGCTTCCTCCAGTTTCCTGCTGGTAGGGTCGTCAGACTCGTCACCATCATGACATTCAGTTGACTATTCAATTGTGATTTTAGCATTGAAACTTAACATTTCCATTTGCTTTGTAAACAAAAGATTGCACAGGGAAGATGTAGTATGAAAATAACTTCAATACACAACAAAGCCCAATATGAAATGTACAAAGAAATGACCGACGATACAATAATCAAAAGAAATAATGTACTATGGAAAAAGATAACATTTTAAAGTTTTATCCGAAATGCACAACGAAGGGATGCCAGTTTGAAAATGGTTAAAAAGAGCGTGAACAAAGATGTTGAAATAATGATAGCAAATCCAGTATAACAATTAAATTCTAATGATTGTGCAAAACGTATAGCGACCTACCTGCTGGTCCACAGACAAGCATTCCTCCAGGCCCAGCTCAGCAACAGCTTTAGTAGAGAGCAACCTTGGGTGGTCACACACCTTCTTCAGGACAGTAAGTTCAGCCAGAGGTGACCTGTTAGTAGGGTTGTCGAGATTAGCCACTTAGTAAAAGCTATATACTTAGTTTGACCAATGTCCCCCAAGGGATGGTGTCAACTGTGACACCATAAAAGTACTAAAGTAGCATAAAGATGTGTGTGTTGACAGGTCTACCTGGTTGTTGTGAGCAGCTCTTTGATGTGGTCAAGGGATAAAAACTGGTTGTAGATGTCTTCCTGTATCTTGCTCAGGTATGTCCACACAACAAGGTCATTCTTTCTCGTCAATTTAGGCATGACTGCCGTGCCTGATTTGGTTTCATCATTTGTGGTTTGGCCGTTGTTGGGGTCTATGTGTTCTTCTCCATTCATGTCTTCTTTAGCGGCCTGTTTCTTCTGGACCTCTGCTTTGGTCCTCCTTAGAAAATATGGTCTGATGGTCGCCATGAGGTTCTCAGACATTTTACCTCCCAGGGCTTTCTCTCCTGGAGTGGCATCCTTCTCCCTGGCCTTGGTGATGGGGTTCTCGTACTCTGATTTGAAGGTTTTTGCCGTGCCAAGGAGAGAGCCCTGTAAGGCAAAATCAAACAGAGCCCATAACTCTCGCAGGTTGTTCTGCACAGGGGTTCCTGTGAGCAGAATGCGGTTTTTCGCCGGTACAGCATGGGCACTTTTGGCGGTTTTTGTCGAGGAGCACTTTATCTTATGTGCCTCATCCAGGATCATGTAGTCCCACTTGAACTCCCGGCCGTAGTGAGATGCCAGCTGCTCCCAGTTGTTTATCAGCATATTGTACGTGGTGATGATCACGCCGTCACGTCTCTGGACCTTCTCCAAATTCCTGTTTCGCTCCACTTTGCTAGTGCCATGGAACTCCTTCACTCTCATTCCAGGGGTCCACTTGTTGAACTCCTTTGTCCAATTGGTGATCAGGGAAGTGGGCATGACGAGGAGGGTATGTTTGACATGCCCAGCATCATACATGCCCGATAAGAATGAGATGATCTGGATGTATGGGTGAAAGATTAAAGATTTCAGTAATTGAATAATCAGTTTAGTGATGTATCATGTCAACATTTCTGGTAGGCCTATGTAAACAGACTAGGCAACAGCATTGGTGAGTTGAAAAACCTATGGTGAAAAACTAGAATTTGACTAATACTAAGTGGCATGGTCATCGGAAAAAAATGCAGCGCTAAACTTTGGCCGTTCCCTGCAGCACAGGATATACGGATAAACTGAACCAATATATGGAGGGTTTTTGCCAGGAAAACACATTCAAGGGGTTCAGATAACTTGAGCATTTTGAGTTATCAGCATATTAGTATTCAAAATGAAATGCATAGATGAATTGATTGAATAATAAAAGATTATATCGAGAGATTAATCAACGAAAATAATCATTCGTTGCAGCCGTACCTGGATGGTTTTGCCGAGACCCATGTCATCTGCCAGGATACCGCCTTTATGCCCATCCTGGTACAGACCATAGAGGAATGATACACCATCTCTCTGATAGTCGTACAGTTTGTCATGCAGGCCTTTGAACAGTGAAAGGCCATTGATTGTCACAAACTCTTCATCTTCACTATCATCCGCTTGTTCTGCCAGGATGTCCTCTATTCTATTCATTCTCCCCTTGAGTTTCTCACTGGGAAGGATTTTGTAGGCCTTCTTGAACTCCTCCAGGCATTTGGACATATCTCCCACTTTGGCAGCGGCTTTCCCTTCCTTCATATACCTGGAAAATCAAAGCATTACAGTTATGTATTCACCAGCGTGTTGCATGACTCAGTGGTTCCCATCACATACAACACACATACCCAAAATAGCTACTGTATTATGTTATAGGGTAATTGATTCTATATGACAAGTTGGACTGATATCACATTTTAGAATATATTATACAGGCAGACAGTGGATAAATGCAAGTCATGATTTGTGCAACCCATTTAAATCAACGCAACCCAACTCTAGATAAGATGAATGGGTGGACTACCTCAAACAGACACTGCCACATTCCCCCTTAGTCCCCATAGAGGGCACCCCAGGATGAGAAACACTGAAACCTTAGGAGGACAGTGTGGCCCCTATCTGCCAACTCCCTCATTGTAAATTAACCTATTTAACCCATTTTGACCTGAGATCGGATTCTAAAAATGTCTTCTACATCCTGACAGTTTTCTGAAAAAGCTATGTTTCTATGTCAGTCGTTCTTCGATTTTTCAAAAATAGCAGACCTACGAGCTTAGCGGATATTAGCCTTTTACTTTGACAAAATCTGTAATTTTGTATTGGCAATTATGCAGTTGATGCGTCCCGATTTTTTAACACTTTCAACCTGACGTGCCTGAATTTGGGCACGTTATAGGGCAGGCAAACATTTCCATTTTTTCAAAAGCTTTCTAAAATAGCAGATACAAGCTCAGAATGCATCACAACACGTAAGCTTGTATATAAACTATTTTTCAAAAATCAAAAGGATTGGGTGGTTAAATAAAGTTGTTCATTTATATTATTTGTTAACCGTTTTCAAGTATGGACAACTATTTATGGGTCAGGCATTTATTTCTAGATCAGAAATCATTGGAAATTGATTTCATAGCTACCGATGATAGGCCTCCGTTTTCTCATCAAAGTCCAAAGTCAATGACCTGTCAAAAACAAAGAGAAGAAAAACACTACAATGTCAGTAATACAGTTGAACACAAAGAACCATCTGATTCTGAATACTGTGCTGCATCCCTGATATTTTCTTTCAAGTCTTTTCAAGGCTGTAAAGAAGGTAAAAACATTTTTTTTTTTTTTTAAATCAGCCAAACTTCAGAGGGAATTCACTTAAGTCAATGAGATGTGGAAAAAGTGACAGTGTTTGAATGATTGAGACCAATGTAAAATAATTCCAGGAAAATATCACCAGACGTCTAGTTTTTCACTGTGCACACTATATCATTTCATTGAGACATCTAAAAAACACAGATTACGTTTCTAACTGTGCATTAAGTATAGTCGATACTCGATGACAGCCCATATACTACCCAGTCAGCCCATAGACACCTGATAAAAATAAATTGTATATAGTATAGTGGCATATGAAAAGGTAAGATCACAATACTACGTGTGAAGTATTTTATTTTCCTGAACTTGAAGGTCACAATCATTAAGAAACATTGTTCACTCACAACATTGCCCACATGGCACTCATTGACTTCAATGCATTCCATCAAGCTCCACTTTGCCACCCGCTGCATCGATGGTGCAGCTATGGCATACTTCTGTACATAACCTTGCTACTGATGAGCCGGTTGCCTCTGGAGTCAGTGCGAGTGTGTGAACAATATCAATGTAAGTAGCACACGTTAAGTGGTTTTAATAATGGTAGCTCCATTAGCTCAATTCAGTCAGACAACTCTTAGAATTAATTTAGCATATATTGTATTGAGCAAAGTTGAGCATAGATATATGGAGCATAGATTGGCGTCAGGCTCTGTCCCCATTCATTCCCTGTATATGAATATACATTTTGATGATATAAGCCAAATAGAATGACGCTACAGGGAATGAATTAAGACCCCCATGCCAGGGGACCTAGAAACAGAGCCTACAGGTGGATGCTGGGGAGGCAGTGGGATTTGCAAAGCAACTTCATGAGCAGCACAGCAGATAGGCAGCGAGCGGAGGCGCAGCAGCAGCGACCGCACAGCAGGAGAGAGAAGCCAGGAATGACAGAGCGGCAGTTTAAATGAGCCACCCTGATCAGGTAGAGAGTGCACGTGACTAGTCACCTGATCAGGTACTAGGTAGGCACGTTCACAAGTGGTCTGCCTGAACTAGCTACAGAGGCTTCGCATCATCAATGGTAAAAATGTCAGCACTCGTGCAGGAAACCGGGTTCAAATCCAGGTCAGAAAGTTACATAGTGCAGCTTTAAGTGGTTAAATTATTCAGTACTTACTTCTCCAGTTTGGTAGAAATGCCATTGATGTATGGATCCATCTCGCTGTCCGCTGTTCTATGCATCTCGTCTTCTTTCTGTAAACCCAGAGGAGGCAATAGCTCTACAGTTACTTTATGATGTGTGTTTACAACACTTCACAGGACTACTTTGAACTCCACTGCCCTCCTGTGGGCGGGCAGGGTTAACATTCTAGGTTCACTTCACATTATTACACTTCCCCACAGTGTTCAGTGAACAAACAAAGTTGGTCTTGGAATGAGAGTGAGGGGAAATAAGTACAATGCATGAAACAACCTCTAGTCTACAGGCTCTACAGCAGCACCTTAGAGATACTAGGACAGATCCAAGATGGCGGAAGGATTCCGACACAATGGATTAAAACAATTATATTGAAAACTACGGACCTTAGGGTTTCAAACCTAAGTTTCAAACGCTTTCCGAACAAAACCCTATAGGGGGGCAGCAGGGTATGAGGGTAAGCACCTTAGATTTTGCATTTCTACATGCTCAGAGCTATTCTGAGGCAGGGGATGCACTAGCCCCATGTGTGCCCTCTCCCTACGCTCATTCTGTAGCTCCGAGATGAGGTCACACACAGGGCCCCTCCCACCCTGTTCAGAAACGGCGCATGTTTCCACAAGGAACGATTCTTACCCTTTTCTAAACAATGAATCCAAAACGTGAAGGGGCAGAAGAGGTTTACACTAATTCAAATTTAGCAACGTCCAAGAAAATCCGAGTTTAAAACAGTTACGAGCGTTACAGCGGTTGGTTTAGTCAGCCGTTTCCAGTCGTGCGTGTGCGCGTGCATGTCGAGTGAACTGAAGTCAGTTGGAAATTTTCGACCAGGGGAGGCGCTAAAGCTTTTCAACTTCCTTGAAAACATGGAAACGGCTGACTAAACCAACCGCTGTAACGCTCGTAACCGTTTAAACTCGGATTTTCTTGGACGTTGCTAAATTTGAATTAGTGTAAACCTCTTCTGCCCCTTCACGTTTAGGATTCATTGTTTAGAAAAGGGTAAGAATCGTTCCTTGTGGAAACATGCGCAGTTTCTGAACGGGGTGGGAGGGGCCCTGTGTGTGACCTCATCTCGTAGCGTAGGGAGAGGGCACATATGGGGCTACTCATCTCGGAGCTACAGAATGAGTGTAGGGAGAGGGCACATATGGGGCTACTCATCTCGGAGCTACAGAATGAGCGTAGGGAGAGGGCACATATGGGGATACTCATCTCGGAGCTACAGAATGAGCGTAGGGAGAGGGCACATATGGGGCTACTCATCTCGGAGCTACAGAATGAGCGTAGGGAGAGGGCACATATGGGGCTACTCATCTCGGAGCTACAGAATGAGCGTAGGGAGAGGGCACATATGGGAATACGAGACGGCTCGCCCCTTTTCCAACTCGCCCAAAGCGGCGAAGATCGGTCGCCCAAACGGGAAGAGCGGTCGTCCCAACGGACCGAGAATTTAAAACCTTAGAAGTTAGAATTATTACCCCCTTTTAGACTTATAGCATAATGTACAGATAATAGCCTACTACTATACTATACTATACATACTATACTATATTATATATTATACATGTGTACTATAAAGTGCTATGACTATTCGAAATTCTGTGGCGAGCGGTCTTCACTTTTCGAAATTCTGTGGCGAGCCGTCTTCACTTTTCGCGGGGGCGAGATGGAAAAGGGGCGAGATGACCTGGTACCACATATGGGGCTAGGGATGCACCGGTGCAGCCTCTCACTACCATGGGGCGACTGCCCTAAAAAAATCTCGTAAATTGAAATGGTCAGAATCGATCGATATCGACAAAACCGGTAAACAGTTGTGGAATATGTCTCGCTGAACAAATGGGGGTCGTGCGAAAACACCCTGACAACATGTTAGAGAACCACTGGTTTCATATAATAAGCAGTACAATACATAGCCCCAGTGTGTTCTCACTACGCACAGAATGGAACACACAACTACACTAGCCCCAGTATGTTCCCTCAGCACTACGCTCATTCCACATATGGGGCTAAAAACTACAAATGAGTTGCAATAGTTGGTTCAACTTTAAACTCCTCTGGATTGTGTCGAACATGGGCATAATTACAGAGAATAACGTGACAAATTCTAGCAATTATGACAAATAAACCCAATACGACAAACGACAAAACAAACAGGCTTACCTTAAACCTACGACGAAAAGCACACCGGAGGAGATGCTGAGAAGACGAAATCTGACGAATTGATTCTCAGTAGTGTCTGTTGTTTGGCGCAGTATTAACGATAGAAAAGAAATAAAGAATCATCGAGATGAGAGTTTTTTGCTGTTTTGCTTTGCAATGCTGAGCTCCAACTAGTAACTACATACACTTCCGCAAGAAAGCGACTGCGAGCAGGTCAGCTATGGTCAGCAGCCGTTTATTCCCGCCGTGTGACGCATTACGGATATTTACCGGTTGTTGTTCAATCAGCGGTAAGGAAAAGGCGCGGTGGGCGGGATCAGTAACGCAGAACCAATGGGAACATTCCTCCCGCATTCATTATAACTTTGGACTGAACATCCTCTTTTTGTAATGTTAGATACTGCCATCTTCTGGTAAAAAAGGGAAGACACCACAAGAATGAACTGCTCCTCTGACAGAGCTATATCTTGTGCCACCCCTAAACTTAATTCATTATTTGCCATTCTCCACCACTCCTACAACTGGCTTTGTTAGTGCAGAAAAAATGAGCATGGTTGCTATGTTCACCCTGTTCACCCGGGTGTGATTTCATTATTGAGTGGTGTAAACCACTCCTACAACTGGCTTTGTTAGTCTGTGCAGAAAAAATGAGCATGGTTGCTATGTTCACCCTGTTCACCCGGGTGTGATTTCATTACGTCAGACATGATTTCATTACGTCAGACAGGCTATATAAGACCTTACACCACTCAGTTCACACGGGTGTGATTTTTTACTATTTTAAAACATTTAAAAATGGTACAAAATAGCTGATCTACAAGCTCACAACGTGTCGATGTAGATTGGCTAGTAGTAGAATCAGAATCAGAATATCTTTATTGTCATTGTACAAGACAACGAAATTAATTTGCAATCCAGCCCAAGTGCATTTAAAAAGACATAATACTATAAAACATACATTAAGACATATTGCACAGTAAGTCCCTTTAGTTTCCTTAAGGATGCTGTTGGCTCTTCTGTTACAGTCAGTGTCTCTTGTAGAGGTGCTCCAGAGATGGAAGAGGACATGCCATGATCCTCTGGGCCGTGTTTATGACCCCCTGAAGTGACTTTCTTTCTGCCACCGTGCAGCTGAAAAACCGTGCAGCTGGAGAGATACAAAACTGACTCGATGGAACAGCGTCATCCGCAAACTTGATGATGGCATTACTCGGAGTCAGATGGATGGGAGTACAGTCGTGGGTGTAGAGAGTGTAGAGTAGGGGGCTCAACAGACACAGCCCTTCAATATTGCTTATATCGGGTATGTATATTTTACTTAATAGTTCAGGTGAATAAAAATAAATGTACTTTAAAATAACAGAGTGAAATAGCCAGACCATGAATAAAACAACTAGGATGATAAAAGATAATAAACTCTGGTTTAATTGGTATTTTGAATAATGCCAGTGCACGCCAACTTTCACGCCTCTCAACAGAGTTTAAAGTGCAATTTGGTGTCACTGATACTAGTCAAGTCAAGTCAATTTTATTTATATAGCACATTTAAAAACAACAGCAGTTGACCCAAAGTGCTTTACAGAACAAATAGCAGATCTCAAGGGTGGGGCTAGCTTTAATGTGAAAAGGAAGAAAGAACTAAACATTAGGAAATGACTTTGACTTATTTGATGTGTTTTTCAGCTTTTCTGTCTTTTTTGTTGTTTTTCAGATAGCAGAGAGTGACAGGAAACAGGGAGAGAGACAGGGAATGACATGTTGCAAAAGTCGTCAGGCTCAGGAATCAAACCTGCGGCTCACTGTCAGGCTACATTAGTGCCTATACGTGTATATGTGGTAGGCACCTTAACCACTAGACCAAGTACACTCCAGGTCTTACAAGCACAGAGAGTAGAATGGCAGTTTTGATAATCCACAGAGATGCTCTGACCTCCAGAGGCAGCTGGCCAACAACTCACTCCATTCCCATTCCATCTCACAACCTGACAATCAAACAAACAACAAGTTCATTTAATCTTGCAATACAAGATTCATGTACCCACAAATCTACAGCGGTGGCCGAACAGTTTGCGGAGCGGTCTTGTTATCGGAAGGTCGCCAGTTCGAATCCCCGGACCGGCACGTTAAAATGACCACCGCTGAAGTGCCCTTGAGCAAGGCATTGAACCCCTACCATGAAATGTTCTATGAGCAGGGTCTGGCTGTAAACAAGCATCTCGAGCTTAGTCCATTCACCCTGGGTAAACAAAGAACTTTGCTTTGCTTTGCTTTGCTACATGTAGGCTACATGTAAATTTGTACGTACACAACACACATGCACACACTCTGCTTCAAACTCAGTTTCCCCATATGCCTTTTGATTCTTGCATATATTCTTAGAGAAAACCATATTCTATACTTGAAAATGCGCCATGAAGCCTTCATAATTAATTCTCACTATAGTGGATCCGCCATCCTCAGAGTGTACAAATTAAACAAAATGTAGGCGCCTGCGGTAAAGGCCATTTGGTTACATTTGTACACTCTGTGTTAAATTAGAAGAGACACAGACCCCACCATACAACATCCTTCTATATGGGTTGCTATCCAAAGTTGGCCATGTGTGCATGTATGTTTGCAACCATGGATCATACAAAGAACATACATAGAACATAGAGTACAGTACAGTCAAGCACACACACAACCCTTTGTCAGGCCCCAGAGTACATTGGCATGTCAGAGGGGCAGGAGGTGGGGCAACATATGTGTGTGTGTGTGTGTGTGTGTGTGTGTGTGTGTGTGTGTGTGTGTGTGTGTGTGTGTGTGTGTGTGCGTGCGTGCGTGCGTGCGTGCGTGCGTGCGTGCGTGCGTGCGTGCGTGCGTGCGTGCGTGCGTGCGTGCGTGCGTGCGTGCGTGTATCTTGCACTGTTGGGAGGTGGGGCTCTTATGAAGCGGGGCTTTAAGCCTGGCATGTGCCTATAATAAGAAATGTTTTCATCCCAGCATGTGTCTACTACAGCCCATCTATTGTTTACCCCTTATCCAAACCCAAATATATGAAACATACACATTCACACATCCACACACACCTGTCAGTAGACGTGCCCAGTCGGTAGGGATGCTGCAGATGGTCAAAATGACACACTGGCCCGACAAAGATAAATGGGTCATAGCAGCCATGGGAATTCTGCATTGTTTCCTTATTAGGTGTGATATGTCATGAGAGAGGGGGGGGGGGGGGGAGGTGTGGTCAAAGCACGGACCAGGGCTATTTAACACTGAGAGCTTTGCCACCCTGCAGCTTTAATAAAGACATTGAGACATTCACATTCTGTGGATTTATATCTTATTTCTTAGTCGTTGATCATGCCTCCTAACGAGCCAGAGATAGAGGAGACAGCACCAGCCACAGCTGTACCTCCATCCTCCACAGAGACAGCTGCACCACCGTCAGAGCCTGCAAAGGATCCTGCACCACCGTCAGAGCCTGCAAAGGATCCTGCACCACCATCAGAGCCTGCAGAAGATCCTGCCGCTGCACCACCTTCAGAGCCAGCGCAAGATCTCGCACCAGATTCTGAACCTTCTGTGGATCCTGCCACTGTACCACCATCAGAGCCAACAAAAGATCCTGCACCAGATTCTGATCCTGCTCCTGCCGCGGTTGGTACCACCCCTGAACCGCCAGCCCCGGTCCCTGAAACCCCTGTGTCACCTCCAGTGTCAGAGTCGCCCAGCTCAACCTTGGAGAGTCTTGTACCAGCCCCCGAAGGGCCAGATCCATCCCCTGCTCCGGGGCTGGGAACAGGTCCTGCACTACCTACAAAGGCACAACTGTCAGGGAAAACACAGGGAACAGGTCCTGCAGCTCCAGCTAAAGCTCCACCCAAAGATATTGCAGATCCATCCAAAGTCCCTAGTGCTGCCAAGTCACCTGGATCATCTAAGGCTCCATCTCCTTCCCCTCGAAAAGTTCTATCCCCTACCCCGCCAAAGGCCACAACTCCTGCCCCACTAAAGCCTACAACCCCTACCCCACCAAAGGCTGCTACCCCTTCCCCACCAAAGGCTGCGACCCCTTCCCCACCAAAGGCTGCGACTCCTAACCCTCCAAAGGCTGCGACCCCTTCCCCTCCAAAGCCTACAACCCCTGCCCCTCCAAAGGCTGCGTCCCCTGCCGCTCCAAAGGCTGAGTCCCCTACCCCTCCAAAGGCTGCGTCCCCTGCCCCAACTACAACCACAAACACAGCTCCAGCTGCAGCACAGGAACCATCAAGGGACCCTAGCACTGACCAGGAAAGGGTAACTGAAAAGGTAAACTAAATGCAGGCCAGGGGCTAGTTTTAATTAGGTAAAATGTATAGCAAAAATAAATACAAATACACCAGGACATAGCATAGGAAAATAAGAACATCTTGGAGCTATTACTGATTCAGAAACAGTAGTTTAGTAGTCGGTCTGAATACATTTAATACTGAATGCTGATTTTGAGATTTTTGTTATTGAGCAGTCACATGGATGAATATACTGTATTTGATCAATTCCATAACAGAAATAGTTGTTGATCATTTGTATTCACTTCTTTTGTTTGTTCAAGTTGTTTTAAAATGTAGATCTTTGCTAAACATGCCACAGTGTGATATTCCCATATTCATGACATTTATCATGTTTAGAAGTATTTATAAGTGGTGCATAATATAGGCTACTGTAATTAAAGTACTGTACATTGTGTATTTCTGGATATGTGCATCAGAGCATGAGGGATACATTATACATGTGGTTTGTCAACCAGAGCGCATTAAGCAATCCCTTGGTGAAGCTCTATACTGCTGTTTATTTCTGGTCTTAGAATAGCATCCCTACTATCACTATGGGCAGCCGCAGACGTTAAGCATTTAATAGCAACAGTATGTATACTGTGCCATACCATAGAACTGGTGGTCATGGGGCTTGAAATAGCACTCAAGGAAGGGTGTGGTCCAACAGTCTGCCACTGCCACTTATCCAACAGTCTGCAGTACCAAAGGCTATATAGTCCACATCTGTCAAGACTCAAGATAACACATATCCCATACTGTCCTCTATGTCATTCTCTGATTGCCCTCGCCAAGCTTTATAGAGGTAGAAGAAACACAAAACTTAAAAATAAATGTTTTTTTCTCCACTTACAGGTGGAATATTCTCCAGAACAAATCGCTGGTACAGTATCATGTCTTGCTTTGCTAATTGCTGTGGTTCGAGGGAAATGAGACAAACAACTTCTGATTGACCCATCTTGTATCCACAGAGTACAAAGAGGCTTTCTCACTGTTCGACAGGACTCCAACAGGTGAGATGAAGATCACTTATAGCCAGTGTGGGGATGTGTTGCGGGCACTGGGACAGAATCCCACCAACGCAGAGGTGATTGAAATACTGGGAAGGCCCAAACCAGAGGGTAAGTTCAACAAGCTGTCCAGATCAGAAAATACATGTTAGAACTCTGCTTTGAATAGATATTTTTAAGCAATGGAAGAAGTCTAACAATTCATCATCTTGTACAGTACCGGGTATATCACAAACAGTAGGCTATGTAATAAAGCCACATGTACCACGTGATCAAGACATTGCAGCAAAATGTGAAATTTTCCTGGCTACAGAACCATCAGAGATGTGCCAACAATAACTCAATTTTGATCTCTGGTATTAATGGTAACACTAGTGGCATTTATTATTAGCACAAGATGGATTATACCCACTGACTTTGATACATGATAATGAATGAGACTTGTTCATATACACATGGGGATGTAGTTTGACTAGTTTCCCAAAACAGCCCCTGGTTTTCCCACAGCTGGACAATAGTGCAACACACTGTAAGGCTGGATTATTTTAAACACCAAAGAGAGCAGTTGAAATGACACATGGGTTCACAAACGCACACGGTGACATAAGTGTGAAGGTGTGAACAGGATTATGGATTGTTTCCACTGTATGTGACCGACCCATCATGTCCCAGGCCGGCTTTGATTCTGTGACAGAGGACGTGGCAGGATTAGTCGAGTGAGAATAATGTTGTGACGTTCTGTTTGATTTGATGGAGTATGACTGACGGAGCAAATCACACTAACAACTGACAAGCCATGTATTCAGAGATGCTTTGTCAACTGCTAAACATGGCTCCAGTGAAAGCTTGTAAAGGCATTAATGAAACATCCATCATGCCACTGATCACAGATGCTTTGTCAACTCCTAAACATGGCTCCAGTGAAAGCTTGTAAAGGCATTAATGAAACATCAGTCATGACCTTTGGCACTGCTACTCCTATTATGTGATCTGCAGCATCACTTCTGTTCAATACTGAATTTGCACATGTGTCATGTTTTAGGAAAGAATCTAAATTTAAGAATATGAAGCCATTCTTTCTTCTTTGGATCCACATTAGCTTCTAAGTGGTCCCTAGTCTACCTGGGGTCCGCATGTTGTTGCCTCTAATACGTAAGACCCATTTCAGAGTTGTCGTTATTTCTACAGATATGAGCACAAAGCTGTTAGACTTCGACACATTCCTGCCCATGATGCAGGAAGTGTCCAAGCTCACAGACAGAGCCACCTTTGAAGACCTGGTGGAAGGTCTGCGCGTCTTCGACAAGCAGGGAGACGGCACTATCATGGGAGCAGAGCTTCGTCACGTGCTTGCCTCACTAGGTGTTGTATTAATTTGATATAATCAGTGTCACCTTCTCCTCAGTAGTAGTAGTAGTACTAGTAGTAGTAGTACTATTTATTATTATTATTATTATTATTATTATTATTATTATTATTATTATTATTATTATTATTATTATTATTATTATTATTATTATTATTATTATTATTATTATTATTATTATTGCTATATATGCTATACATGTGCATCTCTCTGATTATTATAGAACCTGCTTCTCACTGCGTTCCCATGGGTTACATTAACATTTTACTGTCTGAATGTATATCCGACTATTAACTTACTAACGATGTAACCTTTATTTCTTAGAGGTTAATTTAATGTATTGAATGATGAGAGAACTGTTTGATCTAGGAGAGCGGATGACTGAAGAAGAAGTGAGCTCGTTGCTAACAGGACAAGAAGATGCCAATGGCTACATCAACTGTGAAGGTGAGGATGGTGTTGCAATTGCTCCCTCTAGTGTTTGGTCCTCGTCAAGTGTATTGACATGCCCACAGTCTATTTGTTTGTGTATTCATCCATGTGTTCTTTTACAGGGTTTGTCAAGCACATCATGACCCGTTGATCAATTGTGTAAGTCCATTCAAGAAGTTAATTTTCTGCCAAGGACCTCCATAAGGCATAAGAGAAGATTTGTTGACATTCTATGAAAATGGCAGATCTATAAGCTCACAATGAGTGTGCAGATAGATCTGCTATTTTTGAATGGCCTGTATTAAACATGTTTAAACTGTTCCTCATTTTCCTGGGGACCCCAAGGACCCCACTTTGAGAACCATTGATTTAAGGGTATCTGTCAGTAATAAACAACTCTGGTGATTTTCTTGTATTTTGCAGTGACTTAAGTTAAATAAATAATTGCTGAACCAGAATAATGAGAAGATTGGGTACGTTGATTTATAACCTCTGTCTCACTGTCCATCCAGGTGAATGCTGTCATTCCTCTGGAGTCTTGACTCTGCTGATGTTTTCTGTGAATGTAGCCATTTGAATAAATTGTTTGTAAATTGTACTATGTTGTGTAATGTACTCCGTGAATGGATGGATGGATGGATGGATGGATGGATGGATGGATTTTATTTTGTCATTGAACACAGTTTACACACATGTACAACGAAATTGATATGTTGGCATCACTCCAATGCAGTACAAAAGTAATCATAATGTGTTAGTAGTGTACCAATAGTAGTAGTACCAATAATACTCTATACTCTATCTCTTGGTCAGAGAGTTCAAGAGGACAATAACTGAGGGGAAGAAGCTGTTTCTGGATCTGGTGGTTGAAGTCTTGAGACATCTGTAGCCCTTTTTCCTCTGTGAATGGGAAGGGTGGAACAGTCTGTTGTTGGGGTGGGAATGTCTGTTACAGCAGCGTTTCCCAAACTTTTCTGGATCAGGGCCCACATCTAGAAAGTGTTTGCGGCCCACCCATCTGGCCGCTTGACACGGCAGCGTATACTATAAGTTCCTATTTATCGGTATCATGATGAAAATACTTGTATTTTTTTCTACTTCTATAGGCTACATAGGTGGTGCGCTTTTTGACTTTCCTGGCTTCGCCCTGAGTTGGCTAGTGTCAGTTAGCTTGCCACTAGTTCCCTTTGCCACTAGTGCCCTGCCAGCCTCATCCTTCTCTCTTGTTATGATTCATACATATTATGTAATAAGACTAGGGACCTATCGTGCGCAATGCCCCAGTGTTTTGGTAATTATTTTGGGCCCACTTGCAACATCCCTGTGGCCCATTAGTTTTAGGAGTCGCTTTGCATAACATTATCTACTGTATCAACAATGCAAGGTCAAATCATGTCAGTGGCGGCTACTGTATACTGAAGTAGGGAGAAGAGGAATGGTTTTCCAAAAACAACACATTCAAATTTAGGCTGCGCTTTGCCATGTGTTAATATCTGGATATGTACATAATCCCTCTCAGATCGACTAATTATTAAGCACACCATACCAGAAATAGTCTGTCTCATGACATGGACTTGATCTGTGGCAATTATCTGTTATAAAACCACCTGCCACTGACAGGGGTGAAACACAAAACACAAAACACTGCAGGCTGAGAAATGTTTAACCACTTTTAAGCCCCATATGGTTGAGCAGCAGAGAGAGAGAGAGAGAGAGAGAGAGAGAGAGAGAGAGAGAGAGAGAGGCAGGGTTATGAGCAGCAAACATAAATTATATAACTTCAGTTTCCTTTGGATAAAGCAGTGTTATACAACCTTTCTTCCAGAAAGTGTGAGAACAGATGGCAGGTCTGACAGTCTAAAAAAGAAAGAAAGAAAGAAAGAAAGAAAGAAAGAAAGAAAGAAAGAAAGAAAGAAAGAAAGAAAGGGGCTTGACTATACTATTCATTATTGTTTGTTCTTTCCTTTATTATTCATATTAAATAATTAACTCAATCTTTGTTATATACTAACTCTACTTTGTCATATTAAAAATTAGAATTGCAATTCTACAAGCTCAAGGCATTGTGACAATGCATGAATGTAGATCTGCTTTTATTTTTATTTTTTAATTACATTTCAACACAGGTTGAAATTGGATAAAGTCCTATAATAAGACAAAGGCAATAGCAATAGTTTGCTCACTCCAGCCTGAGAAAACGGCTAAGTGATCATGTGCCCGAAAATATTGCCCACCCCTGGTTTAGGATAGATCCATCAACAGTATTCTCAAAAATGCAGTATTGATGAATTCCCCCATTGGACAAAGCAATTATTTGGATTGAGTTTTTGGGTTACAGTGAACTACTTTTGGTAAGTGGTACCTTTTGTTACTTGGCCTAGAGATGTGGTCATCCTACGCCTTATCATAAGAAATATACTTCGAACAAGGTCTCGGCCCAAATTGCCTCATATATCTGTCCCCCCTCCCCTGATGGGGGACAGATAACCTGTTATGCACAAGACCTAAACACTCATGACACCTATTGGTATACACCAGTAGTGCAGCCTGTGCAGCACAAGAATCTGTTATTGTTCAGTAGCCTGGTTTCCAGCCCATAGACCCCGCCCACTCGACTGAGCACACTGGTTCTCAGAGTCTGACAATCAGGCTAATTATTCAGAGCAATTAGGATCAAGCCCTGTAAACCTACAGCTTAGGCCTCAGCTCAGACTTAAGCCTACAGTTTAGGTTACCGGTAGTTTATATCTAAGCCCACATCTTAGGTCAGTGAAAACATGTCTTCTGTCATGAAATCCAAATCCAAAATGAGCTACATGCATCAAATACTGGAACTCTAGCTCCTGAATAGTAACTGCATATGCCGGGATCAGAATCTGACAACTGTGCTAATTTAGAAAGAGAAGCACTGGGTAAGTGGACTAACTTAATGCTGCCTAAAGGGGATATATAGCCTCCCCTTTTGTTGGAGGAAACCATACACCCCTGACCATTCATCTGCATCGCCAGCCGCCCTGAATGGCTGCAATAAGTTAAAGTAATAATGAAGAAGGTGCATTCATAGTTCAGCCAACAGTCATGTTCAACAGTCATGTTCAGACAACATGACTCCCAATACACACCAAGTACTTGGCTTGTCCAAGTAACCACACCCCAACCCTTCCAGTCCTGTTTAAAGGTTACCCTTGAAGGATAAGATTTTCAAAAGTGTAAGCAATTAGTTGCATTAAAATGATGGCAGTCAAAGTGTTAAGACTTGGGCCAACCTTTGCCTGAACATAAAACATCTATATTTGTGAAGAGCATGTCTGATAATACAGCATGTTATGCATGTTTAATATAATATTCAAGGATAGGGAGATGATATATGTTGATGAGCAAACATTGATGAACAAAGACTGAATAAGGAATTTGGAGATTTAAGAGCGGAAAAAGCCCCCTCCAAATATTCCATGTTAAGCTATGTACGATACTCAATCCTGGCATAGTAAATCAAACATTCAATCAGAAGTCATTGGCATGTCCCATTGTCCTAACTACAGTGACCCACAAGTTGGTGAACTGTACGAAGAACTGCCTAGGATAACCTTTAAGAAACCTAAAAGACAAATTGGTAGACTCAGATTTCTTCTCTACAAACCCAACTGGGTGACACCCTTACCAGGAGGTAATTTAATCTTAGGTTGATGCACAGATCTTTAGGGATATGATACTCTGCAGTCTGCACCACAAAAGAGAAAGTGGTGTGCGACTGCGTATTGCCTTAAGTCATGCAGGGATCTCATAGGCCTATACTTAAGAACTTGTGAAATATCCCACATAAAATAATCATCATCATCGTCATCAACTTTAGTAGAGGGATAATGACTTATTAAATATATTGTGTACAGACTTCATTGTCAAGACAACATTCTCATACGGATCGAGTTCAGTCTAAAATGTGTCTTGGGGCGGGATACTGTTAGGACACGTAACCATGCATGGTGTTGTCGTTGTTCTGCATAGTGCAGGATAGTTGTATAGGTTCTATACTATTGTATACTGTTGTTCTGTATTGACGTTGCTTCTTATTGTTTTTCTTGCCTTTGTATACAACTAGTTAGGGAAGGTTAGTGAAATGTGTGGAAAATCTGCAAAACAAATGCTAATCACTAGCTTTCTTCACAAATGTGTTCATAAAGGTGTCTAATATAACCTCTCAATTTGTTCCAACCCAACTCCCTTGGGAAACGTTGTGACAGCTGCTGAAAGTTGGGGTACCATTAATAACCTATGGCATTGGCAAATATTTAAAAATGAGGTTTTTCATGATTCTGAATCCATTGCAAGCATTATTGCACGAAAAACACTCCTTGGGCTAAAAACGGCCATAGCCGTCATCACAAATGTGATGAGGTCAGCACATTTGGGAACATTTGGGAACATTTTGCCTCATATAGGTTGTAAATGGTACCCCAACTTTCAGCAGTTGTCATTGTCACAAAGTTTCCCAAGGGAGTTGGGTTGGAACAAATTGATCAGGTGATAGTAGACAGTATGAACGCATTTGTGAAGAAAGCTAGTGGTAAGCATTTTTTATTTTGCCACACATTTTGATAACTTTTCTTAACTAAACAGCACTTTCCTTCTGTACTCAGTCTTGAGAACCAGTGTGCCTGAGGTGGTGCATGTCAGCCTGCTAACAGACAGGCCAGTGTGCCTGAGGTGGTGCATGTCAGCCTGCTAACAGAACCAGTGTGCCTGAGGTGGTGCATGTCAGCCTGCTAACAGAACCAGTGTGCCTGAGGTGGTGCATGTCAGCCTGCTAACAGACAGGGATTAGTAAGGTGGCCTTGAGAGGCTCTTAGTCTGACCCTCATTGAACTCACAGGCCGTGATAAGTCCCATGCAGTGATGGAAAGTATACCCAAGTACATTTACTTACTGTACTTAAGTACAATTTTGAGGTATTTGTACTTGAGGATTTCCAATTTCCAGTACTACTACTCCACTACATTTCAGAGGCAAATATTGTACTTTTACTCTACTCCATTTATTTGAAAACTTTAGTTACTAGTTACTTTGTAGATGTTGATTATTATTACAAAACACAGTTCAACACTATATACATTTCAACCATAACCATTTGAAAATAGCATTGGGACGCATTGTGAATGTGAGCTTGTAGATCTGCTATTTTCAAAATATTTGTATACATTTGAAAACCTGAAATGGGACATTCTGCATAGTAGTAGGCTACTTTCTACTTTTGGTACTTTAAGTACATTTTGATGCCAATACTTTTGTACTTTTACTGAAGTACATTTTGAATTCCGAACTTTTACTTGTAGTACTCAAGTACAAAAGTAGTACTCAAGTACAAAATGTGAGTACTTTTTCCACCACTGCTGAATGATGATAAGTCCAAATCATCTTCAACAACAAGCATAAAACTCACTGGCTCCATACTGGCAGCTGTTGTCCTGGGAGAATATTCAAGAGATGAGAGAGCGAGAGAGAGAGAGAGAGAGAGAGAGAGAGAGAGAGAGAGAGAGAGAGAGAGAGAGGGGGGGGAAAATGAAATGGGGGATTGGGGAGAGTCCAGCCTTGCCACGACGTCATCCCTTCAACATTCCCATAGAAATGTTGACCGTCAATAATTCCCCCTCCTGTTTTCCGGAGCTGAATGGTTTCTCGGTCCAGTGTGAAAGTTGGCAGGGTGTGTGATAGTAAAAGGCCACAGGGAGGCCAGTGAAAGAGCAGCAACACAAGGGTGCACTGTTTATTAGGGCTGTGGGCCTCTGCTGTTTTATTTTATGCATGTCTCGACCTTTGTGTCATTGTGTGCCTCACTGCCTAGTCTACTCTCTCTCTCTCTCTCTCTCTCTCTCTCTCTCTCTCTCTCTCTCTATCTCTCTCTCTCTGTTTCATTTAGCCACCCACACTGTAGCCTCGGAAACCCTTTACCTTTTATTAAACCCACACTGTAACTCATAATCTTTGTTTTATCTAAGGATATGCCTACATTACATGATTTACACACACACACACACACACACACACACACACACACACACACACACACACACACACACACACACACACACACACACACAATATAATATTGTATATATATATATATATATATATATATATATATATGCATACATACATACACACACACACACACACACACACACGCGTGCAGTGCATGAAGGCTTTTGAATGTCTAAGGGCTAAGGCTTACTTTAAGCCTCTCCTCGTTTATGTCTGGTGACTAGAGTCACTGAGGCAAAATTGTTTCAGCACTTGTGTCCAGACTGTCAGAATATGCCGGGGGATGGATGGATAATCATCTGTTCTGAATAGAATCGGGTGATGTGCAGACAGGTTGCATTTAACAGGAGACGGCATCAGAATGTTTCCCAACAGCGCCTCCTCTCAGGCTGTGGCATTCCGCTGAACTGCAAGGAGGACTGACCGACTGTACGTGCGCTCGGTGAGCGAGTGCGTGCCGCTGAAGAGACACAACACCGCTGTCTGTCTGCACACAGGTAAGAAAATACTACAATTATATTATTGAAGTCATCTCGAGTCACCGTCGTCACATATATTGCCATCGCTCTTGTTAAATGACGAGCGTGCACGGGCCAAGATGCGTGCCTATAAAGGACCGTCGTAATTCTTAATCGGCATTCGTCTTGTCAGTTACATTTTTTTCCATGAGGTGGGAGAGGTTGGGCCTGTTTGCGTTACATACACGTATAGATATTTTCATCATGCACATTGCTGAGCAATGCTATGGTCGATTAAAGCCCTGCGATAAAATAACCCCTGAAACCCACAAGAATAACCTGCAGAGCTTTACGCCTAAACCTCTATTGTGATGAAATAAACATGCGCTATGGGCATTTGCGTGCGATGTTCATCATGCGCAACAATAAACACTGAAACATGTTTTTGTTGCTGCCATTTATGTCCCAACGCCGTCTCTTTGAACAGGGTACATGCCACTGACACAACCCCACATTATTACACCTTCTATTGATTTATTTGGGGAGAAAAAACCGCCTCCGCACCCTCCCTAGGAGAAGAACATTGTAGGGGACAATTGAGCAGACACATTGTAACAAGCCTGATCAGTCAGTCATTACTCATTACATTGATAATCATTTAATGGGAGCATTGGGGGGGACACAAGAATACGGGTACATTTAATGACATTTGCTCCAATATGAACAACACAGGGGCTTAATTCCCACCCTTTGTGTCATGACACGTCTCTTTTCAACGCAACATGAGCGCCAGTTGTGTGTGTGTGGTGTGGACGCAGAGCTTTGAAGGCAGCGATGCTTTTTTCCCTCCTTCCCTTCCCGTTATTCTGGATCATTCCCTCTTTTCTTGTATTCGAAGGCCTACGGGGCTGATGTCATGGCTGTGCCACACTACACATGTTAAGCTATCATCTCCCGAATGATTCCTGCTCTAATTGCACAATGTCCTAAGCTTGAGCGCGCGATTAGCACGGAATTGGATACACCCGACACTTTACATTTTCACATTTGTCTTTTAAAACTAGTTTAATGGATGGACATGGATGCGGCGCACTGTGCGCAAATGCCAAGCCCATTTCTCATGTGATAAATAGTGGCGGCTGTTCAATAGGGCTGCATGCAATATGCAGTCGTCTCTCCGGAGTGGTCTCCGTGCACAGCCATTGCACGGTGCACCGGTGCTGTTGTTACCATGACAGAATTAATGACACACCACATAGATAGAATATAGTTTATCAATAATCTGTTTCGGTGGAACCTGCACGTTTGCTCATATAACCCATTGACCATCCGATTATTTTTGCTGCATAGCCTAAACCTAGTCTAGACTACATTCAATAATGAAAGGTCGCAATAAATTGCTTGTGCTGATAGGCTATTGGTGGTTTACCATGGAATAGTTGCATTGGTTTATTTTTCTTAATTTCTTTTCTTCGTATTTTTTCTTTTCTTTTCCTTTCTTTATTTTTTTACGGATAAGCAAAGGCAAAGCCAAGCCTGCATGGTCTCCATTTCCTTGCCATGGACACACCTCTCTCTCCCTTCTCTTGTGTTGAGAAAGCAGTGCACAGCTGGGACATTGCATACTTAGCCTTAAGCCTACATTGATTTTATTAGTATTTTTTCTCAAAGAAGGGTGTAAAATCAACGCTAATTTATCTGAGTGTAAAAATGTAACCAAATTTACCTACATTTTTACACTCAGAGTTCATGGATTAATGGACATGGGGATTTTACAGTGTAGCCTAATACTCATATCAGACTATTCCCCTCATGAGATGGTTTAATGTTTTGATAGACAGCCCTGCAAGTTTCTACACTGCTTCTGGTATGTGCTGACCTTAGAAGAATTCTCTGGTATGCACATGTAGACTATGAGGTGGGCTCCTCCCTCACTATTATGCTGACAAGAGTACCACTTAATTGAACTTGAATAGTTCCAGGTTAATTGCAGCTACTAGAATAGCACGCCTTAGTTGGAGTGAATAAATGTAATTTTCATTTAAAATATTTGTGGAGATCAGACTTTCCTTAAAAAGCTAAAATCTGTGTCCTAATACTTAGTTTGAGGACTCTCTTTATTCATTGTACTGGACAACATTCTGCCAATATACTGTATGTGTCTTGAATCACTATAAGTAGACTAAAAACCCTTGGTAATATGAACTGAATCCAGGCTAAAGGTCAAAGGTCTTCACTGTCTAGGCCCTAGGGCGTTTCAACACCATGCCTGCGGAGATTAGATTAGCAAAATAATCTTTTAAATAACTTCTACACATTATTACAGCCAGGCTTTTAGATATTTATTTATATATTTTTGCAAAGTTACGATTGATTTAAAAAATCACACCCGTGTGAACTGAGTGGTGTAAGGTCTTATATAGACTGATCAACTGTGGTCTGACATAATGTCTGAGTCTGACGTAATGAAATCACACCCGTGTGAACTGGGTGACCATAGCAACCATGCTCATTTTTTGGTACGAACAGACAGACAGACAGACAGACAGACAGACACGTAAACTAACAAAGCCAGTCGTAGGAGTGGTTTACACCACTCAAAAAATACATATTCTTGACTTTTGTGATTATATTAAACAAATCTATCCAAAACCAAAAATCTGTGTTTGTGTTGCACGCATGTTTGGGGGACATTGCGGGGGCCTAGATAGACAGAACTGCACTATACTATAGACTTAGCTGTCCTCAAGACAGTGTCTTAGCCAGAAGATGCAGCTCAGAAAGGCTGATTGCGCACTCTCATTAAGTGGAAGAAGAAATGCCACAATGGGTTTTAAACAGTATTATTTAATGTACTTAATTGGCACCATGCTGCCGATAGAGGAGTCTGGCTCATTGCACCAACTAGGCTTCATATCATTACAGTGCAAGACAAGGGTGTGTTGCGGATCAGATCGTAGCTGCAGGCCTTGTGTACATATTGGAACATGCAGCAGCTGCAGTGTCTGGGGCCATTACTTAGCAGGATGTGCCATGGCAACGCAGGAAGAATTCCTCATATGTGGCTTGCATGCACCTCAAGATTTTACACCCAAGAATGTGTTCATTGTGTGGGATGTTCTAGCTGGAGAGTGTCCCACAAATGCCTGCAAATCAGAAATAACTATATTCTATTGGGCTGATACATCCTTGTGTTTAGTGTCAGTATAGGGGCGTGGCTGTATATCCTGGAGTTGTGAAAACAAAGACTGGAAGATATTCAACCAATGTAAGCACCAGGCCTGACGGTTATTGAGAAAACATGTTTTTGAAATACAGACACTGTCAACTACAGACACTGCCATCAGACGTTGTGCAAGCCACACGCAATCCACACTGGAGGTTGTTTTACTCCGAGGTCTCGAAAATGGAGGCCCATTTCACTGTTCATCCTCAGCTCCCTCTAACTGCTTGGGCAGACGCACACGCACACGCACACGCACACGCACACGCACACACACACACACACACACACACACACACACACACACACTAGAAAAGGTAGAACGAGTATGAGCCACTTTTCTGGCTCTCCCTGCCTGAGGATGGGAGGCAGGGAGTGTGCAGAGAGGAGGGAGTCGGTGAGGAAAGTAGGTCAGAAATACAGAAGCAGTCAAGCATGAGGGCAGCATCCCGTCTCTACTAAACTAGTGACACTAGCAAGCATGCTATCCGATGGGGCAAAACCATTTTAATTTGAATGTTTCACTTTATTGCAACAGCAAGAAATATGCTTGACTGATAGCACCCCCCATTGGGATTTTAGCGAATTATTGTGTTATTACTTCATTTAATCCATTTAGGTCCCGATCATCTGAGTGGTCACTCACTGACTCATTGCTGTTTCTGCTCCATGCACATGCAGTCACTTGGCGACGCGTGCCAGAAAGCTCTTGTGGTTGCTCTTAGGGTTAGGTTTATTTGGATCAGTCAGTGCAGAAACCTCTTGTGGTTGCTCTTAGGGGTAGGTTTATTTGGATCAGTCAGTGCCCTCATTGTATTGCGTTACAACTTGCATTCAGGGGTTTCTTTAAAAAAATAAAACCTCACACACCCAATCTGATAAGTCAGGGAAATTCAGTATCTTATTGCATGCTGGTTCTGCTGGAACTATGTCACTACTCTCCGTGTTGACCGCATTCCTTCTAGAGCCATCTGAGCAGTTTGTTTGAGAGTCGAGGTCTGTGCCAAAACAATATTTTCACACGCTCCTCAGAGCCACAAGAGCCACATCAACAAAACCTTTGAGCCCCCTTCTCCCCCATGAGGCAAACAAAGACCACTGTCATGCTCTCGGTCGGTTTTTATAGGGCAGGTGAAACGCATGTGTGTCTGTGCGCATGTGCACGCGCATGTGTGTGTGTGTGTGTGTGTGTGCGTGTGTGCGTGTGCGTGTGTGTGTGTGTGTGTTTTTGAGTGTTCAGTGATATAGTAAACCACTAAAGATTGTCTTCTGATCCAATCTAAGCCTCACCATAATGCATGACACCCAGATATGCTTGTAATTGCAATTGTCTATGTAATAACAGATGAATTGATGGCATGTGGATGTATACATCAAAGCTTTCTGAGCAATTCCCTACAAAACATTCCTGGTGATCAAGCTAAAAGTTTCAGAAGTTTTCTTGGGTTCCATAACATAATCATGATATGCAACTATGGTTGATCTGATAATGACTGTTATGGCTCTTATCAGCCTTGAGTTTGTTTGCCATCTCTGTGGGTTTCGGTGCTCCTGGACGCAGTGTGTGAGCTTTCTCTTAGAGGGATTGTTTTCTTTGGCATGCGCCCTTCTCTGCTGTTGTTTGGGTTCTGTCATGTGTAATGCTACAATGGGTGGTTTGTCAAGGGGCTCTGTCGACTACTGCGAGATTGGACCATTCATTGGAGTTTCTATGGGACACACAAACATTGTGCTATACCTTTGCCAGTAGAGATCGAGTTATCTGTCTGTCCGTTCGTCCTAATGTCATTATGGATTTATGTTTCTATTGAGAAAAAAGGATGGGCTGTTCAGGAACCGTATTTCAAAAGGTGTGTCTTATGGCGTATTTCTTCATGGGCTTAATAACACTCCCTGGGGTTTCCTAGGAGTTTGTGGCTGTGCTGGTTGGCATTGTGTGTCCCTCTCATGGTGGCAGATGTGTGTTTGCATGTTGAATGTTGAATGTTTAAACATCCCGGTCAAGGAGATATGCAGGTGCAGCGAGGGAAGGTCACATAGCTGAGCCAAGTGTTTTTTCTCACTGTGGGTTTTACTGGGAGGGGTAACCACGGTAACAGTTGAGGCAACGCTCACAATGAAGATATAACGGAGGCAGGTGCTGTTATTGTCAGTGCGTGTTACTTTGCAAGCACTACATTCACGGCTGTTTCATAGAATGGGGACACCTTGAATACAGAGCTAATTTTAATAAATGCCAATTTAGTCAATTTATGCACATTTAGGTTTTGACTAAACCCCAATGGGTCAATGCTGACTTGATATCGAGCGTCTGAGAGTGGAAGCCTGGAAGTGTGTGTGTGTGTGTGTGTGTGTGTGTGTGTGTGTGTGTGTGTGTGTGTGTGTGTGTGTGTGTGTGTGTGTGTGTGTGTGTGTGTGTGTGTGTGTGTGACACAGACAGAGAGAGAGAGAGAGAGTTTATGTGCCTGAGAGAGCGACAACAAAATAAAATCTGCTGACCACAGGCTTTGAATGTTATGTAATCCTCTTATTTATGAGATTTTAAACCTTTCACATCAAACTAGTTGACTGCACATGTGTTTCACCCTCAGCGTCCATGAGATACCAGAAAAAAAGACAAATCTTAACTATCCATTTAATCTCAGCTATAGCTGAGAAGTTGGCAGTAGGTCAAGGCTATATAGAATCCGACAGCACTAGTTTGTGAAATTACTCTGTGAGGTCACAGTATGTGTGCAACACTGTCATACGACGATGTATAAGACAATTTTAATCAGGCCTAAAAATTTGCATCCCAATTTTGGGGCATGTCATTATAAGTGCACATTTAAAAGATACATTCAAAAAAGTACATTATAAAGTTATTTGTCATACAGTATCTGGCCTATGTGCAATTTCCATTTACAAAGCCTAAAAGCCAAGCAAACAAATGTCTTTACTTTTCATGCCTTTTGATATTTGTGTTAAATATACAATGACAATTAATCGTCATTAAAATGTCATGATCATGACACAGCCCTTCTAATCACAGCAGGGATGCAGTGACTTGTGCAGTGGGGACTATTTTTGTCCATAGACCTGTAACTTGAAGATCACCCTCACACGTCAACCATATAAATAACTGGCAGACACAGTGTCTGTTTACATTTAGCTGCTGGCTAACTGGGTTGTGTAAGCCCGAAGACAAAGGATTAATTTATTATGCAACAATTATTGTGTTGTCCTTAAAACCAGGTACACAATTTTAGAATTATTGTGTAGAACTGCAGCTTTGTGAAGTAGTCCTATTTCAAACCAGCCACCCGACACTCTCTACAGAACACGTGCTGGACTGACAATTTTGAACTGTCTGTCTAACTGCGTTGCGTGGTGGATGTGGTTTATTTACGTCGCTCCGGTTGTGCTTTTTTTGTAGCCTGACTTACGACTGGCAATGGATCAGAACCAGGACCACATGAACAACGCCTCAAACAGCTATAGCCCGGGAGACAGCATGAGCGCGTCCTTAGCTGGTATGACCATCAACGACCTGCACCACCAGGAGAATGGAGTCCAGGCGGTCCATATAAGCCCGGGAGACGGTCCAATGAAAGGTCAGAAATGCATTAAATCTGTGTTGAACTGAAAGGTCAAACAGTGGTATGACCCGCGTGGGGGGAATGTAAGTGCAGTGTACAGACGATGACATGATCTTGATGGGAATACAAATAGCATCATTCATAAGCCATCAGTTGTTATATATTTTTGCACCATGTATACAGTACATACAGTAGCAGCATCATAGAATTTATGTTGCCAAAAAGTATTAGTCAGCGTTCCGGTAATGCCAAAAAAGTGTGATGTCTTTGGGAGCGTTTATCCTTCCACACTGTAGTCCTTCACTGTCTCAGTAGTCTGTATTGAGTTGGGGAGAATGCCGAGGCCTACTGTGCTTTGTTTTAATCCCTTTTACATAAAGCATACAAGGCATGCTTCACTGGCCCTCAGTCCCTGACTGCAGCTGCACTCTCTGCGCTGTAATCCAGTCATCTGGGTCAGGCCCGAGAGTTCCCTCTCTCAGCATCCACTGTTAGCTATACCAATTCAGCTCACAGACAATTAGGCTTTCAGTACATCGTTTTAATAGTTGCAAGGAGTATTAATTGTTTTAAAAAGGAAAATGTGTGATGAGGACACAGTCCCAACCCCTTTATTTTATCTGGTAGGGGCACCGAATGCACAGGAAATGGACACAGTTAATAGAGAGATGCTTGCAGCTGATACGACAGCAATCTATCAATGGGCACTGTTGTATCAAGACATAAATATGACAATGATAACAATCTCTTGTCTCAATCCCTCTTATCCTAATCGTCCATATGGCTAATTAGTACGTAGCTTAGCATTTCCTAGCTTACAGCCTTCACTAGTGCACTCTCTCTCCCCATTGCATCTATTGCTCAGCCCACACTCAAACAGGAAGGCGTGCACAGGGTCAGGTCCCTCCAAACAAACAGACAGCAGATTTTTCAACGGTGCACCAAATAGTGAGTATTATATGAACCTCTCTGATTGAGGCCTTAGAAGATGGGATCTTTGAATTGGAGTTTATATTGAATTTGTTTTGTAGTGTAGTCTTTGTGGGTTAGTTGCATAGATCTGAATAATAACATGAATTACAATTTGCTTGAGTTACTTCTGAGCCACGGAGTCCATGAGTGAAATATGGAGTGTTAAAATATTTGTTGCATTCAAATTAAGTTTGAGCGTAGTATGTAATAGTAATAGTGTAATGGTTAAAGTAGTGATCAGTAATTGAAGATTTAGCAATCACCCCAGCTGATGCTCTTCAACAGTTTATTCATGTTATGATTTAAACCGTAATAATACAGAGGTAAATGTTCACCTTATTCCCCAAAACAGAGCTGGTCAAAGTATTCACAGTAAGCTCGGATTTGGAGTCTAAATAACAATGGCCATTTGCAAAGTATTAAGTCTTTAATAAAATCCTTTTTTTATTCCATTGTGCACAGCGCCTGTTGGTGGGAATGCTCAATTGGCTATGGTGGGCCGTACCAAAGCCGCCCCTCTATTTGTCTGGAGGTGTACATGTCTGGGGTAACATGTCTGTTACCCCAAATCCTGACCTGAACCTTACGTTTAATTCACAGCGGAGAGCTCAGCGCTAAATGACGATGTGGTTACAGCAGTGTCTGAGCTCTCGGAACAAGAGAGCGTCCTGCACTGCAGTGAGGAGGTGCCCCCTGACACCTCTGGGGAGAAGGAGGTGCCACCTGGTATGCCCCCCTTCCTCCACTGTTTCCATGCAGCTTCAATGCCAAAGACAATGACTATTTATTTAATAATAACTATTCTTTTCACTTTTAACCATTATTTGGCACATTTCAGTTTGTACGCAATAGATACATCCGATAATGTTTCATCTTTTTTTTCCCCTTCTCTCTTTTAATTTACGGAATAATATTTCTTTATTTCAGAGACAGCTAGAGAAATGTTCGCCTTGGTTTGCATATTTTGTGTTGTCTCACAGTTATACTTTTTTTTTTTCAGCCTTAATATTCTAATTCTCATTTGCATGTCTTCCATTGGTGATATCAATGCATTTCTTGACTCATTACAAACGTTTCCCACACAACGTTCAGTATTGGTCTAGTATTCAGGCAACCTTCAGACCTTCTCAATGGGTTCGTAGAGAAGTAGAGATCATGAACTAACACAATGGGTTGCAAACCTTTCCATGCCAAGACCCCCAAATAGCCTCTGGCTATGGGCCCTCCATTATGAAATGGCTGTAAAACATCAATAACGTGTCACATGGTGAAAACTCTTTTTATTATTATTTATTTTTTTATAAATTTGAATTTATGATTTTATTTCCCCCTCTCATAAAAACCTGTGAAGTAACAGATGTCTCTCAAGAATCAATAATAGTATAGTTATTGGACATTCTTATTCGTTTTTATTTTTTATTTTGTTTTGACTTCATCTTTTCAAGTTAACTAATACTAACCCTGGTAAGAATGATCTGCGTTAGAGGAGCCAGTGTGAGCCAAACTGGTCATGAATAGGAAGCAGAACAGCCTGTCCTTAGGATGGGAGGGGGGATGCAGTAGGTTGAAAGGGTTGTCTGATGTTTTAAACAGATCCCGAGTCCTTGGACATGAGAAATGCCACAGGAATAGAGAACATGGCTGACCCACCAGAGCAAACACAAGGTTAGGAGACACAGCTGTGATTACAAACCAAGCTATTTGGGGTAAACTTAACATAGAAAATGTCTGTCACGCTTGTTGGCCAGACTTTTGTAGGATTTCTCAATATTGGCATTTGTTTCTGTGCATTACGTTTTAAACTTTTAAGTCGTAAGACCAGCTGCAACTGTAGCCTGTGTATCTTCCTTTTCTGCCGTGTCAAAACAGTATTCCATTTATCCTACAGAAGAGGCAGTTGAATCACCTGCAGAAGAAGGGGCTATTGGGTCTGAGCAATCAGATCTAGAAAGTGTCCCATGTGAAGATGAGATGCAACCTGGTGCCTGTGGTGAGAGTGAGGGTCAACCTGGTATGCCTCTTTCCCAGCACTTGCCTTTTTTTCCCACGCTGCTCGAGTTGAAAGTATTCTTTCAGTCATGGAGTAGAATTTATTTGGGGTTTGTTGAATGAATCAATTAATCTTAGATTCCTTTTTGTTTTTATTCGCCTGTTTTCTGAGCCATTGCAGTTTTGTTTTTGTGTGCTTTGAGCAGTGAAACCGATCCCGGTCCATTTGAGCACTCTGGTCCTTTCACAATACCACAGTCCACATGCGTAATACCAGGAGGAAGAGGTGCGTTTTGTTAGGCTTGGTATTTCAGTATGAAACAAATGCTATTGGGTGACTGATTATCTGTGGGATCTGTTAAACAGATCTAGAGCTCTGAGGCACGGCAATTCCCAGAGTAATGGAAAAGCCAGATGAGGCACCAAATGAGGCACCAGGTTCGGTGTGGCGCTGGACTGCAGTATGTCAGGACTTGAAAGGAAACCATGCAGAAGCTTCAGCGCCATCTGACTGCAATGTGTCTGCAATGCTTTGCTTTTATGTTTTGGGATGACATATTAATTGCTCTAACATGTTTGACTTAACATTGATTTGCTGTGGTGTTAATTTGTGCATTAACCATAGACCTTGTGTGTGCGGGACTTTTTTTTTTGCAGTGCCATGAGTTTATGAAGCAGTCATGTATGAAAAGTGTTTCTTATTAGTAATAACGGAATATCCTCTCTTGTCCCACCCTCCCCCCACATGCACACCCTGGTCTGCCGTGTTTAAACAGCAACTGGAGGAGCTACTGCAACAGGTAGTGTATTAAGAGCTTCCAAGACTGTGTTTACTTATTCTATGTGTTTTATTTTTTATTTAATACTTTATTAGTCAGAAATGTAGACATATACTGTAAAAGGATAACACAAAAAAGTCCTATTAGTTGATCATGTATACGTTTAACACTGAGATATTTTGTGCTTCACATAATTATTTTATTATAATTATTTAATTCATCCTATTATTATTTATTTTTAGTTAATTTAATGAAACAACACATGGATCCAAATTTAGCTTTGGTTCATTGCTTGAGATACAAATGAAACCTGATGATTTGATCATTTATAATCCCTTATATTGCATGGAGGCAAATCAACCAGATTAGATATTACATTTACAATGAAAAAGCATAATTCATTGCTATGACTGCACATTCACTGGCACTGATTAGCATCAAAGTCATTTTCCTCTGTTGTCTTTCATCCATTGGTGATCCATTATGTCCATTAACTATCACTTTATTTTGACTACATTCCGTAAGAAGGCAGCACTTCTCAGTTCATGGCCTTGCATTATCACCTTTTCATCATTTAATCATGATTTGTTTCTGTTCGCCTTGATGGAAAACAGTTACATTTTAAAATGACATCAAGTGCAGTTTTGCTATCTTCTTTGCTTCTTGATTTATATTCAAATTGGGGGAGATGGAGGCGAGTGTTGTGAATGTCATCATTAATCTGCTTTCCCAAAAAAAAAGGGAAAGTGGGTTCCCTTTTGTGGCTGATGGATCAAAGCAGTCCTTAGATGGAGCTCATGGGAGAGATATTGACTTCATAAGCATAGGAGCTTCTTATTCCCCAGAGTCTGGAAATGACACCGCTGTGTGCTTAGATGGGACAGAGGAAGGAGCGTGTGGAAAGATGTTAACTGACTCTTTGTGGAATTCTGAAGACCTCGGTTCTGGGTCAGATATGAGAAGGGACCCTTCGGCCAGCAGGGGGAGCCCAGAATGGACCGGTGGGAGCGATTCCCACAGGGCAATCAGCCTCGATGCATCCGGGTGCCTGTCGGAAAAAAGTAACATGCCTGCCGCATCTTTAGTCCGTAGCACAGCCTTGGAGGATCTTACATCAATAGGGGACAGAAGCAAGTGGGTTGATCAAGGAGAGGAATCCATCTACAGTGAGCACATGGAAGATGGACTGGCTGTTGAAAACACAATTCATGAGACGGCCCCAAAACCTTGTAGTGCACAGGACTCTGAAACTCAAGAGAGGCACCACTCGGACAGTCAGTCATATTCCCACTTTGATCCCAGCCTTTGTCATCACTCAGTGGATCTTGAGAGGGCGAGTGATTCCCCACATAGCAATGGGAATGTTTCTGAGAGAGAGAGCATTCTTAGAAAAAATCCATATGACCTAGTTGCTGAGAACGGTGACTCAACATTAGACGCAGCCAGCCTCTTGACGCCTGACACCGTTGATGATGATTCTGAGATGATCAACAGAGCACAGACCTCCAACACACCTGAAGTCCAGCAAACGACCCAAAGTTCTCCAGCGAGAAAGTCGCTGGTGCCGATCGCTGTCTTTAAAGGTCTGTTTGCTGTCATATTCACCAGTTGTGAACCAGTCCTCTTCAGTTATCTTTCTCCCACTTGTTTGATTTACCAAGCCAGCTTCTATAATGTTATGCAGCACTCTTCCTTCCTCCGACATGCTCAGTGGAAATGATCTTTGACTCGAGGAGAAGCTTGTTGTCCTCTCTCCCCACTTTTTGCTTGTATTTTTCATTTCATCTGTCCATCTCGCTCACTGTTCTATGAAAGCCCATTTCTGCCACTGAATAAAATGTAAAAGGAGTTTCTTACAAATTCAGAATTCTGAGATAAAAGAAGTACAATAAAGGAAAATCTGCAGATATAAAGTTCCTAAAAATGTAATGGAAAATTGGCAATATATAAAATTGGAATTGCGAATGAATAAATAAAGATTCTTTCATTCAGTGGTGAAAAAGGGTCTTGATTTGTCCATCCACTGTGTTAGCTCAAGATTTACAGTTAGCTCAAAATTTAAACTCTGGCGAGAGTTTAAATATTAAGCTATTGTACAGTATGTACACTGCATGTTGCCTGCTGCGTGCTCCACATCACCGACTGGTGATTTTTATTTGGTCTTCACTTTCCCATGCTGCAAATGTGCACACTGAATAATAAAATACTTGTCTTCTTGTATCGCACAAAAGGAAAAAGGGTACAAAATTGGTTTTGGATGCAAATGGAGCACATGCTCAAATCCTTATGCCTTCTTTTTGTCCCTTATTTCCCATAGGTCAAGCAAAGGTTGAAAACGAGGCTATGGAAAAGAAGGTATGTGAATAAACAAATGAACACACATAATTCACATGTCATTTAGACGGACTGTTGACGCGTCATTTCACCATGTAGGCCTAAATCAGTTTCTTTCCTGACTTCTTTTTCATTTAGGATATTGTTTCATGATAGGTTGTTATTAGAACCATTGTTTTTCACTCCATTTTTCCCCTCATGCAAAAAGACACAAACTGCCACAAAAACTAGACCCACCTCTTCCTTTAAAAGACCCTCCCCGATCACCAAACCCTGTGCCTCCTCTCGAAATGGCACCACGTCAATACCCACTAAAGCCTTCTACACAGGGCCCCACGTGAGTAACACCCTGACCTGCCCTGAAAGATGCCTGAGTGTAGATGGCCCTACTGTGAGAGATCAAACAAATGTACAAATGCAACTTAGTCCAGTGTTTTCCTTCGTTACAACTAAAGCCACATTTATGCTTTGGCGAAAAGTCTTATATGTCATGTCGCTCAACCACAATCCAACAAATCTTCATTTTTGTCAAGCGACATATTTCACATGATAGTTTTTCCGGCAAAGCAGAAAGTGGATTTAACACACTAACCCAAGCCTTGTGCATGCATCAATAACCACGCTGTTATACTACAGTAATTTACTCATCCTGTATTATTAAGTATAATGTATATGAGACATGGTGTGATGATTGGTGTGAATATTCTATCCACAAGGTAGAACTGCATATTAACAGATACATAAATATAATTTATTATGTTTTTTTGGAAAGTAATTTGCTATACAGTTAACTACAGTATGGCAATTTACAGACTTCGGGTGGCGCGAGACCTCAAGCCGCAGGAACCAAAATCCCTGGAATGAATCCGCCAGGTATGCACAGTAACTGTCATTTGAACATTGTCCTCATACGTTAAAATAAAATGTTAGTATAACATGTCATGCTTTCTGCGACACAGCTAGTGCCAAGAAACCACCCACTCCAAAAAATGACAAAGGTAAAAAACAAACACAGATATGAATGTGAGATACCACTAACAGACAGGCACGCATGGCCTAGAGTAGTTGCTCACCAGAATGCCACAACCACAGTCTGATCAAGAAAGACCTTGATCAAACTTGGTCAGCTTTTTAGCACTAGAATCTAACCTAAGTGCTTTAATTAATTGTTAATAAATATAAATTGTTTGTTATAATTTAATTTGGTTTCTTATTATTTCCTCCCTTTTTTTTGCAATGCCCCATTAATGACTCTTGAACTTACATGTTGCTTTGCAACCCATTTAAAGATGGCGCCAGTGGACAAAGCAGCCCTGGAAACCCTAAGTCTCCGGCCAGCCAAGGGATTTCTGGAAAGCCTGCGATTGAGGTCAATAAAGTGAAAAAGGTGGCTGTGGTTCGTTCTTCGCCCAAGTCTCCTGGATCCCTGAAGAGCAGGGGTTCACCTGCTTCCCTGGTGGCAGCCGCCCCCTTGCCAGACCTGACCAACGTTAGGTCCAAGATCGGATCCACAGCGAATTTAAAACATCAGCCTGGTGGTGGCAAGGTTGGACATGAGTAATTACAGTTTTAGTGACAAATGTCAAGTTTCTTTCAAAATGTAATATATTACACATATTATTTGCTAATGTCATTCTAAATGAATATGTTACTTTATAATATTACTGACTGTGTAATAATATATTATATATGACTAGGTATTCTTAAACTTATAAATACATTTAACTGAGTGTAACCTGCAGCACACAAGCAGGACCTAGACCTCTCCGAGACTAGGAGGTCAGGGTTCAATCCCTGACCATGTCATACCAAATATATAAATGGTACCCAATGCCTCCCTGCTTACTACCGAGCATCAAGGGTTGGATTGGCCGTGAGTCCCTGCGACATACTAATTTAATGTCCAGGGGGTATACAGTACTTCTACCTCATGCTAAGGTAGATAGGTAGATAGGCTCCTGGGTCCTGGCCTATTAGCCACATTGCTCGAGTTGGGTGTCGAGTTCCCTACACCCAACCCCGAACTAAAATGCATGTGTAGAAAGAATGTTTATCAGAAATTTAAAGTTTTAGACCTGATAATAATAGCAGCCTAAATAATGTGGTAATTTGTACGGCTCATAAAATGTAGGTAGCCTACACAGCTGTATATTGGGGGAAAATAATACAAGTGGACCCAATATCAATCAGTAACAATTTCTCTCCCAGTAATCCGATTATTTCTCATGTGTCTCATATGTCTCATACATATTCGCCTCACACTTTCAGTGACTCCCACAGTAATGTTCTCTTCCCTTATACTTCTGAAATTTAAAGGTTAAAATTCTTGAAAAGAAGATTGACGTGAGTAATGTCGTGTCTAAGTGTGGCTCCAAGGCCAACATGAAACATGTACCCGGTGGCGGAAATGTGAGTAACAGAGGGGTAAACGTTTCACCATTTTTATGCTACATGCCTGGAATTACTGGAATATAAACCATGTTCATGTTTTCAAAACAAAATAGTATGTAAACTGTTATTCAGACTCGTCGCTATTTAATTCCTAATGAGTAATGCTGTTCCTTCACATTTTGCAGGTCCAAATCCTTGAGAAGAAGGTGGATGTGTCCTCCGTCCAGGCCCGCTGTGGCTCCAAAGACAACTTAAAGCACACACCAGGTGGAGGCAAGGTGAGGAACTCAGAAATAGATGACAGCTTGAATTAGCATTTCACATGAATATAAAAACACACGGAAGTATTTATAATAAGGTATTTCTGGGCTCAATAATCACACGCCTTAGGGATGGAATAATGGATCGTTTGGAAACCGGATTGCCAACAACATTACCCATACCCGGTTTAATAATAATTAAAGGCTGAAATACAACCAGCTCAGTGGCCATGAGTGTCTGCTCTGAGACTGGGAGGTTGGGGTTCAATCCCCGGCTGAGTCATATCAAATATACAGTAGCCTATATATGGTAGATGGTGGATTTGGGGGGGGGGGGGGGGGGGGGGGGCTTGCGGCATATTACTGTCATGTCCAGGGGGTGTACTTGTATGTCAGGCTGCCAAGGAAGCTGCTATGGAAACAGGAGACATATGGGCCACATGGCTCAGTAAAAATGAACATTAATCAAAAATAAAAAGTTGTATGTATAATAATAATTTATAACAACAGTTCAAATGATGTGGTCATTTGCACAGCTCATAAAATGTGTGCCTACACAGCTGGATATTGGGGGGAAATAATACAATTATCAGTCTGTAACATGTTCTCTCAATCATGTTCTCTCCTCATGTTTTCAGTGACTCCTATAGGGTAATTTTTTCTTCCCTTACTTCTGCAATTTACAGGTTAAAATTGTTGAACAGAAGATTGACTTAAGTAGTGTCCAGTCTAAGTGTGGCTCCAAAGACAATATCAAACATTCACCCGGTGGCGGCAACGTGAGTAACTCATGGGATTAGCTCAACACAGGAATCTTGATTCTTGAATATCTCATGTTAATCTAAAACCAACCCTTGGCAATAAATAAAAACAAATAAATAAAATGTCCTCACCCCACAAATGTCCTCACCCCACACCACCCACCCACAATAATCCTGATTTCCTCTCCTCCCTTGAACCTCTTGCACATACTTCTCTACAGCTTCAGTTCCTCTCTAGCCTCATCAGTGGCGCCGTCGGGACATAAAAAGTGCGGAGACAAATGATGAATTGTTGTGTAATAGTAACAGCAAATGATGTTCGCCAGATGGGGCAGTAGAGAGTACTCTCTACTGCCCCATCTGGCGGAGTCAGGTTAATATAAGGAAGTGCAGGCTACAGACAGACAGAATGACTGACTGACGGATGTCAGTGTGTGCATTAATAGATAGATTAGCTTGTCTGACTCCTTGACGAGAATGAACATAGACTAGACTATAGCCAGAAGGGTCATTGCAACGAGAGGAAACTGGCAAGCATAAAGCACTGGTTGGGATGGATAAATAAATAAATAAATAAACAAATAAATAAACAAATAAATAAATAAATAGACCAGTCATCCCCCAATATTCACATTCAGACTCTTCTGAACCCCCCTCCGGTGCCTATGGCTACCATTGGTTTGCTCTGGGATAACAGTCTCTTTCCCTACATTTGCGCTTTCTCCAGGTACAAATTCTTGAAAAGAAGTTGGATTTAAGTAGTGTCCAGTCTAAGTGTGGCTCCAAAGACAATATCAAACATTCACCCGGTGGCGGCAACGTGAGTAACTCATGGGATTAGCTCAACACAGGAATCTTGATTCTTGAATATCTTATGTTAATCTAAAACCAACCCTTGGTAATAAATAAAAACAAATAAATAAATAAGCAACAAATGTCCTCACCCCACACCACCCACAATAATCCTGATTTCCTCTCCTCCCTTGAACCTCTTGCACATACTTCTCTACAGCTTCAGTTCCTCTCT
The DNA here is from genome assembly GCF_951216825.1 of Electrona antarctica. Classification (NCBI taxonomy): domain Eukaryota; kingdom Metazoa; phylum Chordata; class Actinopteri; order Myctophiformes; family Myctophidae; genus Electrona; species Electrona antarctica. The sequence continues at coordinate 19,554,651 of NC_136805.1, forward strand.
AGCATAGGTCCTCATCTGCAGCTCTGCTGCCATCAGTGGCGCCGTCGGGACATACAAAGTGCGGGGACAAATGTTTTTTGTTTGGGGGGGGGAGAATCACGTCTTGACATAGCAGGCGCAGCTCAGACCTACAGCCAGTATACAAATAATGATGAATTGTTGTGTACTAGTCCTTACCCGTTCTGAATATATGAACAGCAAATGATGTTCGCCAGATGGGGCAGTAGAGAGTACTCAATACTGCCCCATCTGGCGGAGCCAGGTTAATATAAGGAAGTGTAGGCTACAGACAGACAGAATGACTGACTGACTGACAGACAGACAGACAGACATTTTTTTGGTGCATTAATAGATAGATTAGCTTGTCTGACACCTTGACGAGAATGAACATAGACTAGACTATAGCCAGAAGGGTCATTGCAACGAGAGGAAACTGGCAAGCATAAAGCACTGGTTGGGATGGATAAATAAATAAATAAACAAATAAATAAACAAATAAATAAATAGACCAGTCATCCCCCAATATTCACATACACAGACTCTTCTGAACCCCCCTCCGGTGCCTATGGCTACCATTGGTTTGCTCTGGGATAACAGTCTCTTTCCCTACATTTGCGCTTTCTCCAGGTACAAATTCTTGAAAAGAAGTTGGATTTAAGTAGTGTCCAGTCTAAGTGTGGCTCCAAAGACAATATCAAACATTCACCCGGTGGCGGCAACGTGAGTAACTCATGGGATTAGCTCAACACAGGAATCTTGATTCTTGAATATCTCATGTTAATCTAAAACCAACCCTTGGTAATAAATAAAAACAAATAAATAAATAAGCAACAAATGTCCTCACCCCACACCACCCACAATAATCCTGATTTCCTCTCCTCCCTTGAACCTCTTGCACATACTTCTCTACAGCTTCAGTTCCTCTCTAGCATAGGTCCTCATCTGCAGCTCTGCTGCCATCAGTGGCGCCGTCGGGACATAAAAAGTGCGGGGACAAATGTGTGGGGGGTGGGGGGTGGGATCACGTCTTGACATAGCAGGCGCAGCTCAGACCTACAGCCAGTATACAAATAATGATGAATTGTTGTGTACTAGTCCTTACCCGTTCTGAATATATGAACAGCAAATGATGTTCGCCAGATGGGGCAGTACTCTCTACTGCCCCATCTGGCGGAGTCAGGTTAATATAAGGAAGTGTAGGCTGCAGACAGACAGAATGACTGACTGACTGACAGACAGACAGACATTTTTTGGTGCATTAATAGATTAGATTAGCTTGTCTGACACCTTGACGAGAATGAACATAGACTAGACTATAGCCAGAAGGGTCATTGCAACGAGAGGAAACTGGCAAGCATGAAGCACTGGTTGGGATGGATAAATAAATAAATAAATAAATAAATAGACCAGTCATCCCCCAATATTCACATTCAGACTCTTCTGAACCCCCCTCCGGTGCCTATGGCTACCATTGGTTTGCTCTGGGATAACAGTCTCTTTCCCTACATTTGCGCTTTCTCCAGGTACAAATTCTTGAAAAGAAGTTGGATTTAAGCAATGTGCAGTCCCGGTGTGGATCCAAAGATAATATAAAACATGTAGCTGGTGGTGGCAATGTGAGTAACAGCTGCAGTATGAACCCACAGCTACCTGCAGTAGCTTGACAAAGTCCTTCCCTACTGAATGCATCAACAAGAAGCAAGATGTCACACACTACTGCACGAAAAGTCCTGCCTACTCTGTTCTACCCTCTTTCTGTGACCACTACTCAATTTTCCACTATTAATAACTCCTATTAATATTTACCGGCATAAAGCTTATGAATGTCATGAGCATTTCACACTTTCTCCTATAGGATAGAACTAATACTGTATTTTGTAGCCAGAGGAACGGGTCACTTTCTCTGGTATTGTATCTTGGTGTTAAGCATGTTTGTTTGCCCCTTAAAGACATCTGAATATGTCAGTGTTCTGCTGTAGTGACACATGCCCAGTGCAACGATGAATGACACGTTGCATAATGCTCATGATATAAGCTTGATAACTCATGTCTAAATTTACACTGGTCAGCTTTGGTGTGACTGGTGGTGGTAAATATTTAACATGCATGACTACTGTGTGTAAGTCTTTGTACCCTTGATATTAATTTTGTCATAACTCCTGTTGACAACTGAACCAAAATCTCAACTCTAATTGGTTTGAGGAGAAGTCTCTTCAGCAGCAACAAAGAGTCTCTGTCATCTGTCTCTTCACTGGGCTATTTTCTATTGTAGTGAACAAGAGAGGGATGACCTCACTTGAGAGAGAGTCTGAGAGACAAAGAGTCTTGTGTCAAGAGACCATTCATCACAGGAGACCCTGTGATGAGCTCATTAGGTCTAAGGTTGACGTCCGAGATGGCAGTAAGCAGTCAATCCAGATTGATATATTAAAAAATCACACTCGTGTGAACTGAGTGGTGCAACTCCGTGTGGGGGTGCCCGGAACTTCCAGAACCACAGGAACAAGCCCAGGGTGCCACCCCGGTTCCCGCGAGCCACCCCGCGTCCGAAACGGTCAAGCAAAACGATAGCAATGAAACTGGGACTCTCATACAGATCTCACACGACAGACAGACAGACAGACAGACAGACAGACAGACAGACAGACAGACAGACAGACAGACAGACAGACAGACAGACAGAAAAGACACAAAATCTTCCATAAGACTGTTGTCTCTCTGTGTTGAACAGAGAAACTTTCACTCTCACAGTCTCACACACACACACACACACACACACACACACACACACACACACACACACACACACACTAGTGAGAAGTTTGATTTGAACGAATTAGAAAAATGCGTGAGGACGAATTAGAAAAATGGACGAGGGAGTGTCATGAGAAGTTTCATTTTTACTGCTGGTTTTGCGATGCGCAATGCAGTTTTCTTTAATTGGTTACGGTTACGGGCATGGCTGTTATTGAATCAAGTAATCAACTATTTTCAGTAGGCTACTACGCTATGTGTTGTAAGATGCACGGTTGAAATCACATAGTTATATGGGTTTCATTCAAGTACTGTAATCGCACTGCAGTAGGCTACTTTCAGCGTCATATTAAGTTATTAATTGGTGTGTTTAGGGTGCCATATCATGTCACTGGCGCTCCTACAGCTACAGGGCCTGTAGGTGCCTCTGACTGACTCCGAGACATCCACCACTGCAGTTTCTACGTGCAGGCTGCTGCTGGTCAAAGTATGCGAGTGAAGTCCGGACTTCGGCGCTCTATAATAAATACTAACTAGTATAACGCTTTACAAACACATCAACCAGTACTGGACCTGGCTATATGATCTATATTCTATATTATGTAGCGCTTGTTGTGCCACTTCAGCGTTGGCTGTCATGCTGCATGTTGCAGATTCATTTTCTTCTCACTCCGCTCGGCCAGAGAACGGGAACTGGGGGAGGCGGTGGGCGTGGGCGCGGGGGAGAGCAAGGTAACTGGCAACAGTGCAACACTCTCTCTGTGTTTGTAGGCAACAGCGCCACTTTAGCACTTGTTGGTTTTTGAGTGGCTGCACCACTCAAAAATATATATTTTGAGAAGTTACGCGGAGCTCACGTAACTTCTCGTCTTTGCATTGACTTTGTACTAGACCTGTACGTGCCTGTCGCAGTCGGCCACCGGCCTACTTGGGAACGATGCAACTTGGGAACCTAATGATATACGTTGTCATAGCACCCGTTTAAACTGTCAGCCGGTGTCCCACATGGAGATGTGCCTGTGTGCCTGTGTGTGAAGACTGCAAACTGAAAAGTGTACTTGGCAATCAATTCGGCCCACTGGCAGAGCCTGATTGGTTGAGCCTCAATTGGCTGAGGCAGAGGCTGGAAATTGCACAGGTGAAAGGAGTTGGCCTCATTAGGCCCACTGGCAGAGCCTGGCCCAGGTGAAAGGTGTTGGCCTCATTAGGCCCACTGGCAGAGCCTGACCAGAGCCTTTTGTGGTGGTTCTGGAGAACCGTGGGTCCGACCGACTCGATACCTGGCACTGCACTCCCTGTGGGGGTGGGGAACTTGGTGGGACGAACGGTTCTCGAGTTACGTGCATTAGACGTGCATTAGACACACAGACAGACAGAGATATTTATAGATAAGATAGAAGATAGATAGATGATATCGGTGTTAACATGTCTGTGTCCTACCATGTTAAATGTTTAATTGTATGTAACCTGTAGAAAACTAACAGGTGGCGTGTGGTGTGGTGTGTATGCACTAGTAGTTCCTCTGTGGTTGCATGCAGGGAAGCTTTACCAGATGAAGATAGAGCATCTTGACACCTCAGAAAGTAGTCCACTGAAAGGCTCTGTTTCTCCTCTCTCTTTATTTTCCCTGCACAGGTTGCAATAGTTCACAAGAAGATTGACCTGAGCAACGTTCAATCTAAATGTGGCTCAAAAGACAACATTCGTCATAAGCCAGGTAAATAAATAAATTACTATTGCTACAAGAACATTTTCACAGAATTGGAACTTATTACATATCATTGGCATCGGGCAGAAACCTTGTATCGCCACATTCTTTCAGAAATGAACGCCCTACTTCATCATACCACAGTGTCACACAAAAGGTAGCAAAAATAGTATGGCCCTCATTTATCAATCGAGTGTAAAATCTGCCTCAAATTCGAGCGTCGGTTTTGGAGTACACTGACGTTGCCACGGCATTTATAAAGTGATCGCAAACAGCTGATCCTTCCTTAATTTCATTCCTAGCAGTGATAAATGTGACGGCTGAAATCAATCTGGCACGCCCTATGAAATCAAGCCTCGCCCTCATTTTTGCGACATGATCAACTGCAATACGACTAAACAACGTATGGAAAACATGGTTACATGATGGAAAAAGCCAATTCCCCCGCTTGCCTTACCCATTGGTGTGCAGTGCCTTAAAGCAGTCATATAGCCATAGGTGAAGGCGATCCCATGCTGCTCACTGCTGTGAGTGCATGCTGTAGTTTGGGTGGGTGAGTGTCGTGATGCCTGCAGACCTGCACCGCACGTTAATGACAGATAACCTGGCTGGCAAGGCAGTCATAAATAATCAATGTTTATGGAGTGAATCATAAACATATGGATGAAGGGTGGTGTGGGGCGCCGCGGTCCCGTCCCGTCTCGCATAAGCGCTCATCCTGACCCAGATGACCAGATCTGCCGTTTATCTGAATGCCTGTTAAAGCACTTATTTAAATGGGTGAATGATTAAGCCCCTTACACCTATAGGTCTATAGCCTACAATTGCAAATAGGCAAGATATAGGCCTATGCTTGTCATTGTCACTTGGAAATAAAGGCATGCAGTCCATTTATGCCTAAATATCTTTTTTAAATATCACAGGGATTATAGGCATCTGATGTCACGCTGCTCCCGAATCATCTCACAAGTGCGCTCGCATATATATGTTAGGAGTGAATACATATGTTTAGATGCCTGTGACAGCCTGTCAGCTGGTCAGTCAATGCTGCTCCGCTTTTCTACGACAGAAAAACAGGTGAGGACAAAGCCTACGACAGCTCCCGACCTGACGTGACTTTTGTCCTGGCGCACGTTCAAGTTCAAGGTTTTGCGGAAATGATAAATGCCTATTTTTGCAGTAATTGCGGAGTGCACCCATATTTAGGCGTACGCCACGTTGATAAATGAGGGCCATAATCTATAAACTCAAAATGTGCCACAATGTGACGTTTTGAGCTTGGGATATTTTTTGCTACTTTTGAATTTGAAACCTGAAAAGTAACAGTTTTGGACATTACAGTGCAACGTGGTATGTTGAATAATTGCTATGTACCATCTTCTTTCACAATTAGGTGGTGGAAATGTCGAGATCAGGAGTGATGGGAAAATGGATTTCAAAGTCCAATCCAAGATCGGCTCTCTTGACAATGTTGGTCACACGCCAGGAGGTGGAGGGAAGAGGGTAAGACATCAAAACACTCCCCAGGTTCAAATCAACTGTTATTAGCAGCTGTTATTAGTAGATTATGTCTTAATTTTATTTTATAATGTTCAGCAAATGTTCTCTTGTAGCATGCCCTAAAGCTTTCCCTGTAGACTACTGTAAGCTGACATTTTGCTTGGCCACTTTTCTGTGAAAATCTCTCTTGACGATTATGCTCATATAGCATGACAGTAATACCTATACTTGGGTGCGCGCCGCCGCCAAGCAACTATATATAAAGCAGGCCTAACAGTACAAGTGGAAGAGAGGCTAGTCTTCATCTCACAAATCAAACTTCGTCTCAGGGGTTTTGTCGCCTCAGTTTTAACTGAAACGCGATGATTCAATGAAACATGTGTGCAACACCTACGTACGTGCGATGCCAGGTCTGCTAGGAGGCTTTGGCTGCCTGATTGCTTGCTCCCCTTCTCTCATCCTTTCCTTCCCAGAGGTTGTCAATCACTGCATGGTCTCACAACTCTCACCCCTCAATCCCCACTCTGCGTATTTCTTTCAATTTTTTGTGCCTTCTGTCATTGCCATTACTTAATTAATACATCTTTGTTCATCATTCAGTTATCATTCTTAATTATCTTTTATCATTATTAGTTTTTATTATTATTATTATTCAGAAAAACCTTCTTTTTACACATGTTGATTTCTGTTGACTCCATCACATGTATTTTGTTGCATGCTTCTGGGGCTCCTCTGTAGAGAGAGAAGGGGAAAGAGGCAGAAGGGAGCACCTGCGACAGCCCCTCAAGTGGGGACATGTATGACCCCTCCCCTGCTGTAACCCCCCCACAGTCACCCCAGAACCCCCCCACACCCATCCTGATGAACCCCCTCATAAAGATTGAGGACTCCTGTAAGTACTGAAAGAGCTGTGTTCAGTGGTGTGCAGTCAGACAGTTGGGCCAGTTAGCCAATAACAGGTTTTCTGCATTCATTGTGACACTTACTTTACTTACGCCTTACACCCCCTACTGGGGTATAGGCCGTCGACAAGGTACCTCCAGAGTTCACGGTCACTGGCAGTCACTGCTGTCACATATATATTGTTAAGTTGCTGCAGTGGCATGGCATTTCAATATATCTGTGCATTTTAATCTAAATGTACATTAAACACTAAAAGACATACAAAGTCTATTGCTATGTGGTAAGACATTTCATTTTTGAGCAACTGTGACTTTCATTGGCTTGGAGTTTACAATGTGTGTGTGTGTGTGTGTGTGTGTGTGTGTGTGTGTGTGTGTGTGTGTGTGTGTGTGTGTGTGCGCGCACGTGCATGCGTGCGTGCGTGCGCGCGCAGTAGTAGTGATGATTCCACATAATAATATGTGGGGAAAAAAAAGATATGATCTCCTGTCAAGATGAGAAAGCAGAAACCATTTTCTATTGTCAAGCACACCAGACATACTGTTTGGCCTACCTTTTCCACCAGAGGGTGCTCTAAGTCTCACAAAATCAAATGTGTAACATTGTCTTTACTGGTTAACTGCAGTGTCTGCAGAATAAAGAACAGAATAATATCCCCAATCAAAATCTCCTGCCTCCTGTAAAGTTCTCAAGGGTGTTACACTGGAATTGGTAAACGAATGCTATGACTCCTGTTTTGCACTTCATACCTCACCTCAAGCCTTGTCCCATGAGAAGTGTTTCCTGTGTGACATTTGTTTTGTTTTTATAGTTTCTGACGCACGCCATCATTTAAAAAACAAAATTCTTGTAGAGTGGTGCCACATCTACATTTCATGTCAAAAAGCAATAAATCAGCCTTTTTTAACCTAACCAAAATATAACATATAACCGTTTCACTACCAGTGGCAACGGTTATATGATTTAACACACACACACCAAAAAACTTTCTGCTCTCTCAGATCCCAGGAGTCATGGTATTCACTACAAGTCCACCATATTGGGTGTTAACACTTGGTCCAACCCCCAGCAGGGCTCCTCAGAACCAGTGTTAACACTTGGTCCAACCCCCAGCAGGGCTCCTCAGAACCAGTGCTAACACTTGGTCCAGCAGGGCTCCTCAGAACCAGTGTTAACACTTGGTCCAGCAGGGCTCCTCAGAACCAGTGTTAACACTTGGTCCAGCAGGGCTCCTAAGAACCACTTGGTCAAACCCCCAGCAGGGCTCCTCAGAACCAGAACCAGTGGTCCAACCCCCAGCAGGGCTCCTCAGAACCACTTGGTCAAACCCCCAGCAGGGCTCCTCAGAACCAGAACCAGTGCTCATGTCTCATCTATCCATATCCCCCGGCCCGCAGATTGAGAGCCACAAGCTGAGCTTCCGTGAGACGGCCAAGGCCCGCACCGACCACGGCGCTGAGATCGTCTCCCTGGAAGACACGCCCCAGCAGCTGAGCACCATGTCTTCCTCTGGAAGCATCAACATCACCGACTCCCCACAGCTCGACACGCTTGCCGACCAGGTGTCGGCCTCTCTGGCCAAGCAAGGCTTGTGAACGTGCTGCGTTTAACTAAAGTGAGGCCCCTCAGGCGCCCCCCACACCGTCACGTTAGATGAGTTGTGATGCCTTCCTCCTTCATTTCACAGGACCTTTTTTCATTTGGCTTACCCCATCACTGTTTTATCCTTCACTAACAATTTGAAAACTGTTCTTCGAGGTATTGTTAGAGGAGGCTTTAAAAAAAAAGGGTAAAGGAAAAAAGAAGTAGGTCGAGCTACAGTGTTTCTTCTCTCTCTCTCTCTCTGTGGCCCTTGATCACTTATCTGCCATTATTTGTACCTTCGTTTTTGTAAGTGTCCCTTTTAAGAGTTGAAGCCCCCTTGTAAGAGCGGAATCCCAAACTTTGTGGTTCTATAATTTCTTTGGACATTATGCCCTGATAAATCTAATGTCCTTTTTAGACTCATGCTACTATCACAGTGACATGCTAACCCCCTTAGGAGACTTGTGTGTTTTCAGTGTGCAAATTATCTTTGATGGGCACCCCCTGATGGTTTTTTGATACATAGAAAACGACATGGGAAACAGAGGGTGCATATTAAAGTGGTTTGCGATTTGTATTGAACATGAAACAAAGCTACAGGGTATGAAGAGGAGGGTATGTTGATGAATAGATGGATTAAAGTAGCGTTATCATGCTTTCTGACCTCACACTGAGGTATTTCATCTTGTCTGGACTAAAAGCAGTTGAACATATAGAATGACTGAAATAGAAAATATCGGTTTGCGTTGGGCAGTTTTATAATTGTATTCTGTTGATATGCCATGTATTTGATATGGAGAAAGCATTTGTAACGTGCCTGCTGCTGTCAAGTGTTAATTTATTTGTTATGTTACTGCTCTACTGTAAATGCGCTAAAGCTTGACTTAAGAGGTGGAAAGAATATATATACTTAGGCACTGCAAGTGAAAATGTCATGGCCAAAATATCAAATGTTTAAAATAAGAATAAGGAAGAGTTAAGGTTTGGTGTGTGATATTCACAATTTTGGATTGCATCCATTATTAGTGATAGTGACAGTATTAAAAGTCAGCTGTATTTATGTGCATTCTAATGGGCAGGACGACAAAAGTATGCTGTTCACTGCAACAGATCTGGTTACATTTATAATCTACATCCTGACAAACATATCAATAGATATGAATTATTCAACTTGCATGAACGTGGATGTGTTAATGACGTTAATAGGAGGAATTGGGCACATTCATTGAAAAAAGATTAGAATCTTTGCAGGAGGAATTGGGCACATGTATTGATAAAGGATTTGGAATTTTGCAGTAGGGAAAGTCTCCCTCGGGTATATGAGTACACTGAATTATTCATGACAGTGAATATTATACATGAAACAACGCTCATTTATTAATCTTAATTGCCTGTAGGCTGCTTAAGACCAAACAACATTTCACATGGTTTATGGACTGTATTGCAGAACATAGTTTATAACCATGTACAGTATTTATACAGTATATGTAGCTCTGGTAAAGTTGTTGCAGCTAACTCTGAATGAGTAAGTCTTTTTCTTTTTAGGAATGTCACAAGGGCCTGGATTTATAATGGCCCTGGGCAGAAACTAAAAGATGTGCTCGTTAATAGAAACACTACAAATATACTTCATATGAACAAAAGCATAACCCCAGTGTTGGTCTTCCCTTATGGTGATTCACCACTACTAATAATAAATCCTTTAATAGCTATCACAATACAAACTTCTTGCATGCACCTCATGTGAGAGGATTCACTCTGCCAAATCACTGTATATCCTATCAATATCTACTTTGTAAATGTCTGAGGATGGACATAATGAATATTATATTTCATAGACCTAGGTACCATTAGTATGTGGCGGGAGCAGATGGGAGATAACCGTAAACACTAAAACCCTCTATCGTTAGTAAAGACGGACCTGAGTTACAACTGTATTTGGACCGCTGTTGCCCCGTCTACACCACATTTGCCCAAACTAGCCGATCTACAAGCTATTCTGGCGACTGTTCCCCCCAAATAGGCATGCTGTTGGTTAATGGTCAACTCTTTCCCTATAGGTGGCAAGAAAGACAAAGTGGCAATATAAAATGACTTGCATCCCACAATTTGCCCCCCACGTGTATGTTTTACAACATATGGCCATGATGTTAATATTCTGCCGAGGGATCAGTAAAGAACAGGCACAAAAGGATATATAAGGGTGTTTGCAACACAATAATCTGCATGCTAAGTTCATGGTTGTTTTTTTCCCCCCACCCCCCATCACTAATAAAATGTTCACCTTAGAATGCAAGATGGATACGAGAGCTACAGTATGTTGTACGAGGGAGGTTAGTCCCAATGCCGTTATTCAGTGACATGGTGTAAGGATATTGCTATGGGATGGGCTGTGGTTGTGATTTATTGGTTCTCTAATAGTGCAGTACTATTGGGAGAGGGTTTTGGGCAGTAACAAATCTTCCATCACCTTTTGGTTTATTTTCTTTATTTGATGCTGTACAGTTGTGGAAATGTGATTGTTCTCGTTATTGTGGATTTTATCAATAACTGGTTTATGATGATTCTTGTTGCTGTATATGTGTATTTGAAAATAAACGCTATCAAATCACCCTCTGTACAAGCTGAAAGAGTTGTCAATATGTACATTATATACAAAAAGTTGAGTCTGAAACAATTGTGCCAAGTTAAACATAAATGTTTTAATGGTACTATTTACAAAAAACAATTCTGCTTTTGATTAGGTTAACTGCTGCAACAATCGAACAGGTACATTGACATCTTGCTTAACTAGAAAAGAAAGAAAGAAAACTGATTGAATGACTGTGGCATAAAAACACAGGTGTAAAATTATACAACCATAGATTTTGCATAGCAATTAGTTACTTAAGGGGGCAATAGTGTGGTTATGACATTGTGGGGTGGCAAAAACAAAATCTTGCAACAAAGCAGTCTCGAGATCAGATCAATCTGACCCGTTGAAAATATTCTCAGCATCAGAAAATATTCCCTTAATTTGTAAAACCTGAGGTTGGGGTGGCTTCTAGCTAAGTAAGAGCTGCTACATGTTTGCAAGAGAACACTTCTTATTCTTGTCAAGTTGAGCCAGAAAATAAACCTAAAAAAACAAAAAACAGAACAAAAACACCGTCCACTGTTAACGTGCACAATAATTGCAAATTGTCAGCTGTGTGCACCCACACTGTGGTGCCATGGGGAGGGAGGAACCCCAAATTATTTAAATATTTTGCCATGATTTTTATTATATTAACAAGGGGGAAAGGGAGTGAAAAATAGCAGATGCTAGAATCCTTCCGTTGCCTGTATTCCTGCCCATGGAAATCTTCTTGTGTGCTGTTGTACTATGACTAGCATTAGCATGTTTGGGGCATGCAGCAGCGCTGTGTGTGTGTGTGTGTGTGTGGGTGGGGAGGGGGGGGGCAAGTGCTGAATAGACACCCAGGTCCTCTGTGACACTCCTCCCTGACAGCCAACACCTGGGAGAAGAGGAGCTGGATGCTCTCCAAAGAGATTCGAAAGGAATGATTTATCATTCAGAAGAACAAACAAATATAAACAAACACAAAGAATGTGTTGCGTTGGAACAGAACAGACATAGATACAAATAAAAAATGTGTCAGGAATGAAACAAACAAAAGAACGCAAACCAACAAAACTGGACTTGGCAGTTCAAGAAGTGCTCTGGTGATTTCAGGCGACCTCTTAAAGGGGAGAGGAGAGAAGGACACCACATCCCAAATGTACCTGTTTTATTTGGATGGGGGCTAAAGGGGGTGGGGGGTAGGATGTGAGGATATTTTTTATTGTTGTTATTTGTCACTCCACTAAAAATGTACATGGGAATTACAAGCAAACTAGTCAATAGAAAACACCCTTTGGCCATACTTTGAGGAGTCCGCTACATAGTGCGCTACGAGTGTACACGCCACGTATGAAACACCACTAAGCCCCCATGTACATTGTTTAGCCTACTACAGAAATCATTTTTTGTAACACATTGTTTTATACTTTTTTTCTTTTTTTAACATTTATTATTTTTTACTTCCTGTGACAAAACGAGGTGTAGGGAAAGGCTTCTATCTCCATAATATTCACTAAAAACTGTGAAAAGTATTAGACTGATGTTTGAATATCAAACAACAGGAACCCTTTAACATCTTAACTTCGGTTTGAGGTTCTGCTTGTTAATGCCAGAGAGGAGAGAGGCCCAGGGGTTTGGGGGGTGTGACCAGGTTGGGGGTGAGAGTTGTGACCGGGGGAAAGATGAAGGGGACCTCAGCTTGCAAGTCATTCATCGGTGAGTAGAGGCCTTAAGTTTTAGCCCATCGTCTTCACAAGGCAAGTCCATGTCATCAGAATCCATCCTGCTGAAGCTTGGGCCTCTGCAGCCAGAGATGCTGCGCATACTGTGCCTGTGTTCGCTGTCCTCCTCGGGGGGCTCTGGCTCGGGGTCTTCTGACATGGGGAAGTTTCGACGCTCAAACGGCGCCACCGTCTAAAAAATGGACAAATGAAAAACGAATACAGAACGTTAGACATATTGTAGTTCGGACATTGCCTTTGGCTAGAAGACATTGCAATTAATGTGGGGAGAGAGAGAAAACCCACGGAATGTAGCTTTAAGGCCTGTAAAACACGTACCCTTTCCTCAAAGGTGAAGTCTGGCGTGGAACAGCGCGTGTCCTCATTGGACAGCAGGCGTTGGGAGTCCCTGGAGCAGGGTGTGTGGGGGTTGGAGGTGGCATCGGGGCTCGCGGGGCTCATGGGTGACGGCACATAGCTGTAGCTGTAGTCGTGGAGCAGGGGGCAGTGACCAGGGTCCGGAGAGGCCGGCTGGGGCGTGGGTGGGTTGGTCCCGCACAGCAACGGAGTGGTCCGCCCGTCAATGGATTTGTATGACCTGTGGTGGAGTGAGTGACCGCAAGAGGGACGTGAGGAGGGGGGGGGAACGCACGGATGGACATGTCCTCATGGTATTTTTGGACATAAAAAATAAAGAAAAGGTAATGTTTTCTAGTCTCGGTCTAATGGTGGTGCGTTCACACAATAGTTTTGGATTTTTCATTATAGTTTAGTTAGTTTAGACTTATTTTTTTGAAATTCAGTTAGTTTTAGTTAGTTTTTAGAGCGGGCTTGGTAGTTTTAGTTTAGTTTTCAGAGCGGCCTTGCTAGTTTTAGTTTAGTTTTTATTAGTTTTAGTGGTAGTTTTTTCTATTCAATCCTGTACCTGACAAATATAAGGTGCAGGACTGAAAAGGGCCAGAGTAAGTATTGTGTAATAAAAACTCAGGAAAATATAGCATTTAAGAAAAGAATATTCAGTTACTCATTAAGCTTGTAAATAACTTGCCAAAAACGAAAAATAAGGGCATTTTGTCTATCATTTCAGTTCGTTTTAGTTAGTTTTGTAATTTGTAAACACAATACAGTTAGTGTGGTTGACTATTGTAATTGTAACACTATTATTATTCCTGTAGTTAGTTATTGTTTTCCTTTTCTAGTTTTTATTTAGTTTCAGTTAACAAACGTTTTATTTATTTTAGTTTGAGTTATTTTGTTAGTTTTAGTTAACTATAATAACTTTGGTTCACACGGACACATAAGTAAAAGATGCAGTCTACCATTCATTGGCAATGGAAGCCAGCGACATGACGTTGCAAAGACGCAACGATGCATGTAGCTGCTCCAAATTCACTCACAACGCGTCTTTGCATCTGCCTGTGTGAACTGTGAACGCACCCTTAGGAGTCATCCATATTTTCACCACTTCCTCTTAGGATAATTTTAGAAGCATGCCATAAAATGAGAGCCATTTCACAACTTTCTTGTGGTTAATTTATTAGCAGCATTTGTGCAGACATACCTGCTGCCCCTCCTCTTAGCAGGGGCCAGGGCCATCCAGGTCCAGCGGGATCGCTCCTGGTCCTCACACGGCTGGTGGAGCTGGATGAAGGCTGCATCTGTCAGGTCCTCCACCTGCGCGCACAAACACACACTCTTTGTAAAATATACTTGTGAGGAATGTGGAACCTATTGACTAATTTATACTTAGTTGTAGTAGCGCTGGTGTTGTGCATCTGAAAATATTGAAGACAATCTAAAAGTTGTAGATAGTCTTCAGTTGCGCAAAACCGTCATAACCGGTCACAAGCATAAATCAAGCTCAACCCTTCCATGTACTCCACAGTCATTACCTAACCTCACCACTATATGCCTTACATTGGATTGCAATGTCAGTCATACTAAAATGATATAAAACAAAAAGACACCATTTATTGAATATTAACGTAAATCAACCAAGACATAAACCGCATTTGTCATCTATGACTATGTCTATTCCTCGTTCACAGCACTCATGTCGCGGACCCGTTGCTATAGAAACCTGGGCAGATTAATAGTCTTATTAGGACAGCATATGACAGTTTTCAATCTAAATAAATGAGCCACTCAAAAAGGAAAATCTCTGTGGTTGTTGTGTGTATATACACGGTACTTAAAAAGGAGCACAATCCACTCTCTACAACCACCATGAACGTCATATCACCATGAAATCATTTAGCAACGAAGGACAAAAAAACATCACAAAATCCCAGCTGCCAGACCACACATACCTCAACAAGGCAAACAAGTGCAGCGCCAAATCCGTCAAGAGTCAAGACAAACCTCAATAACGCAATAGAGTGCATATCTATGAGCATATCTCAGCTTTCTGTTCAAAAACAGCCCTTTTAGACAAAAACAGGTGATATATAATGGTCAATTACTCCAGAATGGAAGATGGTAAAATCTAAAATATTCTTTGAGTGGTGCAACCAGCTGTGTGTGTGTCTGGGTCCCTGTGTCCGAGCACGAAAATGTGACAGAGCACGTAAATAGCGTTGTCACTGTTGCACAGCCTAACACAGTCAGACACACAGGCCAGGGAGGGCTTGTACAGTACAGTACAGTACAGTACAGTACAGTACAGTACAGTACAGTACAGTACAGTACAGTACAGTACAGTACAGTACAGTACAGTACCACTCACTTCAGACGGGTCCTTGAAAAGGTCCTTAGTTTGAATCAAATCCCTCAGCAACCTCAAACTCCATTATTCTGAAGGGCCCAAGCACTCGGTGTCAAAATCTTTTAGAGATACTATGCCTTCTCGTGTTGCATTGCCTGCTGTCTGTTAACAACAGTCGAGACAGAACTGTAAAAAGCATGATTTATACTCTGGTATACGATCGCATATATGACTGCCGAATCACCGAAGTCTTCATCTTGACAAATGACATGGGGGCAACTATGTGACATTAGCAAATTTTACCGTAAATCAGAGTAGCATTCAGGTTAATGTCAAAGTTCGAATGATTACAATTTTGAATGTCACGAGTCACGACTAAGCAGTATGCCATGTATGGTGCTACTGAAGTCAGGGGTCAACACTACATCCATCGACGCTGGCCATGTGAAATCAGAACAAAATGCTCACCTCTCTCTCATTCTCTTCCTCGGTAATGGGCTGGGCAAAGATGTTCTCTCCTCGCCAACTAACAAAGAAAACAAAAACAAAATAAGCATAGGGAATTGACCATCTCCAGTATTGTATGCCATATAGTTTATGGGAGTCACAGTCCACACCACTGACTCTTGATCTCAAAAACAGTGACTCACATACTCCATTGTCACAGTATCATTCAGTATCGAGTATTACACTGCCCTGTTCACTTTAGCCACTAAAGCAACCATGTTATTATTTACAGTGTTGTCAAAGTTACTCAAATAGTAATTTATTACTTCCTTCCCAACGTAACTAGTTACTTTACTTATTACTTTTTTCCCTCGCCCCCAGTAATTGCATCTTTTGTCCCCAAAAGTCTTACTTTGCATTTTCAACATTAGCAGTCTATTCTGCAGTTTATTTAACTCTGAAAAGTGTACTGTATAGTGTACACATGATCGGTCCATTTGGTTCCATTTGTACACATTTTAATTAAATGAACATTAAGACTTTTACTGTGCATGAATTCATAAATTACAGTCTAAACCACACCTGGGCTCAAAAAGATAATGAAACAATCTGTGAACAACTTCTGTTGTTTATTAAAGCAAAACAATGCTATAGCTGCTTTAAAAAATATATAGAAGTTGGTCACAAAAAATAAACAGGGCAATAAAGGCCCTGCAGTGCACATGATTGATTTTTTGGCCGTGGAATATAGCTTCTTCCCTATGCACAACTTGCAGCGTTCCGGACGGTTTAAGGCCCGCCCTTCTGCATCCGATACTTCAAACATACACAGACGAGTGCGCATGGTTTCCGTATCCGCCCTAGAGTCTAGATCTAGAGCAGATCAGCAGCCTGCAAAGCAACTCCACCCCAACCCAGTCTCCCATTATAAAACCCACAGTTCCACCAAGGCTCGTGAAAATAGTAATAATGTTACTTTTGGAAAAAAGTTAATGTAATATTACTCAAAATGTGAAAGTAACTAGTTACTTTACTAGTTACTGGAAAAAAGTAATAATATTACTGAAAGTAATATATTACATAAGTTACTTGACAACACTGATTATTTATGATGCCATATACAGTATAAACTGTACAAGGATATAGCATCACAAATCTACAGCTGTAGATTGTATTTTATGCTATTTCATAAATTACAATATACTAGAGCAGTGCCTGTTGGGCACTGGCCTACTTGGAATGATGCAAGTTGGAAATACATGACCAACCAGTTAACCTTTATGCCCATATATGGAGTTCTTTATCAGGCATGCCCAATTGTGGAGTCTATGCAGATGTGAGAACATCAGAACAGAATTTCTAGGCTAATTGTGTAGTTTATTTTCCGAATTGGATGCGGCCCCCACATCTCCAGGACAACGGTATCGGAAACACTGAACTATGTACAGTATATGCATGTTTCAAATGTCTTCTGTTTATTTAAAATCAGCCTCATGAAATACGAACAAACAGGTTAGAGGGGAAGCAGCTGCTAAAAGCGAAATACCATGACAATGTTTTATATAAACAATTCCACCTTAACATAAATAATTATTAATGCCAATCTCATGGTAAGTCGGTCATATTATAAGTAACAACACTCAACCAGTCTGATGGTCAATGAGAGGACTTACCTAGGCGTGAGGATTTCTTTGTACTGAAGTTTCTCCACCCGTGTGGTGGCGGCCACAGACATGGGGATCACAATGTTGTTGATGTCAAAAGAGCTCTCACCTCGCCTCCTCTTGATGGGCTGCTGTTGATAGACATGTCAAACAGTTGAGTCAGAGCACATCACACATTACAACCCTCAACTATAAATGTCCAATTACGCTTTTTCCTCAAGAATTATTCTCTAGCAATCATCTTAAGCTCTCAAATAGATTTTGATGACAAACCACCATTTTGTAATTGACACTTCATTAAACCAGTTTCATATAATTTTTTTCATAATTCCAGTGCACTCTGAATAACATTTCTATGGGAGATATTTGTTCGACTGCAATATTGCGAAGTTTCATGTATGACTGGCTTTGATTGTGGGTATCGTCAATGAACATAAACCTAATTGACCTATAGCTAAGCCCCTCCCCAAACTGCTATGGTTTAATCAGAGCAAAGCATAACATGGGTTAGACAAACCTCTCCAACAATAGTTTTCCTATATGATAAAACATCGTTTTAAAAAATAAATGTCACATATTTTTCCAGTGCATATGGCAGGCCTTGTTGACAGATTTGGAAGAGATTTTGAATATCTGGTTCCAAAAATGAACCAGTATTTAATGTGTAAAATCCATATTTACATTGGAATGAATGAGCCCGGCTGGAAAGTGTCCAAGTGGGAGTGTCTAAGTGGTAGAGGGCGGGGCTTTGCTAAAGGTGAATTTTCTTGAAATGCTATTGGAGCTGCCAGTCAGACGTGCAAAAGTCATGACTTCATATTTGTACGGTATCGCAGTAATGTGACGCATTTAGAATACCATCATAAAATATATTTATGTGATGCAATGCAAAAGTATCTACAGAGGATATTGTCTTCCATTGAAGTTCTTCATGGTACATAATGTACTGCATGCGTGAGAGAAACCATTTGGGAAGTACAAATATCTAAACGGTATAGAACATTAAGCGAGACACAAAAAGAGTTTCTAAAGGAGGAAAAGGTTTGTGACCATGTCGAGGCACATCATTCCCATTTCAGGATATGGGGGCAAATATGGACATTCCCTACTCAAGCAGAAATTGTGAGGTAGTGGGGTATTTTTTCTTTTGTCTGTGTATGCATAGATGTATTATTCGTTGTTCTGTTTATTGTATTCTTTATATATCTGTGATAAAGAGCCTCGCCAACGCAAGATGATGCATCTCAAGGGGTTTATCCTTCTGATAAAGGCACATTATTATTAGTGTGTGTGCGACAAGCACACTAAGATGTAAATTATGAAACTACAAGACAAAAACACCACAATGCACTGAAAAATGTTGATATTTTAGGGGAAGTTCCTTTCAAATAAACAACGCTGCGTGTCCCCTTACAGGTGTATTAGAGACACTTTGACTGTTGAGTCCGAGCGGCGTGGAGTTCTCAGACGAGGTGGACAGCTGGCGAGTGAGGGGGCTGTGGAGGGATGAGTGCATGTTGGCCAGTGAGGCGCAAGGGCTGCCCGAGTCCAGGAACAGCTTGGGGGAGGCTAGAAGACAAAGGCAAATCAAATTGCAATAAGACCGTTGCTTCAGTTATTCAAACCATGATGAACACCATCACCTTGTGCACAGGCAGATGACTGAATTGACATAATTAATTTAATTATTTAAGATAACAATACAATCTTTTGGATAGGTGTGTTTTTCCGTTGACCGTGGAAAAAGGTCAGGGCTTAAGCCAGGACTTTTACATGGAAAGGCATCACTCACGATCAGCCCTCTCCAGAGAGTGCTCTCGTAGTCTTTTGCGGCTGAAGCTTTTGTCGTAGGGTCCCGAGGGGGACGGCAGGGCATGCAGGCGTTCGGCTTTGCACAGGGCGGGGCTGTCCAGCCTGGCTGTGCTCAGGACAGCACTGCTGCTACTGTCCAACGACCTGGGCTTCTCGGATCGGTTCTTGTAGTGGCCCAGCCCTGTAGGGAAGACAACAGTCAGGTCATGAGAGCAAACTAACCAAATTTGGGACAGATATTAACTGTGTATGATGCACAGTCTATGTAAAATTACATTTGTTTTTCTACCAGTGATGATGAAAGTGGTGCTTAACCCATTTAGGACGGGAACCCCTTTTGGGGTTCTTGTTGCTATGTACAGTATATAAAAACATAATGTAATGTAATTTTGGAACAAATATTTGAAGTTTTTCTGAAAACATGGAAGGAGTTTTTAGAATCGGCCTCACTCCTAAATGGGTTAAGATATTCCCTTCCCTCTGACTTTAGTTTAGAGGGACTTTTGACCCTGTTTGACCCTGTTTATTTGAGCTGCTGCCTGTTAGTATGTCGAAGGAAATGAGCGGGTAATGACCACTTAACCCTCTTGTGGCCAAGCCTAATTAACAGTGGATTGATTCTTCAGCCAGCATTTTTCAAATGTTTAATTTGTCTTTTTAATGCCAATAGAAAAATCCGCGATATACACACTATATCTCATTCTGACGGGGCAAGACCATAGTATTGGGACAATCAGTCCTGATGGTGGCGGTAACGTCACCATTTTGCCGATTCTGACCAAAAGGAGCGAGTGAACGATGACCACATCCGGTTAGGATCAAAATATCCGGCAGTAGCTTTGCTAGTGTGCCACAATGGAAGATGTCCGGAATGCTAAGCTATCATCGTCTTTTTCATAACTAAGTCAAATTAAGCTCTAATCAAGCCCAAAACATCGCATTTTACGCAGCGATGCATGCGCGATCACGCGCGTGCGCGATCGACCGTGCACGCGCGGATTTTCGGCCGGTTTTAGGAAGATTACATCGGCCGTTAGCAAAATTAGCTAAAAAATGCTAAATTTTGCGACAATAAGCTCCCGATTATTGGGAATCAATCGATTACGTCAATTACGTCAGTGGCCATAAGGGATTTATTGATTTCATTACGTCAATTACGTCACTGGCCATAAACCAGTTAAGATGAAATCTCTCGTGTCGAACGGGTCAAGAGCTGTGCTGTTGCAGACGGCAGTGTACTTACTGACTGCCATGAGCGAGTTGGTGAACTTGTGCTTCTCTTTGGAGGACGACAGCTTGTGTTTGAGGGAGAGCTTCTTCAGTGGCTTACTCCGCTCCAAGGACTTGCTCTGCCACTGGGTCTTCAAGACCTGCTGCAGTCGCAGGCCTACACACACATCTAAGGAACACACACACATTTATGAGATTACTCATTTACAGTGGTTTTAAACCCTTTTCATATCAAGGCCCATTATATATTCTGCATTTGAGCCACGGACCACCATTTGCGCACGTGCAATCCGGCACCTAATAATTTACAAATTAAGCACTGGACACACCCACAAATGTTGTGGAAATGTCTGCGGTAAAAATGGTCTATATTTCATACTTGCTCTACTTGAAACCATACCAAAGAGATGTATTGTTAAAACAAGTTGGCTCTGCATATGGGGGCATCCTGCCAATGTAGACATTAAACCTTTTTTGAGGGGCGCTAGCCCCTCCTATGCCCAGCTTTGTGTACCACGGAAATGATTTGATTGGCTGAGCACGGAATGTGATGTATGATAAGAGCGTCCCTCACTTCACATGAGTGGGATTTCTATTTCTCTTGTTCTTTTGGGCATTTTTCTTTTGAGGGGCGATAGCCCCTATCGCCCGTCCTATGTCTAGCTTTTAATGTATGTAATGTAACCTTAGAGTATATATGAATAGAGACGGCACCCAGAGGAAACCCTGAGGAGAAATGGACATAGTGGCCGAATTTGGTATTGCAGCGCTGGGCCAATTCTGGTCCATTGACTATCATTGCGCACGTTCATGATGACACGTGAACGCTGTTTCATACGTTTCATGCAATGATAGTCAACGGACCAGCGCGTTCACGATTTGGCCCAATTCTTCCCAGAATGCACTCTGTTCCTAGCCGGAAGGAGGAGTGAAATCGCCTCATGCGCTTTTGAGCAACTGAATGCAAGTGAATGAGGAGAAATCCGGTGCCGTCTCTATTAATATATACTCTAAGAATGTAACCCATAAGAGCGCCCCTCACTTCACACGGGTGTGATTTTTACTTTTATTGACAAAATGACAGCGGCAGTGGAGAGACAGGAAATGGTGAGACAGAGTAGGGGGATGACATTCATCAAATGGTCGGGCCAGCCAGGAATTGAACTGGGGACCTGCTGATCAGAGCATGTGCTATGCATCCTACCTAGGGATGGAGCCCGAAAATCGGGTCCATTACAAACCCGGTTCGGCATTTATCGAGACCCGAGTATCAATAAGCTTTTGGCTTGTCGAGTCTGTTATCGGGTATAAGGGGGCTGGGACGCGACGGGTGGTTGCGTGGTGCGTCATCGCTTTGCTGTGGAACTATGGTGGAACGGGTGAAAAAGTTTGGCAACATTAAAAAAAAAAGACGAGGGGAGCTAAATGCAATAATGTAGCCTACCACAGTTGTTGCATGGACGAAAGGGAGCATTTCGACAATGCATAGACATCTGTCCATAATGCATTGTATTAAACCCAAATGCGATACCTTTGCATCATGTCTGCACCGAGTCGAAACAACACGGGAGCCGTCAGCTGCTAGCCTGACGCGGCCAGACTCATAGCGAGGATTCACTGACGCTTCCTCCCCGCATACGATATATATTTGCGGGGAGGAAGCGTAGTTATAATATCTCCCGCGGATCGATTGAATAGTCTCACATAATACGTGACGTATTCCAATGTGCATGCAACTTATCGTTGCTGAAAAGGCAGAGCTACAAGCTCACAACGCGGTGCAACCAGACGCGGTGTGAGCTTGTAGACTGGCTATTTTTGGTGCGTGACACCGCCGTACGATGATGTATACATTGCGCATTTAAAGTGACGGTACACAATTAACAGTGTGTGTGTGTGTGTGTGACTGTACACCTTAGAACTGTTTATTGGCATACAAACTATCACAACTGGCCAATAAAAATAAGATTCTGTTCATAATTAATTGTCTCCCGTCTTTCCACAAAATAGCAAATGCTCGATAGTGGTCTCGATAAGTCTGCTCGATAAGGTGATCGGTATCAATAAAAATTAACGAGCTCCATCCCTAATCCTACCACTCGGCTATCGGGTTGCCCGTATACATTTAAACTTGTAGTTCAGGCTTATTTTGTTAAATGAAAAATAAAGTGGTTTATTTTTACTTTAAGGGTGGCAAAGTAAGGCATAAAAAAATACAGTTCTGGTTTCAGACGTGAATCCCAAGTGTCACTACAGATAAACTCCAAACTTCACCACACTTCTTTGACTCAAACTGAAACTGTCAGTGCCACACCTTTTTTTAATTCTCCTTTAGAAATAAGAGGAAAGAACAGTTTGAACTTTGATCTCTGTGCAGGTGGGTGAGAGAGAATGCAACACTGACCGTCAGGGAAAGAAAGGATGGGGTGAACGCCTGAGTCCAGTCTAGACAGGCGCTCCAGAGTGGGAAGATCGTACTGGACGTCCTCCTTGGAGGTGGACCGGCCACCACACATGACACAGTTGGAGTTGACCCTGCAGTTACACTGGAGGCAGCTGCTCCGCTGGGCCTATAGAGGGCAGTAGAGTAGAGGAAAAGTGGTAAGAGAAGACCGTACATAATACAGAATCACAACACTTGCTAGAGCCACCCAATCGCTTTTATGGAGCAAATGCCAATACAAAATAATTGATGTGGCATCTTGTCTAAACTTCCTTTAATGAGATATATATATATATATATATATATATATATATATATATATATATATATATATATATATATATATATATATATATATATATATATATATATATATATATATATATATATATATATATATATATAGGCATTTTTTCCCTCCAACATCCCCTGTAAAATGCTGGGGTGTTTTCCTGCAGACAGACTCTCCCTTTGGGTGTTTTATTGTTGTTGTGACAAGGGACGTATAGGGAGAAGTGTGGGGGAGGAGGGGGTTAGTGGGGCGGAGTGCAATGCAATATAATATATATATATATATTTCCCCTTCAAATATCTTAGTTTTACCATCAGTCATGTGGAATAGTTTGTTTATGATTATTTATTGAAATAATGAGAATTTCTATGTAGCGCCTGGTCTGGGTGTGGAATCCAGGCAGCAGCAGCAGCAGCCAGCAGCAGCCCTCGCACACAACGCTGGCTCAGAGGCCGCACACCGGAGACTCCCGTCTCCCGCGGGGTGCATGTGTTTTTCGGGTGCAATTCAGTAGCAGCAGCAGCCCTCGCACACAACGCTGGCTCGCTGGCCGCACACCGGAGACTCCCGTCTCCCGCGGGGTGCATGTGTTTTTCGGGTGCAATTCAGTAGCAGCAGCTCTTGCTGGATTCCACCCGGGGAGGATTCGGAGGAGGGGAGGGATCCGAGGGAACGTCAGATCCCCCACCAAATCTCCTGGTTACATCAATATCGTTCATGTGAAGTGGTTTATTTGTGCTTATTTGTTGAAATGGTGAAAGTCGCTATTGTGAGTCACCACCCGCGGATGACCGCCGGGTTGAAGCCTGCAGAAGGGTGTATCATCGGTCACAACCACCCTAGGAAGAAAGAAAATCGGTGGTGCTCGCTGGCCGCAATAGCGATTTTGATCATTAAAATGAATAAGCGTGGACAAAGTAGTTCACATGAACAATGTGGTGGCTGGGGTACTTGAGGGGGAATATATATTTTATATGCACAACAGATTACAAATGAAAAGTCAATTTATGTTGAAAGCCACTTCCTCATTTTCAAGTTTGATAGGGGGGCTTGCTGACCACGGGACTCATGTGGTATTGCAATTAATGAAACAGTTGCCCTTAAAAAAAAACTAGAAATAGAAATTCATAATTTTAATGCCATATTTAGCCATTGCGAGCGCAAATATCCAGTGCGTCCCTCCCAGTGCAAGAAACATGCAGTAGATCTAGGAAACCACAAGGCAGTGGAAAACATTTCCAGCAAGACAAATGGCTGTTCACTTGACTGCATTTAAGTGCCAACATCAGTTGCAGTACATACAGTATGATATGGCTGCTTGGTACACGGCGGCTACTGATATGCACTAGCTGTGTACCAGTGGTAGTACCAGTGGTTAAACATGACATGTGTAACCACTAGATAAATATCGATTCTGAAAAATAAAAACGGTTCAATATGACTTTTCCATGGTATCGGTGTATCGATACTACAGTCCTCCCGTTGGTTGAGTGCTCCTGCCCAGCGTACAGACAGCCAGCCCACTCCCTCCTGAGTACTGAGGGAGGGGAGGGGCTGCCGAGTCCTCCACTCTCTCACTCAGTCGCTCACCTAACACTGTCGTGTCGGTCTGTCACTTTTTCTCCTATGTGCTCCCGTTGTGTTCTTAACTTCTTTAACGTCGCTGGTCGCTCGTATTTCTTTATGTAAGATAAAGAATCCGATGAACACGGAGGGCCAAAGTTTCCAACAGTTGCCAAGCCTGCATACATAGCCTATGTGTTGTTGTCATCATGTTAGCGATAGCAGCTAAAGCTATTAACACAACACAGCCATCAACACAACATAGCTAGGATAGCAATTTAGCAAGCTAGCTAACGTTGCAATATCAGAGAGATGCACACAGAGATCGTTTGCACGACGTGTGTGTGTGTGTGTGCGTGCGTGTGTGGGGGGAATTTCTGGATATATTAACAGTTTGCGTAGGCTGGCCTTAGACTGGGTGCATTGAATAATATTCTGAATAGAACATTCGTTTTAATTAAGGAATATAAACCAAGATGATGTGGTTGACTATGGTCAGAAAGAAATTAAATGCTGTTGTGCTTCACAACTTTACTTTTATGTGTACTGGTTTTTAATCCATAGTTCCATAGTTGTATAATAATAATAATAAATTACTATGAAAATGCAAAAGATGCAAATAAAATGCATAATAAAAATGCAAAAGAAATACTATGAAAGTGCAAAGGACTGCACAGCTTTTATTTGTACTTGTTTTACTTCATGTTTAAACCCTCAGAGAAATTGCCGTGGTTGCGTGGTATCGAAAATAGTATCGAAATATCAATACTTTTCCAAATATCGTATCGAAGTTGAAAATCCAGTATCGTGACAACACTAGTAACCACTCACACTCCCAAGTGGCCACATATACCAAAACTGTCCAAATGACCCTCCCTAATCAGCATGTACACTGCTGCCTTGATCACCTCTAGTCTAATGGAAGTCTATTTACTATAAATAAACCAGTTATGATGCTGCATCTTCATTGGGGCAATCATGGTTGCAATAAAAGAGGATATTGGAACACCAATCAATGTTTCAACCAAGCAAAACTCTCGGCTGCCAAGCTAATTATGTGCAGAATTGAGCTCATTCATGTTGCAGTCATTCTCTCAATCATACTCATAAAATGACATCCCATTTCCATTCCTAACCATATTTCTGAATCATGATGGAAAATGATGCAAGTTCAAGGAAAACCATTAAAAGGGTCTGGTTTTGTAGTTTGTTTTTCACTTCAGGTTTAAAACTACAGCAGGGTAAACTAAAAACAAGGCAGGCTGCATAACTCTAACCCTATAATACAGTGATGTAAGCAACATAGCTGAAGCCAATCAAATGAATAATAGAGCACCGAAGTCTGACGTCAATATCGGTAGAGGGCGCAAATCCACGGGTTCATGTACTTTACATTTGCATTGTAATCCCCATAGGGGGATTTTAGAACGCCTCATATAAGAACTGTGTTTGAAAAACAAACAAATCATCCAGGCCGTTTCACTCATATGGATATGAAGAATCAACTGACTGAGAGAAAACGCTAATGTTACTGCTACTGAATTAGTTACATCGATCACACGATTTCTGCAACCCATTTCTTTCACCCAGTGTCAATTATCTAATGTAATCCTGGGCGCTACACTTCCTCTGCCAACCTGGGGAGGGCAGCGGACTGACCTCATGCTTCCTTCTATGCATGAGGAGTCCAAGCTGCTTCTTTTCACCTGACAGGGGGAAGTTTCCCCGGCCGGACAGGAAAGAACAGGTAGTTAATCTGTAGTTTTTAACCTGAACTGAAAAACAGCCAGGGGTTTCATGGCCCTTAAGAAAATGTGGGCTACGTAATCATGTGACGCAAGGTGCAACTTGTGTTCTTTTCTTCTTCAAGGCTCGGATGAGACATTCTGTCTGGCCAACTAGAATTTATTTTCTGTCCATCATCATTTTCCCCAACACAAAATAGTACACACCCACACACTATCCATCTCTCTCTCTTCTAATGAATTTGTTTTTCTTCTGAATCATGTGTGCTCCCATAGTTTCCCTAGTGCATTATTTATCATTTCATGCAGGTTATAGGTGGCCAACCCATTGGCAAATTAGAAGCAATAAGAAGTACTGTACAGTGCTCTGAAATAAAGTGTTATATCCACTCGACAACACAGACTACCATGAAGGAAGTTATAATAATAAATAATAGTTCAACAGTCTACTCTAGTATATTCCATGTCAACTAGGAGGACCAGCTCTGGCTGTTAAATAGACAATTTGATGTGCACATACATATCTATTACCAACTGTCCACTTCCTTCCGTTTACTTGAGCACTAATTGCAGTTCCCGGCACCAGTGTCTCAGTAGCCTCGGAAACCCAGACGTTTTTATTTCCAGGGAGAAAAAAAAAGGTCTGGGGCCGAGTCCACTTCAATTCGGCATAGAGTAGCGCAAACGTCGATCACTCTGCTGATCGTCTGCACCTTTGTTAAATTGACGCACACACGTACACACACACACTCCTCCTCTCCCTCTCTGTCGCTCTAATTAATTAGTCTCATGTCCAGCAGCTGCGCACAGTTTCTGCCAGTGGATCCTGCCCGGAGCTGCTTATGCCATAGAAAGCATAGGTGAGTTCCAGGCTAGTGTCTCAGTAATGCAACTAACTGTAAAATCTCAATCTCGACACTGGATTCTCAGTTAAATGAACATGATTGATCACCCATAGCACATTCCAGTGCAAAGAAAATCAAGTGATCAATAAAGTTCTGCATTTAGGGCCCGAGTTGCAGTGCGGGATTACTTGGATTCCCACAAAAGTAGCACTTAAACGTGGGAGATTCCCCACACACATTCACAGGGACGTTCATATAATCATTAAATGTGAATGTGGAAGGACTGGTTTGGAAACACCGTCTTCGGTGCACTCTCTACCCCTTTCTCTATAAGGCTACAAGCCCCGCTCTACTTCCGCTGGCTAATGCTTATTTATACTTTGTCGTATGTTGTGTTGTGCACCAAAAACAGCAGATATAAGGCTGCGACACATTTGAGGTGGAAGGTCTCCTATTTTCGGCATACAACACCTTCGTACAACGAAGCATTATCAGTTAAAATGTTGACGCAGATGTTACTCATCAACTAGTGAGGTTCAAGGGTTTTATTCACATCCACCATGGAGTGAAAGACGATTTTGCTTATAGGAGATTTATTTTATCATCTCAATATTGATCAAAAACATTGTGATAATAATTTTGGCCATGATCGTGCAGTCTTGAGAGACGAGTTATGACGGGCCAGCTGACCATTTTGAAGCCAACATTTTAGGAAAAACTACACAATTCAGTTAACACCTCGGGTTCTGGGTGACAGCTTTGTCTTTTTAATTTTAGAAATGCCCCAACTGTGTGCTGTCTTTCAAAGCTACAGTCCAGCACTTATTTTAAAGAATAAAACTTTACTGTAACCATTCCGTATTGTAGAGTATGTTAACTTACTAGTTAGAGGTGGTTTCCCTACTCTTTCACAGAGACATTTCGACCCCGGTGTCAGGTAGGACACATACTGGTTGACAATGTCAATAAAGTTATTGTCCAAATGCGCTGCCATCTTTATTGTAGTCCAGAGGACTCTGGGCATCAGTGCAAATATCTCTCTCTACAGGGAGAGGGAGACAACGGACATAAAACATAATGGATTGTACCTTTAAATATTGCTGGAGCGAGAAATTGTGGACAGGATATCCATTTTCCTTATTAAAATACATATAATTAATTAATGTATCGTTTATAATATGCTAAAAGACATTAAATCACTATAGCACTTTAGCAATAATAGAATTCAACCAGTCATGGCTGCCGCTGATATCTGTCCAAGACATTTTACAATGTTGGGAACAATTCTAACAAATAAATAAAAAAGTCTATTTGACCACAGCCTCTGTGATTTTCTAATAGCAATAGCATGCGATTAACCAAATCAACATGCTCAATCACTTCCTGTCCAGGTTGTTTGGAGCGCTGTACAGAACGTTATACTTATTGGGAGGCAAATTAAATGCATGCATTTCATTGGAAATGATTAAAGATTGAGTGCTGTGATTTTATTTCTCCAGTTTTTCATATGTTTATGAGGTGACAGTACTTCATTAGACCCCTTGGTGTGTCGTTACGTGCAATGATATCTTCCCTTTGTATTTAGGGTTTCTTCCTGGAGGCTGAAACAGTCAAACGTGCCAATGAAAAAAAGCAGTGATATAGTGACATCACAATATCATCACCTCCCCTAACCCCTCCCCCTTTGATACAATAACAGCTGTGGGTGCGGCTTCAGTTCAGGTGGATCACCACCCATCAGGCAAACCAGGCATACTTAATGAACTGGTGGGCGTGTCCACATAAAAAAAAACGTCCTTTTAACAAATACTGTACACTTTTTTTTGAAGAAGTTCTTCCTCCTTATATAATAATAATACCTGATGATCATGTTTCGGGTGGGGGAAAAAAATCACGGCACTCAATCTTTAAGAGAACATTAGAACACATACATCCCACACACACACACACACACACACACACACAGACAACTGACCTTGCCATTGAGGTTGGGCACAGTGTTGGGCTGAATGAGGCGTCGCCGTCGACAGCCCACGAGAGGTCGTGTGCGAGCAGCAACACACGTGCTGTCATAGCCGGAGGGTTGTTGGTGCTTGGTGTCAGTGCCATCTGCCATTCTGATGGAAGAACCAATAGGACAGTTTCAGCCACAGTAGTCGGTCTCAAAATGTCACAATAAAATTATGTTCAAGGATTTATGCTTCCAATAACTTTCGCAGTGGAGAAGAAATGTTGCTAAACTCATTCATATACGTTTTGGCAAGCAGATGTGCATAGTGTATACGGTACTCAGATGTCACATCAGGACAGATTAAAATGGCGGGGAACAAAAGAAGAAACAACAATTCAAAAACCTCAAAAATGTAAACAGCAAAGTGGTATACGTAGTCTCACACAAGTACAAAACCTTTCCTTCTATTCGTTAAAGGCCATTCTCTTTTTAAACCATAGTCTGGCAACAGCTGAGAGAATTTAGCATTAACAGTGTCACCTGTTGAGGACACCGTTGACTGGGCGGCCATTCTGGCCCCTCCAGGGGCCAAGCTCTGTTGTGGTGACGTGGCCAGTTACTGTGTGCTCCAGACGCTCTGAACTACCATCCTGGACAAAGAGATAAGACCTGCCGGTTAGACTACACCCAGTGACAACCGGTGACAATGTGGGCTGACAAACAGCACATCACAAAACCTGCCTGTTTGAAAAGGGCAATAGCACACAAAGAAAGGTCTAATTTTGTCAGCCCCAGTATTTATACGAGCAAATCTCTCTTAGTGGTTAAAAGAAGATAAAGGCATTCCGAATGAGCCACAATCAGACATGACAACAGCTTGGCTCCTCCATGTATATGCTTTGTAGAAAGGAGAAAACATACATGATGTATAGCATCTACAGTACCCCCGCCCAGAAACAGGTTATAGCAAAGAGGTTCTACCATTATCACAGCCTTACAAGTTGGATACTTGAAATCTTTACTATAGGGTTTGTCTATGTATCATACAAAAGTAGACCAATCACAGCCCATGTCGCCACAAACAAGTAAATACGATTATTAATAAATTATGTATTTGTAACACGTGTATATTATATGTATTTGTAAAAATGCGCACATATATTTGTAACAAACGTATACAATCATGTATTTGTAACAAACACGGCCTATTCAGCCTTGATTATTAAATGATGTAGTATCTGCCATTAATACAAATCTGAATATCTAAATCCTGCAAAAATCGGATTCAGCATTAAGTAGCAAGCCAAAATACAGAGCAGCATGGGGTACATCTAAATATATCCTGAGAGAAACAAGAGATAAGACGCCTCCTAATGAATTACATTCCAATGGAGCTCTTTTTCTTGATTCAAGTCTGATCTAATCTTTTGATGTTGACAGCAACCCTGTACACTGTACAGAAATCTGATAACAAATGAGGAAGCCTACAAGGAAGTCCACAACCTGGGTCTACAATGCCTTTACAGTCAGTAATACAAATGTCAGTGATCTACTGTCTTAAGGCACAAACTAAGGCAGTGTCCAGATATCTCCTTCACTTTGTTCACAGTACAAATAGAACACTTTGTAGTAACTTAATTTCACCAGTCAATGAAAATCTAGTTTTCAAAATGAGTTGTGAAGGGATAATAGTACAAGCATTAATCTGCATTCAGCGAGTGCTTCGTGGGTACATGCTATTGAAAATCATGCCAAATCAAGTGTATCCTGGAAGCAGTTTTTGGTGTCGACATTCCTTTTGATTTTAAAACCATGTATCTTGCCTATCTGGAAGGACTTCAATTTGCAAAGCAGGATCAGCATCTACTGAGGGTATTGCTGGTGGCATCCAAAAAAGCCTTAACAAAAAAGTGGCTTACAAATGTTATACCAACTATAAATGAATGGATTGATTTAATCTATAGTATATTTATTATGGAGAGAACTACATTCAGCTTTAGAGGTCACGTTGAAGTCTTCACAGATAACTGGTTTAGATGGATTACTCATGTCTCTACCATACGACCTGACTTTGTTTAAATTCAGTTAAATCTGTTAAACCTGTAGAAGCAGATGCACCTGTTTGAGGTACTTATGTATTATGATCATCAATAGAGCGTCGCAGTCCCGCCCCCTACCATGGACCAGGAAATGAATCCCAATGCATTTTTCCCATAGACATTTCAAAAAGTATTTATTTAAAGATGGTTACGCCGCGGACAAAGCCAACTCGAGTCGTGACAACTCATGACAACACAAACAATATTTTGGACCAAACAAATAATTACAAAGAAGAAAAACAACAAAAAAAGTGTTGTGACCTGCCGTTTTTTTCTTCTTTCTAATTATTTGTTCGGCCCAAAAAATTTTGTTTGTTGTCGTGATTTGTCACGACTCGAGTTGGCTTTGTCCACGGCGTAAACGTCTTTAAATAAATACTTTCTTTAATGTCTATGAGGAAAATGAACGGAGAATAATTTCCTGGTCCATGGTAGGGGGCGGGACTGCGACGCTCTATAGAGAAGAGAGGCAGATATCTCCCCTTGTGTGTATTGTATGTAGATTGTCTTGTTTTGTTTCTGTTGTATGTACTGTCAATTGTCATAGTGGTTTCGTTTTCATGTATGTTTGATTAAAATTCAATAAAATTCAATTCAATTAAAAAATAAAAATAAAAAATCTTGCCAAATCGTAAGAAGAGCCCGTATGGTAAACACAGTCTGGGTTAAACCTGATCTCTGTGCTTGCTTAGGCCCAATTAGCCTCTCCCAATAACCACAAGGGCGTTCCCACTTTTAGAATATCTCTGCAAATGACAACACTATAATGATGAACACTTATTTAACAAGCATTCATTCACAACAAGCTGTGTCTGACTGTCCGCTTCCTTATTTATTTGTTCCAAAGTCATGTTGGATCATTAACCCATTTTGGGCGGGAACCCCTTTTGGTGTTTTAAGCATTACGTTACGCTTTAGCTGTTGAAAAATACCAGACTAGTGCGGCACTCGGTGCCGCGCTATGAACTTGAAAATGTGGTGCAAATCATTGAAAATGTGGTGCAAATCTTTGAATATATATTCCTTCAAAGCGAACGTTTTTAACTCAAATCTTTGCTTCTGGGGGGGATCCCTGGAACAACATATTTTCAGATGGGGGTCGGCAGCCAATTTCATAAGATTTCTGGGGACCTTGACATGAAAGTTTTTTTTTCCCGGAAAACTGTCATGATTTAGAATACATTTGTAGAATCGTCGTCAGGTCTAAATGGGTTAAGTGTGTGATGCTTCCGCCATGACCAATCGTCTTGTGTGCACATTGTGATAACAGGATTGAAATCATATGTCATATGAGTGGGATGCTCTAATAGGCGCCAAGTATTACCTGAGTGTTTAGAGCCTCTGGCGGAGCGGTATGCAGCGTGCTGGGAGCCGTGCCGCCCAACTCCACCGAGCCCTGTGGAAAAGATGACCCTGGGTTAAGACTTTAATCCACATGCTGACAGAAGTTACCTTCACATACATAACCGACCACAAACAGTCAGATTTCTGCCCTGGTTCCTTGCTTGTGTTGAACATCATGACAGGTTGGTTCAGGCCACTGACCTTGCTGGCACGGATCTGTCTGTAGATGTCCGTCTGCTGTCGGATGCGGTACTCCAGGTCCGAGATGTGGGCCTGGAGCCAGTTCCAGTGGCTTATGATGGCAGCCCTCTCCACCGTGTAGCGGCTCTCCGCCCGCTTCCATCTGGTCAACACACAATGGACAAAAATCACACGTTTAATGGGTGAACAGATTATGTGTCTGCAATGGAACTGAATAAGTGAACTGGCATATATGAGCCGATATTATGCATGTCAGAGAATAACCATAGAAATAATAGTATAGGTTTTCATTCATAGTACTGCTGTACTTCCGTATCAAACACGGAAGTAGTAATGAATCAGTGGGAGCCTCTGGGATGCATTTGTTTGGTATGAAGATGTGTTGGTCATGGTATCCACCATCAGATATCACAGCCCAAGTAGGTGACATGGAAAATGCAAGTAGGGTACTTATGTTAAACATATAGTTAAATAGTTATGGAATGAATCGTATATAAAGTATGCATATAAATAGGGAGTTGTGTTTCAGTATGATGACAGCACTAGGATTACACAATTGTACAAGTATGATACATGATAGATCATCTATCAAATAATCTTTCAAACTAAGAGACCCTCTCTTTCACACCGTATTATCAATCGCAAAACGATTGGACTTTCGGTCTATTCGTGGAAAACTATTGACCAGCATAAATCCGGGCATTTCCCCTGGTGGACTGCAGGTCAGTGACTAAGAAAAGTGTCAAGCAAACAACACTACTGCAGCCAGCCTGAAGGCTAATAAAATCACAAACTACGACAGAACAGTATATTATGCACTGCAACGATTACAAAATGAGATGGATTTCCATTAGGTGGATATTTTACAGGTCAAGGAACACAGCCCAGCTAGAGCAGAACACTCCATTTTACCAGTATAACACACTGAATGGGCATTTCAAAGGCAGGCAGGAGAGGAAAATGTCTGCTCATGCATTATGGAGCTATGCCCGCAGAGGGCGCCATTTCATCAAAATATGGGGCTGCACTGGCTGTGTAGGAACAATGAAAATAATGAGTCAGATGGCAGACAAAGATAGAACTTGCATACACAACCCCTCCTTCCCCTTCTCTCTGTTTTCAATTTCAAGAGCTCCACCAGGATGGAGGAAGTGAAAAGGGCTGCAAGAGGAGGATGGAGCGTAAGAAAGAATGGAAGAATGGGAGGAGAAAGGAGACAGGAAGAGTCTGCCAGCCCAGAGAGCCGCAGACTGGCTTTAAGAGCGATCTATAGGCCGCAGGGCTCTGAACGAGGGACGTGGGGGTGGGGCTGGAGAAACTGGAGCAGTATGACAGTCACTGGGATGACTCCAATAACCCGACTAGGAATCCTGCCTTACTGCCTCAGAAGGGGCATTTTACGGTTTGCTTTGTTACAGGCGGCATCTAGGCACCAAAGAGCCATTACTTGCATGAAAAGCAGTGATTCTTGTTCAGTTTCATTTCTATTCAGTCACATATCAGAAAATTGTTTAGCAATCAAGACACGGCTATATGACCACACTGGATCCAGCAGTGTGGTGTATTGCCAATCTAAACAGACTCTAGCTTGTCTCACCAAACATACATAGGGAGTGAATGCTGACAGATGTCTCAACCTTCTTGGTCACGCCTCTTGGCAATCAACTGGATCAATGCATCTGCATCTCATTTGAGTGTGTAATGTCCATAGAGAGCTCCTTCTCTGTACAGGGGTTTTATACAGGATTGATTCATGTAATATGGAGGGGGTGGGGTCAAATGAAGCTGCAAGGAGCCTAAATACATCGCTGTCTGAGGCATGGACAGAAATGCCGGACTCAGTATTGGCCCGTTGACCAGGCTATGATGTGGTGGAGGTCACAGACAAATGACACAGTAATGGTGAGGAAAAATGCTCATTGAAAGTAGCATAATTGTGATTTAAGGGTAAAAAAGGCACTTGAAGAGACTAAAGGACAGATATGAGTCCAGTCCAGTGACTTAAACAGAATGGTGGGCGACAGTAACGCAGGACAATCCCCCTCCTTACACAAGGGCCTAGCTCCCACACACAGACTCCCCCTCCTTACACAAGGGCCTAGCTCCCACACACAGACACCCCCACCCACTCCAGCACACATTACCTCCCAATACCCAGCACAGACTATCTAGTATCTACCCCCTTACTCGCATACACAAAGCACCAGCAGCAGTCCCTATGGCCTCAGAAAAACTGTTCGTCAGCACATTCCCCATTGTGGCGCTTCTCTGGACACAGCACATATGTTCGGCAGTACCAGGCGTTCCTATACCATACCAAGCTGGCTAAAATCAACAATGGCTATAGCCCAGCACTCCTACAAAAAGCCAACAGGCCCTTGGGGTTTAAAACAAGCCAAGGGAGCTGACCGAGTAAACACCCGATATACAAGGACCAGCTTTCCAGTGGAAATCTACTACACTGAATAAAGAGGAGTTCTCGTAGTAAATGTCCCTGGAACCAGTTCTATGATAACAGGAAGTTAACATAATGTGTACCTTTTGTCATATGTTACTCTTAACTCAGCGGTTCCCAAACCTTTTTGGCCATGCACCCCCTGTTACCTCCCAACCTAGCTGACACACCCCCCACATGGAAATATAAATTGCATAAGCTATATAGAGACATATTTTCTATTTATCCACATATATGCACATATATGAACCTGAATGTGGCATATATGCAGCATAGGCTATATTCTGCATATATTTGCCATATATTGGCATAATATGTTCATATATTTAAAATAAAACCATAGCACCACCTTTGCATGTCGCAGGAGCTGGCGCACCACAAGGGGTGCACGCACCCCAGTTCACCACTGCTCTAACTGGTGATGCATTTTGCCCTCCACAGGTCACTGCTAGGCCTATTTAGACATTTGAATTAGGGATGCACTGAAAACACGGCCACCAATATTATTCAGCCAAGTGCCGAATGGGTGAAAAATTAACATTCCTTAACATGTCGTTAGGCCGCAATAGTATTTTTTACTCATAACGCCATACATAACATGCATATTGACAGTATTTGAAACAATGGTGTGTACCAGAGCCATGGTAGCCTGGTTTTTAGCCTGATTCGCTGCGTTCGTGATTTGTTTTGTCACTTCGCTACTCAGTCTGGAAAGTCTCCCATCTCCCAGGTTGGCGGGACATGCCAAAACGGAGAAATCGACCCGAGGCTTCTGATTGGTCTGTGGTGCAGGTTGGGACAAAAACACCAGTTTGACTTCATATCAATGCACAGCTACTGCCGTTGCCCTGCAACGTCCCCTTATCATTCACTAAACTCACACCACACAGCAGGCAGTTTTTTTGTACTACTGAATGACAATGACAGTGGACTACTGAATCAAAGTAGTATTTTTTTCAATAGTTAGTAACGTACGTAGTGAGGTTACGTAGCAACGTAACGTTATAAAATACGAGTCAAACAAGAGGCTGGCAAGACTTAGTAGCGCAGTGACAAAACAAATCATGGAACGCAGCGAATCAGGCTAGAAACCAGGCTAGAGCCATGGGTCTGTGTGTAGCTCAATGTTGAGTGCACATGGTCATGCTAGCCTCTCATCAAACAAAACAAGCCAAAACACATTCCACACGTTCTTTGAAATGCAGATGTCTAGCCACAGCCATGGGTCTGTGTGTGTAGTATACGTGAGTCACGTTAGCCTCTCGTCTAACAAGCAACAAATATGTGAATCGTACCTCTGAATACATTCCACATTCATATGACCAAAAATCATTGGTTCAAATGATGATTTGTATCCATCCAGTGTGAATGTTAAAACAATTCAACACCAGACAAACAATAACAAAGCATGAGGGATATGGACAGGTGGACAACTATGCTCTATTGCAGAGTTCAAGTGACATTGATGGGTGAACAGCAGAGTGACCATTAGGTTAAACACAAAGAGGACTCACAGGCATGACTAAAAAATAAAAATCACCAATCACATTCAGTGGTTTGGTATTCAGTTTCCGGCCATATGTTTCCTCATTTTGGTGCAGCCCTAATTTGAATTTGTTATATCCAGGTCAAATTCTGCATCCTCTGCAAGAGTCTGCATGACATCCAGCTTTCTGACGCTTCGTTATGTGTCAATTAGGGGAATAAGTGCAGCGATCAATACATCTACTTACATATTATTTATTAAACATTAAATACCTTAGTTGATCAGAGATCCCCAGGGGTTTAACTAGGCCCCCTCCAATTTCCCTCTACACAAAATGTCTTTGACAAAATGAGCTGATCTACAAGCTTGAAATGTGTCACGACACGTGAGCTTGTAGATCACTCCAGCATACAGACGCAAGGGTTCATGTCGTTAACAAAACCATAATAGATTTGAATCACTAACAAATCCATGCCTGAACTGTCAACTGTAGTGGTAGTAAGGATGGGAGCATTAGGATTTTATTCATTTCGATTCTGCTTCCCAGGTTCTTATCGATTGCCTGTCTTAGTACCAAAAAAGGTTCAAATTTCAGCTAATCAGGACGCCAGCTCCAATGGAGTCTGTTCACTTCTTTGCGTCATCATCACTTCTAATTTCACTTTTGTTTACCCTGTATGACAGCATTAGGCAACAGGCGGCCCTATGGCCAGTCAACCCCCATCCGCCTGCTCCAGTAAGATTGCATTGGGAAAACATGGCTGACTAAAAATAATTATTTTAAACCCTGTCGGTAAAAAAACTAAAATTTGTAGCCGGTGTCGCACTCAACCGGTGCCTGAGAATGAAGTACCTCATCTCGAAGCTACATAGCGGGGTACCAGGGAGAGGTTCTAAATGGGGCTTCCCCCACCTGAAGAATTTCTTTATCCATGTTCAGAGTGAACAACAGGCAGCTGTTTCATACAGTTTCTCCCATATCTAAGAGACATTGAGCTCCTATAGTATGAAATAGCTTGTTTATCTACCTTCTGTATCTCCAGATATTTTTTAAGCCTAATTATAACATTCAAGGATGAGGCCAGCACAAAATGATTAACCCACGCATTTCTACCTGTACCTGTAATATTTGGTTTTTCAGGCAGTTCCATCAGTATGCAGTTATACCACACAACTCTTTATTAACTTCTATAGCAACAGCATTTGCATAAGATAAGGCTCCCGGTCGCTGCCCGCACAGAATACAAAACTCTGATGCTGGCATTCAAAGCAACCAAAGGTATGGCTCCCCCATATCTTGCAAGCATGATTGAACCCTACAAACCCTCCCGCGCACTCAGATCAGCCAACGCAGGAAAGCTGGAAGTACCCTCACTAAAAACGCCGGGACAACACTCCACACTTCCTAAACTCTTCTCCCTTCTGGCCCCAAAACTGTGGAATGCACTTCCCGTTGCAATCAGAACTGCAGCATCACTCCCAATCTTCCGCCGTAGTCTGACTCCATCATGGCCCATAGCACTTACCCTACCCCCTTAGACAGCACTTTTTAGATAGCATTTGAAACAGACTTATAGCATGTCATGTAGACTTAAGCAATAAGCCACGAGAGGTCTCAGGTTACCGGGTATTTTACAATGGCTGGGGGCGTAGGCAGACCCGACGCGGAGCGGAGGGTCTTCTACCCCCCAGCCATTGTAAAATACCCGGTAAGCTGGGGCCTCGAGTGGCTTATTGCTTTTCTAAAACGGTTACAAACATATAGCAATATTAACCTAAATACAACTATTAAATTCACAAAAGTAGCTACGCTTTGCACCACCAGAGCGAGCCACATCACTTCCTTGTTTTGCTCGGCAAGTAGCCTATGTGACGGGAGAATAGCGCTTGATGTCTTTACGGGGCTGCCTGGAGCCACACATTCACAGTCATATGAGCCGGGCGGCGCTTAGACGCCCGCACGGCATGGGTTTGTAAGGTAATCAAGCGCTCCCCTTCCCCAGTACAGCTACAGAGATGCGGAATCAGGTGCGAATGATATAGTGATTGAAGGTGTGGGTTATCGGTGAAATTTACACCGGTCACGTGACGGTAACCAGCCAATCAGAATCAAGTATTGGGACTAACCGTTTTAAAAAGCACAATAATTGCATTGTATGTAGTCATAGCACTTCATAGGACACATGTATAGCATAGTATAGCATATATGTATAGTGTCATTATATAGATATGTTCTAGTTACGTTCTTAGCATGTCATGCATGTTTCATGATAAATGCATTTTTATATATGTGATGTATTCCCATGCTTTTTTGTTCTTGCTTAATGTAAGTCGCTCTGGATTAAGAGCGTCTGCTAAATGCCAAAATTGTAAATTGTAAGATGGTTAAAATTCCAGTTCCCACCATCTAATAACTGTCCCGATGCCAAACGTTTGAAAATTGAGAGCTTGAGAGACAGGGAGGTGCGTTACTTAAACACTCTAGTCTAATACTAATGATTGCTGTCAGAAATTCAGAATATAGAGCTATTTAACACTATAAATGTTACTTACTGCTTAATCAAACATAATTGTCTCTAAACTAATCAATATTGTCAACTTTAAGAACAATAATTAATATAACCTCTCATACGTAGAATTAGAACACAGTGGGAAGCAGCTGATCCATCTGGGCTTACATGAATACATTTTGAGCTTCTGGTTGTACATCTTATTTAGGAAAACAACTGCACTCAACAGTGGAGGACAACTCATTAGCTTTGCAAACAAATGGCTCAATCAAAAGTGTCCTGAAAGCAACAAAAATATGGAGCTTGCACAAAAACAAATTTCACCCACTGGTTTACACCTGTAAACCTGTAATGTGACAAAATGGATTCTGATTTTAATAAAGAGAAAGCTGACCAAAGATAAAATGTAATACCACTAGAGCGATAACTGCATTTGTGGTGAAAAGACTACACAGTGTGTCCATGATGCCTGCAACACTGTGGCTCAAACAGATGCACAGGATATCTGTGTTGTTGATGCGTGACAGTCACTGACAGGCACGACAGATCGCTACATACATCCGGTTATTACCACCGATATTCCATCTATTATTTCGGTACCCAACACCAAGTGGTAGGTATTGGGATAGATGAATGACTGCACCCAATGAACCACTCAACATGAGCTTCAAGTCAACAATCCAGAGAGGAAAAGACAAAGGGATTTCTTCCCCCTCCCCCAAGGAAGGACAAAAGCCTGCAGATGTTCAGTTGAACCTTTTAAACCACCAAATACAAAATAATAAATGATCACCTTCTGAATACACTTCAAATATCGTGCTTTGAGTCATGCTTAGACTACAAGAGGAATTACAAAGAGATTGAATTATGCGTTTTCTCCTCAAGAGTCAAGGGGTTTGCTGAGAGGTCAAAGCATGGGTACAAATTGAGGGCAAAGATGAAATGATTATGCAGGTTTGTTCAACTATGCCATGAAGGTTAACTGATGTTTCACAAGACGGACGGTCGAAGTCCTTATCACACAAGGAAGTGGAAGACAGAAGCGTCAGCCTCTGGAACAAGTCATACCGTGAGGGGGTGGGGCAGGAAAAACTAGAGGGTCAAATTCAGCCAGAGCTGCAGCAGTCATTACATAAAAGATGGGGTTATGTAACGCTTGTGGGTTCATGCTGAGGAACTGAGCTAAACACATCCAGATGTGTCAAACAGAATGAAACCCCAAACACAGACACACACACACACACACACACACACACACACACACACACAGACCTATACACACACACGAAGGAAATGGGGAGAGGGAGAAAAAAGAAAATGCAACGTAATGCTGAAGCCTAAGCATGAAAGGCATGCCGTAGTCTCTGCCAACCCAGTTACCCCAATTCATACAATCATAAGGCATTGCACACGCTGAAACTAACATTACCAGAAAGGTAACACATTTTCATTCTCTAGGGTCTTGAGTGACCTCTGGATGAAGTTTGACAACCTGGCATCATTTAGTCATCTAGTGCTGTAATATCACCAGTCCAGACTGATGTAGGGATGGAAATAAGGTATAGTTTCACAACTATTGGTAACATAATCAGGTTAATTAATGGTTCGTAACCCTCATACCCAGTCCAAAATGAAAATGTTATTGTATCAGAATGGAATTTATTTTGGCTCCTGTCAAACAGCAATATTCAACATGACAAATAAGTAGGAGGCATAATAATGATAAAGCCTAAATTGTGTCATAATCTGCAAAGCTTGTAAAATACAGTAGCCTTACTAGCCTATACAGCTTGGATATGTATTTTTACACATCACTTTGCCCCTTGCATAAACATTTGCCGCTTGTTGCCTGTTAAAAATGCTTGGATGAACAGGTGCTGTGATTTAACATGTTCATGAATCATGACATGGTCCGTAGTTTGTGATGCCACTGTATCTCAATTAATTTAATAATAATACAAATCTGACAACTCATGACTGCTTGGACTTCCGGGTCATACGAATAACAGTTTAAGTCCACACTAATTATCCACAATGTATAAATGATGGACAAGGCCTTTTCGTGGAGGGGTCAGAATACAATTTGGACTTAAACTGTTATTAGTCTATAGTACTCAGTAAGTTCTGCCATGTTCTAGAAGACCACATTTCATGTCCAGAAATCGACCACGCCTGTCACCTTGTGACTGCAAAGCTCACCATTAGTCATTTTGGCTAACTCTTGCTAGCGTGCCATGTCCGAACTCGCATCGGCATGATTTATAAATGACACATCTTTCACTGGAAGCGCTTTTAAAACCATGTGTCAGAGCCGTTTTGGTTACCTATTGGAATCCGTTGTCGGCGTGTCGCCATGTGTTGCACACATAGCTTAGCTGGGCGAGAGCACATATCCCTGCAGTGTCTAAGGACCCCTGCAAACCATTCGCTTGGGGTCCCAAACTTCTGTCTGCGAATTACGTGTGAAGCTGCTCTGTGTGTGTTGTCACCAGGCAGACATCAACTCATAGCAGCACATGCCTTGCGGGCTTGCCCACACAACTAAAAGTATGCAAGTGCATCCTCTGTTGTTGCGTGACATTTTGTCATTAAATATGTAGCACAATCATTTTAATATTATATATAGTTTATATTGTAGGGCCAGGCTACTGTGCAAGGGCCACAAAGCGGCCCAAACCAAACGGTTTGCAGTCAACAGGGACAGTTCAACCTTATTTGGGGAGAGTTCCGTCACTGTGGCCTGGACCAGGGTTTCAAGGGCTTGCTTTCTCTGCTTTGCTGCATTCTTCAGCAGAAGCTCACTGTATTATTCAACAGTTGAGGATAATAGTGAGCTTCTCTTACTACTACTGACAATAACACTAAAATACATGAGATGTCAAATGTTTATTGAACAAAAAGCTTTACTTCAAAGGGTAACATCCTCTCCTTTATTCAACAGTTGAGCTGCACGTTCTTTTTTATCAACAAGATAATCTCGTGAATATCTATTGTATCCACCTGTGCAAATCATGAGATTTGATTATTATTTAATCCAACGTGCACGTGACGTGCATGCGCATGCTTATTCGTAGTTTTTCTGCTCAAATCTTAGGACCTTATAAAACCTGAAAACAAGCTAAACTAATGATGATGCTACCGCCGGTCGCTAATATTGTATTCATAGGAGACCATAACAACCAAGCCCCCAGGGAGGCTCTCCAACGTTGAAGCGCTCGGCCCTACTGGTCAGACCTGGGACTGCAGGCGGGCCCGTGGATTTATGACGAGGAATACAAAACTCTGATGCTGGCATTCAAAGCAACCAAAGGTATGGCTCCCCCATATCTTGCAAGCATGATTGAACCCTACAAACCCTCCCACTCACTCAGATCAGACAACGCAGGAAAGCTGGAAGTACCCTCACTAAAAACGCCGGGACAACACTCCACACGTCCCAAACTCTTCTCCCTTCTGGCCCCAAAACTGTGGAATGCACTCCCCGTTGCAATCAGAACTGCAGCATCACTCCCAATCTTCCGCCGTAGTCTGAAAACCCACCTTTTCAGACTCCATCATGGCCCATAGCACTTATCCTACCCCCTTAGATAGCACTTTAGACTTAGATAGCATTTGAAACAGACTTGCATGTCATGTAGACAGCACAATAATTGCATTGTATGTAGTCATAGCACTTCATAGTACATATGTATAGCATAGTATAGTATATATGTATAGTTTATATGTATACGCATGTATAGTGTCATTATATAGATATGTTCTAGTTACGTTCTTAGCTTACACATGTTTCATGATAAATGCATGTTATATATGTGATGTATTCCCATGCTTTTGTTCTTGCCTAATGTAAATCGCTCTGGATTAAGAGAGTCTGCTAAATGCCTACATTGTAAATTGTGAGGAAACCCCGTGCAGCTGAGGTTTAACATGGAGCGCTCGTTTGAACTTCCGCAATTTGGGCACCAAATTTCGGTGCCTAAATCGGAAACATTGCTTGCTGCTGGGGTTGACTGGCAAGTCCCAGTGTGTCTACGGTTTATGGTGACCACCCAGTCCCGAAATTGGACCATCTGTCCCGCGTCCCACACAAACAGAACAATGTCCCACGAGTCAAGTCAGAAACTGGAGCGGCCAGGCGCATGCAGATGCAGTCAGCAAGATGTTTTTCCCCTAGACAGTGCCGAGGATAACGGCTTATGATTGGTTGTCGCTGAAAAGCTAAATTTTTGCATGTCTGGG
This sequence comes from Electrona antarctica, assembly GCF_951216825.1. Classification (NCBI taxonomy): domain Eukaryota; kingdom Metazoa; phylum Chordata; class Actinopteri; order Myctophiformes; family Myctophidae; genus Electrona; species Electrona antarctica. The sequence continues at coordinate 19,598,453 of NC_136805.1, forward strand.
AATATACTTCTGACATAAATACCGATATTATTTGTGGCCCAGGCCGGCCTAGCGGTATGGTCACCTAGGCTGGTAATCCAGCCTGACACGTGTCGCAGGTTCGAGTCCCAATCCCGACGACCTTTGCTGCGTGTCACAACAACTTAATATGAACGTGTCTTAGTTTACCTAAGATCAGCAGCTCAACATAAAAGCAATACCACTGGTACCGGGTACACAGCCGGTTCTCTATGGCACTGCCATCAATCGTATCTCAAATATGGGTACCTATTAGGGGTGCAGCGGTTTGCGGTTTAAAACCAAACCGTTCGGTATGCCCTGCACGGTTCAATACGCCTTTACGGAGTACCCCCCGACCCGTGAGTGAATCCACCTGGTGTTGTTTGGCAACAGTTGATCCACAAGCATCAATACACATTGGGAGCCTGTGTAGATGGTCTATATTAGTCAGGCGACACCATCGGATTAATACATGATCATATTGATTAGCCTACCTGACATTGTGCTCGCAGCAGGAGCTCATTGAAAGTATTTTCCGTCAGATAAAAAAACTAAATCCTTGTTATGCCGAGATTAAATGTGGATCTTTAATTGTAAACTAAACATGTTTACTTTTTTCACTGTGCACACTTCCCCCTGGCCTCCTCTTTTCTTCCCTGCAGCTGTGTGTGAGTGCATAGGGTGATTTATTTCCCCTTGAGTATAATATTGAAAGGCACAGTATATGGTGACATAAGATTGTTTTTCCTTGAAAATAATGAAAAGGCAGAAAATAGTAAATGCTGGAGTGTATCTGGATAGGGGGAAAATACATTAAAAAATACATTTATTTCTTATTGCTATTTATTGGCTTTTTTTCTGTACGAAACCGAACCGATAAAGTGGCCCCCATACAGAGGTACGAACCGAACCTCGGGCTAAGTGAACCGTTGCACCCTTAGTACATGTGGCACAAACGCCTATTACGAGAGTGAGTGAAATGCACTTGCTCCTTCTGCCCATTACATTACATCCGCCTTCCCTGGATCTGTATTCGGTGCTGTCCACACACATGTATGCAGCATTGCCTACAGATGTTTCCATATCCTTTGATTCTCTCTAAGGCCGGATATGCAACCTGGCAAAGCAAATCGACAGACATTTTTTAGCCGAAACTTAATAAAATACTGTGATAATTAAAGTACCCTGAAATAAACTTATCATGATAAATGATAATCGTATATCCGTATATCCCATGCCTACGCTGTTCCAACTGGAGTTGAGAATCCCCATTCCACTCTGTGAGGCCGCCTAGAGGCCTGGTCAGAGGAAAGTCCAGACCCTTTCAATTTAGGTTAACTTCACTTACTTGAAGCTAGAACAGGTAAAAGCAATATGGCAGAAACTGAACCTATCAAATCAGTCGTGATTTAAGATGACATGCTCGGTGCAGGACTACACTGACTTTTCCACTGATACAGTACTGTTCCTTTGACTTCATGTTGCCTGCAAATGACAATCTGCACAACCTTGCACATCTACAAGCAAGCAAGGCATCGCATGGATATGCATATCTGTTTGCGGATGTGTGCACGCTGTATCCCTGCACACTACCTGATTTTTTCATGGAGCGGCCAGGCGCATGCAGATGCAGTCAGCAAGATTTTTTCCCCCTAGACAGTGCCGGGGATAACGGCTTATGATTGGTTGTCGCTGAAAAGCTACATTTTTGCATGTCTGGGAATATACTTCTGACATAAATACCGATATTATCTGTGGCCCAGGCCGGCCTAGCGGTATGGGCACCTAGGCTGGTAATCCAGCCTACTGACACGTGTCGCAGATGACATGCTCGGTGCAGGACTCTACACTGACTTTTCCACTGATACAGTACTGTTCCTTTGACTTCACGTTGCCTGCAAATGACAATCTGCACAACCTTTCACATCTACAAGCAAGGCATCGCATGGATATGCATATCTGTTTGCGGATGTGTGCACGCTGTATCCCTGCACACTACCTGATCAAATGAAATGCAAGAAACACATGCAAGGCAATTCAACTGAATTAAAAAAACAATTAAAACAATGGATATGTTTGTCTATGTGCACCAGCGATTCGATTCAGAGAATACATGGGACGTCCTAAGAATCCAGGGAAAACGTTTTGTATGATGAAGGGTCCAGTTATAGCACCACCATTGGGAAGATTGAAATTTCTGGTGTCCCGAGATTAGCTGCTCACAGACAGACAGAGCGAAAACACAATCCCCGGCCCCAGGCATGATGGAGATGAAAAGTGATGGTACTTGTGTGGCCTACTACTGGCAGTGTGCCGTGCACCAGTAATGTGGCACTGATCAGTCCAGCAATTTTCAAGATTAACTCCACTCAAAGACAACCGTAAAACAATATGCAGTCAATCTAACCCATCAACAAATTACAGGCGTGCGTGGCCGTGATGTATTGTTGAGACTGTAGGTCGCATTTACTATGAAAACCTGCATCTCCTTTCTGTCCGTCCGTCACCCCACGCCTACATATATGGTCAAGCCTCGTGACATCACACCTCTATATGAGGACACACCTTGTGACATCACGTCTCCATATATGATCACACCTCGTGACACGTCACGAGGTGTGAAGTACCCTCACTAAAAACCCCGGGACAACGCTCCACACGTCCCAAACTCTTCTCCCTCCTGGCCCCAAGCGGAATACACTCCCCGTTGCAATCAGAACTGCAGCATCACTCCCAATCTTCCGCCGTAGTCTGAAGACCCACCTTTTCAGACTCCATCATGGCCCATAGCACTTATCCTACCCCCTTAGATAGCACTTTTTAGACTTAGATAGCATTTGAAACAGACTTATAGCATGTCATGTAGACAGCACAATAATTGCATTGTATGTAGTCATAGCACATCATAGTACATATGTATAGCATAGTATAGTATATATGTTATGTTCTAGTTACGTTCTTAGCTTACGCATGTTTCTTGATAAATGCATTTTATATACGTGATGTATTCCCATACTTTTGTTCTTGCCTAATGTAAGTCGCTCTGGATTAAGAGCGTCTGCTAAATGCCTAAATTGTAAATTGTAAAATTGCCACCATATATGGCCATCTCCATATATGAAGATCACGACACTGACCTCATATAAACCTGGATAACCATACATGGAGAAGACTGGATCATCACCTTAGATCTCCATATTATGGAGTGGAGCTGACCTGTTCGCACATTCCATATGTTGATCCATCCCCACCCGTCCATCCTGTTCTAACATTACATATGTTGATCTGACTTCATCAATCCCTATACACTCAAACCCTGTACACTCAAGACACGCTCCATATATGGCCAGTACAGAATCTATATGTTGATCTGACCCACCATGCCAAAGGGCCAGCACTCGCCCAGCAGTCTGCCGTCACCCCGGCGGATGCGTCCCTGAGGACGAGAAGCGTCTTACTGGAATATAGTTATTATAGTATGCTGAATATAGCCTATTTTTGTAATAACATAGCAATAACAATTACTTTCAAATTCAATTAATCAAGAGTACCAACAGAGATTAAAATAGGGTGCATTTTGCATCTCAAAACGCAGTTTATAGTTAAGGGACGCAATAAAACAACGACCTCTGCATCCACGGGATGCACTACTGTACTGTTTTTTTTTATTCTAGTTCATTTTGCTAGCTTTAGTTATAATAATCATTTCTTCTCCTGTTTTCTACGTGAATATAACCATAAACCAATAAATGGGATAAATAAATAGGAGTTAATTGCTGCAATTTGTAAAAAATGGCAAAATATGACTCCTAACGTCGTTGAAGTGGGACTCATAAAATGTCCCTGGGACTCATCTAAAAGACCACCCCTGCATCCTGGGACTCATTACATTGAAAACCTATTTACATCACTGTACCAATACAGTGAAGAATGTTCCTACTTGCATTGAGCTACGCATTGTGCGTTTCATTTTACGACACTTTTAGATTTGTCAAGTAGCGGTCGTACTCTCGCATGCTCTCATCTCATGGCAGTGGCAGCATTAGACCTACTGTCTGTAAATACTGGATCACCAGCTGAAGTCTGAAACTACTATGTTATTGCGCATCCCAGAGTAAAGACATCTCCATTATTTAGCCAAATAACATTTTCTAACAGATGTGGATCCATTAGCATTTTCAGATTTGAATTATTGCTAGTGCTACCCGCTAACATCCCTAGTTTGATGCCTTGCTCATCTACAAGCCATCATGTAGGATCTGACATTTCCTGATGCGTTGTTGCCTCAGAAACCAAAGGCTGTGTTCTGTTTGAGAACAGAGAGAGGCCTAAATAAACAAAAAATAACATCACAATACTTCCAAAACACATAGTCATTTTCTGTATACGGTATGTGAAATCCAGACATCACATTAGTCAGTCTTACAGCTAGTCAGCTACCACCACCCGTGCCCTGCTAGATGCGATGAAAGACGTCACATCTATTCTACACACACACACACACACACACACACACACACACACACACACACACACACACACACACACACACACACACACACACACACACACACACACACACACACACACACACACACACACACACACACACACACACACACACACACACACACACACACACACACACACACACACACACACACACACACACACACTGGCTGGAGCAGAGTGGCCCTGCAGCATGAGCATGGCAACAGATGTTGGCTGACCACCAATCCTCTGGGTTATGGGAAACCATGTCTAAGGTATAAGCCAGTGTGAGAAGATTACTGGGACGCAATACATCGCCAGGTAAATGTGCAGCCCCAAATAGGTGTTTTCCACAATGGCCGACTTGAATAATTGAAGTGCTGCTACGTGAAGACGACATTAAATTGTCTTCCTTGTTGCCTGCCGAGCCCTGTAAGCCGTTAATTGGTGACTGAGACAGACACGTCAGCTGTTGAAGATGAGATATTATGGTCATCTACACACCCTGCCTTTCTGAAAGAAGGCCTTGTTCACAAGGATATCAAATCCCATCTCTGTGTAGGGTTGGTAACCAACAACCAGTTCCCAATGGTTTACAATTGTGGGACTGACTAAAAGAAATACACAACAGGCTTTGAATTCTGTTTAAAGGACAACTTTAGTTTTCTCAACCAAGGTTCATGTTTTATTTAGGTTGAGAAAGTAAAAGATGAGTGTTCATTTTTTTTCATTTGCGGCTTTCTTTCGTTTTAGGGATTTTAGCAGTTTTTGACAGGGGGCGGGGGCATTCGAGCATGGGGCTAAATATGTATTTCTTTACAAAATATTATGGTGATTTTATTTATTTATTTACTATAGTCCTACTAGACCCCAGGAAATTACATCTGGCCACAGAAGATCACAGGATCTACTGAATGTGAAGGAGGCCTACTGGGGGGAAGCCACACTGTCATAGGCTCAATATGCAGTTTGACACATTCAGTAGATCTCTGAAGAAATCGCCATAATATTTTGTAAAAGAAAATACATATTTAGCCCCATGCTCGAATGCCCCCGCCCCCCTGTCAAAAACAGCTAAAATCCCTAAAACGAAAGAAAGCAGCAAATCTTTTACTTTCTCTAATAACAACCTAAAACATGAACCTTGGTTGAAAAAAACTAAAGTTGTCCTACAGTAATACATGTGATTAGCAATAGAATATCATTTTACAGCACTTTTATCGAAACATCAGCAATGTCCATTATGCCTTTGAATAAGTTTGCCACACAGAACTACATGCATTTCTTGTTTCACTTTCCTCTGTGTGGGGATTTCCCATGCCAGGTGTATAAATACATTTTCCTGATTTAGACAATGCTGTCAAAATGTTGGGTGGGAAACTGAGGAATGGGATACTGCACCATCAAAGCAAATTAGTAATTAACTTACAAAATAATTTAATTTCTAATCTGATCTCCATTGTAAAGACCGGCATTCAAATCTGCAATCTCCATGCTGGTTTTACCAATACTGAACCACCTCCCCAGCTCCACTGCATGGGAAGCAACAATGAGTCATGCTCCACCCTGCAACTTTTAGAAAAACAGCTGCGTGCAAACTGACATACAAGTACTTCATAACATTGCTCAACACGACACCTGTGGAAGTCATTTCCTGCACAAGAGGCAGCAGCTCAAATATGAGCATAGCCGTAGTGCAATATAAAATAATGCTATGTTTGACAGGATTCTGTCTCCTAGTCCGAACAATGCGCAGAAAGCCACTTTCAGGTGGACTAAATGGACATGACACTAATTCACTCTCACAATGTATGACTACATTAAAAATACATTCTTCCAGCTGAGAGCCGTTTCCTAGATGAACATATTCCAGTACACCCACTTCAACGTCTCTTTTAGGAAATACAACCCAACTGGAAAAAGGTGAAAATAATGCTATGAAGTTCAAGATAAGGGAATTTTGTACCAAAAAGATTACATAGTATGAACTTGAAACTACACAATGTGGTGAAATGCTGGTACAGGCACTCTCTCCCTTACAAGTTATGACTTCCTTTGGGAGTAAACACAAATGGATTTGGTTTGGTACTGGTAGAACACTTGTAGTCATGATGGTGGTGCATACTTTGTGCATCTGTCTAGCAGTATGACAAAGGGCCAAGGGCATGACAGCACTATCACAATGGTGATAAGGTTCTGGGTTCAAATCCCATGGGGACTGCGTAGAGTTTCATGTGTTCTTCTGATGTGCACATTGGTTATCTCACACTAAAGCATGTTAGATACCCAACATGCTCCTTCCTGCCCTACCAAAAGACACTGGCAATAGTGCTGGAGCTGTTCTCTAGCCACCTGTGACTGCCCACTGAGTACTGCTCCAAATGTTTAGAGTGGGTTAAATGCAGATAACACTGTACTGGCAACAAACGTAATGTTTTAGTTTACTGCTTTTGTACAGAGGCTGCACCCTGCATAAACCATTTTGTCAACTTTACTTTAGTCAAGGGAATCTACCACAGCTTCCTACCCTCATACAGTTGGGGATTATACTGATTTGTTATCGACTCCACTTCATTATGACTTTTGAAATAAAGAAAGTTGGAGATGTTCCTAAAGATTTGCGGCTGCCCATACGCGGCTCAGTAGGGAGGCTGAACTCATCTGTTCAGCCAAACCTTTCCAGCTTGGCCAACAATGGTAACCCATGGTAACATAAACCCACTTGAGCAGACCAGAGTGAAACAGAAAAGCATGCAATGGTGATCTTGAGTAGGGGTGCTTCATATAGGCAATCAATATAATAATTTAGAATATGGAGTAACTGCAATAATTTTACTACTAACATTAAAATTATTGCAAAGTCTAACGTGTGCAACTGTACATTTAGTGTTAAGAATTAATTTGTTCTTAATCGATTGTAATAAATCCTACAGATTCAATTAAATTGATCTGCTAAAATATATATATATATATAGTGTAAATGCATGTGTAGAATATACCCTCTCACCTACTCACTGCCCAATTGAATCTCAACTCCCACTCTCTCCCTCCCATCAGCATGTGGCCCATTTCAAACATATTCAAATTAACGTTGTGAATTTGTTATAGGACCGAGTTTCATTTAGATTGTTTAAACATTATGCCTAATTGTTTCATAGAATTAAATAGTTCTATTTCCTATACTGTATGTGTCATTGTATGTTTAGTTTTACTACCTTTTTAAGAGCCTGCTCAGGGACTACAGATGAAAATTAGCTTATGGCTAACTCTGGCACATTTACATGGAAGTGAAAACTGAAATGTTGATTAATGAGCACTGTCCCTGTCAAATAAATAAATAGATTATTTTTCCACTTTTCAGAAGAATACAATACAGAGAGTATCTATCATTACTGATCGTTTCATTTCAATAGTCATGCATATAGAACTTTGATTAAAAGTTACCGAATCCAATCCAATCAAATTGACAAAGTACTGAATGATTAAAACGAAGTGAAGACAAAGATTCATACCCATAGTTTCCTACACAGACAACCTGTATTCTCCCAACAAATACATGTGATTTCTTTTTTCCCCCTCAAATAGGATGCGTCACAATTATAAATCTGGCAACAAAGCCAGGATTATAATTCCCTGATCGAAAACAGCCAGTTTCTCTGCCTTTGGGTCATGTGCTGCACAACCAAAACAGACCTGTTTAGTAACAAAGATATTTAGGTCAAAGGTCCAAAGACAACAGGATAGGGCTGTTGAAAAAAATAAAAAGAATCTGCTTTTGTTAATAATCAACCTAGTCTTACACAGGTCAGTAAGTCCATTAATGCTGCTGACCCAACTAGATGTCTATTTTCGCTTTCCAGTGCCTTAATGGTAGAACTGCCAGTGCTCTGATTCGAACTTCCCATGGAATACATTTGCAAGCCCCTGCTGAGGTGAAACCCAAAAGCTCACCAGGCAGCACATGAAAACACGAAACCCACACCTTCTGCATTACCTGACACCCAACCAACGGTTCTTCCTGGTTTCAGGCCATATCAAAACATTCTGCTGCTTTGGGGGTGCTCACTTTGCTCTGCATATAAACAATGTTCAGTTTCAGCTTTAGACCTCTTAATTTGAATCCATTGGGGTCTGTGCATGCTTCCCTGTGTGGTGCCATCCACACCACTACACTTTGTTTCTGCCCTCAGGAAAGAGTGGTATCTCTGCCCCTCCCTGGAATTTGACCCAGGCACCTGCACCACAGATGCAGAGATGAGGCCGTTCTAATTGTCATTAGCATTTGCCATGTAACAGACTGCAGCGACTGAAATGACAGGGACTTTTTTTTCTTGACAGCTTCGGGGGTGGGGCTTCGTACAGCAAAGAATAAGACCCTTAATTATCAGCGAGATAATTAGCGGGAAATACCTACACCCCACATCTACAGTAGGCCGGCTTTGCTGCCGTTGTCTGGGAATTAGTGGGAAACATTTAGGGCAGAGCTTGAGAGTGGATGGGTGTAAGCTCCAAAAAGATGCACATATCACAATTAGTACCTTACTTAAAATACAATAACTTCATACAAAACTAAAGACATTTTGCAGATGCCTCCCTGAATTTGAGTAGCTCATCTTGCACTTGCTGTAATCTCATCAAAATCATCAAGTATCGATTTGGATGGGCTTCAGGGAAGATTCATTGCAGGTCTCTGTGCTACTTACATTTTAACGTGTCTCTGCTCGATATCCACTCTGGCAAGTTCCTCCTCCTCCAGGTCAGAATCACCCCCTGAACTGCTTTCTGTCACATCTGAGTCAAAAGCACTCTCAGCCGAGTGCAAGTTTGCTGTCCCGCTCAGGTAAAGCCTTTCCAGCTCCGAAGGCATAGCACCGCTTTTTAGGAAGCGACCTAGGCTGTATCTGCTGCCCGAAGACGAGTGACGGCCGGCCCTCCACGTGGCTGTGGGGGTCACCACCTCCGACTTGCGGTTACTGGCCAACAGTCGACTAAGAGCCGAGTCTAAGAAGCCACCCAGCTGTTGCTGTACATGGCGCTCCACTTGCTTGGCCTGCACCACCTGGAGACGCTTACGAAGCCGCCGCAGGCGGTTTTCGATCTCACCTTGACGGTTGCTGTTGAGTATGGTGCGCTCCCTCACCTGGGCATCAAGACTGTCCAATGAGAAAGAAGAGGAAGAAGGCAGCACTGCAGGTGAACAAGCTGGGGAACCTTGCTGGCTGCTTCCTGGTCTACCCCCGTCTGACCACTGTAGCTGATTGTTGGGCGTGTCTGAACTTGCCTCTTCTAAGTTTATCTGGTTATTAGGCTGAGAGTTACCATGGGCAAAGGGAGAAGGTGCGGCAGACTGGACCGGTGGTGGTTCAAGGTTATTTCCGTCTGTGTTTCGAGAGACCCCTGAGGAATGCTTTTGCTTAAGGGCCCCTTTCACTGGGACATGCCCAGTTATAGTGTCCGTCAAGGTCTCAGAAGCCATAGGTTGGCTCTGGAGCTGGGTGTCCGTGGTGGTCGCAGAGGGCTTGCCGCCATTCACTGCCATGACGCAGCCAGAGCCAGGCATGGCAGCCAGCTTTTTCGCCAGTCCATTGACAGGCGCCATGGGCTGGCCGCTGCCGTTGGTGTTGCCACTCATGAGGCTCTTGAGCTTTCCACCAGAGAGTTCAATTGTCTGCCTTTTCCTCAGCAGGAAGTCTCCTCCGCCGTTGAGCAGGGAGCTAGGCAGGATGCCGTGGCTCTTCAGCACAGACTGTTTGATGAGGACGCCTTGCAGTTTGATTGACTCTTTACTTGAAGGGACAGATGTCACATCCGAGCATAGGTAAGAAGCCACCAATGGCTGGAGCTTGCCCAGGGCCGATGTCTGGGATGGAGGGCCGGTTTGCGGCTGGGGCTCCGTCTCCTGGTCAGCACTGCAGAAGTCGAGGGGACACTCTTGGGAGGCGGCCTTGCGCTTAGTGGGGCCACTAGTGTGGATGAGGATGTTACTGGCGTTTCCGTTGTTCTCTGCACTGCCTGGGGAGAGACTGGAGGACGGGGCAGCCAGTTTGAAGCGGATGTGGTGAGCTTCGGCTGGGGCGTCTGTGAGAGCGGGCGCCATCGCAGCCATGCAGTGCAGAGGGACGGGCACCGCGGCCTGCTCCACACCACCCGCTTACTGCCCCGCCAGAGGACAGCCTGGAGAAGAGAGGAAAGGGGGAAACAAGAGATGAAAAGTCAAATAAGCAGGTGAGGTGAAATGACACAAAAGGACCAGCATTAGACAATAATTACCATTAATTAATAATTCAAGAGAGTTCCAAGACTTATATGAAAAGTAAAAGAGAATGCTTGCACACTGTGGGCTCCAGATTTCTTTTTGATTGCACTAGAGTGGTGCTGTGATGTTGCAGGCTCTCACCCTTCCTCAGGCTGCCCACTTTTGGGTGTGGGTGTCTCTCCTCCCTTTATAGTTCAAGATTTTAAACCAGAAGAACACAACTAAATTTGGAAATAAGGTGTATGGTTTATAGGGGTGCTCAGGGAAAGTTCAAATATTTCCTTTTTTTTTAATATGTCAAAACTGTGTGTGCGGGGAGGAAGGGGGGGAATGTTTAGGCCTGTCACAAAGATGCAAAGTGATATTATGTTATATATCTGATCGACTTTTATGCCACTTATATGGTATAAAAGATCGGTTTCTCCAGATCGGGTAAATTTCCAATTGAGTCATTGGAGTGAAAATCGTCCGATTTAAATCTGTGGTCGATCGATCGGAGCACCTCTAAGAAAACTCAATTTGATTCCAAGTTCTCCACTAGCATAAAAGATAGTGGAAAATCGAGGGAAAAAAATAGGCATGCACCTCTATAAATTAAAACATGCAATTGGAATCCCAGGGCAGCTTCTTTAAGCATACAGTTGGTGGAAAATTACAAACCCTGGTCAAGAGGAAAAGGGCCATTATAATATTTTATACAATCTAGAAACAAGGAAAATACACTACTGCCACTCTTGAAGCTTTACGTGGATAATAATAGTGCATTACAATTACAAAACGTAAGTGATTGTCTCTGACAATCCATTTCTAATCTAGTTCAAAGCCTAATCTAATGAACTGGTGACTCACTGACATTTTGTTGACCTGATGTTGCTAAAACTGATACTGCAAGAGGACCAGGCAAAACACTGCAGGAGAATGGGGGGCACATCTGTGGCAACCAATTTCAATTGCACCTACAAAACTGCTAACTTAACAATTCCAGACAGGACGTAAACATTTTATTGAATGACTTGCGCCACATCTGTATTTTGGTCTGTGGGTACGCTTTCCCAAGACTACTTTCCCCCCCCCCCCTCCTTTTTTATACATAAAAGGGAATTAATGAGGTGCAATGACCTTGGGGGTGGGGTTCTGAAGCTAGAGACAGGATGTCAGTAAGCACAGCAGTGTAGCTAAATCCCAGGCCAATAAATGATTTTGCTGCATGTGTGTAGTCACCTTCACCTGTGTGAAGTTGCCCACTGCCATTTACCAAAAAAGTGGCTCATATAGTCTAATAAGCTGTTTAATTTGGGACTAGTTGATGAGGGCAGAAACAGGCAAAGCTCATGCAAATTATTCAAACCCTACTGGCCTACATGTGCCCTGGTAAGTCAGGGTTTCCCATAAGGGCGTGTAAGTAGGTGGATTTAGGCCTTAGCATTAGTCCAAAGCACATGATGTCACCCTACCTCGCTTCCTGTCATTTTCACATGAAAAACTCAAAGCTTGGTTAATCTTCTAAAATGTTGCAATTGTCTAACATAAAAATGTTCTGCAAATAGTATTTACAATAATAGTGCCATGGAAGAACTGTTTGTGTGTGTGTGTGTGTGAGTGAGTGGGATCCAAATGTTGACTGCTTATAACAAAATACTACATCAAAAGCAGGCTATATGACCGTATGGTCTTGTCAGGCCAGATGAATGGGGGGGCTTCAGTATTCCACCGCAGTTTCCAGTCAGCACACACTACGCCATGTTGGTATTTCAGAAGGAGATTATGCAATGCAATTCATCCACCTAAAACCGCCCATTCCGCACCAACAAATGCACCCAATTTATCCACAAATACTGCCGTAATTAGTGCGATCGTCGCTTAGACCGTGATTGCCTTTGAATTGACTATCTTCCGGTAAACCATCCTGTCACAACATCCGTTTCACCTACAGATTAAATCTTAATGACTAGAGGCGTGGGACCGTCTACACCCCCCCACCCCCCAAATGTATATGAAAACTGGTGCCTCTGTAAATGTCTTCCAGTCACGCGTGGCTCAGAGGCTCCGCAACATTTGACGAGCTTGTAAGTCCGATAGCTGTCGCCAAATATCATCCAGAATTCACCGTGGTCTTGCGTTACCAAGACCAGCCATTGAGGAGTGGAGGGGTATAAACTATAAAGCAGAATATACGCAAGCGAGCGATCAAATGGGGATATCCAGCTAAACCATGTCACTCAATACACTGCGTGCAAATTAATGCGCCTGGTTTCTGGCTAGGGTTATAGCCCAGCAGAGCTGCTGATGCAAGAAACAGCCTGCTAACGTAGCAGGCTAGCATGCAGGACTAGTAAGCCAATTGCAGTATAATGTTACCTACTCACATCACATAACCATATAGTAGCCTACGTGAAGAACATAGAACTCGGTGTTTTTCTCTGCGTCGCAAAGGCGTAACGTTATTGTAGCCCCTTTGGTCTCGGTAGCCATACTAAATGTAATTACTCTGATCGCCTGCCAAATCCTACACTGGTTTGCAAATGTTAACGATTAACACAGTGGCGAGAGATGATTACTTGAAAAATAACGTTACTGAAAACATAACGTTGAAAGCTTGAGAACTGGCGAAATAATATGCAACCAAGAATCCCAGTGGATCACAACTTATTTACGTCAAATCAACGCATTAAAGCAGCAGATCGGACGGTCGCTGCAGGGTGAGATCTTCAGATAAGTCATTACGCAGTTCTGTGATGATGTGGATTCAGTATCGTCCTTGTCACATAATGCTCATGTTAATGAAGATAATGTCACACAAGTAAGTTGGGAGTAGAACTGCCTGTTCAGGTTCGCTAACTGGCTAGACTAGAGGCTTAAATTATGACCAATGTCGCCCGACAAAAGTGACGTATTTTCAGCAAAAATGACGTTATTTTCCGCTGGCCAAAGTGTCGACGTGAGACGAGACATTACTTTTCCCAGTTGAAAATAGCGTCATTATTGCCCGAGCCACACGCTCGCGCGACAAGTATACATTAGCCCTAACAAAGAAAAAGGAGGAACCTACCACGTGACGAGGTTGCACTATCCGAGGGAATTTCGGCCAACAAATCCCCCAGTTTAGACGAAAATAATAAACCGTGTTTGTCACAAAGCACTCCACTTGGTTAGATAACTATGCCATCGATCAGTCCAAAAACAAACCAACCGGGTTAGCTGGAGAGCCCGGGTTCCAGAGCCGCCTCGGATCCGTTCCGGAATCAGGCAAATGGGCGAATCAACCCAACTACACCTTGCTGCTGCTCGCCCTGCTAGCGCGCTAGGCTAGTCCGCCTCGCCGCCTACACAGAATGTTACACAAGGCCGGATAATGGCCCGTTCCGTTCCAAATATCTTCAAATCTATGTGTTCACACGATAATCCCGTGTCAAAACGTCCGATTCTTGTTGCGTTAAGGTGGTCCGAACGCCGCGTTACAGCGAGCCTTTTCCCCCAGTTTCAGGGAGAGACGCTCAGAAAATGGCGGCTAGCTCCTCTCCCTCGGATTTGAGTCTGACAAACAGAAGTGCTGTGTGTGTGTAGTGTGTGCGCGTGTGGTGTGTCTCTGTGTGAGTGTGTGCGTGTTGCTCGCGGGTAGGCGGGAGACATTTCTCATACTCGCCACTAGAAGGGCAAGATAAGAAACGACATGAAAAGCTCTCCGGCAGATACACCACAGGAGGGCATTGTCTTTCAATGTATATTCTGCACTCTGTTATGATGAGATTAGACATCAAAGTAGTGGACAATAGGCCCAAATAAAGTAACGTGGGCAGTGCTTAAATAGCGAGTATACTGTGAACAAGAGTTCAAAATAGTCACTTTTCTATTTCCCTCTTTTACAAAAAACACTTTTTATAACTGATCGTATTACTTAATAAGTTATGCATCTCATTATATACAGTATTAGACAAGCTGTAGAATGAAAAGCAAATGTAACTATTTAATTAATTGTGTCAACAGTAACATTTTTCACAGTTCCTATTGGGAATATAACAGACAACCCCAAGGGAAAAGGGAGGAGTCGAGTATGACTGCAGTTCAATGGAATTGTACACAGGAACTGGACTGGCCACTATTACCACAGCTATATGCTATACAACCAATGGCCACTTGAAGGAGCTTTTTCACAACCAAGAACAAAAGACCCAATGTTGCCATTTACCTCTAGGAAATTGAAATGTACTCACATTAGGAAAAAAATCTCTTATAATTCAAGTCAAAGCTAAAATGTTAGACATTGCACATGACTTGTTTAATTGAGAATGTTTGGCCTTGGGCCTACAATAATGTTACTATGTAAAGGTCCTTACTGACTGCTGTGTTTTTGGTTTTGTTTGCAAGGACCTAGCCCCTCTCGGAACCCTCGTAAAAGGTTTCTGACATTTGGATGTTTACCTTTTACGGAGGGTCCCTTGACAGTTGTCTCCCGCAACATGGCGATTCTGGGATACAGGCGGACTTGGCCTCGCATATGTCCTTGCTGCGCTGCTTCAGTGATGGTTATATGTATCTAAAGAAGCATATATCTGCAATAGGAGACAACGGAAACCTCAGCGAACGGCGCAGAAGCCGTTAAGTATTTTTAATCTTTGTTAGACCGTTTTGGCAGCTCTGAAAAACATCCTGCATGTATGCGGTCGGCCAATCAGAGGCAGTAACTAGCTAGCCAGCCACCGCTCGGGAGGCGGGACATGGGAAGTGAGGAAGAGATAATTTCAGAGCTGCCAAAACGGTCTAACAAAGATTAAAAATACTTAACGGCTTCATCGCCGTTCGCTGAGGTTTCCGTTGTCTCCGTTGTCTCCTATTGCAGATATATGCTTCTTTAGATACATATAACCATCACTGAAACAGCGCAGCAAGGACATATGCGAGGCCAAGTCCGCCTGTATCCCAGAATCGCCATGTTGCGGGCGACAACTGTCAAGTGACCCTCCGTAAAAGGTAAACATCCAAATGTCAGAAACCTTTTACGAGGGTTCCGAGAGGGGCTAGCAAGGACCTTAAGTCAAAAGTCTCTCATGTGTAATGCATGCAGTTGAACAATTTTAGGAGAAAAACAAATGCAGATACTGGAGTGTAACTCTGTGTGTGTACAACATTTTTGTAAATCATACAAGTCTCCAAAAGATGCAGTAACATCTAATGTGTTATCAACTATTAGGCTTAAGCTAGGATTGCTTAAAAATACGTGATTGAAGGGCTGAGTTTTGTGCAGCTGCAATAACTAGGGAGTGACACCTGAAAGGTGTAGTCTATAACTACTACGTTCTGTCAATGTATAGAATGAGTAATTTAGAGTGACAGTTACCGTTTAGTGTTTACACTGTATATTTGGCATGTCATGTATCTGTCACCACCAATTGTGAAATTAGAATAGGCTCAGTATCCCTGACCAGCAGGTGTTTGCCAGTGACAAATTTCAAAGCGCACCAATATTCAGGGTTTGCACATAAAGTTTCCACTTGATTCTGTAGGTCCTCAGATGAAAAGCGTTGTTATATTATCTGTGTATGTCTGCCTCAATGTGGATAATTATGGTTTTATGTAATTATAATATGTATCTTGGCAAAACATAGCTCTTTAATTGATTATTTAAAAAAAATATCAATGTATGATTTAATAATATACCAGAGGTTCGGTCTAGGCAGCAGTCACATCTAGAGTTCGGGTCGATACGCAGCCCTCACACCGATGTTATGGTGATCTGATATGTCTGTCTGAGTCATAATGTCGGGGCTTAGTTAGCCAACACTACAACACTACATTTAACATATTAATAAGTTGAATCTAGAGTTGAAACACCAACCATTGGCAGCTCATACATCCAAACAGAAAAGTCCTATCTGATTGTATTAAACATTAAACTTGCAGCTGTACAGAAAGCTTGAATTATCCTCTATCTGCAAAGTGTTTGTTTCATAAAAACATGTTATGAGCTACTTTGTCAATAAATTCTGTGCAGATGATAATTTGAGTTTGGAAGTGCTTGTTTTCAACAACACAACATCCTCCTGCTGCCTCCTGCATTATGTGCAATTTCTAAAGAGGTGGTACCAGGTACCGATGGCATGGGTGATTTCCAACGAGCACTTCCAATCTCCAACACTTTTATTGACAGAAAGTAGCTCATATCGGTCTGCTGTGGATTTTTATGAAACAAACAGTACAGCTGCAATGTTGGCGAGTTTAATGTTGTTTAATACAATGAGATAAGACATTTCTGTTTGGATGTATGGGCTGTCAATGGTTGGTGTTGCAACTCTAGATTAAACATAAAAAAAATGTGTTGCAAGTTGCATCTAGGGCTCAGTCATAGTAACAGTTATACCCATCTGTCTGTGTCCCCTAATTATACCCATATCTGGAGAATGGATGTCATTGCCCATATATGGGCCTATTGGTTGGATTAGTGGTTTTGGACAAAGGGATATCCATATATGGACATATGGGTCAGATTGGCAGTTCTGGACAACCGGATCTCCATACAGTATATGTCTATATATGGGCATTTCACATTTGTTTATAGTTATGTCTGAGTCATAGTGACATGACTATACGTAGGCATGTCAGGTTTGTTTATGCCATTGACAAAGTTTATGGTTATTTCTGAGTCAGAGAGATGTGGCTGTGGTCCTGCCTATATATGGGCGTATGCAGTTGGTTTATGGTTATGTCTGAGTCAGAGTGACGTCAGAGTTCTGTCGATTACTTGCGCAGAGCGTGCAAGTACTACAATCGGCTGGGTATGCATGTATGCATGTATGTCAGGGTATATGTCGGTGTGACGGTGTCTTCTCTTGTTTAAGATTACGTCACCATCAACAGTTAATAAGGGACTTATTAACTCTTATTAGGGACTTATTCTTGGTGCTACTTCATGGTACTAAGTAACTAAGGTACGTTTCAAGGTTGGTATAAGATCAATAACGGGTCTAAAGTAGTTCTAGGACCTCATGGCGTGCTCTGCTTGCGCACAAGTAGGCCATACATGGCCTACTTGTGTGCAAGGCGCAAGTTGGCATCTCGAGAGAGTGCATTTCTAGTTAATCCTATTTTGGGCTGGTAATTAAAAAGGTGAACATTTTCATCCCAAATTCCCAAACTCAAAAATAGAGAAAATAGCTATAACACGTCATGAGTTTGTAGATCAGCCATTTACTATTTTTGCATGACACCATTGTGTGACGAAAATGGGGCATACGTGGTTAATCGATTCTTTGATGTACTCAAGTGGTTAACCGATTTGTTGATCTAAAAAAATGGAATAGAATAAAATAACCGCATAGAAAATAAACGATAGTTGCAGCCCTAAACAGCAGGTTTGTTATTAAGCAGGTCTTACATGTCAAATTGCAGTTATTGACAGCTACATCAAAGATGTGTGGCTAATCCACTACTACACTGGCATGAATAACTGGCACAAAATCAAAATACATGGGGCGCCCGCTGGCCTAGTGGTCCAGGCGCATGCCACATATAGGCTCTGGCCTGACAGCGCGTTGCGTGTCCCGTTCATGACGACCTTTGCTGCATGTCTCTCCCTGTCTCTTCCTCCCTCTTTCCTGTCCATCTTTACTGTAACTATCAATAAAAGGCACAAAAGCAAAAAAAAACAAAAAACAAACAGCATAACAATTTAAAAAAATACCTTGAACTCCATTTCAGAGAATCTCCTTGCAAATATCTCTGCAGCCATAACTGGTATTTCCACATGAGTAAATGGCATAACACCTAAAAGAAAAAGAAAATAATCATTAAATAAATTGACATGTAAATAATTCCAGCACCATGCTAGATTAATTAAAGTAATTGTGTGACTGAATACAATGTCACTGAATGGCTTTTTAGAAAAATGTATTTAAAAATTAGAAGCCAATACAAAACCATGTTTTTAAATAAAAAAATTGAATAGAATCATGAATGATATACAAATATACTTAGCAGTCCATGTTACAAAGGCTTAACAGATTTTTTTCCCCCTTTAAGGGTCATTCTTGTAAATTATTACATAAAACGACTGAAAATGAAATGGTCTAGCCAGCCGAGTTTGTTTTGAGCTAATGTAATGGCAGCAGTAGTAGAAGACAAGAAGAAATTGCTTACGAACGCAAGCAACATCATGCACTTAAGTTGAGAAAAACAAATAAACAAGCTTTAAAACCAAAAAAGTATATAACACCCTTTTCAACCTGAATAAAATGTCAATGGGTTAATTTCCCATGTAATTCAATTAATAGTAACGTTACTTTCTCCATAAGCTAGCTGGGCTGGCTACATTGGCTAACGCTGGCCATACGGAGATCATATGGTATAAATTTTGTCTTAAAAGCAAATGTTTTCAGTCCATGCATTTCATATAATTAATTAACTTGAATATAATTTTACATTCCTAACGTAGTGAGTAAAACTAGCAGTTCTCACAAAAGTACGTGAGCTCAGTTCAAGCCCTCTACACAGTTAAAATGTGCTTTGAGATTTGTTATGGTCATTGGCCAGGGAAAAAGTAAACCCTATGCAATCCAGGCACAGCTAGCCAGCATGCTAACGCTTGTTAGCTTCCCAATCCCATACTGACTTACGATGAATAGTGTGCCGTTTTGTTTGTCAGAAAAATGTGCAAAAAATCTAAACGCGTTAAAGCTGTCCTCATACGACTCAATTAAACGAGTTTCTTTTTTCTGTCACTGGAAACATTCAATAATTTTGCAAGATTAATAAGACAAAATCTTACTTACCTGCTTGTCCTGTTACTAACCGTTGACGACTTGATAACAACCCGCCCTCTGCTCGGCGATTGGTCCAGGTTTTGAATCGGCGCTTTTTACTGGCTGTCACCGCTGTCAACCAATGCAAATACCCCGTACAGCGGAAATGTCTACCCGAAGTTCAAGAAACTTCATTATACCAAAATATTTTCCTTCTGAAATATCGAATTGCTTGTTTCCCAATCACACCATTAGTTGTATATTAGTGCATTGGCTGTATTCTCAAATTTATGTTGTCAACTCATAACGCTCGCTATCTATTCATAATCCAGTTCAACTGCATTCTGGCCTATAGCTATATCTATAAAATGCATTATTTTAAATGCATGCCCATTAGCATTATACACAGACGAGTTGCTCAGCTCATCTGGGCCAATTTGTTTGACAATTTATAGATCCAGACAGCCACCATATTTTACTTAAACGTTGACCAAATAAATGTATTGTTTTTTTGTTGTAGCCTATGTCAAAATTTGCCTGAAGTCATTCCTTCCCCGTTTAGCTATTATTATCATGTTTTCCACATCAACAATTTCTATTTTTCAGTAACACCCAAGCACAAACATTGCCTGGCTACGCTAGATTTAAGCAAACGTGCTTTACGAGAAAGCATGTGCATGACGATGTGGGTTGAGTGATATCTGGAAGGAACAATAAGGATGGTGAGGGGGACCTCTGAGCAAAGGCAGAGTGCATAGAAGCTTCAAGCGACATCAGTGGGAAGCTTTGGTTGAAGGCCAGATGGCCAGACTGTGGTGCTACTGATGGTGGTCTTGGCATTAAGATGGTAATGTAGGCTATACACAGAACGTGTCCTTCGTAGTTCGTATTTAGCATCCTAACTATTAGGAGCAATATTGCTGTCAGTGTCTTGCTCAAATACTACGCTTATAGGCTACTAAATGTCAGGAGGAGTCAGGGCCGAACCAGAAACATTCCAGTTAATTTGCAGTGTACTGACTCCCAGGTCTTGACCTCTTGAATTAGGCTACAGACCCATTTGAGTGTTTGTGAAGCTGCTGTTGTTTCTCTTGATTGATAATTTTATTAGACAATAAAATGAAAACAGTACATCGTACAGTCAAGTACATTTGGAAATACCTTGCAGTCTTGTTTCCATCCATGTCCCATGCATTCATTCACAATAACAATGACAACAACAATTGAGATATCTCAAATAACATGTACAGGTTGGAATAGGAATAAATTGGGGGGGGGATAAAGAGGTGGGGCAATCACCTTCTCTCCCCTTGACCGGATGACAGTGACAGGTGTATTTTCATCCCCTTTTTAAAGGAAATTTGCTTGTTTTGAGTTAAGGGGGCAGGGCATTCCACACCTGAGTGGCAGTGTTGTGGAAGGTGAATTTACCCATATTTGTTCTAAAGGTGGGTCAGGGTGGCACCTCGATCATTATTCACACTCCCTCTAGTGTTGTGGTTGTGGGAGTTGCTCACCTTTTGGAGGTACAGTCAAGTGTACGGGCACTGATGGCATGGAGGGCAGAGCTGCATTTACAATTTTGAATGTCAGTTCCATTTTCAATTCGCTTGACTCTGTCTTCTACCCAGAGTCATCCAAAAAAAATGATTTTCTGTTTTACACACCATTATGATGTTCTTATTTTGATCATAAGACCCAATTACTGTTATTTGTCCACTCATTTTGTATGTCTGTGGCAAAAAAATACATGTTGACAAAAATGTCCACCACAAGCCAACATGACGATGACCAATGCTATGCATCCTATGCTACCAAAATGTGTTTAAAAAAGGTGGGTCATGGGTCAGGTACGATCAGTTATTGTACTTGTATATAAATGCAGGCTCTCATGATCTATCACGTGGTGATCCTCACAAAACAACCCCAGATGTTCAAGGGCAGATGTCCAACCAAGGACAGTTGCTTGGTACAAAGTGCTGACCACAAATAAACACTTTGGTGTTGACTGCTATCATTTTTAGAGGGTCTTTTCTTACCTGAATGAAGTGATTCATTGCATCGTGTTGGTCCAGTAACAAGTCTTCCCATATAGCTCAGGTTGGGATACCAATTTGATCAGTCGAGAGAACTTTCAGTTTCAAGTAATGAAATTGAACTGAAATGAGCAGACAAAATCAACTGGAACAAAAACATTGAAACTGATAGCCTATACTCTCCTGATTGGATGAAATTGGCAACCCAACTGAAGAGAGCTCGAGAGACCCCTATTACTGTAAAAACAATGTAGCAATGATTACCTATAAATTATGTTTATGTAATAATGCTATTTATTTGTATAGGTCTATGCCCTACGTAGGCCTATATCTTGTAGCACATTTATTTATTTATTATTTAAATAATTGTTAAATTAACAGTTAATTGTGTAATAAAGGGTAACTAAAATGCTTACATTTCGGTCAGCTTAAATATGAGCACAGTTTCATTTTCTTGACCAATTGGCATGCTATGATTTAGCGGTCAGTGTTGCAATTCAAAATTGTATTTATTTATATGTATTAATTATACAGGCCCACAATATGCAACAAAAATCTCTACCCATCTTGATTTGTTTCCCTGGATATATTGTCTTTCGTTGCATGATTGACATTGACACAGCTGTGTGGATATAAATCTTGCAGTCAGTTGCCGTGCACCTCTATAACCCCCACCAAAGTAATGGTCAGAATGGTGACACATCCCATAAATTTGCCATAACTGACTTTCTTTGCACTATAAATTATTGAATTTCTTGGCAGCTGAAGAGTTTCATCTTGCCAGCCATGCAGGGCTTCATCAGAGAAGGCTCAGTTCACCACTGGATAACTTTCCTACACAACTGCAATCTGGCCTTTATTACTAGCCTAAAGCTGTTCTAGACCCACCCTTTCGAGAGATAAATCCCACCATTAACTATTTCCCAATATTTTTCTTTTCAACCATCACCCAACTGTTGCTTCCTTGGAATCCACGCTTGCTGTCTTGTTCATAGTTGTTCATGGAGGATATAGGTAAGACTGCGGTGTCCATATAGGGCAGACTGCAGGCCTGCAGACATTTATCGGATGGATGGGTGTTCTGCTTACTTCTCAAGCTGTCCACAATTCAGTGTTTTTCCTACCATTTCTGTAAGTGAATTTGGTTGGGGTTTGCCCATCTAGCCTCAGTACCCAGGCTTTTATTTAGGGTTTGCCCTAACCAAATGTAGTGGCCACAGTGGCCACTAGATGGAGCGGTGACTCCACAGTGTACACTCCACAGATTCCCCAGCTATTCTGTCAGCTTGACTGCAGGCTTCCAACAGTTTGATTTGTTTAATGGGATCCGCAGTGTCTTGGCCAGCATGGATGGGACTCATGGGAGTTTACACGTATCATGGAACACATGACATGCTCTCTAGTAGTGTGCCACAAATATCTCAAATGTAACAGACATGCAACCGATAAAGCATTAGGATTCAGTTCTCCAACTACAGCTTTTGCCTTTTTGCGGACTCATGTGATTTGGTGAAATCACATGAGTCTGCAAAAAGGCAAAAGTCTGGACTTTGGACTAACTGACAATGTGTAGACATGTCAAAGCAGATGGAACTGAGGAACAACAGAAATTTTTTTTTTTAAGGAATTGACATCACTACATCATATCATATTACTATTTACGGTAATATTATCCTTATAGAGATTATTATGTCTGGTATGTATGGTAGGGGTGTTCTGAAATATCGATATGGCGATATATATCGATACGTCCTCCCGCGATAAATAATCGATATTGATTATTAAAATATCGATATCGGGGGAAAAAAACTTTTTTTTGTTTTGTTTTTTTGAAATTTGAAATGTTGTTCATAATGAAGTGATGAACAACATGTTTAGAAAAGGAGGAAATGACAGCTAAAATAAAGCAAATCCCACTCAGATTCCACAGCAACCAGAAGTACTGAATTACTGGATGGGGATTTGTCCAAACAGCTTTGTGGGAATACAAAATGCTGCATTTTTTCAGTTCCAAGTATTTTGTAGTTGCAGATATCGTGATATATCGTTGATGAAATTTCATACAATATATCGATATATCGCAAATATCGCAATATATCGAATATCGTGATATTATCGTTATCGAGGGCCTAATATCGCGATATATATCGTATCGTGAGGAACCCATATCGTCCCACCCCTAATGTATGGTGTGTATGGTAGGCTATGTATGGTATGTTGGCGTGTCCTTGGTGGTCTCTTATTGGTTGTTGATGTTGACGTAACTAAGATAGGTTTCAATGTTGGGAGGGTAAAAGGTAGTGCGATCGGCTTGGTAACTTAGGTCAGTGTTGTTCACGAATCTTAATGAGGTAAGTAGAGTAGGTTACAAAGTTGGTATAAGGTCGGTAGAGGGTATGTAAGTGTGTACAGTATGTCGGGATTAGAATGGCATTATTGGTTGTTGATGGTGGGTACATTTCAGGATGGTATAAGGTCTAAAGCATGTCTCAGGTAAAGATTTGGAACAGCAGTTTTACTTTACTTGCGCACGTATTTACATGCTATTATGCTGAATATATATCGAATATGTATATATTATAAGGGATTACCAATTCTTGATGATGTAACTCGTTGATGACCATGTAGCTGTTCTCCACCGGTCAATAGGAGACCATCGTCCTCGCCGAGGACTCCTCTGTGATTTAACTAATCATTTATAGTGAGTTCAATTGGAGACCATCGTCCTCGGTGATCATTAATAGTGAGTTCTAGTATTTAGAAAAGCAGTCGTATTCAGAAGATCATTCAAATTCAGAAAGAGGACAGCCGTGCGGCATCGATGAAGATAGGAAGGGGATTTAGGAGAACAGAGACTCAGTCTTAAAATCTGGACAGAAACGAATACAGGATTTACAGACAAGTTAAACCAGTAGTTGTGCAGGCATTCGACGAGGACAGGAAAGGGATTCAAGGGGACAGAGAAGAAAGAGAAACCAAAATGAAAAAGACTTTACGGTAAGTTGACGGTTTCAAGGTTGGAATAAGGTCAATAACGGGTCTAAACGATTTAGAACAGCAGTAATAGACATTCGTTAGTAGCAGTACTTGCATGCTCTGCTTGCGCACAAGTAGGCCTACTTGTGTGCAAGACAGAACAGTTGCATTATCAACTGTGGTTGTGGGAATGGGTTTGTAGAGGGGGGGAAAGAAGGAAAAAACAACCCTGAATAGCCTACATACATAATGTTCAAAAAGAGAAAACAAAATGTTGACATGGGGGTGTCCTGATGGTACAACAGTGCAGGCTTGTCTGCATCATCATGTGTCTGGTCCTCGCTCATGGCCTGCAAGGCTGCATGGCATTTTGTCTCCTCGCTCTCTGACCCCTCTCTCATGTACAATTCAATGTGAAAGAAATGCCTGAGAGACCTGATGGCCAACCTTTACAAAACAATGAAATTCATGGAATTTATTGGAAATGTCATCAGTAATGAACCTGATAACCCGTTATCCCAACCAGATCATTGTGGACATAATTTCTTGTCCTGATTTCTCTCCAGTTCTTTGTCTTTAGATCTCTGCAGTGATCTGAATTTACAAATAGAAAGTCCCTTTTGTCTCTGACTGTGGAAGAAAATGTCCAATGTTTGTCGAGGTATAAACACTTAAGTTCAGTGTTACTGCCCCTTGAGCCACATACATGGAATTTAAAAGGATCACACAATACTCAAAATGTATTTTGTGTGTTCTCAGTCTCAAGGGCTTGAAAGCCAACATAGTCATAGAAATGTCATTCAGAGTGCAGCCTTCCACTCTGCACCTAGTAGGCTAACACTCACTTCAAATGTGCCCCAAGCCGGCTGAAGCCAACAATACATTATTGTCTCAACCCTATAGCAATAGCATCCGTATTCTGGGACGAACATTCGGCAATCTTCAAGCTCTGCAATGTAGATCGGCCATGTATTTTCTTTGCAAATAAAAAACTGTATGGTGGAGTATGTTAATAAAATATAACTTATACAATTGGGTGATCCTGTTTATGGTGTGATACAAATTTAGACCTGAGTATCAAAGTTTTATTTCTACAATGAGCAAGCAGGCATGTGCTGTTAGTTGAGTGTTAAAATATTCAGCCCTTGTGCAGGAGAGGAAACCATGGTTCAATTCTAGGGTAGAACAGGGAACATAGTCCACATTCTTCCTTTGTGTTGATGCAGTAGCTGTCTGTCATCCCAAAGTCCACCACTGGACTACCTAACCTATCACACAATCATGTCAAAGTTTGTGTCCCTAATTGTCATCAACACCCTGTTCACTATCTCTATATATGTGTACAGTATCTGGTAAATGGTGCATTTATATTGTGCCTTTATCCAAAGTGCATTACAATGCACACATACATTACAAATTATACTCCATTCTTACCGATGGAGGAGGTAACCATACTAGACACCAACCTGCTCATCGGGAGCAGTTTGGGATTCAGTGTCTTGCTCAAGGACACTTCAACACTAACTCAGGGGGAGCTGCGGATCAAACCGGGAACCTTACTTATGTTTCCCAGGCAGCCACTCTCCCTCCTGAGCCAAGTGTGTGTTGAATAACAATGTGAGATTTATTTATATCACAAGCATCTATGCTTACTGTACTGTACAGTACACTATGTATGTTAGTGAAGACCCCTTTTAACCCTACTCTACTAATCTAAAAACATACTACAAAAGTGTGACCATTTATTTTATTGTATACTCTCTAAGTTAAATGAACATTGAGCCATATGGAAATGAAGTGATTGATACTCAGTAGCAGGGCAGGAATTCCACAGAGGCCAGGCCATGTTCGCCTTTTCCCCTCAGTTTGGCCTTCTGCCCATCAAAAAAGTATATTCCGTCAGTCTTTTCCATTTACCATTTTGAGGTAAATTCATATATCACAGGTCTAACAGTTGAACCTTGCCCTATGCTTGGTCTTTTCTGTGTACCGTCAGAGAATAGTGGCTTGCGTGGGATACACTTGGACAGCAAAGGCTACTCTGCCATGTCTTAAATTGGAAAAATAGTTGTCCTTTGGTAGAGGAAGTGGATCTGTGAGGTCATGTACTGTATATATACCCTGTGCACACTGCTCCAGATGATTGTGCCATTTTCTCCTCTACCCCTTTCTTGTATAATCATCTTTTTAGATGGCAGTGTCTTTTTGAGATTCTGAATTCTTAACTATTGTATTGTATGTATTATGTATTACTGAGGAATTGAGTACAATGAAAACAAATGGCTTTTCATGTTATCTTTTTAGCATCACTCAAAACCCACCTCTTCAGGATAGCTTTCCCCAGCTGAGGTCTGGATAGGATGTCCCCCCTTCCCTCGTTTATCCTTTTATCTTTTTAACCCTGTACTGTTGTTGTATCTGTTATGTTTTGCTTAGTTTTTTTCTTAATAAAGTCTGTTCCTAGTGTTCCTATGTAAAGCACTTTGGGTATTTAGAAAAGCGCTATATAAATTTGAGCTATTATTATTATTATTATAACCTTTGACTGTACTACCTCCACTTTTAACAATCTTGTTAAAAGTGATAAAAGCCGTCTTTACGGTGGGCTGTGGCATCCAGTACATCCAGTTAGATCAAACTCATCTTAACGGCTTTGGCACTTAAGCTGTTAATAAAGTATTGAATCCCCATCCTCAGTAGTAGACAGCAGTTTCTACATTTTGTGAAATAAACAGCTTTATTATTTACATAGATAGTAATAATATGTATTGAAGAATTATCAATTAATTTATTTTCTGTGAACTGTTAAATAATCATTGTTTTATTTGATGGCCTTCGTGCCCTGGCATACATTTGGCCTTTGTGCCCTCAAAAATGTACATGTATGACTGTATGTGGCCTTACCCCTAAAATGAGTAGTCACAAAGGATCTTTATGACTACTTATCATCAAGTATAATTTATAAAACACAAGGCATTGGGAAAATACACCAACATCACAGTACATTTTATTATATATATATATATTACAGTGCCATTTGAAATTCTACTAATAAATACATTTCTTTTATTTCATATTTAACAACCACAGCGCACGTATAGTAGGCCTATACAGTAACTCGAAAGGCATGATAATGATAACAATTGACATCATAATTTGTTTGTGTAAGATGAGGTACATAT
Source organism: Electrona antarctica (assembly GCF_951216825.1). NCBI lineage: Eukaryota > Metazoa > Chordata > Actinopteri > Myctophiformes > Myctophidae > Electrona > Electrona antarctica. Next base: position 19,626,126 of record NC_136805.1, read on the forward strand.
ACTGCACAATGTTTAACAAAATCAAAAATCAAAAACGCAAGCGTGTCATGTTGGCAATGCAGGAATGTATGGTTGTAGTGCTGATCACAAGAATAATACGCTAATATGATTTACAGTGTGTGGTTTTCGTAATTTGGTTCAATTCATAGTGTAACGACCCTGCAAAAGACCCAGCCGTAACTTGCTCCTCCAAGCGAGCTATCTCTCTTGGCGTGGCTTGTTGCTTGCCTTGTCTACTGAGTTGGAGATCGGCGTTCGACTCCAGTTCAGGGTGCTAAACGTTACATTGGTGTCAGAAGTGGGATGAGGACCGCTGGAGCGTGCCCTTGCGCGATGGACGTGAGGGACTCGAGGAGTGAAGCGAGAAGTGCCGGGGTGCACTTCAGAAAGGAGGGGGTAGTGTAACGACCCTGCAAAAGACCCGGCCATAACTTGCTCCTCCAAGCGAGCTAGCTCTCTTGGCGTGGCTTGTTGCTTGCCTTGTCTACTGAGTTGGAGATCGGGGTTCGACTCCAGCTCAGGCTGCTAAACCTTACAATATTAAAACTTTGTATAATATAATACACAGAATACTTAGACTTAGACTCTACTGGCTTTCTATAGCCTCTGCAGTCTTGTTGTGTGTACCACAAAATCAGTATTTGGAAATCATGCAGCAAACAAACACAACTATGTAGCCCACTAAAATCAGATGCTTCTAAACTTAATTCCACTGATATAGACTGTAAATGGAAGGAAAGTAGATGATGGCTTGTAGGCTACCCTTCTCAGTGAATTATGGTCATGGATGAAGAGCAAACCACCGCCACCGCCCCAGCCCTTCTCTCTGTTTTTACTCACCACCGCTCAATGTTATTTCAGCTCCGGTGGTCACCTCACCACTCCAGACTATGAATGAGCCTTAAGGGGGACAGCAAAAGCGAGGTCTACAATAGTGCATGGAATGTGTTCGACCTTTCTGGCAAGAAAATTAACACATAACTGCATGGGGCCGAGGCCGATGGAGAAAGACAGCACATCACCAAATAAATGAACACTGTGTGAACTCACAATTGTTTGTGATAAAAATAACATTTAGAAAAGTTCATTATAATAATTATCTTAGTCACTGCCCCTGTAACAAGAGAGCATTCAAGTTCAGTGTCAATTGGGGATTTAAGTCAGTTGAGTTCAGTGCAGTCCAGCGGCACTAGTTACAAACTCACATTGATGCAAAATAGCAACAAAACAATAACACACAGTACAAGCAGGAATATAGCACAATATGTCTATGGCAGGCAAAACTTACAAGGTATCAGAAGCTTTTCTATTGCAAGCTCTCAAAATACTGTCTCTCACAAGCCCAAAGTCATCTTGGTCATTTGTGTCTTTTGATCTACCAAGCTCTAGTTTCACAGAGTCTGCATTGTCCTCCACCCTTGTCCCCTATCCATCTTTACCTCTGTAAGTCCTCATAACGTCCTTCCTGAGTTCCTGGAAAGTGGTGCAGTGTGTCTCTCTCCCTCTCTCCTTTCTCCCTCTCTCTAGCCATGCCCCAGTCGGGATGAAACCAGGACAGCAGTCCGGTTTCTGCCCCAAAGTAAACATTTAGGTCCAGGACAAGGCTTATTCCCTGTCTCATAACGATGTTGACTGCTTGATGCTGTGAAAGCTGACTCGTGAAGGTGAGGTGGGGATGGACATGGCTTGGGTCATCCGGTTTCGAATTGAGTGCTGCTCTTGCCACCGGTGAAAGCGCTTCCTCGTAGCTGACCGCACCTGACATGGAAAGCACAGCTAATCAGGAATCAGGGTAACCGGCCAATCTGTTGACTAAGTTACCATCAGCGCCGTCACTACGTATGCGCGCAATACGCACTGCGTGAAGGGCAACGCAACACGCCGAGGGGTCAACAAAATGTGCCAAAAAGTGACAAGAATACCCTCATAATAACAAATTTCTCTGCGGCTCCGCCGCGTAATAACACACGCCCATGTGTGTGCGTCCTCAGAAACGGCGAAAGTAGCCGATCTGCATGAGATAAAGCAGCGCTCTCGTCGGGAGGGGGGGCAGCACAAATATATGCGAGTAGGGCAACCAAATCATCAGCGACGTCCCTGGTTGCCATCCTCACCTCAGCATTCTGAACCACATACAGTAAACATTAAACAATGACTAGATGCAATAGGACACATACAGTATGTGCATGACAGCCTGGATAATGCCAGTATAATTCATGATCAGGTCCAGGATAATATAACATCCACATTATATAATGTTCTGGAGGATAGATACATCCTGGAATATTCTCAGTACTATATTTGTGTGTATGTAAACATACTAATATAATTTATATAACACATGCAAATTTCATTGCATGAACTTATTTTTGTGAGGAATCAATACACTCTAATCTTATCTAGGCTCTGCAGCCCCCATGTGCATTCATGCCGTTAATTAATCACATTACATTAATATTTAATTGAAGTGTTATCCATATTTAGATTATTTAATGAACCTATTATTCAAGCAGGTAGCAAACATTAACGTAACATTACACACAGACTTACAACATTCTTATTTCCCAAGAGACTAGCTGTAGGCCTAGGCTCTTTTCGTGTGAACATTAGCAATTCACTGGCACAGGTTAGTAACACAACTGACTAGTGCAGCCAAATCACGTAATCACACACCTTAAAGGCGAATGCACCTACTCATGTGACAGTACAGTGTGTGAACTAGAAAAAGTGCCCTTCTGGGCACAGGTCTCCACCAGGAGGATAGGACTGTGTGAGATGTTTGGCAAAATGTTTAGGAGTAATATAAACATGTTTGCCTTTGATGGCAATTGGATGATTTGAGGCATTTTGTTCCAAAAATGTGTTTAGCAAAAATCAACCTGTTGGTGGCGCTATAACAGGCCAATGTGAAAAGGGTGGGATATATTCCTCAGCCAAGTAAGAAAATTTGTGAAAGAGTTCACGTAAATTGCATGCTGCGTTCATGATTTGAGGCTTTTGTTCAAAACGGGGCAATCTTGCAAACTGTGAAAGCCAATTATAGCCAATTAGGATGGAATATGAAATATCGGACAGATCCGACTTGAGCACATGACCATAGAGATACTGTGTAACGATTTGTGAGATTTTTGGACAGAATCTGGAGGAGTAATATAAAAAAATTTGTTTTACAAAAGTCGGCCTCCTGGTGGCGCTATAAAAGGCAGATGCGGAAAATGCAGGTCAAAGGTTTGTCCTTGGCCTCTAGGGAGTGTGCATGCAACGTTTCACGCAGATCGGTGCAGTTTTAGGTAGAAAAGGTGAAAAGCTGCCTCATGGTGGCGCTATAACAGTCCGTTCTGGAAAATGTGGGGCAGAGGTTCATTGTTGGCATCCAGGGAGTGTGTGTGCAAAGTTTGGCATCGACCGGGTTAACGGTGCCGGAGATTAGCTGGTAACGGACGGACGGAAGGACGGACGGACGGACGGACACACACACACACACACACACACACACACACACACACACACACACACACACACACACACGGACGGAGTGCAAAACATACTCTCTCCCCATGCCTTCGGCCTGGTGGAGACAATTATGTCTGACTACTACCCATGACCCACTACAACATAACACTTCCCAATGCTTTGTGTTGTTGAGAGCTCACTCTCTTAGCACAGAAAAACCTCCACGAGTCCTTTAATATTTAAGTGCCAGTGGGGCTGACAATGATGTTGTACTGATGTCTTGTGCAATGGTACAGTACACAGCAATATTTGGCTGAGGCCTTAAATTGGTTCCCTTCCCAAGCATCATCTTCCACCTCTCAGCACTAAGACATGGCAGCAGCAACTTAACAGGGACACTGAAATCCGCCTAAAGTCGGGGGATATAAATAACACATCTGCGACTGCGCCTAGGGGGGAATAAAACGTTCGATCAATACAGGATGCGGATTTGCTTACCTCACTATTTAGGAAGCAGTAAAACACTGACACGAAGAACCCCTGTGAGCAAGACAGAGAGTGAATGGGGGAAGGAAAAATACAACACGAAGGGCATTCAATACAGCGACTTTGAGCCTGCTTTGAGGGCACACTGTTTAACACACTGTAAATACTGCTCATTACACACTCAACATACATTCAGTGATTTCCTGAGAGCAGTTCAGCATTTCTACTACACATTAACTCGTGTTAAGTTAAAGGAACACTTCGCCCCCTTTTCAACCTTATCTTCATATACCGTAATTTGTTATTCATTATTTGGCACAAATTCCATCTATAGTACAGCGGCTTATACCCCAATACAAGAGGTATTGTGCACTTTTTCAAAAAAGCATGAAACTTCTACCATAGTTAGATGATATCATGAGGTGTATTTTCAGATGTGGAGTCAAGTCAGATTTGACCCCTGAGGCCCGGTAGAGCATAATATGTGACCAATACCCATAACATCCTATATAAGGCAAAAAAGTCAAAATTTCATCATTCTTTAAGTAGCATGTGACATATGAAACTAGGGTGTTTGCATGATTCTGAATCCATTCCAAGCATTAGTTTTGCAAAAAAACACTCATTGGGCTTAAAACGGCCATGCCCACTTGCCCAAATGTGCTGGCATCATCAATTTGTGATGACGGCATTGGCCGTTTTTAGCCCAATGAGTGTTTTTTTGCAAAACTAATGCTTGGAATGGATTCAGCATCATGAAATCACCCTAGTTTCATATGTCACATGCTACTTAAAGAATGATGAAATTTGGACTTTTTTGCCTTATATAGGATGTTATGGGTATTGGTCACATATTATGCTCTACCGGGCCTCAGGGGTCAAATCTGACTTGACTCCACATCTGAAAATACACCTCATGGTATCATCTAACTATGGTAAAAGTTTCATGCTTTTTTGAAAAAGTGCACAATTTTTTGGTAATCCGCTGTACTACTAATCACTCTATGAGTCTCATTGGTGGACTGTGAACAGTTCTGAAACCTGCCAACCTACCAATAACATAATTGATGAGGATTTACAAAGTATAGCCTTTCTCTTCCTGGAAAGTTAGCATGCTGAAATAAAAGTATTGGATTAATACAACTTTTAAATAAAAATGTTGAAATATTTTTAGAAGTGACCAATTCTGCCTACTGATGATGTGGTAGGCAGGTAGGCAGGTTTCTGAACTGTCCAAAGCCCCCTCTGAGATGCAAAGTGATTACACAGAAATGGTGCCATCTGCATTAGTGAAGACCCTACAGTATAAAGATAGATTAAAAATGGGTGAAATGGTAATGCAAAATAAACACTCAAGATTTTATTGTGTACTACCACTGTGCAATTTCATGAAATAATAATAATAATAATAGAAAGGTCGCAATTTTGAAAAATTGCAAAGTGTGGTTGCCACAGTCGCTTACATAGGCCCCTCCCACTAATATTGTCAGCCAATTACAATGTCACATTTTGTTATGGACAAAAGGGCCATTAAAATTACAAATTGGACAGGTGTATTTAATACCTATTCATACAAGGTTATTGATCCTAAGCCACTGATTGCATTGTATGGTGTAGTCCTACAGGAGTCACCAATAACATTGTATGGTGTAGTCCTACAGGACTCACCAATAACATTGTATGGTGTAGTCCTACAGGAGTCCTACAGGAGTCACCAATAACATTGTATGGTGTAGTCCTACAGGACTCACCAATAACATTGTATGGTGTAGTCCTACAGGACTCACCAATAACATTGTATGGTGTAGTCCTACAGGAGTCACCAATAACATTGTATGGTGTAGTCCTACAGGACTCACCAATAACATTGTATGGTGTAGTCCTACAGGACTCACCAATAACATTGTATGGTGTAGTCCTACAGGACTCACCAATAACATTGTATGGTGTAGTCCTACAGGAGTCACCAATAACATTGTATGGTGTAGTCCTACAGGAGTCACCAATAACATTGTATGGTGTAGTCCTACAGGACTCACCAATAACATTGTATGGTGTAGTCCTACAGGACTCACCAATAACATTGTATGGTGTAGTCCTACAGGACTCACCAATAACATTGTATGGTGTAGTCCTACAGGACTCACCAATAACATTGTATGGTGTAGTCCTACAGGACTCACCAATAACATTGTATGGTGTAGTCCTACAGGACTCACCAATAACATTGTATGGTGTAGTCCTACAGGAGTCACCAATAACATTGTATGGTGTAGTCCTACAGGACTCACCAATAACATTGTATGGTGTAGTCCTACAGGACTCACCAATAACATTGTATGGTGTAGTCCTACAGGACTCTAGCCTGGCTAATAAGCCAGACTAATATCACACAACACTGTCGCGGTATATTAGTCTGGGCTGGCTCCACTTGGATTTCATTTCCCGGGGGGCGGGTTCAAACATTTTCTCTTTGGTCAGAGCTACTGTCAGTCAAAGGTCTCAAGCATTGAACGTCACTGTACCAAAGCCCGCCCATATTGCATACCGTGTCCCGATTGGTCCGACCTGTTCTCGGTTGTAGGAAAGAGGCGTGCTACTGAGCCTCGCCAGACCGTAATCCGCTGGTAGGCAATTTGTTTTTGCCAACGGCTGATTCGGTCTGGTTTATTAACCAGGCTAACAGGACTCACCAATAACATTGTATGGTGTAGTCCTACAGGAGTCACCAATAACATTGTATGGTGTAGTTCTACAGGAGTCACCAATAACATTGTATGGTGTAGTCCTACAGGAGTCACCAATAACATTGTATGGTGTAGTCCTACAGGAGTCACCAATAACATTGTATGGTGTAGTCCTACAGGAGTCACCAATAACAACTCCAAGCCGACGCATTTACTACGTAATGTAGACCTTTATTAATCCCACAGGGTAAATTCTGTGCCATTCACGAGATATCTCGTGTTTAGAGCTTTACCACAGTGTGCCAAACACGAGAAACACGAGATTATATTAATTTGTTTTTATTTTTATGTCTTTATAAACAATTGTAAAACATAGATTGGTTACGTAACCAACAACAGCCAATTAGCTACTACAAACATTATGCAAAGCTCGGCCAATCACAGCGGAAGTTAGATTACTCCGGAATAGCCAATTAGCTACTACAAACATTATGCAAAGCTCGGCCAATCACAGCGGAAGTTAGATTACTCCGGAATAGTCTGTTTGCCCAAAGGGCAACCAGACTATAGTTATAAACGATTGTAAAACATAGATTGGTTACGTAACCAACAACAGCCAATTGGCTGCTACAAACGTTATGCAAAGCTCGGCCAATCACAGCGGAAGTTCAATTATTCGATTACTCCGGAGGGAAAAGTGTCACAATAACAATAGTGTGGTTACACTAATAATAATATGTTGTGGCTTAAATGTATAGATTGGGCCTTATTCATGAAGCGAAATAAGAATAGATTTTCTCTTATATTTGTTCTTAACCAGCATATTTTGTTATTGTGTTCTTAACTGGGATTCAGAATCAGCAACAGTTTCTCATTTTTGCTTTTCTCTTATGTAAGAACACATTTTAAGAGTGGTCGAGAGCACTCTTACTGAGATGAGAGAAAACACAGTCAACACATTTTGTTTGTCCAATGCTATAAAACATACATTTAACACTCCCAACGCGGATCGCGTATCAATACGTTATCAATTAATCAAACGTCGGGTGCGGATCACGTATCAATACGTTTCAATCACTTTTTTATAGCATACTTTCATTCATCTTTTTACCCACCCGGACAATGAAGAACCATCGCCCTATCATTGCTGCTTATTCCCGCTCACGTGATCAGAAAAAAAAAGTGAGTGGTGCAACTCTGACAGAGTTGCACCACTCACTTCACATGGGTGTGATTTTTATTATTACTACAGTAGAAGTTTTTTTCTTATGAAAGCAGAGAGTCTTCTGTTTCATACGGTATATAGTATTTATATGTCGCTATAGGCCTTATTTTGTGAATATTGAGGAGTTCACGTCCATGTCTTCTCTGAAGTTATCTGGTGGGCACAAGCTGCATTCAATAACCAATTACTGTCTAACTGTACATGGGATCAATGTTTACTCTTTTCCTCGTAAAAGTACACATTCAGGGCTTTCATTCGGTGTATAGGATGTATAGGATATTTATTGGGTTCAATTTTATATCTGCCTGTCAATGTCTCTGACTTTAAACCATCCATAACTCTGCTCGCTGTTCAAGATAACCACTTCCAGGCAAATGCAGGTGTTGCAAAAAGGTCAATATCTCCAGAATGGAACATGGTAAAATCAAAATGTATTTTTTTAATTGAAGTGGACAAGTTCAGCTTTCTTTTGATGTAGGCGTGTGATTCTCGCTATAAGAGAACATTTTACTGTGGGCCCCCGAACAAGGCCTTTGTGCAATGTTAAATGGCAGCAACATCCAAATAGGCCTGTTGAGATCTTCCAGCAATCAAAGTGTTAAAATGTAATGTAATTTAATAAAATGTATATGATATGTTTTAGAGCAATTTGATTTAATTATTAAATTCATAGGCTAAAAAATACTATTGGTCCATTGAAGGAGGAGGCAGAAATGACATCTTTTGCCTCTTGACATTTTTTCAAATCAGCCTTATGCATGGTGGCGCAATAACAGGCCGAGTCGTGCCTTTACCTATAACTGCACCAATCTGCATAAAATGTTGTATGCACACTCTCTAGAGGCCAAGGAAAAACCCCTGGTCTGCATTTTTCCAAATCATGGCATTTTATTGACAATAAAATGCCTCAAATCATGAACGCAGCGTCCAATTGCTGTGAAACGTTTAACATTGCCCTATCCTAAACTATTGGCTAATAACTGCTACTTCTATGATCACTCAATACCAAACAATGCACGGCCACAACAAACCTTCCTGACCTGGTGGAGACCTGTGCTCCGAGGAGCACTTTTTCTAGTATGATTCTAGTTCTGATATATTTGTTTGTTTTTTTGGTGAAAGTGGAAGTCGTTAAGTCTGTTAAGCTTGTGACTAGCTACATTGGATCCATTGGTAAGTTTTATAGAGAGCTTGTGACTAAATAATAACTATGATGGATCCATTAGAACACAGGTTCTTTTGTCCATCTCCTGGAATTTAACGGTTTTGGACGTACAATCTTTCCACACAACAAGCAATGACATATATCCTGTTAGATTAGATCAGATTGTTTGTATTTCTCAATTGATTTCTGTCATTTGTCAAAAGCCTTGCTTTTTATTTCTGCATTTATAAAAAACAAAAACAATTATAAACAGAACATAAAAAAAAAAAAAAAGATTAGATCAGATTTGTAAATGGTGCATTTATATAGCGCCTTTATCCAAGGCGCTTTACAGAGATTGTGCATTACATTCACCCATACATTCACACACTAATGCCGGAGGAAACCATGCAAGGCACCAACCTGCACATCGGGAGCAATTAGGGGTTCAGAGTCTTGCTCAAGGACACTTCGACACTAACTCTGGGGGAGCCCGGGTTCGAACTGGGATCCGGACACTCTACCACTGAGCCACTTGCCACCCCAACAGATTACTCTATTATTGAGATCTCTGAAGATTTGTTTTGATCACAAGCCGCCATACCCCATAGATACACACTGATACAAAATAAATACAATAAACAACACAGATGGGTGGAGTATAACTGTCTACCGGACATACCTGGAAGGACTCTAAGAAGGAGTTGAAATATATGAAGACGAGTTGAGATATCTCGTCTTCTCCGGGGTTCACGAAGAACAGCATGTAGGTGATACCCAGGAGTGGAAGGAGCACCAGGGTGGCCTTCACAGCTTTCCTGTGGACGAGGGTACAAGATGGTGAACAGACGCCGGTGACACCTTTTGGATGGAAAACTGCTCTGGTCGGGGTCGACAGCGCTGTGTCCTATTCTACTGAGATGTTGTCCTTGATATTCCATTTCAATCGTGCCATGTTGGACAGAAAAGGCGCTCTCATGCCCCCCCACACACACCTCCGAAAGAGGTGAAAGACGGTCGAGCAGTGAGGCAGCAGACAGACTGATATGCTGAGTAAAACAGACAGAACAGACACACACTGTCTCACACAATGGTCCAAGTGTACTTGTTGTATACAAATACAATTTCTATCTGTATTTTCCTCATTTGAAGGAAGTACATATACAATGGCGTAAATTAACCTTATTCTGCATGCCTTTTCAGACCAGGTGGGGCCCCATAGCATGCACGGACCAATCGGCCCATTGTGCGACGTGCGGGCGAGCAAAAATCGTAAGAATCAACCATGATAGCGATTATAATTAGAATAGCCTCTTGTCTAAAAAATAATAATCCTCACCAGTCAGGGGGGCCTTCCTTGTGCTGAAATCCTGCGTATGGGTTTACATCACCCTAGTTAAATTACGCCACTGAGTGCATTTGCAGTAGGGGTGCAACAATTAATCAAACTAATCCATTTAATCAATTCATTTTAATAGGATTTTGGGGGGGACTTTTTTTCAAAACGATTCACATCACACCATAAACATTGTGAGCTTGTAGATTGGTTATTTTCTGCATAACGTTTATAGTATAAATTAGGGTTTCAGTGGTTAAACAAACTAATTGAATCAATTTGTTGATATATTAAAAAATAAAAAACATTGAACTTCAAAATTTGTAGATTAATAGAAAAAGTTATTGATCGAATAATCACTAAGAAAATAATCGATAAATGCAGCCCTAATGATCAGTTATATTTACTTTACCTGTACTGAATAGTCTCAGACGTGGTGGAGGCTCGCAGTTTGGTCATGAGGATTCTCACTATATTGAAGAGGAAAATGAAGTTTATCTGTGGGGAAAACAGAAACAGACACATCATAGGGATGGTTAAGACTCTCATGGAATCATGAATGAGGGTCAAAGGCTTTGACCCCTTGAATGACCCTGTTAGCTTTGACTCAAAGGTGCCCTTCCATTCGGAAGAATATCCCCCGCTATGCGCTGCCATTTCATTTCCTTCACATAATGTACATCAAATAACAGAGCAGCCACTTAAAAGGAACCCATGGTTATACTTATACTGTAAGCCTTGTATGCCTTAATACACTAGAATAATTACCATTCCCATCTCAGATAAAACATACAAACCATACAGTATGAAACATTTTCATTATTTTGAAATGAGTTAATCTTTTGCCTTACGGCGGGAAACAGTGATGAAGGGGGCAAAGCACGTATAGCAAGTTGGTGATGCATTTTGTCCTTATATGTGGTCTGGCCATAAGATTGTCTAGATCTATGGGATGTAGCATAATGTGAGTGCTATAAATATTTTAAATAGTCTCGAATCGATGCTTATTTTAACTGGAAGAATTATCAAGTTGTTCTTTGTGACCTTTAGGTTAAGTGCTTTTAAACATATCACATTACTATGTGGGAACAATTTGACTCCCTCCACATGCCACACTGGAATAAACCATCAATAATCCAATAAACCAGTGTGTATTTGCAGCATTGAAAAAACTCAAAATCTCCTTAAACATAAATACTTATTATCAGTGAAGAATCAATGCTATTCCTCTCTATCAATATTGACTACGGCTAGTCTCTTGAGAAAGAAGAATGTTGTAAGTCTGCACATGTATACGGTAATATCACATAAATGTTTGCGACCTGCTTGAATAATAGGTTAATCAAAAAAACTAAATATGGACGGCAATGAAATATTTATGTAATGTGATTTAGACTTAGAGCCTAGATGAGAGTAGAGTGCATTCACCAATAATGTGTCTTCACTCTTCTCTCTTCTGTATGTAAGATTATGTCTGACATTTACTTATTGCCCACTCAGTCAGCAGTGCAGGTTATATTAAATCCATAGCCTAGCCTGTGTCTAAGCTTAATGTAAAAAAACACCCGTGTGAAGTGAGGGGCGCTAATATAATAAAGTCTAACTCACGTTGATTAGGTGATGTAAAACAAACATTAAACGCCATTAACAATAAAGAGACAATATGACGTAATGAGGCACATTATGAAGTAAATTTTCCCTTCATTGTCAATGGCATTTACAAAACAAACATTGAACTAAAGACAAACACTAAACCTGTGTATAGGAGGGGCTAGTGCCCCTCAAAATATATTATGAAACTATGGACTGTATTGGTGCAGCCAGCTAAACTGCAATTAATGTCTCCCGTCCGTCCGTCCGTCCGTCCGTCCGTCCGTCCGTCCGTCCGTCCGTCCGTCCGTGTGTGTCCGTCCGTCAGTCATGCCAATAACTAATCCCAATTTCCAGTGTATTCCCAGTGTATGCCGATTCCCAGTGTATTCTAGTCCTAGAGGAGAGCATCCTAGGGAGAGCACACTATGAGTAAGTCACAAATGTGTAAGGATAAAGGCTCATTCATAGTCTGGATTTTTCGGTGGTGAGGTGACCACCAGAGTTGAAATAACGTTGAGCGGTGGTGAGTAAAAACAGAGAAAAGGGCTGGGGCGGCTCCACACTCCACACTCTTATCCTTCCTCTTATTTCAGCTCTACACTGCAGGTGCCCTGACCAACCCACAGGCTTCCCTCTCGCAAGGACAGGCATATGTGTTCCTTGGAATGCTCGGCCAATTGGTTGCACTTCGGAGGATTCAAACTAGTCTCCACGGTGGTGGGAAGGCAACCCAAGCACCCGAATAAACTCATTCATGAGTGGCAGGAGGCTGTTACGTTTCAGTTAAGCACACACCATATGTCCTTAAAAACAGGATTTCAATGTAACTTTCAACCTTTTGAGGATCATAAAACATGTATAAGTAAGCCTTGCCGAGCCATGAGGCCTCTGTAGCGTGAGGCCCTGTGAGGAAGTTTGATGCACAAGTACACCCCCTGGACATGACACTATAGTCGCAGGGACTTACCCCAATCCAACCCCTGATGCTGAGTCAAGCAGAGAGGCATTAGGTCCCATTTTTCATGGGTCTTTGGTAGAAATTGAACCCCAACCTCCCAGTCTCAGGGCAGACACTCTAATCAGAAGGCCACTGAGCTGATAAAAAAATCAGCTGTCTGGCCATCCAGATGAGGACGATTTCGGTGTTTCTGGGGCAAGTAATTAGCCGATCTGCCCTTTTTGTCACACGGAGACGGCGTTTTGGGGGACTTAAACGGCTAATTTTGAAACTACCTTCCAGAGTGGGAAAGTTTGGAGATGCGACTTTCACGTCTCCGTGTGTACAGCGAATGCCGCCTAATTTGCTGAAACGGTGATGTCATAGTCCCCTCGCCCCCTCCAAACTAACTAGTGTTAATGGTTTATTTCACCATAACCACTTACATATAAGTATCACAGCTATTTTATATTTGCACATAATGTCTATAAATCTCTTCTCCAAAAATAGCCGATCTGCAGCCCGCATGCACGAGCTTGTAGAGGAGCTATTTTTGGAGAACAGATATAAATTATGGTGATTACCAATCCGGAAAAACGGATCTTCTATATATTATTGTTACTATTAAATGGTGTAGTGTAGAATAGATTAGTATATAGGCTATACAAGATAGGCAGCACAGCCACCGCACGTTCCTCTCAGGCAGGTCTGACTGCGCAGTGCACAGTGCAAAGCATGCATGGACATCATCAAAGTGCTTCTCTTCTTGGGTGGAAATTAAACATTCTTTGTGTAACTTCAAAACGGCTTTGCATTGAGAGACCACAGGTAGGATAAACACATTGTTTTCACTGTTTCCAATTGCTCTTTTTCTTATACTTTTGTATAGCCTATGTGCAATGATTAGCGCTGTGCTGCCAGCAGGTGGAATCAATCTAAACGAGCAATTATCTGACATTCAGAGGTGTTGCGCACCAGCGAATATATATTCAATCTCCAAAGTCAAACTCATAAATTCACAATGTACCATGCCGCTCCTCGTTGTGAGCTGTATGATGATCTGAGAGAGAGAGAGAGAGAGAGAGAAAGCGCGCACCCCTTCTCTCGCTCAGATCATCTGAGCGAGAGAAGGGGTGCACGCTCTCTCTCTCTCTCTCTCTGAATGTGTGAATCACTTACTTTGTGCGTACTGCTCGTTTTCAGAATAATTAATCCAAGGTTTGTCATATTATGATTTAAAGTAGGCATCAACTTTAGCTGGTAAATCAGTGTGTGCAGAGTGAGAAGCATCACTGCTCTGCAACATCTGCTGATTAAATTGATATGACCTAGATAGCCTATGTCATATGCGCATCTGATTGGCAAGATAATTAGTTATTTGGCAACACCTGTGTGAAATACCAATAGTATAATTTATAAAATGCTTTCATATAGCCTTAGAATAAGCTTTTTCTTTTTTTTGGGTGGCCATCTACAGGCCGGCCATATGTACTACAGCTGTATCTTGAAAATGGAGCAGTTTACCGGTCTTGTGTAGACATCGTACATAATTAACATAACCGCAATGTAGACGCAGTAAAGTTTTATATCGTTCACAAACGTAGGCGGGGAACAGCCCGCGACGTCCTCGTGTACCCAGCCCTGGGCCTACTTGTTTCTAGGTCCTTGCTACCTCCTTCTTGCTGGAGTAGTGAGGTAATAAGTATTCCAAGGTTGATGACTCCCAACACACCTTTCAATTTAAAGAGAGTATTGCTCCTCATGCTCAAGGCAGGATCTCTGTCCTCACCCTAAAATAGGCACAGAAACAGCTGAAGAAGCAATGCCAGTCTCTTCTAGTACAAAGCATCAGACTGCCATGACAACAAATACTACTGTACCTTGCTCTCAACAGTTTTCAACACGGATTGTCAACAATGCTTTATTGAACAACTGAAGCACTATATGCTGTGGCAATTTCCCATGTGACGAGTACTTGATGAAGAATAGTGTCTAAATGAAAAATGTCAAGCGTTGCTTTTAACAACGGAGTAAAGTGAAGTGCATGATGAAACATGGGAAGGTAAAATTGCTGAATGGGTATTTTCCAGTTCCACTAGAACTGACCTTGGCCTTAACAGATGCCTAACAATGGTTCAGTGATGTATCATACTTGACACTGGAGATTCATGCTTATATTACAGTTTAATAGCTTCATTTATGGTTGTCTAGTGAGAAAGATGACTATTTTTGAATATATGATAAATGAGATGGAAAAAGACAATGCTACCACTTTTGCTAATAAGACTATTATTATTATAACTAGTCCTTCCCCATAAATATTGTTAATTGCCGTTCATTTTAACTTGTATTATATGTTTGTGTGTTTGTTTTGTTGCTGTGTGCAGTAATTGTAAGCCATAGCGTTACGCACGCACGCACGTGCGCACACACACACACACGCACGCACGCACGCACGCACGCACGCACGCACGCACGCACGCACGCACACACACATGCTTTGCGAGAGTAGCTGGAATTGTTTACCTGGGCTGTAGATGGCGCAAAATTGTATAGGCCACTGTTTGTTGTATGATGATGATATGATATGATATGATATGATTATTATATTTGTGACCTTTTAGATTAATCAGATGTGAACAGACATATTAGAAATAAGAGCTAAAGAAAACAAACCCACAAACAAGAAAACAAGACAAAGAGGATGATAATTAAGGGGGGATGATAGCCTGGCCCCAGCCCTGAATCGCTAGCCACGCCCATTAAGGATATGTGTTCTGGTGATTCAGGTCTGGTGACTCTTGGACTCTCCCATAGAGTATTAAAAGGATAGAGACTGATCTGGCGCGAAGCTCCGCCCCCCCCCGCTATTCATGTCAGTGGAAGTTGCTCAGTGGCGTTTTGAAGCACCCGGATAGGAAGGACCGTCTCAGAACGTCTACTTCCGCATTTGACCACCACATTTTGGTGGTCAAATGCGGAAGTGCAACCGAGCGCTCAATGTTAAAGCCCAGCTGCACGGGGTTTCCCAGTCATGAATCCACGGGTCCGCTTGTAGTTCCTCTTACCACTAGGGCCCAGTGCTTCAACGTTGGAGCGCCTCACTGGCCCACCGCGTCAGTCTCGCCGTCTCGGTCGAAAATCTGTTCACAGCAGCTGATTGGCCATCAGCCCCCTCACTCGACAGCGTCAGACAACAAACATGGCTGCCCCCACTGCGGTGACTCACGACCGCATCAATCTGGCTATTAAATCGACGTATAATAATAATAATATAATAAACTTTATTTATAAAGCGCTTTTCAAAACAGAGTTACAAAGTGCTTTCCAGTGGCATATAAAAAGGCAATACATCAGTTAAGAGGTACATTACTGAAATACAACAACAACAACATTACAGCAATTACACAAAATAAATAAATACACAATACCAATAGAACAATTCCACATAATGAGACAATACAATAAATCTAGGGGAAAGCCTGTGTGAATAGGTGGGTTTTTAGCAGTGATTTAAAAAGAGCCACTAGGTTGCGTCCCTCAGGTTCTGGGGTAGGGCATTCCACAAGTAAGGAGCCCTGGCTGCGAACGCGCGGTCACCCATGGAGACTAGTTTGGTTTTCATGGGAGTCAGGAGACCCCTACCCACCGATCTGAGGGTACGCGGGGGTTGTATGGCTTTAGCATGGCAGAGATGTAGGAAGGGGCCAGGCCTCGCACAGCTTTAAAAGTTGTCAATAAAAATTTAAAATCAATTCTAAAATGTACTGGCAACCAATGAAGGGAGGCCAGTACAGGGGTGATGTGTTCATGCCTTTTTGTGTTTGTTAGCAGTCTTGCTGCAGAATTCTGTACCATTTGTAGGCGAGCTATTGCTTTTTTGGTGAGCCCAGAGTATATGGCATTGCAGTAGTCTAGGCGTGAGGATATAAATGCGTGAATAACTTTTTCGAGGTCTGTGCGGATGAGGAATGGTTTGATTCTGTGAATGTTTCTCAATTGGAAAAAGCAGGACTGTATGACTTTGGTTATTTGCCCGTCAAAAGACAGGTCGGAGTCAAACCATACTCCCAGGTTGCGGGCTGAGGTCTTTACATTTGTAGCTAGGCTGCCTAGCTGTGCCTGGATGGAGATGGTGGCGTTAGGGGGACCAAATAGGAGGATCTCGGATTTTGACTCGTTCAGTTGGAAGTCATTTTGGGACATCCAGCATTTTATGTCTGAGAGACATGCAAGGATCCGGGGAATGTTTTCTGTGTCATTTTGTTTCACTGGAATGTAACAGTGGAAGTTGATTTTGTGGTTTCGGATAATCTGACCAAGTGGGAGCATGTATATTGAGAAGAGGAGTGGAGCCAGGATTGATCCCTGGGGGACACCGCAGGAGAGGGGGACCTTGGAGGAAGACGCCTGTCCAATTAGTATGATAAATAGGTTTTATAAACATCATCGTCCGCTTTTGTTTACATGCTAGTAGCGCTCGTTGGCTGTGTTTGTTTGGTTAGCAAACGGGTTAGCCATAGCCTCATGATTGACAACAATGTCATCTGCATTCCTACTATTCTGATTGGTTGGTATGAACCAATCGCCGATGACTGCCGCTTTGAGAACCCCCATCCCAGAAACTCCTGCCGTGGGGAGGGCTTTCAGTCTGAATAATGAAGTGAAACGAAATGGAAATTTGAAGTGTCAGGCTAGGGGGATGAAGGAAGAGTCACACAGATCAGCACCTATAGCATTAGCAGAATGTCTGTGGTGTGGAGTGGAGTGTCTTCTCAATATGACTGTCAGAGCCGATCTAGTTCAGGAAACTTGATGGGAGGATGCTACAGTATTACAGAAGAGAGAAGATCAGGGCTCTTCAACATTTTTCAGGTCAAGGACCCCTTAGCTGAGAGAGACTACATATTGTAGGATGTTGTTTTCCGATTCAACATTTTCATAATGTCATAGTTCGCTTCATGGACGTGTTATCCATGGACTATATCAGTCTTGTGTGCATTTTAACCTGGGCATTTCCCAAAGTATACTTTGTCAGTGTTCCTTGTATATTTAATTTAATTTATTTTATTTGTTTTACTTTGCTCGTCTGGTTACATTTGGTAATGTGACATATGGCTGAAAAAAGGCTGGGTTACCCTTTTTGTTCACAGCACACACCTGACAAAGGACCATTGATATATATTTTTTAATCTCATGATAATTTTATGAGATTAAAAATCATTAATGATAATGATATGTACCATGTGACATTATGTCAGGAGATGTAGTTGGCCCTTGGGTGTTTTAATATTTTCTAATATGAATGTCATATGAATCATTTTTATAGCGCTTTTCCAGTGCTCAAAGCGCTTTACAATGGTTCATTCATTCATACATTGGGAGGTGAAGCGGCGAACTCGACGCCAGCGTCCTCACTTCCCACATTCACAATGGTGTCAAGCTAGCACCGACTGACTCATTGGAGGCAATGTAGGGTTCAGTGTCTTGCCCAAGGACACTTCGACATGTGGACAGGAGGAGCCGGGATTCGAACCGCCGACCCAGGGATCATTGGACGACCTGCTCTAATATGGCCCTAATACGGCCCCTTTTGAATAATATAGGCTATATACACCCCTGACATAAACCCTCAATACATTCAGTAGTAAACATTGACCTCTGGCTCTGTATTTGGTTCTGAATAGGGACGCTAGTGTTCAAGTGGTTAATGCACAAAAGAAAAAAGATAAGAACAAGTTTCTGTCACACAAAGATTTTGCAACCACCCTGTAGTAACGCTGCTGGAGACCCATGGACTAGAGATGAGACTGTAGTAACGCTGCTGGAGACCCATGGACTAGAGATGAGACTGTAGTAACGCTGCTGGAGACCCATGGACTAGAGATGAGACTGTAGTAACGCTGCTGGAGACCCATGGACTAGAGATGAGACTGTAGTAACGCTGCTGGAGACCCATGGACTAGAGATGAGACTGTAGTAACGCTGCTGGAGACCCATGGACTAGAGACTGCAACCACCCTGTAGTAACGCTGCTGGAGACCCATGGACTAGAGATGAGACTGGAGGGGAAGCAATTGGTGAAAAGCTGTGTAAAATCAGACTGTGGTAGAAGTGGCAGTTGGACGTACACTTTGCCTCTTGGGTTTCAGAAGACTGTGGTGGAAGGATTGTGCAGAGGGCTAGGGGCTTGACATGGTGCTCATATCCAAGTTTGCTCTGCTTAGCTTAGCTGTAGTTAAAAACCAAGCTGTTGATTGATGGGATCCATACAACTGAAGACAAAAAAGTGTACTATACCAGTTGGTCTGGTATGTCTAGCCTTTGGCTGCGGCTCAAGTATACGCGACATGCGTATATCTATTCTACGTCCGAGCATAGACATGGTAACACTCCACCTGCCTCTGATTGGCCTACCAACACTGAGCATAGACATGGTATCACTCCACCTGCCTCTGATTGGCCTACCGACACTGAGCATAGACATGGTAACACTCCACCTGCCTCTGATTGCCCTACCGACACTGAGCATAGACATGGTAACACTCCACCTGCCTCTGATTGGCCTACCGACACTGCCGGCCTTACCAGACTTTCCTCCGAGGTGGTGGAAAAGAAATAAATAAATAATACGTACGATACAAGATAGTACGATACAACAGAATGACAGCTTAGGCACGCAAGACAGTAACTTTTATGTTTTGTAGAAGAGGCAAACTTGTTTATGCCGTTTATTTTACATGTGTACTGTAGCCTACCCTGTATCCTTTTTAGTATAATAGTA
Source organism: Electrona antarctica (assembly GCF_951216825.1). Taxonomy (NCBI): domain Eukaryota; kingdom Metazoa; phylum Chordata; class Actinopteri; order Myctophiformes; family Myctophidae; genus Electrona; species Electrona antarctica. The sequence goes on from NC_136805.1 coordinate 19,645,771, forward strand.
TTAGTTTACTATAATTAGATTAATGCACGATAATCAACACTAACACTTTAGACTTTAATTTAGAACACACCCAAATCAAATCATACAAATACGTGTTCAATCAATCATTCAATCAAAGCAAACGGCATAAACAATATTAGTTTGCCTCTTCTACAAAAATAAAAGTTACAAGTTACTGTCGCGAGTACCACGCACGGAGTAACCTCATGTCTCGGAGGACAGTCAGTAGGCCAATCAAAGGCAGGCGGGGCGTTACCATGTCTATGCTCGGACGTAGAATAGATATACGCACTTGGCATTACTTTAACTCTCAAGGAATACATTGAATGCCATTCGTTTCAGTATGGTATGAAGGCCAATAGACCATATGCACTATTGAGACTCGAAACTTGCTTGGGTAGGGTGATGCAACACCTTGATTTCGCTTAAATTCTTTGGAAAAAAAAGCCAAAAATGGTCCCCAGAGAAAAGCTTAATTTACTAATATGTTAGTCTAAGTGACTCAATTGTTCTGTTAAGTTTGGTAACGTGCTAACTGCTAATGAATGCATGAATAGTTAAACAAATGTGGTATAAGATGAAACAATTAACAGGACATGGTCTGTGTTTATTTATGGCATATGAAAGCTGTGAATAAACAATAACCTGGACAGTATTGAGAGTGCTAAGGTCCTTTAAGGATTGGAATTGGAGTGGTGAAAGTCTCACACGCCACAAAACAAATTAAGGATGAATAGTCCAAACAGATGTCTTTATTTTTTAACACTCAACCACATGCTAAAGTGATGAGGACAAATGTTCAATCATAAGACCATCATCAGTGCCATCTGACCACACTTATGATGGTCTTATGACCAGGAAACATTTGTCCTCATAACAATTGTGCACTTTGGGCACTTTAGCATGTGGTTGAGCACGTACAAAATAATGAAACAAGGTTATTTTTGTATTCTCTGCCTGAGAGGACATCCTTAATTTTTTTTTTGGTGGTGTGAAAGTCTTTCACCACACTAGTGCCTCTTAGCTTTTTGTGACAACCGCATCTGAAATCAACCTTGAACTAAGGAAAAGTAAAGGGGCAACAGTCTACCCATGTCTTTATTCCTTTAAGGAATGGTATATAGTGAGTGGCTCTGTACACTGACCACGTAACTGCAAAGTCCTGGGTTTTATTACAACCTCAGGACCTAGGCTTTATGTCCCTCCTTACTTTCCTGTCTCTCCTTCCTGTCTTGCCGCAGAGGAGAAAAGTATACATAGAGTGATAGATGATAGCCGGGAAGAATAAAGCCTTGAATAGCTCTCAGTCACATAAGGATACAGTTTCTTGATATGTCAAAAAGAAACGTATCTGATAGGACTCCTTGACTCCTTGTCACTCCTTGTCACTCCTTGTCAGTTTGATTTTGTAGTTGCCATAATACCAACAATTTACTTAAAGGGGCATTCCACTCATTTTCAACATTTTACTATGTCATTAATATACCTTAGAGCTGTTGTGTGGAAATAATAAAAAAGTCCCCCCATGCTGTGTTTCCTAGTATGAAAAGTATGAAATAAATCATTAACATGGTGAAACACATCTTGATGATGTCATCAAGATGTGTTTCACCATGTTAATGATTTTTTTCAGACCTCCAGTTCTAGGAAACACAGCATGGGGGGGACTTTTTTATTATTTCCACACAACAGCTCTAAGGTATATTAATGACATAGTAAAATGTTGAAAATGGGTTGTTTTCCCCTTTAAATGGAGAGGCTACATTTTGAAACTTTGCAAACTAAAACAACCCCAATTTTATCATCATATTTATCCCATTGAATGTTTTGAGATGTCCAAAACCGATTGTAATGTGATATTTACAAGCAAATAAAATATATGTCTGAATGAAAATAAATATAATGTATAGTAGTTCAGTGGTAAATGTTAAATGGACTGCATTTATATAGCACTGTTCTCCAAAGCGCTTTACAATGCGCTTTGGAGATGGTGTGAATCAGTGTGTGAATGGGTGAATACCCATTCACACACTGATGGCGAAGTAAACCATGCAAGGCTCATCTGGAGCAATTAGGCGTTTTGTTTTGCGAAGGACACTTCTACACATAGCCAGGAGGAGCCGGGGATTGAACTTTGGATCCTTCGGATTCCAAGACGGCAGCTCTACCCCAGGAATTTACTAAACCATGCAAAACCATCCTAACTGGGAGAATATCTCTCACTTAATGCTGTACTGTATCACTGAATGCCAATTGGCCCATTATTATAAATACCTTTGACAAATGCATTAAAGATGGAGTGCCGTGATTTGTTTCGCCCCTAAAACATGATCATCAGGTACTAAGGTACTATGATTATACTAGGAGGAAGATTTCTTCCAAAAAAGTGTACAGAAAGTGTTAAAATTAGCTTTCAGGAAGAAACCAAAAATACACAGGGTAGACATATTTGAATATTATAACCACGCCTGGGGGTCTATTAGACTTATTAGAGTAATGTTAACTCCATAGACACATGCAAAACAGAATCCACCAGGGCAGGTCAGGTTGTGGCCTCCTGGTGGCGCTATAATATGCCAATGTGAAAAGGCCTGGTGGAGACAATGAGAAACTTGTCATGTAACTTTTAAGACACGATGGACCTTAAGTTGAGACGGACAAACTCAATGAATTAGCACCTGGCTGGAAAGGGGGAAAAAGGTATTATTGTTTTGATGTTTTCTTGTTACTGTTCACTGAATGTTTAGACTGGAGTTTCCATTGTTTCCTGATCTGTTTAATGTGTATTATTATGGTGGACTGATGGTTTAGGATGTATTGATTGTATTTATTATTGGAAATGTAGGCTATCTAATGGGAAATGTGCAATGCATTTGATGCATTTTCACGTTGAGATTCTACTAAATAAAATGGTAAACATCATCAGTCGAGCTTCAACTCCTTATTGCCAGCTGGGTCCAACAGCGCTAGCCCCTCCTATAGAGCGTCGCAGTCCCGCCTCCTACCATGGCCCAGTAAATGATTCTCCATTAATTTTCCTCATAGACATTTCAGAAAGTATTTATTTAAAGACGTTTACGCCGCGGACAAAGCCAACTCGAGTCGTGACAAATCATGACAACAAACACAATTTTTTGGGCCGAACAAATAATTAGAAAGAAGAAAAAAACGGCAGGTTACAACACTTTTTTTGTTGTTTTTCTTCTTTGTAATTATTTGTTTGGTCCAAAATATTGTTTGTGTTGTCATGAGTTGTCACGACTCGAGTTGGCTTTGTCCGCGGCGTAACCGTCTTTAAATAAATACTTTTTGAAATGTCTATGGGAAAAATGCATTGGGATTCATTTCCTGGGCCATGGTAGGGGGCGGGACTGCGACGCTCTATATTCTGCTATAGTGTAGATTTTTGTCCTAACACAAACATTAAATGCCATTAACAATGAATGAAGAATTTACATCATATGTGTCTGAGCTAATGATGATGATGTACGATGATAAGAGCGCCCCTCACTTCACACAGGTGTGATTTCTTTGAGGGGCGCTAGCCCCTCCTACAGTATATACAGCGTTTGTCCCCACACGTATCAATATTTGCCATTGACAATGAAAGGATAAATTGGGTCAAAATGAAAAATGTAGAATTGCAAATGAAGGATCATCCCTTCAAAGGTTACAATGGAAAGACTGCAAGACTGCAATGGTACTGTGTCAGCTTCACTGAAACATACATCACGGATGTTTCCTGTCATTCATTGTCTAGAAATATATTCCATTTTTGGTAAGCCCTGCCAACAGAGATTATAAGTGGAGCTAGGGGCTTGCTTCCAGCTGTGTTGGAATGTAGTAAAATAAAGGATAAGACATCCCATAAACCAAGGTGGATTAAGATTTAGTTGTGTAACACCCAGCTGAGATCTTTTTTATATCTTTGACATTTGAGAAATAAAGCAAACTACACCAGGAGGCAGGAACCAGAGGATTTCATAATATCTGTGAGACATGAATAGGATGGTATTATGTAAACCAATTAAGAAGCATGTTTATTATTGCAACAGAAGCAACAAATATAAAGGACAACCAGATGGAACGGTTGGAATTCGTCTCGAAGCTTGCACAAAACATGGAGGCCTGGTGAAGGCTTCAGTTCCCACTAACAGTGTTCTCACTTTTTTCATCAGTTGTTTCATAAAGTTCTGCAGAGCATTTAAGTGCAAGAGTTAAATCCAGAGCCCATGACATAGAAAGAGTCACCTCCGTGAGGGGTCAGACACACAACAGGTTGCGTGGTTCATATATTGTGCATACTTAATCAACACCCATTATGAGGATTCAGTGTTTGGAACTATACAGAAAATGATTGAATACTGAATATTTAATGAATACATCATTCGTTTAGAGCCCTTGCTGTAAAATAATTATCCCGATGGAGTGAATGGACATGACACAAATCTCAATGGCTCTGGGGAAATCTATATACAGTAGGTGCATTATAATCTGATGATAACACAGTGTAATAATAGTTATAAGCATTATAAAGCACTGGAACGATGCAAGTCTGTCTGTCTGTCTGTCTGTCTGTCTGTCTGTCTGTCTGTCTGTCTGTCTGTCTGTCTGTCTGTCTGTCTGTCTGTCTCTCTGTCTGTCTGCAACACATTTATGCTCATATACTGTATGGAGATTTCTGTATCTGTCTGTCTGTGCCCCTTTTATGCCCATAAATGGTGTTCTGTGTCAGGATGCTCAAATATGGAGTCTCAGCCATGTCTATGAAATCAGATTGATGACATTAGCATACTCCATTATGGGAATTTGCGTTTTTTCTAAAAATAAATAAATTGGGGGATCTGCTGACCCGACGGACCTGACACCAAGGCCCCATCCACACGTAGCCGACTATTTTTGAGGGGCACTAGCCACTCCTATATCCAGCTTTGTGTGTCTGTGTGTACCCCATAGCGACATTTTGATTGGCTGAGCAATGTGTGTACCCCATAGCGTTGATTTGATTTGCTGAGCAATGTGTGTACCGCATAGCGATAATTTGATTGTGATGTATGATGATAGGATCGCCCCTCACTTTTCAAACGAGTGTGATTGTTTATAAACGTAGGTTTTTATATGCGTTTTTTGGGGGCCACTCCGGCCACAGTGTAGATTTAAGATTTTTAAAATGAGACGTAGCTTGCGGAGTTAGTTAATTCAGACACACTCGAGGGAGTTCATGCCATGCTCAAAGGCGCATACTACACTCAAGGGGTTAACATGCTGCATTACTATGTGGGTGTACAAGTGTGTGCAAGTCCCTCACGTCATTTGCCGATGCGGCAGTCAGCTGACCAATTGGGCGGGCTACTTAAGCTCACCAGTCTGCATGCTCTTCCTGCCTTCCTCTGCATATGGTCCCTGGTTGTATGTGATGTTTTTTCCCACCACCACCCCAGCACCACCGGTGGGCTCTGCTATTTATGTTCCCTATGGGGGGTTATTGTATATCTATCTCCCTGCTCTTAATGTTTTATGTTGTTGCTTAATCTTGCCGAGCAGGGAGAAATCCAGCAGAGCCGAACGCCAAGTCAAATATCATATGCACACTCATTACTCATTCTGTAATAAATATTGGTAAATCTATTTGTGAGTTGTCTGACTGAACTCTGTTTATGCGTCCCCATGTGGACAAGATACAAGAGTCACAAGTTCCCACAGGAAGAGTAGGGCGACCACCTCCAACCTTTGCAGATATATGCTAGTTATATTGTGTTAACATACTAAAACAGAAAAAAATAAAATTACCTAAATAAACTAAATACAACAACAAATGACAACATTTTCATTATGCAGTTATCGGAATGCATGTGCAAAATACAACGAAGAAAATATTCCACTCACCACTAACACAAATATCATGGGCCCTTGATATATGTAATCTGTGTAGACTCCAGATCGCTTGCCAAACCAGCATCTGAAAAGGGGTAGAGCAGTCAAAATTTTAAACAGTAAATTCAGAGTGCTTTGTGTTGTCTTTTAATAGTCAGAGGTGGGAAACTTTGAAACTTTCATTCCTGGGCGCCACATTGGATATTGGAATCCTGAATTATTTTTTAATTGGAATGGTGAAAAAGCATTTAGTTATACTTAAGTTAACTTTATGAACTTAAACATTGGACAAAAACATTGGACATAAAAATTGACAACACACTTTTAATACTAGTCATTAAACTACCAATATAGACCGAGGTAATTAAAGCGGATCATGTTTGCATGTTTGGAATTGGAACAGCTGAAATTAATACTATATTAGTATTCCGATATTAACCTGCTATGATATTAACCTAAATGAAGGTGGTGGCCACCGGGCCACATTTGAAATGTGATTTCAAGGGGGTGTGGTTAAACCAGGCTACAAACCGAACAAGCACATAAATCACATTGATCTGCCAATTGGTCATTTGCTCAAAACCTGACTTATGAACATCATCAGGCCTCATTCACACGTATCAAACACCAATCAAACAAATGTTTGGTAATTTTTTAGGCCACCACAATGCTTTTCCAATGGGAGTCACATGGTTTGACCAAACATTTTTGTTTGATCGGGGGGGGAGGGGCAGAACACCACCAGCAATCAGCAATCAAACAAAAATGTTTGGTCAAACCATGTGACTCCCATTGGAAAAGCATTGTGGTGGCCTAAAAACAAACAAAAAAACAACCAAACATTTGTTTGATTGGTGTTTGATACGTGTGAATGAAGCCTCACATCTCAAATTTAGTCAAGAAGTGATTCACTCCATCAGAATGACATTTGAATAAGCCAAATGTACACTGTACAGTAATCCACTTATAGTAGTGATATTGGCTGGGTTATCACCCATATAATTGTCTCTTAATATCAATCATTGTGAACACTGACAATTAAACTACCTGGTGTGTAATTAAGAATCATCTGTAGGCTAATGTAAATGTGATTACAGTGGGATGTTAAAGGTCACTCGTCTCTTTAATCCAATACAGTTTGACTTTGCCGCCGTCCTTCATTATGATTTATGAAGGCTTGCATCAGTCTTAGAATCGGTTTGCATGTCAAAGAAACACATCAAAGGACTTACTTCTCATTGTCGTAGTACAGTTTTCCAATTGCCCATGCCACAATTATGGGAAACGGAATACCTGTAAAGGGGGGTGGACAAAGAGAGAGAGAAAGAGAAAGTGACAAATTGCATAATGGCACTCTGGGGATTTTACACAGTATAAAAAAGAATCCTTGTTTTTTTTTGTCCTGTCAAACACAATTGTGTGTTGAGAGTTGTGATCCGCAGAGACGAGGCAGGACCTGTCAATTAACTGTTGAACATTTTTGTGCCAATGAATGAAAGGCAGACTCTGGTTGAAGATAATGTGGACTGATTTTCTGTTTTGCTTAATTGTTTATGGGTACAATGAAGCCTGAGTCATATACTTCATTCCACGGTGGTATCTAATGCTGAAAATAGCCGACCTACAAGTACACAACGCGTAACATGTGTGACATGTTGTGAGCTTGTAGCTTGGCTATTTTTGGCGTGCAACACCGTTGTGCGATAGAGCATAAATTTGGCATTAGGCAGCTAAACTGCCAGGAAGACCTTGCCATCCCCTCCTTGTCAGCCAACTGTGTTTTTGGATGCTAGGAGCGATGTGTTGCATTGCCCGTGTTAGATACTGTACTGTCAAACCTCTGGGAAATGTAATCGCACTGCCGCAGACTGCTTCAATTGGTTGGGGATGATGTGTTTGAAGAAAATAAATAAATAAAACAAAATCGTATATCTCCATAGTGTTCAAATCTCTGTTTCTTTCATGTTGCCTATTTCTGCCATATGGTCCACATACATACAGTACCAGTCGGTGGCTGAAGCTAAGCGAGGAAAATGGAAATTGATCATGTTCTCTCTCTCCTTTCACACCAATGCCAAAGAAATCTGCCATCTCCCGCTCACATCTGTCATTTTGCTAGCAGAGTTCACACTGCCTTGAGGGGGGGACTGTAACCCAGCTGGCACAATACACTAATCTCAGCACAGCATAGTTTAATCTGACAGAGTGAAAAGGGGTATTAGCAAACGCCGCACTAATACGTTTCAGTGCTGTCAAAGGAAATCCTCGTAGCTCCGGAAAAGTCTGCTTTTCGGCAGAGTTGAGAGGGTCCTCACGGGGTCCTGTGGTCATGACATGTCATCAATGCACCAAGATCATGAAAAAGATAGGTCGGGTTCAGTTCACTTTTTTTCTCTCAAAAGTTCAAATATAGAAAAACTTTCTAGATGGTATGAGAGGTGTCATATCTCATATACAATATGATAATACTATGTCATAATAAATGTGTGTCATTGTCATGCAAATCACAGCTTGCTCTCACATTTTGAACAGAGTGTCATAGTAAGTGAATAAGACTCCAACCACAAAAGGAAGTTATGCCGAGCTCACACAGCAGCGAGTGGAGAGGGAGAGAGTACGTACACCAGCCAATGCAGATGAACATCCACTTGCGCAGCTTGTCGGTGGAGTAGGTGAGCACAATGGCAGTGTGAAGGTAGCAACCCTCGCCAAACATCCAGAAGAAATTGGTGGAGTGGAAATAGTTGAAGGCGGCTGTGACGAGACGGCACCAAACCTAGGGAGTGAATCGATTTGTGAATTATGCGTGCATTCATTCTAACACCTCATAATTAGGTTAACGCTTAATTTGTTCAACGGCATGCCTATTGCGTCAAACAATGCCCTGTGGCAAATGGAAGATGAAAGCCTTATGCTCCTTATTCTTAATCAGCTGTTAATATAGCCCAGGAAACTGGGTCAGATTACTGGTGAAGCGTCTGATGGGATGATCGATGGGAAATAATCCACTCTAGATAATTGAAACTCGGATACAAAATACAGCTTTTGTTCGTTGCTTTGTAGCTGTAAAATGCAGCGAGGATGATTCCATTTGCGTGAAAGGATATGCTTTTAGCTCCATTCACAAATAATTCAACCTTTGTATCTCTCTAATCTGACACAGACTGCAGATAAACTGTTAATAGTAATAGTAATACTACTCTCTCTATGGTCTGGCCTCTGTCTCTGTGGTTGTGGGTTAACACAACAATGTGACAATATGTCAGTGGTCAAATAAGGATAGAGGGCTGTGCTTGTGGCTGCTGGTTGACGGCCCCCAGGCCGGCAGGAAACATCCGGGCAGGGATGAGCAACATTCAAGCCCTCCCTCAATAAGTGCCTTCCTTACTCAAGTGCCCTTGAGCAAGGCCACTTATCCCCAACTGCTTCAGTGGGAGAAGCACCTGGGCGGGGAAATGGATCAGCAAAACTCAACCCCTCCCTCATTAACTCATTTACTGGAAGCATTGATTCGGACTGTATAGTCACTTCCCTGCCACCGGATTCAGCCGGGACTTTTAATTTGAAGACCCCAAAATTCACCCCAAAATTAACTGGAAGCAAGCAAAATTGGCTAAAGCTAATTTGGCATTAATATTGTAAACGCGAGGTAGCGGCAATTTAGTAATGAGCCGCTAACATCCCGGTTTTGATCAAACACCTCAATCTGAGAAAGGATTCAGAGAAAAAGGGGTTTTACCTAGCGACGGGACGCTACTAGACAATCAACGATTCTGAATTAATAAAACACATAAAAGATGTCATTGGCAGGGAAAGCCATTGGGATAAGTGCCTTGCTCAAGGGCATTAACTACTGCCAATGAAGTCTTTTATGTGTTTTTTTCCCCCCAACTGCTTCAGTGGAACAGCTCAGTGGCCAACAGTGGTTGTACAGGCAGCTTCCAGGTATGAATGTGTGTGTAACTGTGTAAGTGTGGCTGCCACTTACCACATTGCTTTCATGTACGTCAGGGCTCATGGTCATTTGGACAACAAACCAAGTGGCGTTTCTCAAGATGAAGGCTGTGATAAGGTTCCAGTGGATGATGTTCCTCAAACAGCGAATGCTCCTGTGTAACATACGAGGAACACAGCACTCATTCATTTTCATTCATTTCCTCCACACTAGTTGTTGTCACCCCCCCAAGATGTAGACAAACACAAGTTTGTCTCCTCCAAGACCTGAGGCCGATTCTACAAAGACAAATGCCTTGTAAATCACTAGTTTGTCTAACCTCGCATCACCAGACTTTACACTTCAGAGGAAAGCCTGTTTTTTTTTCTAAATGGGCCTGTGTGATCCAGTATAGGCCACACGTACTGAAAAAACTAAAACAAAGGGGAAAAAAACACAGTGGTTACGGTTGCTGTTTCCAGTTTTCGGCGGCGCTTTGTTTTGGTTCCCTCAATCCGATTTAGTTTAGTCTCGCCAGTCGGTACGAGTTGAAATAAAACATGGATATATACCAAACTAATTATTCCTATAAGCTAAACTACGCCACATCAAAGGTTTTAATGGGTACACTCGAAGTCATGATGCCCTTGATCGCTGGAATTATTTTGGGTGATGCCGGCACCCTTGGTTTCCGGCCGTTGGTTCCGGTCGCATGGACTATAACCAGTGACTACAACATGACGTAAAGTAATTTCCGCTCCGGACCGGATCAGAAACCCTAAAATGGTATTGGGCCAGTTTAGTAGTTCTCACACTTAAAAAATAGCAGATGTACCAGTAAGACGCCCTAAAGGGCGAGGTTGCGTGCACGCACCCGCCTGGGTGACAGCAGACTGCTGGGCGAGCGCTGGCACTTTGGCATGGGGGGTCAGATCAACATATGGAATGAATTCTGTACTGGCCATATATGGAGCATGTCTTGATACAGGGTTTGATGAGGTCAGATCAACATATGGAATGTCAGAACAGGTCAGCTCCATATATGGAGATCTAAGGGTGGCAGCGGGGGCAGTGTCTTGAGTGTACAGGGTTTTATGAGGACCCAGGTAGGACCGGGCCTTCATTTTTGAGTCTGTTGAGCACTCTAGTTTTCTCTGGCTGCAATAATAACTTTGGGGCAGGTCCGTCTAGAGTTTAAATGGACAGGTATCAGTCAAAAGGGAGACATCGACGAGGAAGGATGGATGGGGAAGGATCAACATATGGAATATCAGAACAGGTCAGCTCCATATATGGAGATCTAAGGGTTTGAGGTCAGATTATTGGCCAATATTGATGACATCAGGGATCTCCATATGGGCTTAATATTGATGACATCATGGATCTCCATCCCTGATGATGTCACGTGATGTCACGAGGCATGACCATATATGGTCATATGCCTGGGGGTGACGGACTAACTAACTAACAGGAAATCATGTTTTCATAGTAAATGTGACCTGTGGTCGCAACAAGCTCGCAGTGAGATTGTATATATCTGCTATTTTTGAAAAGTCAACGCTAAAATCTTATATGAGGTGACAGTGGCTCAGGGGTAGAGTGGCAGGTAGAGAAGCCGGATGGGAACCGTGAGGTTCACAGTTCGAACCCGGGCTCCCCAGAGTTAGTGTCGAAGTGTCCTTGAGCAAGACTCTGAACTCCTAATTGCTTCCGATGTGCAAGTTAGTGCCTTGCATATGAATGCACCATTTAGCATTTTAAACATCTGTACACTGGTTTAAAGCTCCCAAACAATTGTAATGATAGTGCAAGGTTTTGACTCTTTTGACCTAATAGCTCTTCTTCAGGCAAACATTGCGCCATTAATACAATTGTTTTTAGCTTTAAACCAGTGTGTGGATGTTGAACTGACACACTTAAAAATGTGCACACAATCTCCTCTTTGAACATTACATCTAATGTTACCACAGCAAATAAGTGGCAAGTGGGTGACCTACATTGCTGTATTTGTTGTATTTATTTATTTATTTGATAGAGTGTAGAGAAGGAGATTAGTTCTGAGGATATTACTAAGAGGAGACCGTTAAGGGAAATACAGGAGGCAGAAAGCACCAGTGTTGTATTGGGAGGTCCCAACCACTGGGACACCAATGGAGACAGGTGTTGTTGGCTCATATCCAGCAGGGATTCTGCCAGTTCAGTCTTTCACTCTGGCTCGGAACATTTGGGCTGAACATTCCATGCAAAACGTTTTTGGCCGTCCTGTCTTTATCAGTGTCATCGCACACTGATGAAGGCCAGACGGCCTAAAATGTGTTGTATGGAATGGCATAGGGCCTATATGATGAACAATTACATTAAGTAAACAGACCTTGTCTGAAGGTGACCCTTTCCTTTTATAAATATTAACTCAATAGGCGGTCAGAGAGCAGAGAAATACTTAAACAAATTGAATATTTGGGCTTAAGAAATTATATGGACAGTCGGTGACTCCCATCATTAGAAAAACATTGAAATCCTATATGATATAAATTTACACCTGTCAACTTTTGATGTTCCCTCTACACCCAAATCTCTTTATGGAAATAGCCAATTTACAAGCTTGTCACATGGCGATGTGTTGTGAGCTTGTAAATCAGGTATTTTGCTAAAACTTTGTCTATTATGCCCAGAATCGGGGCGCAAACGTCCAAATGGTTAAATATCATTTTTGACACAGTACAGTACACTCTCACAAAACCATCAAATCACACCAAAGAAATCCCCAGAAGAGATGAAGAGAAAATATAAAAGACATACAGCCTATAAATAAATGTGTTAGTGTTGTTTCCAGAGGCTATGATGTTTTCTAACACGTGCATAAATTGACCTTAGGGTATAATTAAAATCCAGCCCATCTGCCTCAAAGCCAGTGGTCAAAAATAGAAACACGTATTCTAACCTAACGGATAGAACAAACCCACTGTGGTGGAGGCCGCCTCATTCTTATTTTATTGTCACCAGCTGAAGGCATTATCAGCAAGCACAGGACTGGCTCTTCCAGTGCCAGGCAGAGACACGTGATTTATTTTTGAACTATATTTTCTTCTTCTTCTTTTACCCAAAACGTAGGGTCGAGACCCATTCTTCAGTGGTCTATGACCTGTTTTTACGGGTCACACACATATATATATATATATATATATATATATATATATATTTATTTTTTTCATTTTTTTTTTCATTTCCGTAATAGGTCTGTTTGGGTCCTGGCGTGGCAAGACACCAGATTTCTATTTTGGGTCATATGCTAAAAAGGTGTGGGAACCCTGTGTATAGAGAGATAGGAAACCAAGTGCGGTGACAGAGGCAAAACAGGTGCTGGCTCATCATCATCATCCTCCACATCGGGTAACCCATGCCCGCACAGCTATGTTGTGCAACATCGCTGTCACCACAATCACCTGGCAGGATTTCAGGGGGGATATACGCAGGCCGCCCACGGAGCGGTGGATGCAGTGGAACTGGGCTTTCCACCTGCCAAATACCCGCTCGATGTGGTTTTGTGGCTGTCGTTAAACGCCTGCTCCGCTGGTGAGGCCGTATTTTAACCGCCGCCCCTTGTTCTTTTGGACACCAAACGGGGACGATAGGCTACTTGGAGTCTTGGACATATAGCTGCTTCACTTCAGAGGAAACTAAGGGGAGCTACTCACCACCACTGGAAATGGAATCCATTAGAATGATATGGAAATGAAACATTAACAGTCTAACGTGAGCTACATAAATCCTTTATTTCGGCGATAAGTCCATTGAACTCCGTTCTCACTCTCACACAGACACACACTGAACCACGGCGCGCGCCGCTGCGCTGGCCATTAAAGTGGCGTTTTCTTTTTTTTCAGGCTTTATTGGGCTTCGGGCCTAACATTATGGTAATTTTTAGGGTCGGTCCGAACTTCGGGCCGACCCAAATTAGCTAACCCGGCTCCGAGAGAGAGAGTGGTGATGACTGTTTAAATTAAACACATTTTGGTTCATGCTTGGTGGCGCGCCTTTCCAAAAAAATAATTAGCCTACTCCATTAATCGTTTGCCCGCCAGGAACATAGGAATATTAACACGTAGAATCTTGTAGCCTGCCACAAACGGAAAAGCCGTTTTAACAGCGATGTATTCATTAATGCATGTTTTAATACGATCGTATCGAAATCTACCGTCCGTTAGCTTTGTTATGCTTCTGACCCAATGGGCGCGGCCATTTTGAAAATGCGCGCGCATCCACTTACATTGCCGGCTCTGTTTTCAGACGGCTTTATCTCACAGAAGCGACATTGCAGGGGTCGCTTTGTCCCAGACAAGCTTTGTCCTGTAGCAGGCGCTGTGATACTCGCGGTCCACTTTTTCCACCACCGACCGAGAGAACAAGCACCAGCTTCGTCAACACACACGGAATGGTTTCATAGTAAAATGCGATTACGGATATTTGGCTCTTCAAAGTAAGTGTCACGCGCGATAAAACCCTGGCAGGACGCAACGGAGGGATTAAATAATGGTAGCGGTAAATGGGTTTTAATACACTGCGCCATGGCAGCAAAATGAATATATATATATATATATATATATATATATATATATATATATATATATATATATATATATAAAAAACATATGGCAAGATGGCTGAAATTCTCTAGATGATGCTGAGATAAAAATATTAATTTAATCACAACATTTTTATATTTAAAAAGGCTTTAGGAAAAACGGGGTTGCTTCTAAATTCATTCATGCAGGAGGCCTTATGACACTAAGGCTGTGCTCTATCTAGGTATTCTATGTCGTGTTTGACGGTGTTTCCCAAAAAAGGACATGGTGTCTGATTCGCTGCCATGCAGCCAATTAGGCAGCAGACAGGCTTCTGTGTGCGGCCTAGAGGGCATCTGCGTATGTGCTACACTACAACTCTTACGCATGTGTTCTTTGAGAAACCCAGCAAGGTATGTGTATTAACAGGCTGAGCCACCAGGCACCGCAGCATGCATCAATTCTTAATAAGTATCAATTGCACAGGCTTTGTGCTAACCATGCAGACGCACAGGCAACTGGGGGTTCTCCTAATAATAACGGCCTAATTAACACAACTTAATGGAGATTTAATTTCTCACACGAGACCACAGTGCCATTGTGACACATTATAATTGCACAAAGGGAAAACACAAAAGCGGTGCTTGTGGTTATCACAAGGTTGTACACAAACTCAGAGCGCCTCACAAACCACTGGTGTCCTGTAAACTAATTTAGCCACTCTTGCTTAGTTAGTTAGTTAATTAGTTTTCTATCACGTATGGCTGCTCGCTACCATGCCAGCAATGCGGCGAGGGATGTTTCAGAAATCACCGTATTGATTACGCAGTGTGACCTCACTTCCCTTGGAAGTTGGCACAGTGCCAGTGGCGCCAGCACGACACAGCACATTAATTAAGAAAAAGTGGAGTACTTCTCCAAACAGGCCTTTGTGATGAGATGGGCTCCACGCCATGGAAGATGGATCCAACACTCTCTCTCCTCTCTGTCTCTTGCTTTAAAACAAATTGACCCCATGAGAAACTGTCGCTGTAAGGCCTCCTTTGTCTTACCATCTTTCAGAGTTCCTTACAGCTGAGAGACATACGAGCTTTTCTTTTTTTTGTGTGGGGTGGGATGTGTGAACGCAAATGTCCGACTAATTAGTAACTGACTTGATGATGCCAGACTAGTGCTGTAAGTGTTTTTTGTTTGAGATGTTTGAAGGTATTATGTTAAAGAGGAGTTAGGAGGAGAGTTTATCTCTTTATCATAGTTAGTTAGTTAGCAGTTGCAAGTTACACACATGAACACTCTTCATGCCTAAATGTACTCTAAATGTACTCTTTTCAAATACACCCCCTAGCTCTCCTTTTTATTATAAACATTTGAGAAATCTTTACGAATTCAATAAATGTTTGATTGATATTCAAAGTCCTAACGTTTTGTTGTGCATGGGTATGCCCTAGTAGACTGTACTATATGTCAAGCAATTCAATTAATTTGTAATGTTCTGTGGAAGCAAAACAATTGCATTTGATCCTTGCATTTCCCTCACACTGTTAAGTTAGGGTGACCATATTCTGGCGTAGGCGATGCAGGGGATGCGGCCGCATCAGGGCCCGGGGTGGAGGGGGATTGGGGAACTCCTACCAGCGGTGGTAAACAGGCGCTCTATCTCCCTCTCTCCCTCTCTCCCTCTCTCCCTCTCTCTCTCTCTCTCTCTCCCCCTCTCTCTCCCCCTCTCTCCCTCTCTCTCTCGTGGGCTCTCTCTCCACGTTCAGACTCTTGTATCCAGACCTCCGGTGTTGCTGTGAAGTTATTGGCACTAGCCAGTCGCCAGTAAAGTTGAGTTTTGAACAGTCAAAACAAGACCTATAATTACGAGTTAAAAGAGCCACAGACACTTTCAAATAAGAGGGAGTAATACAAAAGCAAGATGGAGTAAAGGTGGCAAGTTGTCCTACCATAACTGAACACAAATGCACACGCATTTGATGATGAAACAGGCTAGACTCTATTGCCGTCCCAAATAACCTGCATCAGGGCCTGCTGTTACGTTATGCCACTGTTAAACAATCAAACCCTTGAACACTTAAAAACTCACAAGGCATTGCATCGTGTGAGATTATTATTATTATTATTTTTATTTTTGAGTGGTGCAAACCACTCCAACAACCAGCTTTGTCTGTACCCGTGTACCCATGTATGTACCCGTGTACCTGTACGTGGTACCACGCACAGGTGAGCATGGTTGCTATGGTTAGTGTGTGACGTCACTGCACCACTCAGTTCACACAGGTGTGATTTTTATTATTTGCCTGCCAAAGGCAAAATAACATGATGTTCATATGTTGAAAACCGGGACATTTTTGTGCCTATAGATATTTTACGGAACTCAGGACAGACAGACTTAAACCGAGAAAATCCCATAAAATCCCAGCCAAACCGCGATGTCGGGTCAACCTATGTTTGATCTTAAAAAGGTCATGTCATGTGAAAGCAGGGAATCATAGCTTCAAATTGACATATTGGTTCAGTTTGACCAACCAGTTTTGGAGATATGGCTTGTAGAGTAATGTCTTTCAGAAAACAGCGAGTTGAGAAAACATGCTTGAAAGGTTCACTTCTGTGGTCATTATACCTAGCTACATGTTTAAGCATTTATTTCATATTTACATATTTACATGTCGATTTCAGCTCTGACATTTATTTCAGACATGCTGTAGTATGTGAAGAGTCTGCCTGTGCTATTAACTCATTTTTGAAAAAATAAAATAAAATAATCTCTGGTGAAAAGTTGGAATTTGTGCGATGGCAGGCTCTCAGTCAAATCTGGTCACAAATAATTCATTTATCCTATTTATACATTTTTGAGGGGCGCTAATCCACCCCCCCCCCCCCCTCCCACTCCGCTATTCATGTCAGTGGAAGTTGCTCAGTGGCGTTTTGAAGCACCCGGAAGAACCGTCTCAGAACGTCTACTTCCGCATTTGACCACCAAATTTGTGCTTCAACGTTGAAGAGCCTCATTGGGGCCTTGGGCGCTAGCCCCTCCTATATAGATTTAATGTTTGTCTTGTCTATAAAAACATTAAAAACACCATTGACAATGGACAGAGTTTAATGTTTGTTTTGTCTGTCACTGACCAAATCGGCATATGATATTATGTTATGATATCGCGATGATGTAAGATGATAAGGGTTGGTAAAGCGCCCCTCACTTCATACGGGTGTGATTTTTTAAAACTAATGGGTTCCCAGATTGCCATATTTAAAGTTGGATGAGCTAACACGTGCACCTACCCAGACGTCACCTCTCACCTATACGGACTATTTACAGTTATGTGAGAACGCGTCTGAACCAGACATTCTCCTGTTGTGCTACATGTGTGAAAGGGCAACACCGAACTAGACCTGACATGACAGTGATAGGCCAGATCACTGACAACGATGAGACAGAAAGTCACCAACCTCCCCCAGCGGTTCCAGGTGAATAACCTGTCTTGTCTCTAGACACAAGACCAAGGACATTGGCGTAGTGGAGTGACGGCGTGCCCTGATGCAGGTAATTGGGACGGGCCCCCGATCGCCAAGTGCACGCTACTATACAATACAGTACAGGTACTACTATTTTACACTGGTTGTCATTGACAGGATTCTTACAGGATTGACAGGATTGACAGGATTCTTATTCTTATTCGTCACGGTAACAGCCTACGAGAGAGAGAGAGAGAGAGAGAGAGAGAGAGGTGTGGTTTACCACCACGGCTATGAGCAGGGCCCCCCCACCCCCGCGCCCTGATGCGACTACAGAGCCTGCATCTCCTATTCCTACGCCCGCCGACCAAGGCCAAGCTTTTTGTAGAGGACGAGAGGAGGGAGGCCCAATTACCATCAAAGGACAGACAATGGACACCACCGGCCTGTTGCCTGCCTGCCACCCACGCACCCACACACACTCAGAAGCAGCTGTGCATACACTCACATCACATGGACAGGGAGACAACCACATGGCAGGACTGTGAGCAGAGTTTTCCCTGACACAACTTACTACATTCTGTATACTGGGCCACTCTCCCTCCAGTCATCACAGCTCTCACTGCCTACTGGACTAGACAAGCCTGCCTCCAGTCATCAAACTCTACACTGCTGACAGAGGCAACATATTACAACTATCTTGTATTTCTTAATGCACACTTTGGTAGAGGTTTGGGTTGTGTAGTTGTCACGTCATGAGCTAGTCCAGTTGGCAATATATCTTGCTCCAAAAAAAGTCTCCCTATTGACTTACATTGTAATATTATTTATTAAACAGCTCTCAATGCCACTCTTTTAGCACACACGAATGCAAACACGAATGCAAACACAGCTGATTCTGACAATATGACAACCCCATTCTGCATTTCTTTAAAAAAAATAAAAAGAAGAAGAAGTCAAATTCCTGTTGATTTAGCTATTTTTATTTGGCCTGGACTGGATCTGCGGATCTGGGTATGGAACTTCAAATAGTAAAATGACACAGTAATTCCACAACCCAACTGTCTGATAGTTTTCTATTTCTAAGAAATGTTCTATACAATATATAGTACAAGGGAGAGTACAGAGCTGCAGTTTGACGAATGTGAGGTGAAGCATTTGAGGAAGAGTTCGAACCCGTTATCTCTTCTTCCAGAGATAGAAAGGAGAGAATAGAATGTTGAAAGGCTTCTCTACCAGGCATTGCAAGGTCATTTTGACAATGACTTAATGACTTGGATTTACTGTTGAGGGTGGAGGTTAACGATCCTAAAGACGATTTGTACAGAATTATACTCTGACATTACATCATACTTTGAGACAGATTAGTTTGTCCCAAATGCACTTGTATCGTATCTTCCTTTTCTGTTCAATAAAACTCATATAGTCCGGAATGTGAGCAAGGTTTTCTCTGACACAACCTACTACATCAACGCTGCCTCCAGTCATCACTGTACTGTATCAAACCACCCTGTCTGCAAAGGATCACACTGAATCCAAAATAATTATCACGCAAAATCTATAATCTGTGGATTGTTGAGGCCCCCGGTCATGCAAGAGCTCTTGAACCCCAACTATGTACCCCCTCCTTTTCTCTATCCATCCCTTCATCTCTCTATCCATCCTATCCTCCCACTCCAAACCACTGTGGCCCACAAACACAAGTTATTCGTAAATGTTGTCCTTCGCAGCTCCCATTCCTGACGTTGCTCTGTGGCCTTTCACGCTTTTAGCACCCCCAGGGGTGTCTCGAGGATCGATAATGGCAACGGCTGCCATCGAGGGTGCTAAGACCTCTCTCTCCTTAACGCTCAGCTTATTTCAGGTTTGTCAGAGAAACCCATTGCACCCGTCCCAATGGGGCAGCTTTTGGTTTTTGCTGCTTTGCAGGACTGGGCTGTTACTGAACAGGCTGCATGTGTGTGTGTGTGTGTTAGGGTTTAAATTTTCCCGGATTTGGCTCATTTTAATTCCCGGGAATTTGCGGACCTTTTCCCGGGCTCCCGCGGGAATTCCCGTCAGAAAAAAAAGAAAAAAAGTGCCCACCAAAATGCATTTATATGTATAGATACTTCATATGTTCAATAGAATAGTGATATTTTTTGGTTTAAAACGTTTTATTTGAACGAAATATGAACATATAGCCTACAATAAAAGTATTAAATTAAAATATTAATAATGTTATAGGCCTACTACGCTATTCAGAAAAAGGGACACAGGAGTTTGCACTAATGTGACTGTCGACGCACGGGGAAAAAACGACCTCACGTCTTTCACATAGATACCTTAGCCATGGTCTTTCATAGCCTGGCTTGGCCAGCCTCATAGTGGGGATTCACTGAAGATATGCGGGGAGGAAACATCAGTGAACCCTCGCTATGAGTCTGGCCGCGCCAGGCTAGGTCTTTCACCCTTTGAGCATGCAGTGGGTCCCCTTCTCCGCTGCAGAGAATGTGATCATCCCGCTTTGTACTTTATGAAAAGTCCGATTGGGTGTTAAATTAGCCAGCACGTCCAGTGCACAGCACACTGATTATTAGAGAGCGAGAGAGAGAGAGAGGGAGAGGGAGAGGGAGAGAGACGCTGCGTGCTGGTGGTTATTATAAAACAAATTGTAGCCTACTCATCTTTGTTTGTGTTCCGTTTCACGTTATTGCTGCACACATGCAGGCAAAAGCAAAAAGGGGTTTAGAAGTGACAATGTCCATCACAGGGAAAGGAAACTCCTCGCTCCGTCCGTAACACACAATTCTCACAGAGTGACTGATTAGGCTAATGATTGACAGGTGCAGCAGCTTTGGGAGCGTGCCTGAAGATGTCTGTCAGACATTCATATTTTGCTAAAGTGTATATAAACTCTGTAGGCCTATCTGATTAATTGCGGGAGGATGCAGGATTCGTGGGGTCCCACTGATTTCATCTTGACCGGCCGGCGGCCGTGCCTGCCCGCCCGCAGGTAGGCTATTTAAATACCGCCCGCGCCGCCAACATTTACGTTGGGTCCCGCTGGCTCCAGTTCCCGTTGCAGGCTTGCAGCCCTCGAGTGTAATCCATAATTCCATATAAATATCATCAAACATGTTTGAAAATGATGGGAGGGTTCAGATTGGACATTTGATCACTCCTAGATAAGGGGAAAGAACGCGCACTGTGTGAAAACTCCTTTTTAGTGTAATTTCCCTACAAGAAAAAAAAAACTCCGGGACAACGGGTCCCGAAGAAATTTCCGGGCGGGAAATTGCGTGCCCTATTCCCGGGAGGCCCGAAATCCCGGGATCCCGGCATTAAACCCTAGTGTGTGTGTGTGTGTGTGTGTGTGTGTGTGTGCGTGCGTGCGTGCGTGCGTGCGTGCGTGTGTGTGTGCATGCACGCACGTGTGCGTGTGCGTGCATGCGCGCCCCAGATTTTAGGGGTTTCTGAACCCTTTTCAATCTGTGGAATAGAGATAGGGAAGGTTTATCCCATGACCAAATGGTTGTTGAATAAAAATGTAAAAATCACTTTGAAACGAGGGATCTCTCTTCACGCTACTGACATCTCCATCACTACAAGGTCTACAGGATCACCAGTGGAAGGATCATGACTTACCTCAAACACAAGAAGAGGAAGAATGCAACGAGGAGAGCCACCAGGGAGATGCAATGCCCCAGGAAGTTTATAATGACAGCTATTTGGTAGTGCATCTTGCCTTTTTTCTGGAAACAATCACAGAGAGAGAGAGAGAGAGAGAGAGAGAGAGAGAGAGAGAGAGAGAGAGAGAAAGGGAAACAGGGTTGCATGAGTTTTTAGGACATTTCTTCACTGTCATACATACTTTTATTTTAAGATATACCGGTAAGACGCCTGAGGGCGTGCATGCATCCGCCTGGGTGACAGCAGACTGCACTAATAACTTTGGGGCAGGAGTCTAGAGTTTAAATGGACAGGTATCAGTCAAAAGGGAGACATCGAAGAGGAAGGATGGATGGGGAAGGATCAACATATGGAATGTCACAACAGGTCAGCTCCATATATGGAAATCTAAGGGTTTTAGGTTTGAGGTGAGATGTAGATCAGCTGGCCAATATTGATGACATCAGGGATCTCCATATATGGGCTTGAGGCATGACCAAATACGGGAAATGCACAATTTCATAGTTAACAGCGACCTGCAGTCGCAACAAATACTTTTTATATATATATGTTTGGATTGTTGTACTCAGTGCCAATTGCCTAGTGGCAGCGGGGGCGCTATTCTCCCTCTGCTAACTTGGGGAGATCCCCGAACTGAGCTCATACTTCCATCAATGCATGAGGAGTGAACATACGTGGAAGGAACATGTGATTCCAACCAGTTCCTTTCCCCTCCATCATCAGGCGCCCAACTCCACCTACAGTATGGGCGCTGATGGCGCGGAGGGGAGGACACGCCCCGAGCATCCACAGCGTCTCCGGCGGGAATCAAAACCAGGACCTTCTAACTGTGAGGCATCAGCGCTAGTGACTACGCCACTGTGCCCAAAATATCGTGAGAAGATTCCAAAATCCCTTTCACTCTATGCTGGAAATATAGCTATTTGCGGGTACAATTTGTAACAAACATGCCATACGCACGCACGGCACGGCACGGCACGGCACGGCACGCACGCACGGCACGCGCGCGCGCACACACACACACACACACACACACACACACACACACACACACACACACACACACACACACACACACACACACACACACACACACACACACACACACACACACACACACACACACACACACACACACACACACATTGTGTAGCTAAATGTATTAGTAGAACAAGGTCACATCTATGTCCAAATCAACGCGCGCACACACACACACACACACACACACACACACACACACACACACACACACACACACACACACACACACACACACACACACACACACACGTCACACACACACACACACAGACACACACACTGTGTAGCTAAAGGTATTAGTAGAACAAGGTCACATCTATGTCCAAATCAATGCCGAAGATCATTGTCTGTGACTCTGATATCCACTGTAATTGGATTTCCCCCTCCACCATCAACACTAATCTGTGCTGTGTGTATCTATGTAACCCTCCCATGGCTATGCCCAGATTAAACATGTGCACCTTTAATTCCACTGTTCCAGTGAAAGCCCCTCATGTGTCCCATTCATTAAATGCTGCGGCTGTACTGTAGCTCTCGGCTCTGTTCTCGGGATTCTGGGAGCATGACAGACCAAAAGCGCATTGCATCTCAATGCCAACAATTTTACTGTTCGGGTGTCGGGACCACCGTACTGTGGTTATCTGCCTGCCAGCCTGGTATGTCAAACAAATAAATGGCAGTTGTGCAATATTGTGCAAGACTGTCTGAAAATAAGTCTCTTGAGCCACATGGGCTCTCAAATCCTACCAGAGACATCTCTCCTGCTGGATATCTCCCTGCTGCTAATCCGTCTAAAAACATCCAATAAAAATCCAAGATTCAAGGTTGATTTAATATTTATGGGGATAAATAGGATGGGGATATTTAACACCCTGAGTGGCAAGGACGCAGTTCTCCGTTCACTCAATCAGTAACGCCCAGCACTCAGAACGGAGATTGATCAAAAGGACGGAGATTATTGATATCAAAACCGATCGCATCGCTCCACAAATACGCCGCAGCCCACCAGTGGTCCCCAGCCCAACAGTTGAAAATCGCTGTGTGATAAAACTAGGTCACTTACTTGGAAGTGGAGGTCACTAAACCTTGTGCTAAACAGTGTGCAACCAACCATACCCACACAGGAGTGGATAAGGAGGGGACATCAGATCAGAGGTCTCTCCCAGGCAGTAAAATCCTCAGTGTTTATTCATCTATTTGTAATTCAAACCAGAATCGACCCGTAAGAGACGAGTGCATTTGTACACTCGCAGATTTAAACACTGAGGATTTTAAAGTGCATCGGCCTCAGGCAACATTCGATGTGTGGGTCACAATCAAACAGATCTAATCTGACTCTTTTTCACTCTCCTCACTCTATCCCCTTCTCTCTGTAAAGAAAAGTAAAAAATAAAATACAATCTTCCATTGTATCTCTCTGAAAACAACACTAAGCCACAGCTCAATAAAATAGTTTTCTTTTTTTCTTTTCTGTAAACAAACTTTCCAGGAGATGTTTGATTTGCTCGGGTGCTTGTCCCAGGTGTCATGGTAGAAAATCCAGTTCAATACAAGCTCAACTTAAAAGAGAAACTCAGTGAGTGTGAAATCCCTCCCACTCAGGATCTCCACTACGTGTTGTAGTGGAGATGCCCACCCACTCATTTATTTCACCACAAAACAAGGAAAGAATCAAACACACATCTAAAAAACAACAACAAAGGTACACTATTCGTCATCCAGAGAGATGCTTTCAGTTGAATGAACTTTAAATCCAGTTTTTTAAAAATAAATATGCTCCTCGTTGACTTACATTACACAGTGAAACAGCTCTCAAAGTATTTATTTTGCCCGTAAATGAAAGCAAACAAGGCTGATTTCTGCCAATATATAACAATATATAACATAAGCTTTGTCATTGGTTGATTTGCCTGTCTACTTCCTGATTGGTTAGTCATTGCAACCAGGTTTTTGGCCCCTAGATGTGTCACAGAGACAAACATTTTTAGGGGAGTGATCTACCCATCGCTGGCTGTCTGAATACCAAAGAAAAAAGGGTAATTAAAATGTTGGCAAATTGTACAAAGTGTACAAATACCTTCATAAAGTATGTGTTTACGGTTCAAATCTGCTGCCGAGCCAATCAAACCTTTGGCAAACCCTGATCTACAGTTATGAACAGAAGAATTATGCTGGCGCGTTAAAGTCAGCCACTAGCCCAGCCTCATTGGGTCTTGCTGCTTGCCATGCGTCGATACCAGATATGTATGTAATTACGTGCTATCAGCCAGTTTAATCTCTGCTGGCGTCTTCATGTTTTGTTTGCGGGTAGCCACAAGCCCAGGTCTAGCCGAATAGGAGAGAAGATAGCACAATCAATTAAGCGGTAACACCTGCCGATGAACTAACCCTGGCGCTTGCACCCGTGAGTCACTCCCAACTATCTCCACACAGTGCAACAAAGCCCAAAACCACAGTTCTCAACGGGCCTGAAAATTAAAGCCCGAGCCTACTGGGCCCGAACTGGTCCAGCCAGAGGCTCAACGCTACCCGAAACAATACACGGAAAATCACAGATTCTTTTCACGAATTGGGAAAGGGGCAGCAATTAAGAACTCTGAACCACACACCACTACCCTACCACACCTACACACCGGTAGCTAAAGATGGGACATGGAAGCCTCACCATTATAACACTGTATGACTTGTGTTGTATTTGAGCCTTGGTGTCACGTTTGACAGTAACCTCAAATTTGACAAGCACATTAGCTCTGTGGTCAAGGCTAGTTTCTTTCATTAAGGCTTCTGGCTAGGTTAAAGGCCTATCTGCCCCGTACTGACCTCGAGAGAGTCATTCACGCTTTTATTTCAACAAGACTAGACTACTGTACTGCTGTTTATGCAGGCATCGATCAGTCAGCTATTAGACGTCTACAGCTTGTGCAGAACGCTGCCGCTCGCCTCCTCACCGGCACAAATAGGCGTGGCCATATCACCCCAGTCCTCGCCTCCCTCCACTGGCTCCCAGTCCACTTTACAATTGATTTTAAGATTTTATTGTTTGTTTTTAAAGCCCAAAATGACCTGTCCCCCTGGCGGAATTGATCAATCCTTATGTCCCAACAAGAGCCCTAAGATCGGCTAATCAGTCTCTCCTGATTGTGCCCGACACACATTTCAGGACCAGAGATTGCGCTTTCGCTTTGGCCGGACCTAGCCTCTGGAACGCCCTGCCGCTCCATGTACACTCTGCGTCGTTGGCGGCTTTCAAATCCTTATTAAAGACTCATTTTACTCAATCGCTTTCAATGTATTACATTTACCCTGGCCCCAGCCTACCCATGTACTATGTACCCATGTACTGCTTATTATATTTTTATATGTTGCTCTCTGACACTTCGAGTTAATGCTTTTCCTTCCTCTTTGCTTTATCTATATTTTATCCTCTTCTTCTCTTTTTGCCTCTGTGTATGTTACTATGCTCTGTAATGTGAAGCACTTTGGCACGTCGTTAGAAATGTGCTATACAAATAAAGTTTGATTTGATTTGTATTTATATACAGTACCGTCTCTATTTTATTTTGTATTCTTCTTATTTTTGGAGTGGGTATGCAGGGTTTATTCATAGAGGACTCGACTGGTGAATCACCCTACCTGGGAACAATGCGTGTCGGTTATGCAAATCGACCAATGACAAAGCTTCTAGGAAAATCTTTGAATGCCGATTGCGGCCCCTAGATGTGTCACAGAGACTAAATTATTTTTGAGAGTGTTCTACCCATTGCTGGCTGTCTGAATAAAATTTAAAAAAAGTTATAGCAACTTTAAGCAATATTATACAAGAGGGTGTGCGTTAATGTGATTATTGGCATGACAGTGATGCAGTCAGGAGCGAGGCAGAGCCGAATTCTGCATGCTTCACTGAATTGCCTAATCACGATGCCACCCTCAAGTGTAATATTGCAGTTACCATAAAAATAAAACATAAAAATGTATAACAATGCTCTGATGAAGACTCTTAGCCGAAACGCGCAAGCGTTCATTTATTGGTGTGTGGCGTGCCAATAAAAAAGAAAGTCCTTTTTGAGTACTTTGATATCCATTGATAATTGAGAATAAGAATAAAGTGACCACCATCTGCACTTGCACAATAGGAATACTTTTAGGAACACTTTGATTCAAGCAGCTTGAATATAAGTGCTCCTATTGCCTACGCACCCACCCCTGAGGCGATCAAGTGTGCATAAGACTTTGTTTCCAGTCCTTCATTGATTTGAGGATTTGGGATTTGCTACCTTTTTGATAAACAAATGTGTTCATGGAGCGCCGATGGCCAAGTGGTAAAGGTGCATGCATACCACATACTGTATACTGCAGGCTCTGCAGCCTGAGCGAGTTGTGGGTTCGATTCCCAAGCCATACTATATCTTACTGCGTGTCATTCCTCGTCTCTCTTTCTCCTGTTTCCTGTCACTCTTCCACTGTACATCCAAAAAAGGCAGAAAAGCCCCAAAAATATCTTTAAGAAATATATTGATATTGTGGGGCATTTTGCTTTCAAAATAACCTTTCTGCGAGTGTTATCTCTGTTATCTTATACTGGAAATACATGGGGTCTGAGTCCCTGTTTACTCAGCCAGTCCAGACCCAACATTGAGATCGCTGTGCGCTAGACAACTTTTCCCAAACTGAACACACAGAGAAACAAAAAGTAACTATTAACTCACTCACTGTAATGGATTTCCAATTGTTTTAATGACAGATCTACTACATCTGCAGACCTCCCATACAAAACATACAAGCCTATTTCAACCAATCGGATTGCTTGGTCGGAGACTCGGAACTACCTGTTGTATAATCACCCAATCACTGCCTCATTGCTGGGCTGAGAAAAACAGCAAGCTGTGTCTTTCAATGAAAACTATTCCCATTTTCTATTCAATAGCAAATGTATTTCTTGTCGCCAATCCTGTAGATTGATTCTGGGTCACAATGTTCTGTTTGTTCGTGACCATTTTGTCGGTGTAGTGTTCGTCCTAATCAAAATGATGACGGAGCACAGCAAGGGACCGCACATCAGAGCACATCAGGTGGACGCTGAGTGCATGCAGGAGAGAGTGACATGCTTTACAGTGTCAAAGCATAAAAGGTCTATCTGGAGTTCCTCAGGGACACACGACAACAACATGCTGTTCTTTTCAGCCTCAAACCAAATGTGTCTTCCTCATCTCCGCAGCTCTTCTTCCTGTGCGTGCATGCACTGCCTCAGTGCCAGGGGACAATGCTGTTGAGAAGGGGCTTGGTAGTCAATCCTATTAGGAATCTGCTAATTTAAACACTTTGTTGTGTGAAGCCGTAGGTGGGTAAACACACTAAGGAATAACAGTTCGCTCAGTTGGGGGCGTGGGGGTGCAGGGGCAGGGTTGGGGGTCTGAGGTTTGAGAGCTCAGCAGCCCTCCCCCCACCACACCACAGCCAGTTGGTATTGGATTAACGTCACATAGCAGATGGCACTGTTTGCCTGCAAGTCCACCCCACCCAACTACACACACATGTACACGCACACATAAGCGCACGCACACATAAGCACACGCACGTGTTTACACACATACACACACACACACACACACCCTATTGTGAAACCAAACGAACCCCAACACCTTGTGCGCAATGACAAAAACGACCATAGCAGGTCCTGTATGAATTCAGCCCATTCTTCCACAAAAAGCATTTCTGTTTGATTGAACATAGCAGGGAAACCCTAACCTGACTCCGCCAGATGGGGCAGCAGAGAGTACACTGGGCCATGACACTTTCATGGACACTTTCATGGGAGCCAAACTACCCGGAAGTTTGGCAGAATGCACTGGAGTCAGTGAGAGCTCAGTGACCAGCTCATGAACAAACATTATTTATGAACAATTGAGACCTTTTGTAAAGTAATCACTTCTGGAAAATAACAGAAGACATGTAACACATTATTGTCTGCTGTGTTGTTATTCGATGTGTATACTGTGTCATTTTTATAGAGGTATGGTATCTAAAGAGCACAAAGTACCTTTCTGAACGCAAAGTATCGCAAGACTTCCCACCGTTTCCTGTCCTCAGATAAACTTATATACTGTGCACTATGTGCACATCGAAAAGTAAGTGATTAGAAAACAACCTGTGATATGTCTTCTGTTATTTCCCAGAAGTCTAAATTGTTAATAAATAATGTTTGTTATGAGCTGGTCCAGCCGGCTCCATTCACTGCCATGTATTCATTGCACTTCCGGTGTGAGTTTGGCTCATAGAGTATATAAAAGGATAGAGACTGATCTGGTGCTATTCATGTCAGTGGAAGTTGCTCAGTGGCGTTTTAAAGCACCCGGAAGGACCGTCTACTTCCGCCTTTTTTCGATTTGGGCACCAAAATTTGGTGCCGAAAATGCGGAAGTGCAAACGCGCTCAACGTTAAAGCCCAGCTGCACGGGGTTTCCTCGTCATACTTCCACGGGTCCGCCTGCAGTCCCTCCTCTTACCGCTAGGGCCGAGCGCCTCAACGTTGGAAAGCCTCACTGGCCCCTTGGTTTGGCTCCCATGAAATTGTCCATGAAAGTGTCATGGCGCAGCCCAGTCACGTGACCACTTCCCTTCCTTCTCAGAGCTTCCTTGCTCCCATCTGGGAACTCTCAGGCAGACTTGATGCTCCGGCCACCAAACGGCCTGGCCAATCAGCGGCAGATGATTGGCCAGTGTACTCTCTGCTGCCCCATCTGGCGGAGTCAGGTTAGGGACCCCCCCCCCCCCCCCCCCCCCAAAAAAAAAAACCCAGAGACAACAGAGTACTAAGAAGCAAATTCATATTTTGTTTTCATGGCTTCACTAACAACTGCAATTACACTAAGCGTTCACACGATGGTAGTTATCAACATGGAAAGTCAACAGGTTTCTAGACATGCAAATATGGACAATTAAACTGGCAGCAGAGTTGCATATTTCACAACTGAAGAGCAAAATTAGACAAATAAATATGAACAATTCTAACACATAATCCCGGCTAAAGGCAACACAGTTGCAGCTGCCAAATGCAGAATGGACAGCTTGCAAAAACTCGCAGACTGTGTGAATGCATAAGTTAATGGGCTTATTACAGTATATCACTGCTCCATCATTAGGGCACAAGTCGATCTGACTCTCCCTCCTCATCCTCCTCCTCGATGATGGAGTAGGAGGAGTCCTCCTCCTCCATCATCCTTCTTCTTCTTGTGTATTGTAAAATGTGTTAAGTTTCTGTTATTCTCTAGTCTAGTAGTTTGAATGAAATTGATGCGGCTTGATGCAACGCTGTTGGTTGCGTACGTTTTAATGTGAAGCCACCTCTGTTTTTGAAATGTGTGTAGTGTAGTGCTTTGTGTCATTAATCAGCATTGGATATAACATAATTGCCAAAGGGACCCTGGCCTGTTTCATGTGTACAGTAGGGTGGTGTGCTTTATGATAAGTAATGAGTGGGAGTCTAAAGAGGAGTGAGTGTGTGAGAGTTAACAGATGTATATTGTACATAAAGGAGTGTGCACTGTATATTGAGAGAGGAATCTACTAGACTAGATCAGTGTTCTACCAGAACACCAGAGATATCTGGGTGGACTGGCAAGTCTATTCTGTGTTTGGCATTTCAATAACTGGATCTTATCAGTACAGTCATTGCTAGTGCAGGAAGCTATCCGATATCTAGAAGGAAAGGGAAAATGCAACAAACACAAATAACTCACGATTTATACCCCATTATAGAAGACACACATTTTTGTATTATTACCACAGCAAACAATGGAAATATTTCATTTTTGGTAGATTCTGGAGCTACAGTCCCCACCCAAGTGTAGTGGGAGGACCATCAACACCATACAGTAGGTTCTAGGGGTGCCTGTCACTGAACGTTTCACGTGTGCATAGCATATGTCACGAGAGTCAGGAGCTCAAACACTCATTTATATTGTCTACAATATGACCATCCATCCATCCATCCAACTTCAACCGCTTATCCGTAGTCGGGTCGCGGGGGCAACAGCTCCACCAGTGAGCTCCAGACTTCCCTCTCCAGGGCAACATTAGTGACTTCCTCCTGGGGGATCCTGAGACGTTCCAAGGCCAGTGAGTCGATGGGTTTCCTCCAACTATTTGCCTCGAGGACCTCCCTAGGGAGACGCCCAAGAGGCATCCTAACCAGATGCCCGAACCACCTAAGCTGGCTCCTTTCCCAAAATAAGTTTTACTCTTACAGTATGTACCTGTACACAAGATGTAACAATAAAGTCCAACCTTGAACCTTGATCTAGGTTCAAGCATCTGGTGCCCGACCGTTCATCCAGTGCCATTTAAGTCCTGTGCGATCTGTACACCATCCAGGTAACTGAAGCCCCTTGTCTCAGCTCTCCCACGCTGACACATCTTGTCAATTCAGGTGCGGCTATCTAACTACAATACTACAACTAACTAAACTTCTAGTGGAGATATATACAGAGGCTTATTAGATAGCATTTAGGACACTAAAGTATACTACAAACTGCAGTGAGTACACCACTACCACAGTTAGTAAACCACAACTACAGCTAGTACATTACAAGCCGACACTGAACCCCATGCTAAGTCTCACAGCAGTGATGTCACCAGTGTTTATTGATTTTACAATATGATCACATTATTTCAATGAATGATCAATGAATGTTGCCCTTCAACAATATCTATGATCAGACAGCTTCCGAAGACACAAATGTTTCGTCAGGTAATAGCTGCATCTTGCAAATTGGCGGCCATAATGGAATTAAATCCCAACACCATTGAGTTCTTCCAGTCAGAATACATTAATTTTGATTTTTGGATCATTAACACATTTAAATTCTACTTCGAAAACCTTTTTGTTGTTTTGTTTTTTGCATTTGACGAGGCCGCCATCTTGAAAACTGGCAGCCATCTTGGATTTTCAGCTGGATAACATACTTTTCATAGAAAGTACATCCTGGACATCAATTGTGCCAAATTTGGTGCTTGTACCACCAAGTGAAAGATTCCTATGGAATATTGACTTAATCTGCCCCACCTTTGTTTAATTCCCATTGTTTCAATAATTTTGATTTGCTAAATGCAGAATTGAATTTCTCAAAATAGGATTGTATAGCTCAATATAGCTCAAACACTGTTTAAAACCACCTCGAATGGCGGCCATCTTGAATAATTGTGTCCATTTTGTTTTTTCAAGTGGACAACGTACTTTTCTGAGAGAGTAGGTTCCGAAGCACTTGTGTGGCAATTTTGGTGCTTGTACCATCAAGTGAACGATTCTCATGAAATATTAACTTAATATGCTGCACTATCCAGGAGAAGAAGCAGCGACTCTACTCCGAGTCTCTCTCGCGTGACTGAACTTCTCACCCTATCTCTAAGGGAGATGCCAGCCACCCGTCGAAGAAAACTCATTTCGGCCGCTTGTATTCGCAACCTTATTCTTTCGGTCATGACCCCCACTTCAAATCATGACCATAGGTGAGAGTAGGAACGAAAATTGCTCGGTAGAGCTTTGTCTTCTGGCTCACCTCTCTTATTGGAAGGGACTTAATGTGCTGGCTGGGAACTGGGCTTGTACCCCTGAAGGAGCGGAGGTGACAACGAGACCCCAGCCTGACTTATTTAATGCCCTAAATCAGTGGTTCTCAACCTTTGGTGGATCAGGACCCACTGGAAAATCTACAAATTGTTCGAGACCCAGCTCAGAAAGCTCTCAGGATGCTCCCCTACTGACTTTCCTATTCCATCTATACGTATACATACGTATGTTTTTACAATTCTGAAATATTTTTCTGCAAACGAAATATGAGCAATAACAAAATTGAAATGAATTTATGGTTTCACCGACAGGTCTCTCTATCCCCTAAGTCGACATGACTTCACACTTCGGAGTTCTTTTGTAATCGTATGAGCACATTTTGCAGCCATATGCCTATAGCTGCTGACCGAGGAACCCTTGTTCATGTTGTGTGTGTGTGACAGCAAAAGGCTTTCAAACTTCTGTGGACTTTGTAAAAACTCACAAAAAGGTAGGAGCGCACACCAAGAGTAGGGAGGTGCTGACCACGGTATATGGACTTAACACAGTCCATATTATATGAATAATTAAACGGTTCACTTTACATACATGAACCATTTGACGTTAGTTTTGAGTGTTGTTCACAATAGTATAATTATGGAACAGATGGTGACATATGGCAGCGCTTCTGTAGAGCTGCATATCCTACTAGAGGTCTGTTTGTGGCGGTGAGCTATCCTATCAATGGCATATGGTAGATCCTGCTCAGAGCCAACACAGCTCCAATGCTAACAAAATGGAAAAGAAAACATGCAGTTTCAGATCATTAAAGAGGATTATATCATCATTTCAATTAATAACTGAATTATTGAATTATCTCCCCCGGCGTCAATAAAGGAATCTTAACCCTAGAACACTAAACATATTTTTGTCACACTAAATGCATCACTAAACACGGGTATATTTTACCCAATGTAAAATATTCCATGAAACATATTGCTATATTGAAGTACAGCAATACATGGCAACTTGAGGTACTCTTCTTTAATATTTCATATTTAAGAAGGGCGCATCATAGGGGGCCAAAATCGGTGAAAAACATGCATATTATATATATTCCTAAAAAAAGAAATGGAGCTGGGAACTTCTCCTTTGGTCCAGCCATCCCTGGGACAGAATGTTTTGCCAATTGTCTGGGGGCCCACTTATATCGTCATATCATTACATTGTCCAGTGTAGTGTACACACACCAGATGAACGATATGAGAAAGTGTGGGACAGAGATAGGCCAGTCTCTGTATCGCGCCAGCCATGTTACCGCTTGTTGTGAAACCTAACACATGTCGGCTGCTGCTCGAAAAAGTTTTTGCCCCTCCTCTCGTTGTATTGGGCTGTATTGATGGTAATAGAATGGCGCCTATAGGGGATATAGCTGGCGCTGAAAGTGCCCCTCAGTCCAAACCATCTCAACCTATATCTTGTTTCATCCCCACACCTTCTAACCAGGGCTTAGGTGCTCTAATGTAGTCATTTCTTGTCCCTCTTGGACATTCGTAATGAGAATCATCCTCAATTCTGCCACATCCAGCTCAACTCATTTCATCAGTGCCTGTGCCACCGTTTCAGAGACATACAGTCTGGCCTTAATTCAATTCCATTTCAATTAAAAAGTGCCACAACAGACCCGACATTGTCCCACCTTGAGCAAGCAATTTTGCGACCGTGGCAACGAAAAACTCCCCCTTAACTGGACAAAACGTCAGGCAGACCAAGGCTCTAGGGTGGACACGCAACTGCCTCGACTGTGTCAGGGGGAAAGAGAGAGAGAGCGAGATAGTGACTCACTACAGTCTTAAATTGTACACCTTCCCTCTCACAGCTCTTGCTGATAGCGTTCTGTCATCACTCCTCTTACTCCTTCACTTTCACCACTGCTACATCTTCACCGTTCCACTGTCCTCCCTCTTGTCAGTTGTCATGCACACTTGTCAGTCTTACTCCTGCCGACTTTCATTCCTCCTCTTTCCAGTTCATACTGTTACTGGAATAAAACAACTTTTATAGGTTCATAACACAAGTTTATTCTCTGGCACTCTGCCGCTCCCAACTGCACCTTAACCACACAGTATCAACATCCTGTTCCCCCTTCCGGTCTCCCCTTCACAATCAAGTATCCCCATTGCCTCACAGTGCAACACATTTACACTGGCCATAGAGAACAGGAAACAGTATTACAGTTTTTCACGATTGTTAACACACAAAAAGCGAAACTTTGGCACAATTTGCACAACCTTCACTTCATGTACCTAATCACTCGGGTCAATTTGATACTACTTCACACTCCCTAATCGCTAATCGGCATTAGACTCTGACGTTCCTTCTTTACACTCTGATGTACACTACACAGCACCTTGTTGTCCAAACATTACACACAATCTTCAGTTGTTGCACACACTTCTCATGTAAAAATTTAAAGCATCAACCTACAACAAATATTCAAATTTATAAACATTCAGGTCTGGTGAGCAATTTGCTGTCTGGGACAATAATGAGCTTCCACTAGGCTGCTCAAGTGCGTGAGTGGTTCCAGGACCACATTCTCCTTTCCTGAATCCCATTGAGGGGTTCTTTTCAGCTTGGCGGTGGAAGGTATATGAACGGAACGCACAGAGCCGGGTCCACTGCTCCAGTGTTGAGGCCTGTCAGGCCTTCATGATCCACTCGAGCTGTTTCCTCCAACACTGCCTGGAGAGGGAGCCTGTTATGTGGATGAGCCCCTCTGACCAGACAGAAACTGGAGGCCGGCGTGATGCATAAATCTTTTGTGAATATTTGTGTGCCTTTTTATGTTATGACTATGAAAAAAGTAGGCCTACACTGAGTCATTTTACAAAAGGAGAAATGGCTCATTCTCCAGAGTCATTGTCATTAATATGGTGTGTTCCATTTCTATGATTGTATTTTCAATTTTGCACTTCATTGTGCTTGTGAAAATGCTTGGAAGTGTACAGCAAATGCTTATTTGTGTGTACTCAATGACGTATGTGTGTCATTTGAAAATATGCCTGTGTGTACCAAATGAAAAAACGAGTTCCATTTTGTGAGCAGTTAGAGATTTGATGGCAAAGAGTCATCTTGCAAAATGAGTGTCAGGGGTTATCATTTTGTGTGACGTTTTCAGTTTTGTGTGTGCGAGTATTGAGAAACGTGTGTTGTTAATAACAATCGTGAAAAACTGTAACTTAACAAACTCACTGTCTTTCAAAGAGAAAATAACCCATTGCAACAAATTCCTAAAATAGCTCGTGACTGTAGAACATAAATAATAAAGGAATATGTCATGTGACTTACAACTTGTGAGCAAAAGACTTTCTTTATATGTATTTTGTGTTAAAGGAGCATTCAGTGATTTGGGTGATTTGGAAAAAAACCCGGTCCACCCGGTAACAAGATGTGCACATGCACACGCTCTACAGTGGGGGAAGTACAACAGACCAACAGCACGTGCACCAATGCCCGCCCCACTCGATCATGATTGGAGGAAGACCCCTCTCATCCTGATTGGATGAAGCCCAAACCAAAACTAGGGTTTTTTGACCCCAGGGGCTCACTGGGGACAGGGAGGAACTCCTTATATGGTCAGCACACTTTATAGTAGGGAGGATTATCCAAAAAATAAGAAAGAATAAGTGATATTTGAATTAAGTGAAATCACTGAATATACCTTTAAAGTCAATCGCTTTTGGTTTGAGTCTCTTTTCAATGACTGATGACATGTGGACTTCATGTTCCTCATGTCCGATCTGAGCTGTGGTATCACTACATGTGGTGGAGAAATGTTGTGTGCCTCCCCATCACGTCATCCACATGGCAGGCTAGAACCCATCACAGCACATGCAGTCCTTATCTAGCCAGCAGATAAGGACACCATTTCCATAAATGGTCTGGAAGAGAAGCATCTTCCAGACCATTTTTCTCAACATGTTTTGCTAAGTCAAATGATATATCTTTTGTTTCAAAGACATCTTTACAAAAATATAGTACATCATTAGTTACAAATGCATCATCACATAAGTCTGTGGTATTGTCAGCAACATAAACATTTGTTTCTACCATTTGTTCTCAACTCTTGACATATCAGCTGACTCTGTAGTGTCTGCAACATTAGTGGGTTCAATAAGCAAATTATACCTAGGAATGTCCTGTCCTTGCTCAATGTTTGTCATTTTCTGAATCAGCGTTTGTGACACATTGATCCATATTTTCTGTGTTCACTTTCCTCAGTGGCGTGCACAGATAGACACTAGGGGGTGCTACAGCACCTTTTTTTGTACAGTGTAGCCTACAGTATGTGGACCATGGTGACATTGATCAATTCTTGATTAAAAGAAGCTTCTAATATATTATTAATGCCCCAAAATCTATAAATCTCACACTATTAAGGCAACCGTCCGGTTCCACACACTACAAGGTGCCCTTTTTTCACTTGAGCACCTGCCCCTCTAAATGTCTGTGCACACCACTGACTTTCCTCAATCTGAGCCGATGCACTCTAATGCATGTTCCTCCGTGTCTGAAAAAAACACTGCACCGTCCTGACCAATGACAACTCCTAGTCCTTTCCACTGTGGACAATCCACTCTCTTTTATACTCGATCTCCACTTTCAAACTTTTCATCAGGGTGGCGTATTTGTGGGGATTTGCAGGGATCTCCACATCATTCTGAACACTCTGTAAAAGCCCTTCTTGCTGCATACAAAGGAGTCTCTTGCCACCGATTCACTTGTTCCATCTATTATTTTAACACAATAATGACCAGAGCTTGTAAAGTCTTGTGACAGGTTTATTGAACTTCACCGCCGTGTCATGGAGGCTTTGCTTAAAAGCTGTGGAACCTCAGCTGAAACTACCTCAGTTTCAACGTGACACCTCAACGTCTGTCCAATCTTTTGCAGGAAGTTTCAAATGTTTAGTGGAATACACCAGTTTTCCATCACCAAAGTTGAATGAATACGGCTGCATTTTTCTGTTTTTCTCAAATCACTAAACTCTTTCTGGCTCAGTTCAGTTATGTAGCCATCTAGCCACCCCTGTCCACTCCACACACTGTGTGCATACATGCAGTGTATACTGTATTATTGCTGAACCAAAACTCTAATACCGATTTCCGCTGCTATGGGTGACATTTGTACTCCATTACAGGTCTCTTTAGTGTACAGAGCAATGTTGCACTCTACTGCATCTGTATAACTTTCAGTTTCCTCATAGCTTGCCTTGCTCACTTTTATGCAGACAGTCTTTGGCCCAATGAAATGTTGATCAACAGAACGCACACTTTGATCTGCATTCGTACCTATCCAAATGGTTTGTGCCAGCCTGGCGTCTTCTGTTGATCATTTTGAAGCCAAGACATGCTCTTTGATCCTGAATATCCTCTTTGATGCTGACTTAATGGATGCAAAAGTCAGGTCTCTACACGCTGTGAGAGCTAACTGGTGATCTTTAAAATGGTAAATGGTAAATGGTTGATCTTTCTCTTCTTTGAGAAAAAAAAATGTCAAGCTTTGCGAGCAAAGTGGTATTCAAGTCTGTAGTCTGTATTCAAGTCATCTACCGGAATTTCCATGGCCGTTTCTCTTGCACTCCCCGATAGCGCCAAAACCACGACAAGGGCTTGTTTCTATTTTTGCAAGTTCTGTGACTCTGCTCCAGATTGTGATCTCATTCTTCCAACTTTCATATGGCTTCCCTTCATCGAAGCCTGATGGGACTCATCAACCATCCTTTGCTAATGTTACTGGAATAAAACAACTTTTGTAGGTTCCCCCTCCAGGTCTCCCCTTCACAATCAAGTATCCCCATTGCCTCACAGTGCAACACATTTACACTGGTCATAGAGAACAGGAAACAGCATTAACTTAACACATACCTCCACCTTTCCAGACTCTCTTCAACCTGTTCAATGTTCCAAGTACAGAACATTCAAACTATCCTTTGTCCCGGCTGCTATTCAACTGCTGAACAGCAGATAGCACTTAATTTATTCCTCTTTGCACATACTGCCCACTAATGCACTTTTGCTGACTTTGCTACTATTGAATGTCATGAATTCTCTGTCTCTAGTGCCCTGTTCTTAGATCTTAGTCTTGTATTGAATGTTGTTGTTGTGTGTATTTTTTTACTATGATCTGGCTGCAAACCAATTTCCTGCAAAGGACAATAAAGCTAACCTTGAACCTTGAACCTTGCAACCTAAGATCTACGTTAGTGGATAGAGCTAAATGGCACTGAATTCTCAATGTAACAGCTAATAGTGTTTACCTGAACTTAGGTGACACAGCAGTTCAACAAGTCAACAAGTTAACTTTGCTGTGCAGTTAACTGCACAGCAAAAAATAAATATGTTTTCAGAAAAAGACACAGGGGCCTTTAAAGTTGAGCACAGAGGGTCAGGGAGAGAGAGTGTGTGTGTGTGTGTGTGTGTGTGTGTGTGTGTGTGTGTGTGTGTGTGTGTGTGTGTGTGTGTGTGTGTGTGTGTGTGTGTGTACGCACGTGTGCCTGATGCTCATGCTCGGTGAAGAGCAGTTAGGTGTTAAGTGTCTTGCTCAGGGACACTTCGACACAGACCGAGGCCAGGAGGCGCAGCTAAAGACTAAGCTACAGCTGCCCTAAATGTGTGTGCCCTGTGTGTGCCCTGTGTGTGCGCGTGTGTGTGTGTGTGTGTGTGTGTGTGTGTGTGTGTGTAAATGCCATGCCTCGCAGCTTAAAAGCACCTAGCCACGGCCTACACATACACTAGTGTGTTGTTCAAAATAAGCAATTTAGGCCTGGGCCATGGCTCAGTGGTCCAGGCACCTTGGCTGGCAATCCAGTCTGGCAGTGTGCTGCGGGTTCGACTCCCGATCCCGACGGCCTTTACTGCATGTCTTCCCCCCATCTCTCTCCCCATTTCCTGTCAGCCTACTGTCTGTCCCTCCATAAATAAATAAAATAAAGGCAAAAAACATTTAAAAAAAGCAATTTTGATGACCAGTGACTATTTCCTTCCTGCTGGATTTTTCTTTAGGGTTCCGAGGCCACATGCAATAACGTTCAAATGCCCAAATATGTATTCCCATGGGCACAGACATACGCTCATATACTGTACACACACACACACACACACACACACACACACACACACACACACACACACACAGTTGACATTGCAGGCGGCTTTGGGTTGAGTTGCTAAAATCAGTCTGAACGCACAGATCGGATCTGGTCACTTGCAAACGGGGTGCCGTGTCATTAGTCAGAAGGTTCATTGTTCCGAAATTACTATCCCTATCTCTAACCCTAACCTAAACATAACCGCAAGCACGGGAGCAGTGCATGTTCACCAACCTTAATGCATGTTCGGACTAACGGGACGGGCCAAAAGATCAGATTTGAGTTTGAATCGGATTTGACATCATGTGACTGCAGTCTAAATCGGGCCTTAGGAGAGAGCCTCTCTGGCGTGTACCATCTTTTTTCCACTCTCTTCTCTACAATGAATGTATTTCAAATTCAAACCATCAACTTGTGGCCAGAGGAACTATAAGCCCCAGGTGGCTAGTAGCAATTGTCTTGTCGTCATACATCCCTCTACCCATTAAATCTCTTTGCAAAAAATAGCCGATCTGCAAGCTCCAAATGCAACAGGATGCATTGTGGGGCTTATAGATTTTCCAGGCAAATGTTCCCCACAGAATAGGAATGCTCATGCAGGGGTTCAAGTTGTTAAACAGCAACAGATGAGAAGAAGGCAAGGATAGAGGAAGAGGGAGAGATATTGAGAGAACAGTTCCTTTACCTCTTCATGTAATATGGCTCGACACATGGAGTAGTTCCCCTTCAGAGCCCAGGTTCCATTGGTTAGGCACCTTCTGTAAACATTATCTGCAGAGTAGAGATATGGGAGGAGAGGGGGGAGGGGGGACAAGCATGGTGATGGTGTGATTATTTTCTAAATTTCAGAGGTTAACCTCTAACTCCAAATTACTGGGTGAAAACGAGACATTTGATGTCAATTAATTGTGGAAATGTGACGCTCACAAGGAACGTCATTAGATCTCACACATTTGTGCCAGTTTACCCCACTCTACAAGTACCCTGATTATTTTTGTTCAACGACGACGCATCCCAGTTAGGATGCCCGATATCAAACTTGACAGTAGCCAAAGCTCTTTCACAAGGGTCAGGATTAGCCTCTTGCTCCTTTTATTTGTATAGGCCTACAGGTGAAAATGGAGTGAAAACTGGAATGATATAAACATACAATCACTGATATGCTCATACATTGGAACATTGCCTATTTAACATACAACATAATGCACAAGCATGAATCTTACTTACAGACATTGCATCGAAAGAACTCAAAGAAATAAGAATGAAAAATCTCATCACGAGACAATAAAAACGTGTGTACACTCTAAAAGCAACATGTAGCTTCTGCCCAGTCTCTGCTAAAGTAACAGCACCTGTGTTGATTAGTGTTTTAGCTGCACCTGCTTAGGTTATGTACTGTAAGTAGTGCTACACATAACCTGTCAATACCTTTTCCTCCGAGGTGGAAAGCCTGGTGACGCGAGGTTAGTCAATACCTGTCACTGTTTTACTAATAAATCTGCCCTGAGGGCAGAACACTCCCCGCCATGGCGTGACAGGCGTCCTTGACGCCACTTAAATCAAATGAAACATACTTGTAAAGTTTCTTTCACTTTAAGCTTCTTGTGGCAACAGAAGAAAGACCTCTGAAATAGGCCTAAGAAAACTCTTTACAGTACCCTGCGATATCACTTTCAGCTCCACCTTGCGCACCTTCCCATCGGCTCTGGGATGGGTGTTCACAACAAGAGATAACTTTTCTTGTGACCACCACGCTCTGACTTATGGTGCGTTACTGTAGTGGCAAAAATGCATATAAACACTATGGTATTGATTAATTGAATGTAGCCTACTAGTAGATGATACTTAACACTCTAATTACCACCTGTTCTTCACTGACCAACTCATTAGAGACTGCTGACTCATGTAAACCTATTTCAAACTGTGTGAGTTAACTATAGAATAGAGTCCATTTAAGGCAGGACCATCTCTTGTTACTCCTGAAACTCTGTACACTGCTGAAAGTATAAAATATGTGTGGGACATGTGTGTGGGAGAGTGCTTGGGGAAGCTCTGGAGGGAGACACTAGTCTCTCTCTGGTGTGATGACATATACAATAAAAGAATGGAGTTCGAATCCTGATGGTTGAGTCCGGCTTCTTCCTGATGATGTTTACTTACTAATAGTAATATCAAAAGCTGCCATTACAATTTTGGCGCTGCGAGCAGGGTCATTATTTCATCTTCACCATAGATGGATACTTGATCAAAAAGAATCTTAAGATGGGAGCGAAACAAAGCAGAAAGAAGTTGAAGCGAGAACTCAATGACCAACAGGAGAAAGAAGTGACGTTACTGCGAGAACTCAAGGACCAACAGAAAGAAGTGACGTTACTGCGAGAACTCAAGGAGCAACAGAAAGAAATGACGCTATTGCGAGAACAACTTGTGGAGCGACAAATCAATGACCTGCAAGAACAACTTGACAGAAATATGCAACAACAACTCAACAACCAACAGAAAGAAGTGATGCTATTGCGAGAGCAACTTGACAGATTTGTGGTGAAATTAGCAGATCTACAAGCCAACACTACGCCTGATGACTACAACAATATGAGGCAGAAGGAGCCAAACCACAGCGGAGACACACAACTGACTGTTACTACACCCAAGGAACAGTCCGCAGACAACAGCAACAACCATGAACAACCTGAACCCCTCAAAAACAATCAAGGACAGGGGGGAGCAGTTGTCACGGCGACACTTTGTCCAAGGAAGCTATTTCCATTCATTCCATATCCAGAACCTCATCCTCATCGGGGGACTGGGGCACAGCACTCAGAAATAGACACATATTCTGCAACAGTACATGTGCAGCAACGCTGGACACCTGATGAACTGAAAGACATCATGAAGGACTTTCCAGACCACAAAGTCAACGTGGAGCGCTGGTGTGCAGCTGTGTTAGACTTGATTGAGATGTATGAGCCATCGGCAAGAATGCTCGAATCTGTATTTCTCAAAGTCTTTGGATTAAAGTGGCTACATCTCAGGGAACATTTTGATGTGAATGGAGCACAAAATCACATTGTCACTGGACAGCTGCTGAATCACGGTGGTCTTTTTGACAGCATCAAAGCAGCATTTCCAGTACCCACTGATTGGCCAAAAATTCACAGCACTAAGCAATGGCCTGATGAAACCTGTGACACCTACAGGAATAGACTGGAGAACTGTTTTCAGAAGCACTGTGGTGTGCCACTAGACAACCCCGCTTTCAATGACTTGTTAAAAGCGTCCTTGATCAATGGCTTGCTCCCTGCTATCTACAAGTGTGTTATGACTTCTTGTATTGGCTGGGAAACCCGACCTTTGACTGAGGTGTGGGGTCACGCATTGCATGCTGAGAGGAACGCACTCTCACAGGACTTCATGAAAAAGAAGAAATTGGAGACAGCACAGCTGATGTTCTATGAGAACCTGCACCAGCCACAGGGAGAACAGCGACAACAACAAAATCATCAGTCACATAGGAGTATCAGGAGCCGTAAATGGAAACAAAGACAAAGAGGAAACAGTGACCCATATGACAGAGCAGACCAGTATGGGACAGGGCCTGTTCCATGCAACTATGAGCCAGGTGGCAATGCAGCGGCCTACGATCCACAACGGGGTAGACCACATCCACTGCATGGCCCCACATCAGGCTCCATGGACCCCATAGCAATATGGACCAGGTGACAGTGTTCATACAACATGCACCAATCCATGACATGCAGAGTGGGATCCATGAAGGTTCATGTCCTTATGTCCTAAACGGTTTGATTTGCTTTATACAGTAAGTTCTATTCATTGTCATTTCTAAAAAAAAAAATAGGTTAATAGTGATCATATGACTATTTTAGATAACTTCCTTAAATATCACAGTGAAATCCAATCCCAAAATTATATTCTAATTAATAATACAAATGTTGTTTAATTGTTAGTTAAAATAGGCCTAAATTAGGAGAATAACGTCAGAAAATGTGAGTAAGTTGTTATTGGAACCTGTATATCCACACACATACACTAAATAGATAAACAAATTGACTCATCTGTCTGGGGTGGCAGGGTTCACAGAGGTCGCCTGTGTGTGCTTGTGTGTGTGGGTGAGACAGACCAAAATACTGAACATTACCAAATACCAAAACATTTATGATGGCTTTTCCACAAGGTTGGATGTCCAATATTACTTTGTCTCCTGTCCATTATTCTGCTATTACTAGGTATAGATGTTAAGTAAGTCTCGGTTCTAAACGCACCACGTGAGGAAAAAATGCCATGTGGCAAGTACTTATTTTTATTTCCATGTAACGAAATGCGAAAGCAAATTCCACGTGATGATATATAAAAAATAAAGTTAAAGTAACCCGTAGGCTTTAGGTTATCGAGTAATATATTGCAGAAAATGTTGAACTGATGGAGATAGTATTAATAGGGATTAAACCTCACCTTGAGTATACTGTACATGTTTTAGCTCTTAGTTTGTGTGCGGCTTTCTAAATGGGTTTGATGATGGTTTCTGCAGGACTATTCATCTAACCATTATTCTGTGAAAGTTACTCACAAACTAAGGGGGGGAGAAGGGGATATTTATTGGGAATATTAGATTCTTATTTTATTAATTCAATATTGGAATCCACTTCCATACAAATATGAATGTCCACACAGGTACAGGGATCAGCCTCTCTCCCTTGCTCAGCTGGCAGGGGGGAAGGGGGGTCAGAGGTGCAAGGGTATTTGTGTGTGTCTGTGAGAGAGAGAATGTTGGGGAACAAATTAAAAATAGTATAGGAATTAGCCTAGGAACAGTTCACTGGTATTATACAAGCTGTCCATTGGTATTCTACTTTAATTTATTTTATCTGGGTGTGAAAACAAACAGCCAGAGTGATATTGGAACATGTATATATATTTTATTTAATTTTTATCATTCTAATTCTATTTAATTCTATTTAATTTTTATCATTCTAATTCTATTTAATTCTATTTCATTTTAATCAT
The DNA here is from genome assembly GCF_951216825.1 of Electrona antarctica. NCBI lineage: Eukaryota > Metazoa > Chordata > Actinopteri > Myctophiformes > Myctophidae > Electrona > Electrona antarctica. The sequence continues at coordinate 19,690,032 of NC_136805.1, forward strand.
TCTAATTCTATTTAATTCTATTTCATTTTTGAGTGTAATTCATTTTTATCATTTTTATCATTCTAATTCAATTTAATTCTATTTCATTTGAATCATTCTAATTCTATTTCATTCTATTTCATTTTAATCATTCTAATTCTATTTCATTCTATTTCATTTTTATCATTCTAATTCAATTTAATTCTATTTCATTTTTTAGTGTTTTTGAGTGTTTAAAGTTTATTGGAACATTGAAATATTTGAAGTCATGTTAATTATTTAATTATGTTTAATTCTATTTACAGTTTTTAATGTTTTATGTTTTATTTGCTGTGAGGAATTCTCAAATCAGGACTTTTATGTCAAGACCAGTATGAGTCTAAAACAGTCACAGGGCCAAGATAGTTCCATTGAAAAAAACAAAACGTAGTCTTATATTAAGACCAATAGGTTCATTGTTTAACAGATGTCAAAAAGCATAGCATTATCAAAAATATGCCAAAATGTCCAGTGAGTTTTAGATATGTTGGAGGTGCAATTATACTGTAAATGTTGTCTATTTAACCAAATAATTATTGTTGACTACACCGTGTGGGACTGGGTGACTGATAGCATATGCGCAATGCTGTTTGTCACTGTCATCACACATGTACCTAACAATATAGTTGAATTTGTTCATGATTGTATCCCAGTGAATTATGATTCTAATGTTATTATATGTATTTTCTGGTGTTCATGTAACTGAGGTTTTCAGTTACAACGAGAAATAGGATGGAATGTAGTGGCAAAAATGCATATAAACACTATGGTATTGATTAATTGAATGTAGCCTACTAGTAGATGATACTTAACACTCTAATTACCACCTGTTCTTCACTGACCAACTCATTAGAGACTGCTGACTCATGTAAACCTATTTCAAACTGTGTGAGTTAACTATAGAATAGAGTCCATTTAAGGCAGGACCATCTCTTGTTACTCCTGAAACTCTGTACACTGCTGAAAGTATAAAATATGTGTGGGACATGTGTGTGGGAGAGTGCTTGGGGAAGCTCTGGAGGGAGACACTAGTCTCTCTCTGGTGTGATGACATATACAATAAAAGAATGGAGTTCGAATCCTGATGGTTGAGTCCGGCTTCTTCCTGATGATGTTTACTTACTAATAGTAATATCAAAAGCTGCCATTACATTACCCGTTCAAATCACATTATAGAAATAAAGGTAATGAGTCGATCGCACACACCAAAACTGTGTTTTAGTTTTTATTCTTGCATGATGAATCAATGACAGACGTACAGACCCAGCCCAGGTCGAGTCTCTGAGCGAAGGGAGCCGTCAATCTGCTGTCTGACCTTGTGTGCTTGTATGACATCTCTCTCCAGCAACAGGAGGATATCTGCTCTTGGGTCAATCTCAGGAATGTGTTTCGCTATGGCTGCAAGATGAGGATTGTGGAGAGCCACATCAGGTGTGGGTATCTCACACCTGTTGTTGGGTATCTGATCGCATTCGATCAGCACTGGTAGTGCAATACATATCCTCCATTCACTGGTTCGATGTAAAGCCCCTCTGCTTTCCGTCCAGACATGCCAGAGAGCCCGGAGCAGGTTCTCAGTGATTATGGGCAGTGGGCACGGTTGACTCTGGATGTTGAATGAGTCGAACAGCTGTGACCTGGCAAGTGAGTGGTTGCTCTGGTCGTCAATCACAGCATACACCTTGATCGCCTTGTCTCTTTGGTCCTGAGGAAACACTCTGACGAGACATATTTTGGCACATGACTTTGTTGCCTGGTTTTCATCACAAACCACTGTGCAGTGACTGCTCACATCAGGCGGGGTGGGGTGGACTTCATCTCCCTCCTAGGCCGAAACGCGTCCGTTGTCCATCAGAGGTAAATAAACCATGTGAAAAGCCAAAAGGACATTTCTTGTGTGTTGGCTATTCCTTCATTCTCCTACTTTCACACAAAATAGCTTTGTTAAACATTCACCAGTCACGTCGTGTAGAGATCTTACAGATATCTCCATATTTCAACTTTTTACCTCTACCTCTTTTCATATTAGTTTAATTGGCTCAGCACCCACCGTCGATGTGCATGTAAATAAGTATGCTTCGAAATGGCGAGACTGTGCCAAGAGAATGGTTGCTTTTATTTTTGAGTGGTGCTAGCCACTCCTACAGACAAGCTATGTGTGTCCCTATGTATGCATGTCCCTGTACGTGTCTGTCCGAGTACGGAAATAGTGTTTGTTGACCACCAAATGTCATTGTTTGTGCAGCCACACACACACACACACACACACACACACACACACACACACACACACACACACACACACACACACACACACACACACACACACACACACACACACACACACACACACACACACCTAGTAAAATGTACGGGGTTCATTTATTGAAACCAAGTACTGTATGAAGGTTACAGATGGTCACTCACTGGTCATTTCCAGCAGAAACGAGAACGCGCCGCTCTGGGACCCATCCAGACGACCTCCCTTCCTGGATACCAGACGGTACCAGTCCCACCTACAGGGCCAGGGGGGGATTAGCAGCGGGGGAGATGGCCCCAGACCTGCCAGCCCGCCAACATTTTCCACTTTTCCTCTCCGACACCAATGATGACCGTAGAGCCCTCCGCAGCCTCGGGGCAACACACCGTTCCGGAGCAATGGCCGTTTTTAGCCGAAAAGCACAGATCTACAAGCCCGGGAAAACACACTTATCTGCACCACGGTTGCCTCCGGGCGACCCGTCCGGTTCTAGCGGCCCCACACATGCCGTTACCATTTGTTCCATATACGGAAGTATAAAGACAGGGGCGAGTAACGGGGTATCTTAGTAAACACCGCCCTCGGGGCTTGTATGAAGATCGGCTTATAACTACTTGTGTCAACGTCGCCCCCGGTCATTATAGAGGGCCCACTTTTAATTGAATAGAGGTCCGTCCCTATTAGAGGATTTATGTATGCGCTGAGCATTGCACAGGGCTTTTAGGTTGTGGTGTATGACATTAGTAGGCAACCTGATTGTGGGAATGTTAGTGTTCTGGATGTTAGAGTTTGATCCATTCAGGCACAGGCAGCGATTTAAATTCATTCTTTAGTACATAAAGAAAAATATGGCAATGCCAGCAAGCGAACAGCATCATCTCTCATCAACAACACCATGTATAGAATGTATTGAATTCATGGGAGCAGGGCCTCCACAGAAATAAACAGTCGGATAAAAATGTAGCTCACGTTCATTCTGAGATGTGTCACCTGATGGGTGTTTTGTCAAGTTTAGGCCATTCTAAGTGATTCAAGAGTCACTTTGTCAGTCTGTTATTTTACAATACATGGGCATTGATAATAACTACAGAAGCCAAGCATTTCACCCAATTTGTTTACACCTGCAACCGTGTGCTGTGACAATAAGAGGCCAGTGTAGGTAACATGTCAGTGTTGTTTATATGTGGCCTGCAAGCACACATTAAACAGATTAGCCTTGTGATAGAGACTTTGAAAAGGTCTTTCATAAAATAGATGGTCAGCACACTCGCAATAAAAGCACTGGGTTAGAATGAAGTCCCAATTCAAGAGTCGCAAAAGTTGTCTCAAACCAAACTCTTAAAGGACCACTTCTGAAACTGGTCCTAACTAATGTTCATGATAAAATACCACCATTTTTTCCTACTCAGTTAGGAAGGCTGTGGGCAGTTCAGAAACCCGTCCACCAGAGACATCATCGATGGTGAATCCAAGCTAATAGAAACGGCAGGCTTTCTTTTCCTGAAAATTTGCAATGCAAATGTTGAAGCCATCGTTCTCACGATAATAAAAATCTAAATATATTTTAAAACAAATCTTTAAAAAAAATCTGCCTAATGATGATGTCACTGGTGGACGGGTGTCCGAACTGCCCAAAGCCCTCCTATGAGACACAGAGAGTAGGACAAAAATGGTGGTGTTTTATCATGAACATTAGTGTGGACCAATTATATGAAGAGATGTTGAAAAGTGGTGAAGTGGTCCTTTAAGGAGCTTGCAGACTGATGTGTTTTTCGGCAATTGCCTGTGTTTTTTTTGTTTTTTTTAAAGATGGATAAACTAAAGAATGTCTTTTTGTGTAACATGTGCAACAACATGTAGGTAATCTGGGAGAAAGGTTTGAGGACGCAGATTTACAAATCAGAGAAAGAAAACAAGGACACCTCAGCAAGTTCACTGCTGCTGCAACTTGCAAGTGTAAGAAAACAACAGCCTGTGACAGTGTTTCCAAATGTTGATCTAGCACTCTATAGTACTATTTATGACTTTGCATGTAATCAATGCCAGCAGGGAGTATTCTTTTTCAAAACTGGGAACACTTAAAAATAGATGGGCCAAAAGTAACTGAATCACCTTTCTCTGGTGTCTACTGTCTATTGAAAGTGATATTGTGCACAACTTGAATTTTACCAGTCTCATTAAGTTGAAAACTTAAACAACAAAGAAAAACTTCTAAGGGTAGGAATATTTATTTATGATTGTGTTGCTGTTGCATTATTGATGATATATTGCTGCAGCTGTTTATTGCAATTTTTATGGCTTTGTTATTCGAGCATTGCACAGCGATTCAATTTGTGCCTCTGACTCTGTAAGGATGTTGTGTTCTCTATGGCTGCAGATGTTAACTACCTGTTAGTTTAGAAAGCTAAACGCTGTTTCCAGCTTGCAGATGCACTGTGAACAGGGCCGGTGAGCAGGGCAAAACATGCGTCCTGCCCACCCAATGTGGGTTTGACACCCCACCCGTGCCGGCGGAGTCGCCCCCCCTTACAATTCTGTCTGCCCACCTGAGTGGGGCTGGCTAAATCCGGCCCTGACTGTGAATGCCATTTCTCTGTAGCTTTCAAGTTTAAAATGAAATCTGTTTTTGTGTCCTGGTAGCTCAGTCGGTATAGAGCTCCTGCCTTTGCACAACAAGTTCATGGGTTTGATCCCGGGCACTGCCAACTCAGCGAATGAGTTAACTTTAACTCAGGTTAACTCAGGTTAATATCCGAATACTGATGGTGAATCCATACTTGGATTCACTGATGATACATGACCCACTTGAATTACTTCAGTCTAAATTAGTAGCTTAATGAGTAGTATTAAAATGTTATTGTCTTTTTTATGTCCAATGTATTTGTATTTAGTTCATAAAGTTAACATAACTAATTAAAGGCATTTGAAAGGCATTTGAAATGAATAAAGAATTTCACATTCACATTTTAACACAAATTCTACCATTGTACCGTAGAAAAATATTTGATATTGAATAATACAAATTGAAATAATGATAGTGATAATTCATTCAATGGTGATGAAAATTTGGTGCATGATATTAGACTCCATCCTTGAACCCATCTCCCTTTATGGAGCTATGTACATAACGACGCAATGTGACATAGCTCTTACAATGCTGTACCCCCTCCAACTGTATTTACTGTCTTATATTTTGACACTTTGTCAATGTAAACATATGTTTTCTCATGCCAATAAAGCTCCTTTGAATTGCAACTGGCATATGGTGTGTGAGAGTCCTTCCAACATTGCCCTCCTAAATTGTTAAATACCGTCATGTGACTGTTCGCAAGTTTATACATTACTTAATGATCTCGCAAGAGGTGTCTAAGCATGCAAGACTAGGCATCTGGGGATGATAAAATATGTATTTGGGACGAAGAGAAACAATATCCATTTGCAGGCTGGGAGACTAATTTACAAAAGTATGTCAAGTCAAGTCAAGTATATTTATATACAGTAGCCCATTTCACACGACAAGCGCAGACTCAATGTGCTTCAATGAAATACAATAGAAATAAGGATAAGAAAATACAACCCCCTCTGGGCACAGGTCTCCACCAGGATAGGAACGTTTAAAAAAGTCTAGTGGGAATATGCGTGCAGTGTCAACGCAATCGGACGCTGCGTTCATGTTTTGCAGCATTTTGTACAAAACGGGCCACTCCTGTAAACTTTGGAAGCCAATCTTAGCCAATCAGGATGGAATATGAGAAATCAAACAGACCCGTCTGGATCACATGACTATAGAAATCATGTGTACCGATTAGCGTGAAATTTGGATAAAATCTGAAGGAGTAATAGCAAAAAATGTGTTTTACATAAGTCGGCCTCCTGGTGGCTCTATAAAGAGCAGATGTGAAAAATACAGGCAGACATTCATCTTCAACCTATACTAGGTTTTCTACATAAAAAAACATATATATATTTTTTAGATAAAACAAATTGTATATTTTTTTAAAACAAACAAATCTAAGAAATTCCATTAATAAAAACTATATATAATTAAGAAGTAGTGAAAATAGCCGATCTACAAGCTCAAAGCGGGAATGAGAGGGAATTTGTAAAAGCTGCCATTCTTCTCTAAAAGTCTAAAATTGAGATCCTGCAAGCAATCTTGCAGTCTGGCCCATTTGCATTATGCAAGAATGATTTGCAATCTTTAAAATCCCAATGGAGTCTCTGCAGGGAGCCGTATCAAAATATGAAAATAGTGTTTTTGCTCTACTGGACAGAACAGTGAAGAAAATATCTGAAACAAACAGAGAGATACCTATACAATGACAAATAGGTTACTGCCAAGCAGGTGTGTTTTAGTTCTCCTATAGGACCATCCTGTGGTCCTACAGGAGTCCTCAAGGACAGTCCTACAATCCTCCATGAGGTTCCATTCTTGACCTCTCAGTGGAACAGCAAATGGAGGCACAAAATAATCATGATGGTTTGATGATAAACAGCAAACCTGTAAATGAAAACTTCTGAAGCCTAAGTGATAATGTAATTTATTCAATGTGATGGGAGTTTTTTTTAGCTATATTCTCTGTAGTATTTGACTCACACATGTCTATTGTTAGGCACTGTAGGCTATATTTAACTTTTAAATGTATTGTGTATATTGCTAAATGTTTCATCCTAAAATAGCAGAAAATATTTGTTTGCATGTCTCACTGAAATGTACTGGCATGAGAAGCAGCAATTTCAAGCTCCCTTGGATTTAATAGTATATTTAAAGTTTCATTAAAATTGGTATAGAATATATATTGTGGCCGTTCAAACAAACAAATAAAGCCACTGTCGGTCTGATGGTGTTGCAGTCTATTTAGTACTCGCGTCTCGTCTTGTTTACAAAGTCAATCACGGAGATATTTATTTCTAAATTCTTAGAGTTACTCCTTCACATAAACATAAACTTTAATTCTATAAAACAAAAAATAGCCTGCAAGGTCAACAAACTGTGACGCTTCCCCGTCTGTGTGACAATCTCTCCTTGCCAGGAGGGTGTCACCCATTACTTATCAGGATTACAAATCAGGTGCCTTGCACCCACAAATCATTCAATCCCAAAAGGGTGGAGGAAATTGCTATTCAAAACCATCAAATTCATAGGATAATTAAATAACAGAGAAAATATACGATTCATATAGCAGGCAATAATAGCATAATAAATACAAATTACATTTGTTCCATCTATTTTTATTATAATTATGTTATTTTATTTTATTCATACTTTTTATACGCCGGGATTTCTTTCAAAATAACAGCTCGGGGTGCGGCGCAGATATGGCCGCTTTTACTCTGTAAGCCCCCCCTTCCGTTCCGGACAAAAAACAGGATAAATATACTACCTCGTTATCGTTACGATACAATCGCGGAATAATCCCTCGCGTTCATATTTTGAACGAGAGGCATGTTGGAAGTCAGAAATTAAGAGTTTAGTATATCCATCTGGTCAAAACCACGGAGAGCTCCCTAGATTAGCAGATACGAAGCATTCTTTCTGATCCATATACAGGGAAGTATAGACAACACGCATGCGCGAAGAGCAAGGAGTATGGTCCAGAAGGAGAGGACAACTTTTTTTTTTAAAAGAAAAAAAATTGTTTGGTATCAATGAAAAAGCGCTAGCAACCCGTCGGTTGGATTAGTTATGACGTTCCCACACGTCGTAGGGTCTAAATGGGTTAATAGGAGAAAAAGAAAAACTAACCAGGATCAAGGCATAAAGAAAAAAGAAACGATCCGGGCACTCAAGGTTAGAATGAGGAGGAAAGCCTTTATTAAATGAAAGAGGCAACTGCCAACATGTTTCGACCTAACCGGTGTCTTCATCATTCTTGCCCTGATGAAGACCGGTTAGGTCGAAACATGTTGGCAGTTGCCTTTTTAATTTAATAAAGGCTTTCCTCCTCATTTTAACCTTGAGTGCCCGGATCGTTTCTTCTTTCTTCTTTCTTCTTTTTTCTTTAAGACCTCACTGCTTGTTGTTGTCTCGCATCGCGACGGTGGAATATTCTTCAAGCCAGGGAACTATTTTCAGGGGGATTTTCATGGATCAAAGGCGCAAATACTTCGGCGTATGCTCCAAAGGTAATTAAACAATCTCGGCAGCCTCGGTATCTTTTAATCTAAAGCCATCAACGTGTTAAAGGAGAGTTCCGCACAAGCTCTTTTTGGGTAACCAACTTATGGCCACCCTAATTAACAGTGGATTGTGCCTTCTACCCTCCGATTATAGGGAATAAAACAATTACGTCAATACCGTCAACGGTAGTGGGCGATTAATTAATTCACTACGTCAATACCGTCAAGGGCAATATGAGGGTTAATATACACATTATCAATAGAATTCAGTAAAAAACGGCTAGGACGGAACGTTTAAGTTAAACTTGTTTAAGTTTTGGTGCCATTCAGGACGGGAACCATTTTTGGTGTTTTACCCCTTCAGGATGGGAACCCCTTTTGGGGTTCTTGTTGCTATGTACAGTATATTAGCAGCATAACATTTTTGTAATTTTTGAATTCATATTTGAAAATGTTCGGAAAACTTGGTTCAGGATTTAGAAGGCGTTTTTAGAATCGTGCTAGTCCTAAATTGATTAAAAAAAAGAATAGAAGCATGGAGCTCCACTTTGGTGGAGAGTGCTGGCCCACTGAAAGAAAACATCAAGCGAAATGGCTGCCAAGAGAGGTCAACCAAAGTGCAGCCTTCCTATTGGTTGTGTTTGACGCCTGGTCAAACACAACCAGTTCACAAATATTAAACTCGTGGACTTCACACTCTTCAATGGCCTCAACGCGACGCAATGGGACGCACGCTCCTTTGCTGCCATAGAATGGAAGTGAAGAGGGAAGCTGATGCTTCTGATGTGTATGATGAAGTGACATGACACGATGGGAACTATGCACCAAAACGTTGTTTTACTTGTAAAAATGTGATGTGCATGGAGCTCCACTTTGGTGGAGAGTGCTGGCCCACTGAAAGAAAACATCAAGCGAAATGGCTGCCAAGAGAGGTCAACCAAAGTGCAGCCTTCCTATTGGTTGTGTTTGACGCCTGGTCAAACACAACCAGTTCACAAATATTAAACTCGTGGACTTCACACTCTTCAATGGCCTCAACGCGACGCAATGGGACGCTCCTTTGCTGCCATAGAATGGAAGTGAAGAGGGAAGCTGATGCTTCTGATGTGTATGATGAAGTGACATGACACGATGGGAACTATGCACCAAAACGTTTTTTACTTGTAAAACTGTGATGTGACAATAAACCTGATTCTGATTCACGTGTGACCATGATCTAAGTCTTGTGACTCCCAGGATGCATGTCCTTGTCCATGCATGCAAATGAAAAGTATTCAAAATAATATAATATTTAGAATATTTCTTTATCAATGTATTTTTCAAGAGACTGCAGGCTGTAAATGAGAGTATTTCTTCTTCTTTACTGACGTACGTCCTGCTCCATATCCACTGGCGTATTTGAGGCTACGCAAGCGACGCATCGCGGGGGGGCCTCCAGCAGAGGGGGGCCTCATTCGCCCAAAGCTATAGCCAAACTCTGCAATAGATCTTGGTTGGCTACCCATTTTACATTTAACATCATCGCTGTCCGGTATTGTCCATGTGCTTCAATGTTTACATCTGGATTCACGGCAGGGCAGAGCAATACTGAATGGGCTATTTTCCAAATCGCCGAGAAGATGATAAGTCTTCGCCTTCGATGATGTTATAGGCTATACTGTGGTGAAAGGGCCCCACCCGGATCATTGCAGGGGGGCCTCGGGATTTTCAGCTACGCTACTGTCCATATCCAGGAGGAAGTGATTTAATGAAGAATCTGTGTGTGTGTGTGTGTGTGTGTGTGTGTGTGTGTGTGTGTGTGTGTGTGTGTGTGTGTGTGTGTGTGTGTGTGTGTGTGTGTGTGTGTGTGTGTGTGTGTGTGTGTGCGCGTCTGTGTGTGTGTGTGTGTGTGTGTGTGTGTGTGTGTGTGTGTGTGTGTGTGTGTGTGTGTGCGTGTCTGTGTGTGTGTGTGTGTGTGTGTGTGTGTGTGTGTGTGTATGTGTGTGTGTGTGTGTGTGTGTGTGTGTGTGTGTGTGTGTGTGTGTGTGTGTGTGTGTGTGTGTGTGTGTGTGTGTGTGTGTGTGTGTGTCAGTCATAACACAAAGTTCGTCCAGACCACCCTTATGAGCTGAACAGCAGTTCAACTCATGTCAGGAGTCAGGAAGCAAACTTGAGGGGACAGAAACAACATTTCACGATAAGGAGAAGAGTCAGCTTAGCTCAGCAGACGCACCAGAGGGGTTAGAGTCTGGCACATAAAAGTACAGATCCTCCCTGGACACATTTGCAAAGTTCTAAAAAGGGTACTCATCAACATCTCCGTCAAGTTTGGGGCTAGCAAGGATTCACATCCACATAAATAAATAATGAGGTGAGGTCCACATTATTATAATTCTACAGAGACCATCTCAGTGGCCTTGTGGTTCCAGTTTCCGCCCTGAGATTGGGAGGTCAGGGTTCAATCCCATCGGTCATACCAAAGACAAGGGTTGGATTGGGGGAAAGTTCCTGCCACATAGTAGCATCAAGTTCAAAGGGGTGTACTGTATAGTACTTTTACATAACGCCGCCTCATGCTACAGAAACAGGAGATAGGCTGACCTATGGAACCATTGATTCCCAAGGCTACAGTACTTACTCATCACAGTGAGTATTCTGACTTGTTGCATCACTGCGTAGTAATGGCTTCAACCACAAAGCAGTAGAGTAGACAGCTCAGTGCATCAGTGGACACAAGCCTCCCTCTATCAAGGACATACAATATAGTGGTCCTTGTGCCAACAAAGCCAGTAGGAGTATCAAAGACCCCAGCCACCCCAAGCAAGGACTGTTTCAAATGCTACAGCAGAGCAAGCATTTCAGCATACACAAGGCCAAGAGCAGTTTACAAATGATTGGCGTTCTAGGCCTGTTGCCTGTCAGCCTACTACTACTACTACATACAGACAGACAGAGGCGCACACACAATCACACATAGCAACCCTCACACCCCTACTATGAACACAGCCCACACAAACAGGAACCTGCCACTTTATATTAACATTAAGGCCCTCATTTATCAACGCAATTTACACCCAAAAATGGGCGTACGCCGAAATCACCGCAATTTCATATGACATGCCTTTACAAAATATTTTCTCTTCACATGTATTATTAGTTTTATACATTTTAGGAGTGAAAACATATGTTTAGATGCCTGTGACAGCATGTCAGCAGTTGAGACAATGCTGCTCCACTTGTGTACGACAGCCTACGACAGCTCCCGACTTGACGTGATTGACGTGACGTGAATGAGGGCCCAAGAGTATATATTATATTTCTCCTATCCACTTGCATTAAGTTGCTCAAAAGCGCATGAGTCGATTTCACTCCTCCTTCTGGGTAGGAACAGAGTGCATTCTGGGATGGATTGGGCCAAATCGTGAACGCGCTGGCCGCTGACTATCATTGTGCCATTTGCACGTGTTCACGTATGAAACATAGCGTTCACGTGTCATTGCCCCAATAATATGAACGTGCGCAATGATAATCAACGGCCCAGTGCTGGCTTGAGCTTCAATACCAAATTCGACCACTATGTCCATTTCGCCTCAGGGTTTCCTCTCGGTTACGTCTCTATTATATTTATACTCTAAAGTATAGACCAGGGGTTCTCAACGTTTTTGGCTGGGGACCCCCGGAAATGCTTTGGCCATGTCTCTGAGAACCCCTTGTATAGACAAGGCATCTAAACATATGTAAAATGTTTAGCTATAATAAAACTAATACATAATACATGTGAAAAAGATATATCTTGTAAAGGCATGTCATATGAAATTGGTAGGATATAGCAAGTTAGTTAGATTAACTTACTAAATTTAAACAGTGCTTTGCATGTGCGCATATACATGCGAAGATTTAATTTGGAATGGCGTGCTGCCTGTGCTGGAATATTTTCATGACAGAAAGACTGCTGGAGGTGGAGAGTGAAGTCTCCCTTGCCGTACTAGCCTACACTAACAGTACAGTAGGCCTGTGTGGAGTTATGTCACTGTGCAATCTCCTCGTTTAAGGATAAACCAGACGCGACGCTCAAACGTCAACTGTGCCAATCGGCAGACCGCATCGGGAGATATAGGTAACCCACCCAGCCCACCACACACCAGTTTACTCATCACTCCATAAACGTTCATATAATTGACAGCCACTGGCTATCTATCTGTCATGACTCATAAACGTGGTGTCACGGACCACAGTAACAGAGGACACAGTGACAGGAGGAGATGCACTCCTTTATTTTATTTTTTGCAAAACAGCAGCGTGCGTGTGCGGCTATGCCAGGGCTGTGTGCGCGTCCAAAAATATCCAATCATGACGATGTGATATGTGTTATTCAACAACGTACTGTAGGTAGAAGGGAAACAGACAACGTGTAGGACTATACAGCTATTTATTGTTTAATTCATGGTTCAGGTGTTCCTTCACTAATATATCTTTATGTATTTAATACACAACACACAGTTGGGCTTGAAAGTTGCGCGCGCGCGTGTGTGTGTGTGTGTGTGTGTGTGTGTGTGTGTGTGTGTGTGTGTGTGTGTGTGTGTGTGTGTGTGTGTGTGTGTGTGTGTGTGTGTGTGTGTGTGTGCGTGTGCGTGTGTGTGTGTGTCAAATAAAGGGATAGTTCAGAATTTTTTAACTTAAGCTATATGAAATACTTGCCATTACTATAGTGGTTCCAACTGTAATAATCGATTGCCCACCCGCCCAAAAAATAGTTCCATGTGATAGAGGGGTCAAAGTTGAATGAAAGTTGCGCTAATATTTTAGAAATAGGTCAACAACATTGTCAGACTAACAAATTTAGAGGTCTTTTTTGTACCTTTTTTTTTTTTGCTGCTTGCTCTTGTTTACTCACATAAAAACTGTCTATAGTGGGTTCTGGGAGGCCCGATCCACTAAGCTGTCTATAGTGGGTTCTGGGAGGCCCGATCCACTAAGCTGTCTATAGTGGGTTCTGGGAGGCCCGATCCACTAAGCTGTCTATAGTGGGTTCTGGGAGGCCCGATCCACTAAGCTGTCTATAGTGGGTTCTGGGAGGCCCGATCCACTAAGCTGTCTATAGTGGGTTCTGGGAGGCCCGATCCACTAAGCTGTCTATAGTGGGTTCTGGGAGGCCCGATCCACTAAGCTGTCTATAGTGGGTTCTGGGAGGCCCGATCCACTAAGCTGTCTATAGTGGGTTCTGGGAGGCCCGATCCACTAAGCTGTCTATAGTGGGTTCTGGGAGGCCCGATCCACTAAGCTGTCTATAGTGGGTTCTGGGAGGCCCGATCCACTAAGCTGTCTATAGTGGGTTCTGGGAGGCCCGATCCACTAAGCTGTCTATAGTGGGTTCTGGGAGGCCCGATCCACTAAGCTGTAGACACACATATTTTGGGTGTAAAGGAATTTTGCAAACTTCCCACATTAGTAGTCTGATTCAGTAATATTTTTTTGCGCAGGGCCGCTCAAGTCTGCTTGAATGCAGACTACATGGGACCAAAGCTGACTGTATGTCATTAGAATGCAGACGACTAGACGACTACTAACGTGGGAAGTTTGGAAAATTCCTTTACACCCAAAATATGGGTGTAAACAGCTTAGTGAATCTGGCCCAATATTGAGTGCACACTGATTAGTTAGTTTATTAGAGTTGTGGATTAATTGCTCATTTGGGTTGTGGGAGATACAGGAAGCATTAAGATTTGATCCAGGGTTGGATTGTTAACTTTAGTGCCATGTAGAGTGGATTCATTGTTTCATTCATTGTTTACAGATTTGGGTTGTGGGAGATACAGGAAGCATTAAGATTTGATCCAGGGTTGGATTGTTAACTTTAGTGCCATGTAGAGTGGATTAATTTGTTTCATTCATTGTTTACAGATTTGGGTTGTGGGAGATACAGGAAGCATTAAGATTTGATCCAGTGTTGGATTGTTAACTTTAGTGCCATGTAGAGTGGATTCATTGTTTCATTCATTGTTTACAGAGATGTGTTATGGCCAGGGTCTTACTGCAGGTGTTCTCAATGTGGTGTGGTTGCCTGCCACAGAATACTTCTGATTATTTTATCAATTTAAACGTCAAGTTCAAAGTTATTTTCAATCAGTTCTACCTGAAATGGATATTCCCTCAACTTTCCCTTCAAGAGGAGTAGAGGGGGAATTTCAATTTATTTTGAATACATTTGTAAAGATCTAATAAGAAACCATAAAATTGTCTTTATTGGGGATTACCGGTATGTGTAAATTGCCACAAGACCATCAAAGCCGTCATTTCTTCCAGGTTGGTAAGTGAATCACCCAAAGCGTTTTATGTCTCAAATTTCATTTCTTTATAATATTATATATTTCAATTGGACTACATTTGCAACGATTTAATTTAAAAAGAAAATTGTCTTCATAGGGAGGTAAGTGACTGGAGTAATTTCCAGAGCCACATGTTTCTTCCAGGTTGGTAAGTGAATCAGCAAATGCGTTTCATGTCAAAGGACATTTCTTTATAATACTATATTTTCCACATTCTAACATTCTCCAGACATTCCAAGCCGAGCCAGACAGCAACTTGTGATGCTATTTCTGTGACATTCAGTCAAAGTATAGTGTTGTTAACATGGTAAAATATGTGACTCTACTGGCTCGCAGACTGATACTGTTGAATTGGAAGCAAGCACAGGTTCCGACTCACACTACACTTATGAAAGATGTTATGCACTATTTGCAATTGGAAAAGATAAAGTTTGAATTGAGAGGGAGTGAAGATAGATTTTACCAGACATGGCAACCCTTCATTGACTATTTCAATAGGTGCACGCTAACCCCTCCTACACAATAGATAACAAAATAAAAATGTCGTGTTGGGAAAGTTTGAGAGCAAGAGTGTCTGTCCTGTTGTCTTTAATTTGTTTGTCTGTTCACATTTGTCACTGTTTAACTGTTTTTAGTTTTTTCTTGTTTATCACATTTATGTACCTTTTTTATTATGTATTGTATGTCACTTAATTACTCATTATCTGTCAATGATATTCTGAAGTTATGTCATAATACAAAATGCCTAATAAAAACAGTATTAAAAAAAAAAAAAAAGTATAGTGTTGTTGACAACAATAACCTATCGCTGAGTCCTGTTGCGAAAAATCAAGTCTGAGTGGCACGTTTATGTGGCACACATAAACATATTGTAGATAAACATACATAAATATCTATAGATAAACAAAGTCACACAAATATTACACTGGGAGATAATAAATTATACAAAAAGGTCAAAACTAAATTTCATATTTGAAGTTGTCTGAAAATTAGAGTTCATGACCCATGCTATACTGTATGAGAATCATTTATTTTTGCAATGCAGTGCCATTTACATTAAATTGGAAATATGTTTGACGTTCTGTTTCCCCAGAGTCAATATGAGCCACTGACATCATAACGTACAGGATACAGGGTCCCAGAAATAACCACTGATTTCATGTAGCATTATCCATTACATATCCATGTAACCATTGCCAGAAGGGTTTTTTTTTACCGTACATTGGTGTGGTGACTTTGATTTTTCACTTGGGTATTGGCTGGCTACAAATTGAGTTACATTTGAGGTAGCGACGGCTCCAGAAAATTGTGACTGGTGGGACTATGGGGGGCCAATGAATTTTGGTTTACATAATATTTACAACCCCAAGGTAAATGGTTTGCCCCCTTTTTTCAACAAAAGAGACCATGGCATGCAAATACAGTTCTATTAGGCCTATAGCAGCATGTCATTCTTGAAGAGTACTTTTGTGTAGCTCAAACACTATAAATACCAAAGTAGCGACACATGACAGAAAAGTCCCTTTTTTTAATTAATTGTAAGCCTACAAATATTCTTCCGCCAAATGTAATCACACTTGATTAACAGTTCAACACCTCAAAAAGAAAAATCCCCAGTCTCATGAGCACCAAATGAGATTCACAAAAAACTGTATCTCATCATAGCGAGCAAGACAAATGGATTAAATCCATGCAGTCAGTAACATACAGCCGGTTGACTGAAACAGATCAGCCATGGTTCTTGGAAGGGGAGCATCTGTGTGAGGAAAGTCTGTGTGAGAAGGTATTATGTGAGCTCTGTAGCTGTAACTCAATCTGCTGCTCAAAGCCAATCTATCCCACCAACAACACATACAATCCCAATGACTAATCTTGTCTGTTCAACCAGACAGTGGCTTTGTGCTGTGACCATAGCACAAGCACTGTGACCATAGCACAAGCACTGTGACCATAGCACTGCATGAAATAAGTCGAGGTAGTTTAGTTACTATTAGTAGAGGAGGCTGAATAAACAGTCAAAAAGGACACGCACATCTAAACCTATAGGCTGGGTGCCGGATCAAAATAAAGTCACAATGAAGAAATGAAAAAATCTGCACACCATTTGATGCTCCCAAAATATCTTTACTGGTAGGGTCTGAGGAAGGGCTGCGGCCCGAAACGTTACCTACCAGTAAAGATATTTTGGGAGCATCAAATGGTGTGCGGATTTTTTCATTTCTTCAGTTTAGTTACTATTAACACCAATGTTACTCATCATTTTTAAGCACAAGCTGCATAGTGGAGTTCATAGCAACTGAAGAGGACAGGCAGAAAAGTAAGCACAAGTTACAGTACAGTATAAACTATTACTGTCACATGTTTTACTGACAGTACACAATGTATTTATTTTGAAATTGTATTTTATTTTACTTTTTATATCGCTATTTTATATTGTTTTACACTTTTGTCTTAGTTATTTGTCCATTGTTGTTTATTTTTGGAGTTGGATATGTTGCATCTAGGTACAGAAATTAATAGAAACAATTCATGGCATTCTGTAGCCTACTGCTCTGCTTCCATGGTTTGGAAGCGAAGACAAAATATTAGACGAGACGAGATGAGACAAGACTGGGTCAGACTAAGTAGCGATGAGACAAAATAAGATGGGACGAAAGCAGTGCTATGACAACTGAATTTCACTTGCAGGATCAATAAAGATTGATACTACAGTACCTGCCTGTCTGTCTGTCTGTCTGTCTGTCTGTCTGTCTGTCTGTCTGTCTGTCTGTCTGTCTGTCTGTCTGTCTGTCTGTCTGTCTGTCTGTCTGTCTGTCTGTCTGTCTGCCTGCCTGCCTGCCTGCCTGCCTGCCTGCCTGCCTGCCTGTCTGTCTGTCTGTCTGTCTGTCTGTCTGTCTGTCTGTCTGTCTGTCTGTCTGTCTGTCTGCCTGCCTGCCTGCCTGTCTGTCTGTCTGTCTGTCTGTCTGTCTGTCTGTCTGTCTGTCTGTCTGTCTACAAGACAAACCAAGGACAGAAATGGAAGAAGGGAAAGTAGAACGTAATAGAGAAAAATCGTAACTGGGCCAATTATATATACATAGCGGGTGTGCCTTTTCTACAGCATGTCACTTCAGTGACCCTGTTCCAGTACGGGCAAAGTGCACAGAAGGTGAAACTACAGCACAAGCTTTACTTTGATCCAAAAAGACATGCAGGGAAATTGAGGGAATTACCCCAGAGGATGAAGCTGACTGACCTGAGCTGTCTCCAAAGTATCTACTGTAGGTGTTCTGTTAACCACTTAAACCCTCTTGACTTAGTGTATTTATTGGACCGGAGTTGGTTCTGTATTTGGGGCTCCTTTTTCTAGTCGTCTTGGTCTTCACCATGTATGTCTCTTTGCCACAGATCGCTGACCTACAAGCTTGTACATCAGCTACTCTCGTCTAAGCCAGACCGACAAGGCATGGCCGAGACAGAGATGTTTTTGGCCCTGTATATCTGTCCTTGTGTGTGCGTGCGTGTGGCTGTCTGTCTGTCTGAGAGCAGCTAATCTCCGGCATTGTTAAACCGATCGGTGTAAACGCACACCGATATATATATATATAAACTCTGTGTGTCTGAGAGGTTTCCAAAGGGTCTCCGTGTCTAAAGTCTTCTTGTGGGTGATGAAGTTCATCTATAGAGGTTAGTTCCACTCTAGTGACTGCTGGGCGTGTATGAATCAAGGTAATTATAGTTAAGTAAGTTAAGTTTAGTGAAGTTATAGTGAGAGCTAGAATGGAATAAAAATGTGTTAACTGAAATTAAAAAAACAGGGCTTTAAAAAAAAGTAACTGTAACTGTATTGTGTGTTTACAAAACTAACTAAAACAAACTAAGATTATAGAGAGAATTTACTTAATTTCACTACAATATTTCATATAAACCTTGTATTTTGGGTGGATATGAAATCTACCTTGCAATTTTGTAGCTGTGCATGTTTTAATTGTGAATGCATTTCTTTAACACCTTAATTGCCCGGGGTTGTTTAATCCATTAATAAAATGTGCTCAGCGATTTATAGCAGCGGAGCACTTTTAGCAACTAAATGTAGCCAAAACACTCTCGATCGACAACAACGGGAGGTAAGATTAAATCTTTAACGCGACTAGCGACTGGACAGCGGTGGGCTGTCTAACACATGATCTTTTCTTATAATTAGACGGGATAGAATGGCAGTCATTGCTCCAGAACACCCAAACAACTTTAACAAATACCATACACAGGTTAATTCAATTTAATATATTACACAGAATGTATTACACACCTCACAGATTATATCAATTTAGCCACGAGACATCACCCAATTGTCTTCGATGTCAACAGGAGATCTAATCCACACGTTCTGGAGTTAAATTATTATTGGAAATTTATATTTGAACAACTATCTAAAATGATTGGAAAACCTGTGACTCCTGATGCACGAATAGCTATTTTGGGTGATGTCTCTATGCTGAGTAATCATTGGAAATCTGAATAAAAAAGAATTAGACGGGATGATTTAGATCGAGTTATTAACGTTATTAACGTTTTAAGATTTTCGTTCTCGTCGGCTAAACTGGGGGGAACATTTTCGATGACGTCTCACTAAATGGTAAATGGTGCATTTATATAGCGCCTTTATCCAAGGCACTTTACATAGATTGTGCATTACATTCACCCATTCACACACACATTCATACACCGATGGCAGCGGAAACCATGCAAGGCACCAACTAGCACATCGGGAACAATTAGGGGTTCAGTGTCTTGCTCAAGGACACTTCGACAGTAACTCTGGGGGAGCCAGGGTTCGAACTGGCAACCTTACGGTTACCATCCAGGCACTCTACCCCTGAGCCACCGCCGCCCCCTCACTGTTGCGCAACATCGAGGATTGCGCAACAGGCGCTCGTAGGCTGTGGAGCGATGCGACCGGTTTTGATATCATTAATCTCCGTTGTTTTAATCAATCTCTGTCTTGGGCAATAGACCGTACTAAGTACCAGGATGGAGAACTCCGTCTGGGGCCCTTAAACTGTTAACACAATGTCTTTTTACCAGCAGCTTCGGAGAAGGTGCTGGTTAGTGTTTACCTGGGAAACTTGCAACACTGCTAGTCGACCGGTAGATCTTTCTGCTGAGTGTTGCCAAGTCTGCATATTTCCAGCCTAACGTGGATTCATTCACAGTTGCTTGCCTGGTTTGGTTTTTGGAGGCTGGTTAGCTTATTTCTGGCACGACAGTTGGCAACACTGGCAACCATACTGCCGAGTACTTCTGATTGCTGATTGGCTGCTTTTCTCTCAGTCAGTTCATTCTGAGTCAAACTCCCGCGATCATGGGACATGGATGGGAATGTGCAGTCAAAATCGCCACAGCGAACTCTATAATCTCAATACTTAGGCACAAACCAACTATTTACGAGGAACAATATTGATGGAACTAAGAGATTCGCTGAGTTAGCTATATTTTATATACAGACATTTAGAAGGAATAAGCAAAATTGCAATGCAACATTTCCTCCTCCTCCCTCTGTGTGCTCCGCTCCAGAGCAGCCAGCCTGCTACTTTTTCGCGGGGCGGAGCAACAGAACAGCGCTTCCACTGCATGTTTGAAGGCACACACACACACACACACACACACACACACACACACACACACACACACACACACACACACACACACACACACACACACACACACACACACACACACACACACACACACACACACACACACACACACACACACACACACACTGAGCGAGGTAGCAGTGTCATGACGTTCTTACCTAAATGTGTGTGCAGTGCATGCACTCAAACTTTATTATTGATCATGCGCGACGTGAAACCAACTATTTATGAGGAACAATATTGATGGAACTAAGAGATTCGCTGAGTTAGCTATATTTTATATACAGACATTTAGAGCTAAATGTGTGTGCAGTGCATGCACTCAAACTTTATTATTGATCATGAAAGCATTTGTAGGTCAGACAGGCAATACTATAGGCCCACATGTATATAAGTAAACCAACCTAGATTCCTAGCATTTCTTCATTACATCTTGTGTAGGCCTACATGTGCGTACATATTTTTGCTCTGGATCCAAAAGTGTACCATTTTGAATTGAATCCCTATACAGAGCTTAAAATGAGCTGAAACAACTGTGTACAGTGAGTGACATCAGGTATTTTTGAGTGGTACGGAGCTATGTGTGTGGGTGGCAGGTGCGTTCCTGTGGGTCAGTACAGTGACAGTACAGTAGAGGGTACAGTAGACTCTACTGTACCCTCTACTGAGTAGAGGGACCCCCACACGGTAACTCCCTCATTTCTCAACCGTTTCGGACGCGGGGCGGCTCGCTGGAATCGGGCCGGCCTTCCTGTGGGTCAGTACAGTGACAGCACAGTACAGTACAGTAGAGGGTACAGGACCCCCACACGGTAACTCCGTCATTTCTCAACCGTTTCTCAACCCAAACGGACCGGGTTGTGCAAATAGCCAATCTACAAGTTCACAACGACCTTGTACATCTGCTATTCACAACATTTATCTGTGGAACCATTCTGTTGCTTGTCTGGGTGAGGGGTCCCCACTTCAAATATGATTACTTTGGGGGGTCACAGCCTGAAAAGGCTCCTAAAAATGCTAACCTTATATTAAACACACATAGATACGGAAGCTGCTGGTTATTATTCATAATTAATTATGTCTTGTTTTATTAGACTTTTATTACATTTGTGAACATTTAAAATCTCAACCCTGACATATACCCCACATTACAATAAGAACTAAAGCTAACACAGTATACACTTACACAATACACAATAACCTTAGTATGCAGGGTGCGCAGGGTGAGGGCAGTGCTATTCCGTTTTGCATGGTTGTTTATTTCTGCAAAGGTGTCCCTGGGGTTTATAAAACCTGCATAGCTTCTTTTTGGAATGAGGCAAAGAGGAGAGAATAATATCTCCTTCCCATTTCAGTTTATTAATGCCTTAAAGGGTATCGATATACACAAACACTGACGCACACCTTAAGCCTGGCTTGTGTGTGTACACTCAGTCAGGTGGAATTTCTGAAATATGTGAACCCCAATATGTGAACATTTTGGGTTCAACGTGGGGAACCAGGCCAAATATGAACTTAGAAATGCTGGCATGTTTGATACAACTTTTGCAAGAACAAATACAAAGAAACACTGTGTATCTGTGAAAGGGGTAAGTCTGTGGAAATGCTGTGACAAGGAACTGAGGACATGTAGTTCAATCCATGTGTTTAAAAAATGTTTAAAAACAAGATGATAAATAAAGTATAGACACGTCTTATGATCTTGTATTTGATGTTTTCCATTCCATTCCAAATTGCCGCGGGTCTCGTTCGGATCGTCTGAAATGCAGTTACCCGAAATTACCCGTGAGGATCCGAGGTTTATATATTAAACCCTTCAACGTTAAAAATAGGTTTAAAAAATAGACATGCGTGCGTTGTAATTATTACATCCAATTCAATTATTACAGAGTCAACGAGGGCTGGGTCTCGTCATGCACCTCGACATGCTGTCACTCTCTCTGTCACGCACACATGCAGTGTGCGTGACAGCCCCATGCAGTGTGCGTGACAGTGATCAACCCCTCCGAGGGGGGTTGTCTTTTATTGTATTTTATATCTTTTTTTATTTCTTTAGTTCTGTGACCCACAAGATTTGTATCTTGTACATGGCTTATTAAGAAAGTAAGCATCAATAATGATAGCATCAGTCGTCTGCTTTTCTGTGCAACCCCTAACAAATGCATCCTCTTAAGTTAACATGTTTGGATTGTACCAGAAAGATAACACCGTAAATCACTCACAGTGAGTGATAGACTTCAACACTTGTCAGTCACTTGGCATAGCAGCATGTAGCAATGACAGCATGCATGCATGCATTTTCAGGGAGCGTGTGACATACACAAATTCGTAGTCACATTGTTGGTTTATTTATGTGTCTTGTGCCTTGTGTCTTAAAATGAGCAGGGAATTTATATTTTAGGAACAGACCTGTGCACACACAAACAGACACACAAACCTGCAACTATCTCACATTAGAGCTGGGATACCCGACCGAAACCCGACGGGTGCCGTCGGGCTAGGGTCGGGCTCATTACCATAATTGGTGGTCGGGATTCGGTTCGGGCCGGCCATGCTGTTGATACTGTATATAGAAAATAAAGTGTAAATATGAATAAAAACGATCCGATGATTCCGACTAGTCTGTCTCTCTGTGTGTTTCCAGATCTGAGCCACATCCAGATTGGAATCTGATTTGTCTAAATGAGTCATGTGACCATTTAAACCAATCGGATTTCAATCTTGATGTGGCACAGATCTGATTCAGGCTAGATTTGTCTGCCAGTGTAAATCAGGCCTTAGAGTAGCCTATATATTAAGGTGGTGCAGCGTGACAACGCACTGCAAGCAGCAGCACCACTTGTTGTTGCAAGCTTGCAACGCGCTGCAAGCAGCAGCAGCAGCGAACGTAGCCCCATGTGAACCTCAGTCCCTACGCTAATTCTGTAGGTCAGGAGCTACAGAATGAGCGTAGGGACTGAGGTTACATATGGGGCGCAGCTAGAAGAACCACTGAAGAGAGGAGGACGGCGTTAGCCTAGGTTGAACTCACCCACGGTGGATGTGATCCTCCTCCTCCATGACAACATGTAAACCGCGATGGTTGGATTAATATAAATAGTTTGATGTATTAGCTGTTAAACAGTGAAGAGTTGAGTATGAGTATAAATGGACCATGGCAAATTAGGCTACCAATAATCGCCTGCCACTGGCGCTGATTGTTTGATTGAATAGCACTTTATTAAGAGTTTGCAACTTTGCACAAACAGTCCCAAAGTAGCCTACAGCTGCCCGCTCCACGCTGTGTGGATTAAATATTGCCAATGCAGAATTTCTGATGTCAAATCAATGCTGGTAAGACTGCATGAGTGTTTGTGTGTGTGTCGTGTGAATGTGTATGTATGTGTGTGTGTGTGTGTGTGTGTGTGTGTGTGTGTGTGTGTGTGTGTGCGTGCGTGCGTGCGTGCGTGCGTGCGTGCGTGCGTGCGTGCGTGCGTGCGTGCGTGCGTGCGTGCGTGCGTGCGTGTGTGTGTGTGTGTGTGTTTGTTTGTTGTGAGCGCGTGCGGTGCGACATAATTTACAAGACAGTGTGGTATGCTGTCTAAATGTAACAGTCAGGCAAGGCAAGCTGTACATTATAACAATAACATGCTTGGGGGGGGCTCGTTTCGGATCGGACACAAAGCTGTCGTGTCGGGCTGTATAAATTCGGCCTGATCCCAGCTCTATCTCACATGCATGTACGCACACAAACGCACGCACGCACGCACGCACGCACGCGCGCGCGTGCGTGTGTGCGTGTGTGTGTGTGTGTGTGTGTGTGTGTGTGTGTGTGTGTGTGTGTGTGTGCATTCAGCAGAACAATTAATTGCATTCCCTGTTAGTTATTCAATTACATTCAATTGAACTTCATTTGTGCAGTGGAAAACAACATTCACAGACAAGCTCAACATTATCAGTCAATCTTGTACACAAACCTGGGGTCAGATTTTGCTACACTGACTGCCAAGTATTAGTGCCTTTCTGGCACTGTTATATAGTGCTGCTGGCCTGTTGACTTACAGTATCCTAGGCTAGTACTGTTGCTCATGTCTATCCTTGTTATGTATGTATTTTCTTAATATCTTTATTTGCTAGTGCTCTGCCTTTGATCAGGTCTGTCTGCTTATGTCTGTCTGCTCATACCTGACATTGCTTATGTTTGTGTAGGGTGGAGCAATGACTGACAGATGTCCAGTCCAGTCACAGATGGCCTAATCTCTGCCCCCAGAGGCAAATTCAAAAGGGGAAAAAATAACATTTTCCCCCTTTTTTGCCAATGTGTTCCCAGATTTCACATGGCTTAACTGAGACTAGCTGGACTCAGAGCTAGTTGTGCATCGAGCTGCATATACACAAATACAGGTACTTACAAGTTACAACTCAGCTAGTGGCATTATGGCAAGCTGCCCTGCTTAATATGGGTGTGTGGTGTTGACGTGCGGCCCAGTGGCCAATGCTTTATCTATGGCATAGATGCACCTGGGAGGCAAACTGGAGCCATGAGTTCAATGCACTCATTGAGAGCTGGGTGGACAAACGTATGTTTTTTTTATTTATTTTTTATGATTGTGACCTTTGTCAGATAACTGGTTCAAGAAAATAAAAGAAGAAACGTTGTGTTCTGATCTCTTGTTTTTGTTTTTGGCTCCAGTTTACCTCCCAGTGCGATGGATCTGCCAGCTGGAATTGCTGCACCAAGAAAGTAAAGTGACATACTGTAGTAGGCCTACAATACCTACAGTACATTTCCTTCCCTCCTTTATAGCCTCAGGAAGAGCCTCTGTCCGTACGAGTCCATGAGATTGACTCTTTCTACAGTTTTATTTCCATAACATGGCAAGATCGATAAAGTAAATATCATGCTAATCCAAGAATCCTGCAGTCGTCTGTCTGCTGCTAATCTAACCTGCCAATGTCTGCATTTGCAAAGCTGTTGTCTAATGTCTCAGCTGTTCTGCCCTGCATGTCTGTGATCTACATTTGTCTGTCTTTATTGACATGTATTATGTAAGGATGATTGTTGGCTTTGTTTTGCCTTTAATTTGTTTCTTGATTTGATTTTAGACTTGATTTACACCTGACAATGGTCTATGGATGAAATGTAGCCCCCGGGCTAATTCTGGCAATAATGTAATGTTGATTACTGCAATTGATTTGGCAATTCTCCAAACTAAGGTCAGTTCTCTAAAAATAGCTAACAGAGTAAACAGACATTTTAGGCATTTTACATTTGCAAAACATCTCTGTTCACTGCGATATCTGGAAATACTCGTAAGATCTGTCATGTTTGTCAATGTTTGTCAATTTACAATACAGTAAGACTTACACATCTAACGTTCAACATTCAAACGAGATCTTTACTCTTAAGACCAATTTGATCGGACTGTGGAGCATAGAGCATGGCTGTGGTTTTCTGGACCCACTGAAAACTCTCCCATTTCCCATTTAGGCTACAAAAAAAAGGGGGAGGGACAGCCTACAAAAAGATGCTCTCTTATTTGTGTTCATAAAGATCCTGTCCTGATGCACATGTCTGTGTTGTAACTGGCCTGCAGACATCGCTGAGAATATCTGGGTTGAAAGGCCAAATATCATGTCTCCTGTCTCGTATGGAGAGCTGCTAGAATCTAGTTTCAATGGAAATACCCACTCTTATATAGGGCTTAGCTGGATGCTTGTCACGTCAGTCGGAGTCCGCTATATCCATATATGGAGCTATATATATAATTATATGATATATTCATTTAATAAATACCCTTTGTTTAGTGTTTATTTTTTTTAATTCTTCACATAATCAAATGTTTTATGGTCATGACTCACCAGGATCCTGGATGGCTTGATTCTAGGCTTAGAATAATTGATATAAACATTTTTGTAAATACACGCAAACATGCATGCACATAGAAAAACCACATATTGTACACACACGGAGGAGCCAGCACAGGCATGTACATTCATGCGAACAGACACACTCAAGTCTGGCTGCCCTCTGGGAACCATTAAGGACAAGTGAAGCTCAGTGAAAACACGGTAATGGTGTTGGGGTGGGGGTGGGGGTATGCGCAACGACATAACAACAAGGATAGTTAGTTATGCCCGGATGAGTCACAAAGCCAGAGGAGGGCGTGCAGTGCCATGGGCACCTGTCACAAACCAGTGGCTGAATGGTCTGGACAATGTCCCCCAGATCATTGTCATTGCCCCAAAGCATATGTAGCAACATGCTGCAATAACTGAGCTCATCAGAGCTTTGAAGGGCTTCATTAGATATTTAGGATAGTCAGACTCAGCATGCATTGATTGCACCTCATTAAGCCCAATTTTGGGCTAAATAATTAACAAGGGTCCTTGTAGGAGCACAGTGCTGTCTTGGACAGTGATTCTGTCACAGTACTAATTGGAGCAGGTTGAATCATCCAAGCACCCAGACAGAGTTGTTTAGATTAAAAGACTTACTTCGTGGAAACCAGAAAACAATCCCCTATGGCGCGCTATGATTTAAGTCTAGGATTTGTCACAATCTAATTTTGGAAATCCGATCCAGTTGCCCTATTATGATTCATGGAACTGCTGTTTCCAATTGATGCTGTATGGGCCAGGAAACGTTCAGATATCAGACACAGTGTCTGGCTGCTGCATCCAGGAATTCTCCAGCTACTTAAGTCTTTTTCTTCTACAACTCATAAACATTGGCTGTTTACCCCCCAAATTCACATTTTCCATCATTTCCATGGTGGCGGGTACAATCCCCCATCACTGCTATTGTTTTGGCTGTGGCCAATATTGTGTGAATAATTTGTAACATTGCAACTTCTGGTTTCTCATGCAAGTAGGTCAAGATGGGGGCTTTTGAGCTTACATGCCATTTACCCACAACATTGTGGGGTTTGGGTCTAGCTCTTGTCATAAGTCCTAACATCTTCCCCCTTTCATCCTAACTTGGAGTGCTGTGCTTTCTAATATTAGAGAAATTATTAAGAAATAAGCTGTATGGAAGTAGGTCAAGAGGGAAGATCAACTCTTGACGCACTAAGAAGTGGGTTTAGAGAGAAACTGGAGTCCAAATATTAAGAGTCAACCAAAAAATTACAAATATTAAAAAACTAGAAAAGTGCGCTCCTCTGAGCACAGATCTCCACCAGTTCAGTTGTGAGGTGCAGCCCCTTATGGGTGTAAGTGATTGAGTGATGTAATGGGGATTTTAGAATGCTATAAGGACTCTCTGAGAATGGGGTTGGAGGCTTGCGCCCGGAGGGGCTGCTGGAACAGGCAAGGAGGCCTGTTCCTCACTCTCTGTATGTTGTTTCTCTGCTGAATCTTCTTAATAAATTCTCAATACTTCACCCTGAAGAACTTTGTCATTCCTTCATCTTTGGAAGATTATTTAATCTACAACAGTGATTTAGTGATTTGGACAAATATGGGGAGTTGCATCATGATCCAAGGAATACAGGGGGAATATTTTGGATTGGATGACCTACGTTCAAGAGTTATAGGCCAAAATGTGAAGCACACCATTATAGCGCTGCCATGAGGCTGACTTGAAAAGTATGGTGTGGTGGTTTCTCTTTAGCCTATTGAGGAGTGTGCAAAGTTCTACACTGATCGGTCCAGTGGTGTCCGAGATTAGCTGCCCACCGCACGCACGCACGCACGCACGCACGCACGCACGCAAAGGCCTAAAGGCCTCACCGAAGGTTTTTTGGGCTTCCTCCTCACGGAGGATGCAGGCTGGGGCGCCAACCCATACTTCTCCCGGGGTGCCGTCTACATTCCGGCTGTCACCCGTCTCTCCGGTGGTCACCAGGCTATACCTGGTTGTGAAATGTTCCTCTGAGAATAGGAAAAAAAACACTTGAACATATCTTTACCCGCACAATGCTTTTGTGTTGTTTTTCTTTGAATGCATGTTTGTAATCCTACTACACTATTTATTTTCTTAGGATGGCAATGTCAGCCAGTAGTTTCACCTGTCCATCTGTAGTGTCCATCCCAGTGGCGAATATATCGACAGTGCAACCGGTGCAATGCACCGGGGCCCAGCGCCCCCAAGGGGCCCATGAAGGGGGAAGAAGAAGGAGGAAAGAAAAAAAAAAGTCAAGACGACGGTGAAAGCCTGATTTCAGGGGCTATCGGTCGCAGGAAGAGTAACACCAAGGATTCGTCACAGCTTCAAGTCCATACTAATTCCGTGTTGCATTACAGTGACATCACTGTCCACTCCTTGGTATCTTTCTTACAGCCGGCCCTTGTTTCAATGCGAGTGTTACTGTGTTCATGCGCTGCCTGTCAGCAGCACAACATAGCTCAGCTGTAGCCTATTTTGTCACGTTCCGTCGCACTAATGAAACACTAGATGGGATTATTATGTCATGTCAGCCCTATCAGAAGATGTAACCCAGGTAAAGTAATCTGTCCCACCTCTTCAGACTCCATCATGGCCCGTAGCCCCTTAGATAGAACTTTATCTAGATTTAGTAGTGTTGCGCGGGCCGGCTTTTTTGCATAACCCGCCACAGGAGCCAGCACGCACCAACCTGCCCCACAAAACAATATATTAATCACAACCCGCCCGCCCCGCGGCCCGCAAACACAAAAAACGCTATTAATATTAAGTTTCGCATCACATGCATAATCTCATTTGCTTGATTGCCAGAGAGAGAGAGAGAGAGAGAGAGAGAAGTGACGGTCCCTCGGATGAACATATAAAACTTAAGCCCAACACATAAGTGACATGACATAGGCCGCCGCCTATCTGTTTCGGAACGGTTCACTTCACTCAGCATCAGCATGCAGTGTAGCTCTCCACTCGAAATGAATGAATCTCTGCATATTCTCATTTTAGTTTCGTTTGTGCCTATACTTACTAGACTTCGTTGCGTGGCGGCGGTACCACACGCCCAAAAAAAGCCGCTCTAGATCCTATAATTCTGTGTGTGCGCACTGTGCACGCCTGCACGGTCACACGCTCAATTAAGAAAGATTTAATGCATTGCAGATGCGCTGATGACGGCCAGGTTCAGACTCAGAGCCTCAGAGGGGCGAGAGCCGAGAGGGGAATTGTTTTAACATGCAGTTCAGGACGGAGAGGGTTTTCTCCAACGGTCAAAAACGCAGGGGCTAAGCCCCCTTTCATAAGCACAAGATGAACAACAGAACAAGCTGATGATTTCAGCAGGAGGAGTAGGAGAGCAGGTACTGAATGCCTTTTTTCTCCTTTTTTGGGGAAAGGGGGGGTCACCCTAACCTGGCTCCGCCAGATGGGGCTGCAGAGAGTACACTGGCATCAAGTCTGCCTGAGAGTTCCCAGATGGGAGCAGGAGGGGGGAACCCAGTGTACTCTCTGCTGCCCCATCTGGCGGAGTCAGGTTAGGGTGACCCGCCCCACCCGCTGCGTGATAATTGTGCTGAAAATCTTGACCCCCCCCCATTGCCAGGTCCTTTCGCCACTGGTCCATCCACACTACTGTGGCTTTTAGACATTTTTCTCTTTACTGAAAGGGCTTTTGAGATTCATAGTGTTTCTTCCAATAAATGCATTCATAGTGTTTCTTTCAAAAAATATTACAGGGTTGTGTTTGTGCTATGTGCAAAAGCTGAGACACCTGGGTTTCAAAAGATTTCAACTACTAAGGCCTACGGATCCAGCTGCATGCGCCAAACACTCTTTGAAGAGTTTTAGCTGACATGGAACAGGTGCACTGGAACACTCACGCTTACATATTTGTGAAATATAGTTTGGTCGCGTCAACAGAACTCGAGCTCTAATTGCAATGCAACTACTTCTGACAGATGGCTGCAGTATTGCCAAAAAGAGTCAGGCTTTATTCCTAAAACACAAATGTTTTGTTGCACAAAATTTACACAATTGTTCTTACAGGTATGTGCAAACTGTATTCTGAACAGGAGACTTTCATTAAAATCTCTGTTCATGATGGAATACAGCCTCAACATACACTGTACTTACTTGACCTCTGTGTCCTAAATACTTCATGATATTGGCTGGGTTTCCCAAAGGGACCATGCGTGGCGAGTGGGCGTGTGGTTCTTAGGGGCAGTCTTCCACAACACTGTGAGCATAGATTTCCGTGGATAGGTGTGCCACGCAACTTTCCTTATAAGGCGCTGAAATGAAGTAGGCCGGCCTGACCGGTCAATAAAAGAATGCTGACAATAAGTAGCTTTAAGCCTGTTGTATTGGCAACTGATTACACAAACCCTTGCTTTCCCACCTTTTTTTTAATGATCTAGCTATATATCATTATTACTCACATGCAGGGATTAGCAGAGCTCCAGACATCTTGTTGAAATATCATATCTTGCTTGTTCAGTTTTATAGTGACTTGTGCTGCCCAAACACTGCATCCTCTCTCTCTCTCTCTCTCAAAATGGGAGAGAGCATGGTCGAGTGACCATCAGTTTCTATTGAGACTGAGATGCGCCGACTCTAATGATTATTTAACCTCTTTAAAATATGTAGGCCTATATCCACAATTGTATATTCTATTTCATTATTTACTTACTGCATTTGGGACACACATATAGTGTTTTCATATAGGCCGGATTTCATCCAAATTTCACGCAAATACACATGATACAAACTTGTGATCAAGACGGATCTAAAGTTTGCAGAAGTTGCCCGTTTTTAACTAAACGCTGCAAATCATGAACGTGGCGTCCGATTGCGGTGAAACTTTGCACACACATTCGCAATACGTTGAGGGACAAATGCCACCCTTTTAACTTTGCCCTAATATAACACTACAATTTACAATTTAGGCATTTAGCAGACGTTCTTAATCCAGAGCGACTTACATTAAGCAATAATAAAAACAAATAACAAAAGCATGGCATACATCACATATATAAAAAGTAGTTATCATGACTCAAGCGTAAACTAAGAACGTAACAGTGGAGTATCTATGTAAACTATACATACTATACTATATTAGATATTATACACTAACCTGACTCCGCCAGATGGGGCAGCAGGGCAGCAGAGAGTACACTGGGTTCCCCCCCTCCTGCTCCCATCTGGGAACTCTCGATGCTCCGGCCACCAAACGGCCTGGCCAATCAGCGGCAGCTAAAGGCGGGATCAAGGCAGGGGGGAACCCAGTGTACTCTCTGCTGCCCCATCTGGCGGAGTCAGGTGAATATAACACCCCCAGGAGACCGAATTTTTGCAAACATTTTACATTACTACCAAAATGTTGTCCAAACATCACACATTATCTCTATAGTCAAGTGATCAACACGGATCAGTTTGATATTTCATATATGTATCATCCTGATTGCGAATATTGCCCACAATAACCTACGTGTAGTCGTGTACCTGACCTGAGTAGCACTATTTCTAGTTACTTTTATTATTATTAAAATAATTATATTTTTTACAATAATATTAATATTTTTTTTGTAACCATTAAACACACAGTGTTTGTGTTGTGTTGTGTTGTATGTGTGGAAACATATGGAACTGAGTCAAATTATGCCGAGGTCTGCATTTGGGATGCCCCACATTCTCCTGAAGCAGCATTAATGGGATAGTGTGCTGAATCCCCGCAAATATAGATTAATCTATGCATCTCATTTACTCTTTCAGCTTTTGGGATCTCTCGAAGGCGTTGAATGCCAAAGTTGGATTACGATGATAGGGTTAGCAGGTCCAGTAGGCCCTCGTGGGATAAGGGTGATTATGCTAATCTCCTAGGTGAAACAAATCGCCATGTATCAAATTATAGGTGGACTCAGGCAGAGTTATGGGACAGTACCTTTGTTTAGCACAAACACGCACGCACGCACGCACGCACGCACGCACACACGCACCCTGAATTTACTATATATTACAGTGAGTAGATATTATCACATTATAAAAACAGCCTTTTAGAGTGTTGATTTAACTCCATTTGTCATGGTTTTCTATTTGTGTTATGCGTACAGCCTCTGCCAAGACTCTCCAGGTGTTACAGATTCTCGTGGGCAGTCTTGTGATATATTGTATGGTCTTACAGCTAAGAGGTCTGGTGCAACTAATTGGTGTCCCAACCCATGTTATCAGCACAAAGTAAATGATGACCCCAGTTCCACCGCGAATTTGTGGGCACTTGGGTTATCAGTCATACAGGATAATACAATTATTTTACACAAGAGCCTCCCTTATGTGGTAATTAATGCATAGTTTTTCAAACTATGGAATGAGTTTTTGAATGCAATCAAATTCTTAAAATAAATTTAAATAAAATGACAAAGAAGTCAGACAGTTGAATCTATGTGGTTGTCTGCACATGAAAGGACTATCATCTGACACGAAGCGATGCATGTCTTCTATCTAAGACCAAAGATTGGGAATCTGGAGGGACCAAAGATGCACAGTCCTTTATTCTGTGACATTCAATCGTAACAAAAGACAGCTGGGACAGGGATACTGATTGATAACTGAGATAACGGAAATGATTTCCATTTTATCTTCAAAATCAAAATGTTTAAGGTTACTGCTTGAGGTGCTTCTTTTTAATGGAGAATGCGGTGAAGAATGACAGGACCGGCAGGATAGAGATGGGAGGTGTCATGTGATACAGGTCATGAGCCAAATTCAAACACCTGACATAATGAGTGGGTTTCTGCCATATGCGGCATGTGCACCACCTGGCTGAGCCACCAGGACACCAACTGTGCTGTGTTGATTAGAGGCCTGCATGGCTGAGCTACAAAAAACCAAACAAAAAAAGAGTATGTCTTCCCAGGAGAAATTAATTGTAAAGCGCCCAAAAATGGCCATTTGTCAGCACTTCTTTTTCATTGAGCTTTTTCAAAGCTATTAAAAAAATCTATACAGTATATATATTCTAATATATCTGTGCGTGCGTGCGTGCGTGCGTGCGTGCGTGCGTGCGTGTGTATGCGCGCGCGCATGCCTGTGTTCCTAGATCAGTGGTACACAAACCGTGTGTTGGGGATCCAAATTTGGGCCACAGGAAACATCTACTGGGTTGTGGAATTGTGTAAATTAGAATAGCCAACTCATTTCTGTTTTTAAACTAAATGTGCTGATAATCATATTTTATGTTGTTTACTGGGAAATGCATTTGTTGATGTGCTTTTAAGAGCAAGCTTTGGTGTGCCTTGGAAAACATAAATTTGCCTGGAGACAAATGCTGGTCCAAAACATGTTGCTTGTTTGTCCGCCTGAGTGCATTGAAGAAAAAATGCATATTGGAAGAAAAAACAAGAAAAAAAAATATATAGACTCTTATGCTGTGTTCACACACTGGCAAATATAAAGATACAGGCTACCAGTATCATTCAATGGAAGCCAGCAACATAAAGATACAAAGATACAAATCTGATGTTAGCTTCTACAAAAGCTGTAACAGCTACAAAGTTACAAAAACGTTGGCCTGGTTACAGATACGAACTAAGCTACAAATACTGTATGCTGTGTATCTTTTGTAGCTACGCAGCATTACTACACAAATGTTTTATCCATTTCCTTAGCTTGCCCATTTCTGGAGAGCACAGCACTGTTCACGAGAACTGCACCTCCTTACACCTTCCCACTCAACACTGCACTTTCTTGAGTTCTCAGTAATACATCTGCTGTGTGAAGTGAATAGGATGAATGCTTCTCGAGATGAATAAAGAAGTCATACAGTACAGTACTGTACAATACATATCGTTCGTACATATGAATGTACGAACATACATACAGTACATACAAACATACATACATACATACATACATACATACATACATACATACACACACACACACACACACACACACACACACACACACACACACACACACACACACACACACACACACACACACACACACACACACACACACACACACACACACACACACACACACACACACAATTAACTGTAATGATGCATATCAATCATCCATTGACTGTGACCTGCTAAGGACTCTACTCTAGGTGTCAGATGTTCATGTTCTGTCTGAAGCAGTCAAACGAGTGGCTGATGGATTCATGAACTACCGGCAAATAAATTATAGAGGTGATGTTTGCAAGGTAAATGCATAGCCTCATTATGACAACACTAAAGTGTCCCCATTATGCATGTACATCTAATATATAATTTAAGGAAAGATTGAATGAATGAATGACTGTCTGAATGAATGTCTCGCTGCACCAATCACTCCACACAGGCATTGCCCATTACATTATGGAGGTCTTAACAAAGCCCTTTTTTCAATTTAACAAATGTAACGCTGTTAATTAAATGTATTAGTGAATTAATTTTCTCCATAGACTTATAATGGGAAAATGCGAAAACTCACATTCAAGTATTTTTCTACAGTTACAACATTTGGAGGGGAGGTTCATAATAATTATTAAAAGTATTCAGTCGGCCTCATGGTAGGGCTATAACAGCCCACTTTACATTTTGCTATATAACTTTGAACCGTTTTGAACTTCCCCTGGATTCCTTGGGTCATCGCATCTCCCCATGTAGGCCACGCCCATTTGCGTCAGGATAGATTTTCTCCGGCATTTAGAATTTTCATCAAAACACTTTTTGCTCTTCCACCATTTTGTCCAAATCTCACAAAAATTGGCACACATTGGGCTCCATTTTCGTTCAATCTTTCTAAATACATTGTTTGGGGATTTAGCAGTGGGGAAGGGGTGTTCCCCCACTAAAGTTGGTATTTTGGTTACCTGTCTAAATCCCTAAAACACCTCCGTTACCCGTTATATTATGCATAGGTGTGGTTTGGGCATTACAATAATCAAACCAATCACCGGTCCACATGCCATTGCCTTTAAGAGATCCCATATCCGTTGCCCGTTATGCCCAGTTCTATATGCTTCACAGCCTTACGGTCTATAGCCCTGCATGGAAGAGTGATGTGTCGCTGCCTTGGATTCTCACTTGTCCTTAGCCAGACATCAGTCATATCAAAACTTGACTATTGTAACTCTCTCCTTACTGGCTTACCGGCATGTGCACTTAAGCCCATCCAGAATTCCGCAGAGCGTTTGGTTTTCAAGTGCGAGATATGTTTTCACATGTCTCCCCCTTCTCCGCTCCCTCCATTGGCTCCTGGTTACTGCCCGCACAGAGTACAAAACACTGATGCTGGCCTACAAAGCAACCAAAGGTATACCCCCCCCATATCTTCAAAGTCTGATCCAACCATACCACCTACTGGCTCCACAACTATGGAATGAACTTCCCATTTGCAATCAGAACTGCAGACTCACTCTCTTCAGACTCCATCTTAGCCCGCAGCACTTGCCGTAGCACTAGTCTCTACAGGCATATGCAAAGGCTAAATTTATGTAGAGAACTAGAGCGGTGCCCGTTGGGCACTGGCCTACTTGGAACGAGGCAAGTTGGAAATGCATGCCCCACCACCCAGCATGCCTTGCTCGCACTATCAATCCTTGATAGTGTTCTCCCATATCTTCAATCTCTCGTTTCTCAACACACTGGATTCCGCCTGCCCTCTCAGTACTGATGCCCTTCTTGCCAATTTTAATTCCACCTGTACTGATATTCTGAACTCGGTCACTCCTTTTGGGCACAAAAAACGCACTAAAGCACTTTACGAGCCATGGCTAAATAACAAGCTCCACATTTCACTGGACATTTTACATGGCTGTCTCTCTGACTACCAAAGAGCAGTGAAAGCAGCTAAATCTTCCTACTACTCCAATCTCGTCACCATTAACAGCCATAAACCCCAGATTCTCTTATTTCAACTCCCTCACTAAACCCTGCAATGCCCCTCCAATTGTCCCATCATTTGCTCTCTGTACCAATTCTCGGCAAGTGCCAATAAACGTTTTGATCCGATCTAGTCGAAAGGCTACTCACATTATGCGCCATCTTGATTTGCGCACGCACGCACGCACGCACGCACGCTTTCAGTTGCTTTGTATCTCCAATTCCCCGTCCCAGGTGGCATTTCTGGTCAAAACAACGCTTATTGCACGGAGCATAACGGTCGCTGTAATGGCGCCGGCCTGTACTTCTCATCGTCCAGCGAGAGATTAACATCCGGTCGAGACAACACACACTATTACACTTAAAGTATGTTGACACAACATCTTAAAGTGACCTGGTGTTTTGGATCTTCAAAATAAGGGTTGAACGAGGGGATATCCTGGCATATAGTAATCACTTTAAAGGTGTAATGAAACGGAAATGGTGGACATTTTATTATGAAGTTTCAAACGGTTTCAAGTTGAAACACCGGTCTGAAGTTTCTGAACCAATCAGAGCGTCGCATCCCTTCAGGCGATGGGACGGTAGCTAGGGACTGTTGCTATGCTATACGCAGCAGTGGTGTGTGTTTGTTTACAAATCAAATAGACGGCCAACTGTACCAGTTTACTGTTATGTGGCTTATTTCTACCCTATAATGTTTTCAGATACATATTTTAGCGTGATGATTAAGTTGAAACCGAGTAATACACTGTCTGGATGTTATCTGGAATGGGAATAAAAACGGAGGATTTCTGTAATCAATAGCAGCTGTGCTGCACGGATGCGCACATATGGAGAGGATACGGGTGAGCTTCATTTTTATTGGCTTTTATCGATGTTGGCCTCGACACATCATCACGCAGCACGTTTTCGTTTTCAGGAAGTAATACAAAAAAATTTTGTATAGACTTTTGATATAAAAACACAAAAAAATTAGAATTTTCCCATTTTTTTGGCATCCATATGCTCATATGATGACCACGGAGATGGTCTAAAAGTGTGAAAAACGTATTTTTCATTTCACTACACCTTTAAAGGTGGATATAGACAAGTTTCCAGTGTTTGTACACAGAAGTGAGTGAGTGTTTCCAAACAGATTCAAATGTAGCTCCAACCCCCCCCCCCCCCCCCCCCCCCCTGTCATTCTATTGGCCGAGCCAGGTCACTTCAGGGGGTTGTTGTTGCTGCTGGGAGGGACGCAATGTATATTTGCACTCGTATGGCTAAATATGGCATTAAAAAATTATGAATTTCTATCGTACATCTTAATTACAATGAAAATTTGCTTTTTTTTTTACGGGTAACTGTACCATAAGCGTAATATCACACGAGTCCCGTGGCGTGGTCGCAATTCTCGCAAATGAGGAAGTGGCGGCGGAGGCAGAGGCTCACTGTGCTGTCAACATATTAATTATCTTTTATTTGTAATCGGTGGCGGTGCATATAAAATATATATTGCCCCTCAAATGCCCCAGGTTATTCATTGTAATGATCAAAATCGCTGATTCGCTATGATGATGATCTGTCATCCCTCTCGTGGACCGTGACCAGACAGCCGCGTCGACGGAGCCACGGTGATCCGGTGGTGGTGATGGTGATTCACTGACTATAGCGACTTCCACCATTTCTTTTTTTTTTAAATAATTTTTATCCCACGATTTTGTAACCCATTTTTCACCCCTGTGTCAATTATCTAATGTGATCCTGGGCTCTACACACCCTCCGCCAGCCTAGTCCCCATATATGGGGGACATGGGGAGAGCAACGGACTTGAACTCATGCTTCCTTCATGCCTGAGTGTCCAAGTTGCTCCTTTATACCTGACAGGGGGGAGTTTCCCTGGTTGGAACGCGTGGAAGGAAGACGTTATTCCAACCAGTTCCTTTCCCCTCCATCAGGCGCCCCGGCTGGCCAGGGGGAGGCAGTTTAGAGGACACCATTTCAACAAATAACCACATACAACCCACTTCACATGAACGATATTGATGTAACCAGGGGATTTGGTGGAGGTCCGATCATCCGAAGTTTTCTCGTCTCGTTCCTCTCCTCCTCTGCCTGGCCGCTGCTCTGCGTTCCCCGTCAACCCGAGGAACATGCACCATTGTGAGGCTGCTGCCACCAACACCATGAAGCGGTACATAGCGATTCTCATCATTTCAATTAAAAAAAATCATTTAAATTTTAGCTTCAAACTTGTCTATAAGTACATCGTTTGCATCTAAAATGTATCCTGACATTGACTCTACTTGTATAAGATGTCATCTGGAGCCAGCCTCTGTTGGACATATGTTTTGGGGATACACTTCCTTGAACCCGTTTTGGAATAGTATTTTTTATGCTTTCCCAACGACGATACACCAATTACCTCTCCCCAAGCCAATTTCATAGCTTTTTCTTCACTCATAGCGAGGAGACTTATTCTCCGCAATTGGAAATCTGATAAACCTCCAACAAGGCTTGGTCCCCTTTCATTGAATTCACCCTTTCATTATCTTTTGATGCTGTATCTTAGCTGTTCCTACATGTAATTTTTCTGTTTCCCTTGATTTCTCATTTTTGCTTGTCATGTTTTATACTGATAATTGGATGTGTGGTAACCTATTTTCCTTTATCAATTGTATTACTGTCTGGTTAGAGTCTGGTTGGTTCACTGTGTAGCCCCTTAATCTAGTAAAAGGCAATTTGTATTGTATTTATTTTATTATTTCTTATTTTATTCATTTATAATTTATATCTTAATTTTTAGCTTAATTGAGCCCTATGTCCCACCCAGAGCTTTAAGGTCTGCGGACAAGCTGCTGCTGGTCGAGCTTACGACTAGCAAGAGGAGCAGGGGTGACCGTGCTTTCGCGGCCGTGGGCCCCAGGCTCTGGAACATGTTGCTGGGGAGGCCAGCAACAGATCTAATGGGGAGGCCATTAGATCTGCCCAGTCGATTGGGGCTTTTAAATCCTTACTTAAAACTCATCTGTTCTCCCTTGCTTTTAATTGCACCTGAGCTCTCTGTCTGACGATATTTTGTTCTGTGCTAATGTATGCTCTTGTTTTATATTGTATTGTCTCGTTCATGTTTCCTAACTTTTGAATCGGATATACAGATATTCTATGTTAGGTTCTTAGCTTGCTTATGATCCTTGATGACTATTTCTATATATTTGATGTATTACCATGTGTTGTTCTTGCTTACTGTAAATCACTCTGGATTAAGAGCGTCTGCTAAATGCCTAA
This sequence comes from Electrona antarctica, assembly GCF_951216825.1. Lineage (NCBI taxonomy): Eukaryota > Metazoa > Chordata > Actinopteri > Myctophiformes > Myctophidae > Electrona > Electrona antarctica. The sequence continues at coordinate 19,729,367 of NC_136805.1, forward strand.
ATTGTAATTTGAATTGTGATTGATATTGCAATATATATATATATATATATACACACCGGTCGGGTAAATATAGATTTTTTTCTTTCTTGCCTTTCTTTTTTTCATTTCAGCATACAGTACCTGTTCCGATCACAGGTACGCCTGTCACGGCCACTGTGATTAATTGTCAGCCACAATCAGAGGCTTTTTGTTTTGCCCTGATGCAGTAATGCCACTGCTATGAGCTGTGAGACACAAGGTTAATACAACAAGGCGTGTGGCACTATTACTATTTGAGAGCTATTTGGGGCACCTGAGTCTACTGACTGAGGGAAGACAACAAAAATAGTAATCCCAAGCATTTGTGCAACTGAGTGTGTATACTTGGTCTTTACAAAAAGCCTCCCTGAAAGACATTCCTAGTCACAATCAGACACCCTCTTTTTATACACATGTGTCTTGTTAATTTGTATGCTCATGCTAATTTATGTGTGCACAGTTACGTAAATAAGATTGTCCCAAAGGGAAAGACAAGGGGAATTAATCAGTTTTCTTTTAGTCTATTGTTACCGCCATTGAAAATGCATGGACCTCCGGTGGTGCGTCATACGCTGAGAGTGTGGGCCCAGTTCAGGAAAACTTATAATTATAGAGACCTCTCCCTGGTCAGTCCTGTTGCTTCCAACCACCTTTTTGTTCCATCAATGCAAGACATGACCTTTCAGAGTTGGCATGGAAAGGGCATCAAATGGTTTAAATACCTATTTATAGAAGGGAGCTTTGCATCCTTTGATCAAATTTCAAAGAAATATAGTCTACCTAGACCACACTTCTACAGATTTTTGCAGGCCCGACATTATGTGAGCTCTATACTACCTGGCTTCCCTAATAAGCCTAATGCTAACCCTATTGATGAATTTCTGTCTTTTGACCCAACGATTAAGGGCGCCATTTCAATATTATATGATATCATTTCAAATTCGAGGCCAGCGCCCTTAGATAAGATAAAGGCCGACTGGGAACATGATCTGGGCCTCACACTGTCTGATGAAGTTTGTGATTCTATTTTTTCTTCTATACATAAGTCTTCTCTTTGTGCACGACATTGCTTAGTGCAGTTTAAAATAGTCCATAGAGCTCATATGTCTACGGCTAAACTGGCTAGTATTTATCCTGACGTAACTCCTACCTGTGACAAGTGCAAGAGCGGTGATGCAACTTTGATCCATCAGTATTGGATGTGTCCTAAATTACAACCATTTTGGGGGAATGTGTTCAATACTCTATCCAACATTCTACATCAAAATCTAGACCCAGATCCCTTAGTGGCTCTCCTTGGCACTGCTGGAAGGGACGACCTTCCTCTAACACGCATAGAGTGTCGTATGGTCGACTTTGCCTTGTTGCTCGCTAGGCGTGCCATTCTGCTCAAATGGAAGGATGCTGCCCCGCCCGTGCTCCGTCAGTGGCTTCGTGATATAATGTCCTGTCTCGAGTTGGAGATGTTAAGGTTTTCAATTGCCGGCTCTGAGAAAAAGTTTTACAAGACCTGGGGCAGAAACAAAATCTGCTCTGCTATGAAAAATCAGCTTTTTATTATATTTTTATTTTTTGTAATTATGTATGCATGTATTTTTGTGTATGTGTATATAGATATATTTATTTATTTTATTTCCTCCAGACTGTTTTTCCGACTATCCTTGGGATTGTGGGTGGGTGGGTGGGATAGGGGATTGAATTTTATTTTTATATTTTATATGTCTGTTTAATACTTGCCCCTGGGCTACTGTTACAAAAACCTGAATAAAAAGATTTTGCATGGACCTGATCATTGTCACTGTCATTGAAAAGCATTGTGTTTACTGGGGAAACTTACTGGTGGTATTGTATCTGACACCGTAAAACATCTCGGGACAGGGTCGTGACACCATCAGCCCCGCACTGCTCCTGGGCCAGCAGGTGCCGATGCCATCAATGGAGGTGTCACAGTAGATGCCTGTACCTAAGGAGTAAGAGACAGAAATGTCAGCCATGTACGTGACATACAGTAGCTTGTGACTTAAAAAAAAAAGCAGTATATTTTTGTATTTAGCAATGGTTTTAAATGTTCTATTAGCTCACAACATGTCGCATGTAAGGTTACTGTCTGCTACTGTCGCTTTTTGTGTGTGTGGGTGAAACGAATAATCATAATCATAATCATAATAATCTTTTTTGTTATTATTATTGTTATTATTATACAAATCTGTTTATAATCACATGTTGAAAATTGTTTACAGAATGTGTGTGGACAAAGTACTGATATAGTAAATAAAATAGTTTATAATTATTATTATAATAATAATTTATAATAAAATGTTTTATATAGTTCTACAATGATGCATGGTCATGAAATCCCATGTCACACTTGTCTCGTGGTATACCAGTGCGCTTCAGCACACTGTTTGTGATCAACTGGAGTAAGGGAGTAGTAAGGGAGAGTAAGACATGAGCATGCATACTTGACATAGCTTGTGATTTAAAAAAGGAAAAGCACTACACAGCTCTGGCGACAATTTGGTAATGCTTTAACAATCCTGCTGATGAATTACACTGCTGAATGTATGCATACTGCTACTGATTAGTGCCGCGCTGTGCTGATTCCTGTCTCTGGTGGCACCAAGCCAAGTCTATTTCTAGCCATGGTCTTATCTTTGATGTTACTCTACTACATCTGTGACAAGATCAAACTTGCCTTCCCGTGCACACCGATTCCACAACAATACATTCGGAGTGGTAATAGTAGTTGAGGTAGAAGACCGGGAATCAATTTCACACATGTTAGAAATGCAAGGCCAGGCATGTCCAACTCACCGCTCCACCAACCTGTGACATTGCGGGAGGTGTGGTTCCAGGAGGGCGATCCAGTATACACTGCAATCCAGAGGGAGGAATTTCATTAATAAGCCCCGCACAACCCAATCCCACAACACTCGCTCTCAATTTAGATTGTTTAGAGGTGGGCAGTCCTGAATGAGTATCTCATTAGATCCAACTTAACATCTGCAGAGGGTGAACATGAAAGGGCAGCGGTAAACACTGGTGACAGACCTATCCCCAAGTACAAACAAGACCATAAGCAAGGAACATGAACCAGGACATGCCTTGAGGGGCTATGCTATTAAAATGTCTCATACAGTTTAGTTTAGGATGAAAAGGTCTTGAAAGGAGGAGGAGCTTGCGGGCATAATTTGTGGCAGTGTTGTTGTTGTGTAATAATAATAACGTTTGTGTTGCCCTTGCGTTTTCACTGTCTTGCTTTCATATGTTGAATGTGCGGTATACAAGTACATTTTTAATTAAACAACATTTTACTGCATTGCCCAGATAGTACAACTGCTAATGAGCTGTGCTACACCGTGCTAATATAGCATGACTTGTAGCACTATTACAATATAGCCTATCCTTTAGAGCTATTCGGGGCGCCTGAGTTATACCCAGGGAAGGACAAAAATAATTGTATTCCCATGCATTTGTGAGTGTGTAGGGTAGAATGTATTCCCATGCATTTGTGAGTGTGTAGGGTAGAATGTATTCCCATGCATTTGTGAGTGTGTAGGGTAGAATGCATTTGCATGTGTGCAATAACTTCAATCACTGTATTCGGCTATTAAACCTGTAAGGTTTTCACCATGGGTGTAATCGGTAATGAGGCCCGATGTGCGTGCGGCCGTGCGCCTATGCGCACAGAACGCACACAGAACAGCTCCAACCAACATTGGGAAATAATCAAATATGCATATTATTATATGTGTGAGCAATTCTACTTAGGTTTACGAGTGCATGAATAGTAGGAAACACGTTGCCGAACTGGGCATCCACTGTCACTGGCTGCTGTTGTAGTTCTAGGAGACGCTGCAGTAGCAAAACTAAAACGTTTTCATGAAAATGCTGGTATTACAAAATACCTCCTTTGAAGGAATGTTGTGAACATCTATAAGATAAAATGCTCAGGATTAAGGGACAGGGTTATAGATGTAGCAATTTTCAGTGTGTTTATGCATAATACATCTTACTTTAAACGCATGGCACAAGAAAACCATGACAAATGGAGTAAAACCAACACTCGAAAAGACTATTTTTGAATTGTGATTTAATAGCTTCTATAGGCTATCTATAATATACTCTCTGACTGTACACTGGAATTAGGGAGATTGTGTGGGTGTGCATGCGCGTGTGTGTGTGTGTGTGCGTGCGTGCGTGCGTGCGTGCGTGCGTGCGTGCGTGCGTGCGTGCGTGCGTGTGTATGCGCACATACAATCATGCATTCGTGCATGTGAATGTGCATGCGTGTTTGTGTTTGAGTGCATACTTGCACACATGCAAGATAGATTACGTAGGGGACATTTGTCCCTTTCAGATATTGTTAAAGTACATTGTGCTGTAGGAAAAAAAAAAGTCTGTTTTATGACAAGCCTTTTAGCTAATTTATACTTTACTTCATTGAACACAACACTTACATGAGACATTCGATGACAGCATAAGCAGGGCTTCACATGTCAGCTCTGCTGTAGACCTCGACAGCAGAAGGCTGATGATGCAGGCAGACACCTGAAAAGAGAGGAAAGTGGCCAAAGTGACTCTCAGAGTTCATTATTCAAGCTTTTCCACTACCAATTTACGTATGTCTTTGGTGCTTAGAATCTCTTGTGTCACTCATTTTGAGACAATGTAGGTGCCTCCTCATGGGAGGAATGATGCTCTACCGAGCTAAACTGAAAACCTTTTAGTAGCCTTGGGCAAATGACATAGACTGTATGTACCAGTGTCTCTCTTGCCTAATACAGCGCTACTGATCTGAAACGCTTTGTAGTCTGGAATGCATGTCCCCCTCACATTAGCACATTGATGCATACATACATACATATATATATATGTAAAGAATTTAATTTAAATTCAAATGAGATTTGTCATGTTTTGTCGCTGTTAGTCAGTGCTTATTAAAAAAATAGTCTGTCAGCCGGGATATACAGTATACATACATTCATGAATCCACCTGCTAACCGGCTGTCAACATTGAGCACATTACAACCTATATAAGGCAACATTTTCAAAATGTCATTTTGCTTTAACCCATTTTGGGCGGGAACCCCTTTTGGTCTTTAAGCATTATGTTATACTTTAGCAATTGAAAAATAGAAGATGTACAAGCTCATAGCGCGGCACCAAGTGCCGCGCTACGAGCTTGTAGGTCTGCTATTTTTGAAAAATCGTGAAAATGCGGCACAAATCTTTGAATATATATTCTTTCATGTTTATGTTTTATGGGGTTTTTTTCCGGCTTTCGCGACAGTAGGCTGAGAGGAAATGGGGGAGAGAGATGGGGGAGTGACATGCAGTAAATGCCGTCGGGATCGGGAGTCGAACCCGCGGCACACTGCCAGACTCGGGCCTGTTTTTAACTAAAATATTTTCTTCTGAGGGGGGGGGGGGGGGGGGGTCCCTGGAACAACTTCAGATGAGGGTCGGCGGCCAATTACATATAACATAACATACATATTTTTGGGGTCCTTGACATGACATATTGAGCTGATACAGAAACATAGGTATTTCAGAAAACGGTCAGGATTTAGAAGAATATTTTTTAATTTCGACGTCAGGCCTAAACGGGTTAAGTAGCATATGTAACGTGTCAAACTAGGGGGGTTTCATGAATTATTCTGAATCCATTGCAAGCATTAGTTTTGCACGAAAAACACTCCTTGGGCTACAAACAGCCATAGCCGTCATCACAAATGTGATGAGGTCAGCCCATTTCGGCACATTTTGGCACATTTGCTTGCATATAGGATTATAGGTTAGCTGTACCCAACTTTCAGCAGCTGTCACAGATAGGGAAACTGAATTTCAATCTTTGTGAGATGTGTTACTAGACACCTTTACAAACACATTGGTGAAGAAATTCATTGGTATACGGAATTTAATCTGATATTGGACATTTTTCTGATAATATTCCTCCATTCCCATGTACACAGACACCTGTCTCCATTGTCTCATCAGCCCTGCAGTTTCCTGCCTATCACTCACCTGCGGCCACTTCACTAATCAGCTTAAGCTGTAGCCAAAGAAATGTTCTACTTGCCAGATACTAGACATGTGTCCTGTATCAGATGTTATGTTCTACCTATATGGTTCACATGACACGTCATGGCACAACTGCAGCAACTTTTACGCGATCACTACATTTACATAAACAGTCAGATTTCAAATATATAGTACTACTCACCACGGGTGCCACGGGTGTTAGAAATGTGCTGGTACAGCAATTAGCACTGCTGCATTCCGCGTTGTTTAATAAAAGGCATTTTTATAGGCACGCTGACCGCACTGCCAATACAAACTAATAGGCGAGTGCACTCCCGGTGTGAAACTATGAGTTTTCCAAACGCACCCCGTTTGACAAAAATAATGCCTTTTATTAAACAATGCGGAATGCAGCAGTGATAATCGCTGTACCAGCAAATTTCTAACAACCTTTTGAGGCTGTGACCCCCAAATAATCATAAATGAACTGCAGGGGACCCCCCCCCCCATGCACACTGATAAGCAAATGGAATGTAAGAGTTGAGGCATTCAATCTTGCCTCTTCATTATATTATTTGATAATTTGGCCAATGTTTTACCAGTTATAGTATTTTGTTGATTACTTTTGATGCAGTAATGGCATTTTTCTTTTTCTTGAGGTACTGTATTAAAAGGGGCGTAAAAGTCCTTAAATTGTCACTTCACTGTAATTTGGGGACTCCCTCAAAATCATGTGGGGATCCCGACACACAGGTTGAGAACACAGGTACAGCTAACATAGCAGCATAGAGCATAGCAGTCGGCGCGGTTTTCTGGACCCACTGGAAAATCGGCCATTCATTTTTCCCATAGAGGTTTACTTATTTATAGATAACGTTCTTGTGACCACCGCGCTTTGACTTATGGTGTGTTACCAGCTTAAATCAACATTGTAGAATAGGTACAGGGTCGCACACACCAAGAATGCACTTTCAAAGGATTTATTCTCTACAAACATCATAGGACAGACATTTCGGCTATCCGGCTATCCATCAGGACACTGATGAAGGCTGGATAGTATTTCCTATCCTGGGGTCTGGGCCCCACTTGGGGTTGTGTCAAACGGCTGTTTTGGGGTAGACAAAAATGTGAGGAAAACATCACTATAAATTTCCCTGACATTTCTAAGTAAGCCCCTTGCTTTCATTCAATGTTCTCAATGTGAAATCATTCCAGCTCCTGACCTACAGTCCTACACTATAACAATACTGTTTCTGTCAGATAAAAGGTAAAGTGTCTCCTTGTTATATGTTGGTACATGGTACAGTGTAAATCTATATTGTTTCTTGTGTGTCACAAATATGGCATTTTACTTGACGATTAATTGTCATACAAATAATTGCGATTAACAATATAAATATCTGATATGACAACAACAAAAAAACACAAAGAAATGGCGACACCAATAATCAAAATAAATAATGACGAAAACTAAATAATGCCTCGTATTATGGCCAAAATACACCATATAATCATACTATAATCATACTATAATTCTGACAATGTCTGAATGTCTGACTTGTCTGTGTGTCAGAAACACTGCCGTAGCTCCTCACTGCCTGCACCAATCACTCCCACTTTTCACACAGGCATTGACCATAATAATATGGAGGTCTTAACGAAGCCCTTTTTCCAATTTTACAAATTATAAATTAATAATGAATTTATTAGTGAATTAAAAATGCGAAAACGCACCCAGGGTGCAGTACCCCCCGCGGCAAGTATTTCACAACGGGTAAGGGCTAGTATAATAAATAAATGATAAATGGTGCATTTATATAGTGCCTTTATCCAAAGCGCTTTACTTGGATTTACACATTCATTCATACACCGATGGCGGAGGAAACCATGCAAGACACCAACCTGCACATCGGGAGCAATATAGGTTTAGCGTGTTGCTCAAGGACACTTCGACACTAAATAGATTACTATATAGCCTACTAGAAATCTGTTGCAAAATCCGATCTACAAGCTCACAACGCGTCGCACCACAGTACTTTAAAAAATCACACCCGTGTGAACTGAGTGGTGCAGTGACGTCACACACTAACCATAGCAACCATGCTCACCTGTGCGTGGGGCCACGTACAGGTACCACGTAACAGGTACACGGGTACATACATGGGTACAGACAAAGCTGGTTGTTGGAGTGGTTTGCACCACTCAAAAAAAATATCCCAGTATTGTTTCCACACAGTTTTAGCAACTAGTTTGAATTTAGATGTCAGTGGATGTATCAGTAGGCGGAGATCTCTGTTCGTCTGGCAACACGAACCTGCCCTGTAACTAAATGTAACAAGAGGTGAACTAACAGTGCTTAGATTACAGCCTTCATTCATACCCTGTAGTTACCCTGTAACTAAGTGTAACAACAATTGTATGTGCTTCGTATTTGCATTCTCTGTAATCCTGTAAAATGTAAATCTAATAGTGCTTTAAATTACAGCCTGCGTTCCTTGTAGTTTCCATATAACTAAATGTAACAAGAGTGACTGAAGAAAATGGGGGGTCTTATTTGTACATTCTAATGAGCAGAATATATCCCACCCCCCAGAAAACCTTGAAGCGATTATTCACGGTAGACCCTTTTTAGACAGCCATTGTGATGGGTAAACACAGCTGAAGGTATAGTGTTTTATTTATGTTACAGCATGTACAGTTACAGTTAACATGTAATAGGGGGTGACTAGCGGCACAGCCAGTTTGTGCACTGACCAAAGGGCAGGGACAGATTATGGAGCCAGTGGGGTCAGTGCCCAGGGGTCCTTGATTACCACGAGTAGCCATGAGGCGATCAACATATCAACAAAATGTATATGTTAAATGCTCAAACATGCAGGCCCCTCAGCCTATACAGTACAAGGCCCCTCCTATATGTCTGTCTGACTAACAGAACTGACTAATAACAGATCTGACAAGCATTTTTAAGATGCATATATTTTACATGCAAATAAATATCATGCCAATATTCTAGCTAAGTTATATAGACTGAGACTCCTGTATGATAAAGATGTATACAAGTGCTTTCTTGACCCACACGTGCATGCAGTGTTTGTGTGCCCACCCGCTGTGAGTAGTGCATGCGCAAAAGAGTCCTAAAACATAATTTGCCCAGGGGCCTCCTTGGGTCTTAACCACTTCCAGCATCCGTATTGTGGGGAAAGCTTTCGCATTCGACGTGTTGTGAGCTTCTCGATCCGAGCCTTTTCAACAAAAGCTTTCTCTACAATAACAAGCACAATAACAATAAAATGCAGTTATAGAGCCCTGAGGGTCAACCATATATAGGGTTTAAGTGGTCTGTCCCTGCGAGTCGTGACGGCCTGAATTTGAATCTGTCTTGGGTTCTGCCCTGGGTTTCATGTCTTTCAACACGCTTCTCTAAAATAAGTATAAAATAAATAAATAACGGTAACACTTATTATAACCACTTCACCACTTTTCAACATCTCTTCATATAATTGGTCCTCACTAATGTTCATGATAAAACACCACCATTTTTTCCTACTCAGTCTGTGTCTCATAGGAGGGCTTTGGGCAGTTCGGACACACGTCCACCAGTGACATCATCATTAGATTAGAAACAAGATTTGTTTTAAAATATATTTAGATTTGTATTATCGTGAGAACGATGGCTTCAACTTTTGCATTGCAACTTTTCAGGAAAAGAAAGCCTGCCGTTTCTATTAGCTTGGATTCACCATCGATGATGTCACTGGTGGACGGGTTTCTGAACTGCCCACAGCCTTCCTATGAGACACAGACTGAGTAGTAAAAAATGGTGGTATTTTATCATGAACATTAGTGAGGACCAATTATAGGAAGAGAAGTTGAAAAGTGGTGAAGTGGTCCTTTAAAGGATAACTTCACACCACTTTCAATCTAACTTCATGGTCCACTTCATGGTCCACTTCATGGTCCACTTCATGGCCCTTTAACTAATACACAGTTAATTTAACTCTGAGGGCATAAAATATATAAAGTACATATGGGCCCACTCTGAAAGTTACATTCATCCGACTGTGTACATACTCCAAAGCAGAGTAGCACTCCAGATTAATATTTCATCCTCTCAATTTCTGCAACGTGGTATCACAAAATGAAATCCACCTGTGGGGTTGGATTTCTTGAGGCCAGGAAGGCTGGCCTCTCTGAACCGAATCAATCACCGGGATCAGTAGGATTACAGTGCATATTGCACTGTGTCACTGCTAGTGCCTCAACAGCTATAGACGGAAAACCGTCTGATCCGAGGCTGGCACCTAGTCAGTATGTGTCACTGCCAATTTAGCAGAGGGAAGGGAATGAAAAGAGAATAACCAGCACCTGATTAGAAGTCATGTATTTTTAGAGCTGGCTGAATGGCAGCTATAGTGTAGAGACCTGAAAGGATATTCTATTTTCCTATTTTCCTATTTTCATTTTAATGGGCTGTGGGAACAACTTCTGGGGACCTGCTTTGCCAACAAATCAGAGAAGGGTTGCCTATACCCCCCCCCCCCCCCCCCCCTCCCCCTGCCCAAAAAAAAACAAAACAAGAAAGTGTAATGGAGACCCAGGCGGCTAGAGCAGATCTCACCAGAGGGAACTGACTCAGCCACAGTGTGAAACCGAGAACTAGAAAAGTATGCTAATGAACCCTACCCATAGGGCCCGCAAATGGTAAATGGTAAATGGTGCATTTATATAGCGCCTTTATCCAAGGTGCTTTACATAGATTGTGCATTACATTCACCCATTCACACACCGATTGCGGCGGAAGCCATGCAAGGTACCAACCAGCACATCGGGATCAATTTGGGGTTCAGTGTCTTGCCCAAGGACACTTCGACATGTAGACAGGAGGAGCCGGGATTCTAACCGCCGACCCATGGATCATTGGACGACCTGCTCTACCTCTTGAGCCACAGTCGCCCCAAACCCATAGCCACCTGGAATGGGATCTGAAAAATCTAACTTATATCTTGATCACATGACCCCATAATGTAATACCGATTTGGACACAATCTGTAAGAGTAGAAAAAAGGCAGAAGGTAAGGCAGAAAATGTAATCTGGCACAAACAAGGCCTATAAATTGTGTAGTGATCCCTCGTGAAAGGAATTTCTTTAACAAGAAAATTGAGGAAAACAAAAACCACTCACCACAAAACCTCTGGAAGGCACTCAAACAATTAGGCCTCAACAACAAACTAAAAACTAAAACTACAAACCCTTGAATTATTTCAAGTGACTTGATTGTGGTGAATTGTTTGTTTTAACAGTTTTTTCAGTTTGTCCATTGCCACACAAATGTCTCTCGCATCCAGGTCTCTAATGGTATGGATAATATCCAAGCACAGTAGCACAATATATGACAATCTAGGGGTTCAAAATGTCCCTTCAGCCAACCAAGGCCACTGGCCATGACAAGTTGACAACATCCCCACCAGCTTCCTCAGAGACCGTCTCTATTGCTCTCATAGCCCACGTGTATCCATCTGTCAGTGTCATGTCCTACAGACAGACAGACAGACAGACAGACAGACAGACATAGGGATGGACATAGGTAGGGATGGACATTGCTGTTCCTTGGAGTGGTTGCACCACTCAAAAAGGAAACAAAATAGAACCTGGCTACTACTGCCCTGTTTCCATCCTTAGTTCCATCTCAAAGGTTATCGAGAGATGAATTCACAAACAGATCACCAGTTACCTCACAGAAAGAAAACTGCAGTTTGAATTCCATTCTGACTTCAGGAATGTCCCATTCCACTGACACATGCCTATTAGACTGACTACATCAAACGCGAGGTAGACTTAGTCATTGTCTTGCTGGACCTCCAAAAGACATCAATCATTCAATTTTACGGAATAAGATCAAGGTGATTGGTTTAGAATCAGATAACACACGACTGGATGAAATCCTATCTTGAGGTGGTTTATGTCAATGGAACTCAGTCCTCGACCCTGCCAGTGAACTGTCGGGTTCTTATACTAGGATCGCTATTATGCATTATTTATAAAACACATACAAAAGTGTTTTGCACACAAATAAGTAAGTTCTCACTATAAACCCCTTTGGTTCAGAGAGACACTTAGACAGTAGAGACTAATGACAAATAAATACATAAATTCACCATGAATATAAATTCCACTAAAATCATAGCCATATTCTTGTCATCTGGACTTTACCAACCAAGTGTAGCCTTAGCCTATATTATTATTATTATTTGTATTATTATTTATTTTTAGCACTCACTGTATCGAACGTAGTATTTTCAAAAAGCCTATGATTGGATTCTATGCTGTAATGAGGCTGTGAGGTTTTCAAGGTTTGCAAGGTTTAGTGTTTTGTCTTGTCTATGTATGTTGGTATGTAGTTTGTTTTGTCTATTGTTTACATGATTGTGACATGTATCTGTGTTGGGAGCCCCTCGAAACTTGAATAAAGAAACTTGAATCATCACCGTAGGTCGCATTTACTATGAAAACCTGCATCTCCCGTCCGTCCGTCCGTCCGTCCGTCCGTCCGTCCGTCCGTCCGTCCTTCCGTCCGTCCGTCCGTCCGTCCGTCCGTCCGTCCATCCGTCCGTTAGTTAGTCACCAACGCCTCCATATATGGTCACGCCTTGTGACATCACATCTCCATATATGGTCACGCCTCGTGACATCACGTGACATCATGGAGACCCTTAGATCCATATCTGCATATATGGAGCCAGCCAGCAACTCTACATCTGACCTCAAGCCTCATACACTTAGATCTCCATATATGGAGTTGTTGATTCCACCCCACCCGTCCTTCTTGTTCTGACATTCCATATGTTGATCTGACCTCATGAAACCCTGTACACTCAAGAGTAAAGACACGCTCCATATATGGCCAGTACGGAATTCATTCCATATGTTGATCTGACCCCCCATGCCAAAGCACCAGCGCTCGCCCAGCAGTGCCGTCACCCAGGCGGATACATGCACGTGACCTCGACCTTTAGGGCTTCTCGCCCCTCAGGGCGTCTTACTGGTAGAAAATCTATGGCTTTGATGCTTAGATGAGATGTAGGCCCATTTGACAGTGCAGAAACATAATTGCCTTGATGCATGTCACATTAATGAGCATCAACCAGCTGGACACAGACACATACACCTGCCCGCAAGTGCTCTAAACTGAGTGACTGGAGTCTGACTCAATTCTCTCCAAAAGCCTTTGGATATGATGGAATATGTGTGTGTGTGTGTGTGTGTGTGTGTGTGTGTGTGTGTGTGTGTGTGTGTGTGTGTGTGTTAGGCTACACGCAACAGTGTCACTTGGTGGTGAAAAAACGCTATTTCCATGCTTGGATGGACCCAGCCAGCCAGGGACCCTGCTAGCCTGGCTAAAGCCAAACCGAATCAGCCGTTGGCAAAAAAAAAGTGTGATATTAGTCTGGCTTATTAGCCAGGCTATAGGACCCTGCCAGCCAGCCAGGGACACACATTGCTGGGCATTGGAGTGGCACCACTCATAAAAGGGGTGTATATATATATATATATATTAAGGCTGTCAACATTATCGCGTTAATTAATTGCGTTAAAATATTTTAACGCAATTAACGCATGTGCAGAGTCTTGACCCGCAGTGTTGTCCCTGAACATGTGTGAACGTCAGTCTCTGACAGTTCACTTCGTTCAACAGTGTCCCAGATTTCCGTAGAAAACCCAGCTAGAACACACCCTGACACTCTCACTCTCTGATGCGCGCAGCTCAGAGTGACAACTCTGACATGCTCGCGCAAGACATGCTCGCGCTGATCCAAGACACAGAAGTAGAACATGTCGTCATGTCCCGGCCCAAAACACTGAGGTAAACTTGATGATGTTTGATTAAACACAACATGCGACGCTGCCACCGAAAACTAGCTTCCCATAGCATATTCTTTTTGCGTCGAGGAGCGCTGTGTAACGACGCCTCGGCCAACAAAACACAGCTGTCAAGTGAAGCCTGACTTGTGCTTCGTCGTACAATGTGTTGCATGCTGAAAATTGTTGATCTGCAAGCTCACAACGCGTTGCATCCGCAACACGTTGTGAGCTTGTAGATCGGCTATTTGCAGGTACAAGGAAATATGCAGGATGTGAGACGTTTAGAAACATTTGCCTTAACAATAAAAGCATTTCAGTTGAAAATAGCTATTACTACAGTATCAGCATATATGGGCATATTTCACATAGCCCATATGCCATATATGACGAGACAGAAGCAAAGTGGAAAAGGATTAGGCCTACTGATTCGGTGGCATTTCACATTGCAAAAGGGTGCAGGAAGAGTGGGCACCTAAACATTGTGGGCACCTCAGTGTTAAATTGGCATTTTTTTCTCCAAAATGTAAAATAAATAAATAAGGAATTAATTTGTATAATGGTAATGGATGGACATATTGTAAAAGTCACTTTATTAATCGCAAAGGGATTTTTTTATTTGTTTTTGTTTTGTTTTTTATTTTTTATAAAAACAACAAATGTATTTTACCAAAAACAATCAAACAGCTCTACTCTGTGGTTCTATGGGCTTTTGACAATAGCTCGCAGCAATGTATATATTTAAAGAAATTGTTCGAATGGTGATTAATCATGATTAATTAATTTTGAAGCTGTGATTAATCTGATTAAAATGTTTTATCATTTGACAGCCCTATATATATATTCTTTTATTCTTCTCTTTTTATATATCGCGATACAGTATGACGTCACAGAAATACATATCGTTGTTTTAAATTGCAATATATCGCGGGACGATATATCGGCACACTAACCTGCTAATAAGCAAGACTCATATCGCACTGTCACCGGCAGGCAATTTTGTTTTGGCAACGGCTGATTTGCGTCTGGCTTATTATCCAGGCTATCGGCACACCCCTAATCGATACTGTTCCTTCTATACACAAACGACATGAAAGCAGGCTGTAACAGCAATTTGTTCTTGTTCGCTGATGACTCTGCACTCCTGGTCTCAGGTGAGGACAACATGTGGAATGCCCTGACAGCTGACACCATCCATTAAAGGATTTGTAACACATGGTTTCTTTCGAAATTGGCCTGAAAAAACATCGGGAGACCACAGGGGTAGGTAAATGTCATTCTCCCATCTCTTTTGTACAGTAGGTATAGTGTTTGTATTTGTTGATGAACATGTATTATTGTGTTCATGTTTTATGCTATGTTGATTAATTGAATACATACAGTAGGACCACAATGGAAACAAATCCCCATTGTTTTGTGTTATCCTCTTAGCCTTAGCATCTCACTGTACCACATGCTGTTTACTAATGAATGGATTAGTAATGGTTTGCAAAGGAAGCACAGCATAGCGGAAAACTTGTCAGTTGGAAATGGGCGTGGCTAATTTTGGGAGTTCCGTAATGATCCAAGGAATCCAAGGGGAAATGCATTTTGATTGTATGAGCTACGTTCAAGAGTAATATCCAAAACATGAATAGTCCTGTTATACAGCGCCATCATGAGGCCGATTTGGAAAGATTTGGATGGCATTTCTTTCTTGGCCTAATGAAGAATGTGCATGAAAGGTTTCACAGCTTTCGGACGCTGCGTTCATATTTTGATGCATTTTGTTCAAAACGGACCACTCCTGCCAACTTCGGAAGCCTCAGGATGAAATATGAAAAATCTTGACAGATCCGCCTTGATCACATGACTAAAATGTGAGAAGACGTTCTGCATGGCCTCCAGGGAGTGCATGCAGTTTCAAGTCGATCTGGCCAACATACCGGAGATTAGCTGCATGTACACAGACGGACGGATGGACACGCACGCGCGAACACACACACACACACACACACACACATCTAAAAATGTTACGTGCCTGTCCTAAGTTTATCATCTGTAGCTATAATACCTTTACTTTTTTGAAACCCGAGGTACAGGTTTAGGAGAAGTAGGTGTGCAACTAAACAGTTAATCAACAACTAATCAATTTAATCAGCAATTTAAATGGAGAAAAAAGGATTTGGGTGAAAATGGAATCTCTAATATTCAAAAATCTACATATGTAGCCACTGAGATTTCATCTCAGTCTTGTTTTTGTTCTACGTTGTTCTATAAATTTGATTATTCTTTAATGTAGAGATTGCTTTACAAAAGGTTTTCCCAAATGGTGTCGGGTCATCCTGAGCAGGTTTATATTCTAGTTGACAAAGGTAATAGAGCATGCACCTCCACTAATGGCAGTACAAGAGGAAGAATTAGAGTCTGCAACACTGGTAGAAAAAACTGGTTTATTGATTTAACGTTTCGATCACTGGTATCTTCTTCAAGATCCCAGTGATGCAATCGTTGAATCAATAAACCAGTGGAGCTAGACTCTATTTGTTCCTCATAGTTGACACTGTTCCATTCAACCTCTATTCAACCTCAATCAAGGTGCATTTTGGACATTTTGCATTTCCTTCAAGTTAAAACATTTGAACACTGATTTCCCTACTAGTATTGAATAGTTTCAAGAATGATACCTTTTTCTTTCTAGGAATATCTGATGACAGAACTCTGCTGTCACATCACAGAAAATGCTATAGTGCCCCATATATAAGGAGTGTAGGCCTATTTGTCGTCTATACCGTACTTTTCTTTCACACTGAAGCTTCAAATAGCCTGCCCTATAGGGGCAGGTACTCTGCATGCATTATAGCCTCATGGAATATATCGATATTATATTGATACCATGATATGAGAGTGAGACTAGATATTGTCTGTGATTTAACATATCATAATTTGTGATCTTTTTCATATAACCATATTGTCCATATTGCCCAATGCCCGCCCCTATTAGTGTTGCTTGGTGAAAAGAGCTGATTTTCAGTGAGTTTGGCCAGCTATATATAGTCTAGCCTGCTTCTGGTGTGGAGGTCGGCTTTCTTTATGATTCCTAAAGTAATTACAGGTTAGCCATGATGTAAATTGATATGCTAAACAAGCCAAAGCAGCAACTCCCTTAATGTGATTTGACACCACTAAGATTAGTGTAGTTATTTCCATCATTTCTATCATTAGTGGAAGTTATGGGTGTGTCAGTGTGTGTGTGTGTGTGTGTGTGTGTGTGTGTGTGTGTGTGTGTGTGTGTGTGTGTGTGTGTGTGTGTGTGTGTGTGTGTGTGTGTGTGTGTGTGTGTGTGTGTCAGGCTGGTTGGCTGGTTTTAAACCACAACAATGGGCTGGCAACATACTGTGAATAGCTGGGGAATTTCAAATAGGTTCTGGGGATTCTTGCCTATTTTTAGCGCTGCAGCTATACTCGTACAATGTGGTAGGTAACATCATTAAGCGTGTAACGCACCTATATTGGCGCAGCAAAACCACCCATCTACCCTGTCTCCGAATTGTTTTTCATAGTGCTAAACTATATCTCCCGAACGGGCAGTGACCTTGGAAATTTGTTCTGAAATAATTTGTCTGAAAGCTGCAAAATACACTAAAATAAGAGCTAATCAATATTCATATTATATAGGGTCATATCAAACAAATGTGGCTATGTGAGATGAATTGTATGAAGTTTATAAGGGCTCATTGCATTTATAGGAGTAGCCTATAAGCCTACCGGTATTGTAATCATCATTTAATTCAAACCCTGCCTTTTTATTTAGGCATAGTCAGAATGTAGCCTATTTGCTATTTACTGTATTTAGGAATCACGTGGGAAGCGATTAATTCAATCCTAACTCCAAATGTTGCCCCTCGCCCTCAGCCCCCTCTTTAGTTTACAATTAAGACGACTGTTGCATGATAAGCAAACATGCAGCAGCAATTATATACAAAAAAAGATTGTTAACTGTTTTATGTCAAAAAGCTACATGCAACAACAAAACTATAAAGCCAAGTTGGCTTTTGTTGTTAGTGTCTTTTTTTGCTATAACAGGCGTTAATGGTAAAACACAAAATAGTTAAAGATATTTTTTTTAATGGTAGGCTATACCAGTAGGCTACTAAACATTGATTGATGATCCGGTCAGTCATTTAATGGATGCCACTCAGATAAATCAGACGAAGCCCGCGAACAGCCCGTTTGGCTGTTGCAATATTAACGCGCAAAACTTACCTTCACTATGAAGATGCACATGGGATGCATTTTACCAGGTATCCTTCTTCACACCATTTGCACGTTGATTAAAAAAAATGTATTTTTATACAAATCCAGACTTTTCTTTCATTTGTCTCTAAAATCTTGCAAGCACTGTCGTTTCCTTCCCGAATACACTGTCCGGCCACTGAGTTTTGTTAATTAGTATAGGACACTCAGGTCGCTCCTCAAAAATTGCTGCAGCTATTCCAGCTATTATTGCTATGACAATAAATAAGACTATCGGGTCGTGAGTTTGGGAACGAAGTTGGGGTACCTTACTTTATCACCATCCTACAAGCGCAAATTATAAACGCAGGCGGGTCCTTCTGCTAAAGCTCTCTCCCCCAAATCGTTAATATGACATGAAAGAAGACGGTGTCATCATCATATTGTTTATGTAGAACACGAACGAACTGGTGCCCACTGGCACTTATTAGGCACTATATATCTCTCAGCTTGTCTTGAGGTGAGGTGGTGTCCTTTCCATTCGTGTCGGTTTCTCATGAATACCCAAACGAAGTCGGTCTGTCAGCTTCTGTTACAGGGCTGGAAACCAATTCCACATTGGAGACGCGCGCCATGCCTTCAGATTGATGCATACTCCCTCAAAGCTGATCGTTCGCCTTAAGTCCTTTTTACATGCATGGTTTGCTCTATTAAGTAGCCGTGGGCAGGGCTGTCATACCTCCGGCTCCTTTCTGGCCACTGTGAAGCATGCGTATGTCGAGATGAGTTCCAAAAGCACCGCCCACGCGGTGTTGTGCCGAGATTTTACTCCCTGCCGATGTTGTGTGTTGTGCCACTTTTTGTGTGGGGGTCCGACGATTTACCAAAGTCCAAATTACACGCGGAGTGGCGTCTGTCTACTTACTCTCTCAATAGTCAGCTCTATCGACCCTACTCTGCTCTACCTCATTGCAATGTAAATTGAAAAGCAGGATTGTTTGGATCAGACCGTGAGAGTGCGAAATTATGCGCACTGTTCAGAGAGGCTGCTGACAAGCATCATACGCGCGCGTAACCAAGGCAAGGACACCATAGTTTATATCTATATATCTATGATGCAAATGTAGTCCACGTTGCGTATGATCCCACGGTGGCTATCATAATGTTCAGCTCATCACGAATTATTAATGGGGGGAAAAATTGAAAATGCATAGAGTGGGTCACTCAGTCACAGTCCCAACATAGCCCACGTGCACGTGACATCGATGGTGGCAGGCTGGGGGAGTGGGGGTTTGTGAGTTTGTATTTGCTTGAAAGGTTACGGAATAGGTGTATATGCCTGCCTGGCAAGATTCCAGTCTAAAAGGTGTATAGTTTGTATACAGTACGTGAGCAGAATGTAAGCCAAGAATAGTCTCAAATGACTGAGTATAGGCCTACCCCCCCCCCCCTCCATCTCTGCTGTCTCATTTGGCTTTGCTCCAAGTTGCTGCATATGTTTTTTTTCAACCACAGCCTCTCCCCTTAATTCCCCCTGTATTTTGTTTTTAAACTCATAAACCCTAGCATACCTATTCTGGATATGTCAGGCAAACATTCTGTGGAAATAGCTTATATCCACAGGCATACACAACTTGCATTGTGTATGCTTGTAGATGTGCTATTTTCATTGAAATGGATCCTATCCTGCTGCGCCACCCGGCCTTATCCCTTATCCCTAAACTTATTTGCCATTTTTTTACTATTTTGAAAAATATTTAAAAATAGTTCAATATAGCTGATCTACATCTACACGCTGTGAGCTTGTAGACTGGCTATTTGAACAAATTTAAAAGGTGTTTTTAAATAGTAAAACATGGCAAATAAGTTTAGGGATAAGGGTTAAGGGGTGGCACAAGATATAGCCCTTGGTGTAGAGGAAAAAAGGGAGGGGGCTAGACTAGTATTAGCCTCGATACCCAGGCTTTCATTTAGTCTGCGAGACTAGTATAGATTCATGCGGGACTTATGTGGTTAAGAAGATAACTTGTAAACCTCAAGAGTGGTATGGCATTTCATGGCTGAAAGGCTTTTTGCAAACCGAGCTCCCTTCAAATCCTGCACCGACATGCAAAAAGAGGCAGAATTCAAAATGTATGCTTTAATAAAAGGTGACAGTGCCCTCTCCTGTCACTTTGCACGAGCAAACTGCAGGTGGTTGGGATCCCGTTTCAGGGTACCACACCTTACACACCTGGACACCTTACACACTAAAGCCTAAAGGTAGGCTCCAGGTTTTCAACAAATGTATTCTTTGTCAACTTGACAGGTGGCAAAGGGCCTGTCATGCACGTGTTACCGAAACCTTTTGTTTTGGTATTACTTCTGTAATTCTTTGGTCTTTGGTCCTTTGTTGTTTGGATACCTAGGCTTAAAGCAAACCTCGATAATCTCCTTAGCCCAGGTTCTGCAGCTGTATGGAGCAGCTCACCATGGAGCAAGCCTTTTGGCTCAGTACAGCTGGAGTGACACTAAAATATGAATTATCTTCCATCTGGACACAACCAGGGTCAATGGCATACAGAGTGAACATATCCCCACAATCCTTATACACAGAAAAACCCTCTGTGTTCATCAGAGTGTAAAGATTTGACCAAATCCATTTTTATTGATGAAAACGACAGAGTTTAACCACAAGCTTACAATGTTTTGAAAAGCGACTGTGAGCTTGTAGATTGGCTATTTTTATACATTTGGACTAATAGACCCATCCATGGGGATCTCTGGCCAGTGAAGCGTGTAGTGTTTAAGTGGTTAAAAGCACTTGGACATGGATGTTTCAACCACAATCATTCTTATTCTTTTACAATAAGCTCCATCTATATTCTATAAAGACCATGGGAAATCATGTAGAAGAGCTGAAGTTGTGTGTCAGTTGGGCCCATCAGCAAGTGTGCTTATAGTGTGAGGTTCTTTACTGTCAATCATTCCAATCAATTTAGTGGACCTCTCTCAAATAGCTTTTCCAGACAGGCAAACCGATTGTCAGTCCACCTACAGAGATGGTGACCTAGAAAAAAGGGGTCCGCGCATGCAAGTTGCAACAGCATTGTTTTGTGTTTGTGTCACATCTGCACACAGTCTTGCTGGCCCTCATCAGAGCAATGGATCGAGAGCCGTCCAACAATAACAAACAAAGGGAACTACACTCACCTCCAATGACATATCTCCAGGGGGAGAGAAAGAAAAAACGGCTGTTTGGTGTAGAAACAAAAATCCACACACGTAAGATGTGGATGCTCCACTCCGTGTGCATAATATGTGGGGAGAGTAGATAATGGGATTTGGCGTGACCTTCTATTCCTCCCCAGACCAAAAATATACGAACATGGTTGATGGGATAAACAGTTCTGCCAGTCACTGCTGGTGGAGCAGGGAGTATGACAGAGTCAGAGTGAATTACTGCTAAAACCTTCGCAGCATGGTGTATTGATTTTATGACACGGTTGGAAGTATAGTGGCACCTCTGAGTGTGACGTGACACTATTCGGGCTAATAAGGGTGCCCCAAAAAAGCGGCCGGGTACCTCCCTTGTCGCTAACATGGCCTGCAAAAAGAGAACGCTATAACTGGGTTATGTTTGATTTATTAACGGAGTGCCATTTATATTTCAATCAGCATTCCAGTGCTGTACAGAAAGGAACAAGGATCATGAAGGATGTAAATTGTAGCCCCGAGAGGAGGTCAAGTTGTGAGTAATTATCAAATTACGGATACCGGTATATCAAATATTACAGATGGTTGAGATAGATGATGGACTTCTTGGGGGGAGGGTTACATTATATTAAAATCAAATTACACATGTGTGTGGTTAAATTACTGCCTGAAACGGTACATTCTGTAGATTATGTCAATTAAATCAAGGTCTGACTTTGAATACGCCATTGGATCTGTGTTTTCAGCAGGTATTCAATCATCTGTTTTCTGTTTATGCTTGATGCAGATTTGATCTATGGAGGTATGTGTCATGTTTGCACTGCATCTCTGCCATGCCATTAAGTAATCTCTGCAGAGACGAATGTTCCAGGCCCACAGGGTAATGAAGTGACTGATGTATTGTGACTTAATTTATCTGGACATTTAAAGTGTACTTCTTCTGCTCTATATTTATCCATTACTGTAATGAGGTTGCCAGGAAATGCACAAGATACAGTATGCCTATTTCTCCTTGAACCTTCTTTCAACTGTCTTGCTCATTTAATCAGTTCCATCAATCCATTTATTGGTCCAAAGATCAATCAAATAATCAGCCATTAAATCTGTCCGCCTGTCTATCCTGTCTATCGATCTATTTTTCTATATATAAAAAACAATTCTGCTCAGGTTTTGACAAATTGAAAAAAATCCACTAGACCATAATGCAGTGAGAGTGTCATTCAACCACACCCGGTGTGGTACAGTAGATATGTGAAGCAGACAAGGGTACTGTATCAGGCTGCCATAGTTTAATGGCACCATAGTGAGTAGGCCCAAAGCCCAGTTTCCAAGAGAATTGATTATGGCGTGTCAGCGGCACTGGCAGCCTCTTTATTTATCATGAGGCCATATTCCCGTGGTCCTGGCAGTGCTGTGGCAGGTGTGAAGGTCAACAAGAGAGCCGTATTTTAATCAAAGATTGGAGGAGCTAAAAATAAAAGCCCCCCCCCCAGGTGGAAGCGTGAAAAGGCTCCATGTTGTAGCCATTTAGATGTGGTTGTTGTCAGTTGCATAAGCTCCCCTAGAGAATGCTATCAATCTTGGACTGTGTGCTGCAATGCACATGAAGTCAAACTGAGGTCCAAGACTGACAATAAAAATGAAATGGTGTCCTTTACAAATATATTCTTAATTTCTTCCCCTGAAATGAAACCTTACCTAATACCCAGCTATTAATTTGATGTGGTTGGTGTGAGGGCTAGAATGACTCATTGTGCGTGTCTGTGTGTGTCTGTGTCTGTGTGTGTGTGTGTGTGTGTGTGTGTGTGTGTGTGTGTGTGTGTGTGTGTGTGTGTGTGTGTGTGTGTGTGTGTGTGTGTGTGTGTGTGTGTGTGTGTGTGTGTGTGTGTGTGTGTGTGCGCACGCGAGTGGCCTACGATTGAGTGGGCAAAGGAATTAGTGAAATGCTCACACGTAGAGACAGTAATGACCACAGATTGAGTGGTGGAGGTTTGATTGATTGAAGTATTTATTAACAGTATGCAGAATGGGTACATTTCAAACGAAAAGCATTACACTTGTTTACAATAGGGTCCACCATTTTCAATTCATCAGAACATTTAGAGATGGTTCGATAACCCTGTCATGTTTGCTTGCCTCCCAAGGAAACATTGCTGCTTGTTCCTGACAGAAAAGGCATTGTCTCATGTTACAGTTACGTCACAAATGAATGATGAATGTGTGTAGCTGTGTGAGATTCAATGCACAGTAGGTGTGTGTATTGTTTATGTAGGCCTACTGTATTGTGTGCGTGTGAGCGTGCACGCACACATGGTTGTGTACGTGTGTGTGCATTAGTTTGTTTCATGTGTGTTCTGTATACTTGTGGGTGTGTCTGTGTGTACATCTGGGATGCATGCATGCATGAATATGTACGTGTGTGTGTGCGTGCGTGCGTGCGTGCGTGTGTGCGTGCGTGCGTGCGTGCGTGTGTATACATGCACATGCACTATACATGAGCAGATGGCTCCAAACTAATGAATAAAGTGATAAATGAACAAAATTTGATTCTTACATACATGTGACACAAACACGAGGTGCTTAGTGTGAGGTTCTTTACTGTCAACAAAGGTTTGGACTGACCTTCATAATATGAAGGTTGGTCGCCCAGGAAAATATATATTTGTATTATTATTATTATTATTATTATTATTATTATTATTATTATTATTATTATTATTATTATTATTATGTAATATTTTCTTAAGTAATTGAAAATATTCCCAGCTTAATACAGTAGGCCTAGATGTGTGTGTAATACAACTGTATTCAAGCTGTGGGTGCAGTTGGATATGTGTTCCTAAATTCAAGGTCCAATGCCAAGAATGTGTCCCCACATTTCTTTGAAGTTGTAGGCTATTTGGTTTTCCAAAGCTAAAGGGAAATTTTAAAGTATTTAGTGTGAAGAGATACAAAAGTAGCTCCTTTCAGTAGATAATACCGCAAGATTACATTGAGCTCGTGGGGCTTCGTGATTTACTGATCACATTATTACAACAACACTATTATTGTAAATTAGGTCACTAACAGCAAGAGATCATTTATCAAGCTCGCTTGTGCCCCCTACTGTTTGATTATGCTCCAAACAAGATGCTTAGTAAGAGGTAATTCTGCAGTATGACTTTGAACACATGCATTTAATCTCACCAAAATGTCTTTCTAGTGTAGAGAATATTAATAAATGTGGCCATAGTGTAGTGTCCAGGGAAATGACAGGAAAGGTACAGTTGAAATGAACTGGGAGACTCAGACAGTCCAGCAAGGTTTAAGCATACTTAAGTACATTTATTGTAAAAGTGAATTCGTTGAGGGACAGGAATGGGGAGGTGGGTGTCAGGGGTTCAGGGTCGGGATGTTACAGAAGAGAAGGGTCTAGGAAAAAGGGTGCGGTTCTTCCCTTTGTCTGTCAGGGGCAATACATTGCTGTAAATGTATGTGCACTCATGTGTGTGGACTCCACTGGTATGTGCGTCCAAACATGTTACCGTCCAATCACCAGTCTGCGTTAACCCAAAATTATACATATATGGAGCCTTATCTAGTTGCCTCTGCGTGCTTGTGACGTGCGTGTGAGATGTGCGTGTGATGTGCGGGGGGTGCATGATTGTCTGGTGGGAACTGTATAGGTTTACATTTAACACATAGTGGAAGATGCTTCCCTTCAGATTATGTGTCTGTGCTTAACTGTGCTTTCTGTGTGTGCTTGTGAGTGTGTGGGTGCTGTGCGTGACCCTATGGGTCTGCAAGTTGATGCAGTCCATCTGTGTGTAGGTGCGATGTATTGCGTGCGTGCGTGCGTGCGTGCGTGTATGTGCTTAATTGGGTCTGTCTGTGTGCGTGTGCACGTGACCCTATGGGTCTGTGTGTAGATGTGATGTATGGCTGGTACTGTATGGCCTGTGTGTGTGTGTGTGTGTGTGTGTGTGTGTGTGTGTGTGTGTGTGTGTGTGTGTGTGTGTGTGTGTGTGAGAGAGAGAGAGAGAGAGAGAGAGAGAGAGAGAGATAGGTGTATGTGAGTGGTCCTATGACATATTCTACAATAGAATGACATAATTTCTACCCTTGTCAGCTTTACCTATCACAATGGGCCTTTGCCCATTGGGCCCATTGGGCCTGTGATGGCTCAAGATTAAACAAATAAAAATGGCATTGGTAATAATCAAAGGGGCAGTGCCCTCCCTAACTACTTCTCCAAACTGAGTGACGTACACCCACAGCCACAACACTATAGAGGGAGCAACCATGATCTGACTGGTACTACCAACATTTAGAAAAACTTATTCTACTACTTTGCCACCCAAAATGTGGAATGCCCTGACATCATCCATTCAAATAATGTGAATCACTGGTGATTTGACGTGTTAATTCCATTGATGAATTGAATAGCCTATATAGGACCACAATCCTTTTAGCCTTAATGACCATGTCATGATCTGTCTCTCCACAGACCATGTCAGCCCTGGCCACTCCCACTTTCCAAATTTCCCCGCCCCCCTAAATACGCCCCCTTTCGGGGTTAGTGGTGATAGCGTGACGTCACTCCATAGACGCTACATGTTAACAGAGGTTATTTAAGAAGTCTACAACTTTTGTTTTCTCAAGGTAAGGTTTGTTCTATCTGCTCGACCTGATTTACCATCTTGTTTGCTTCATAATAATATTGGTCTGTCACATTTTTACATTAGAAAATGTACTTAGATTCTCCAGAGAAAAAAACGTGTAAATGCCCATGTTAAAGTCACCACTATTTACCGGAAGTGGGCGTGAAAAACGGGCTGTGAGATAGGCCTAATCATCCCACCTGTGAACTATTCCACAATCACCTTCCCCCTATAAGACTGGACTCATAGCAAGCATGCATTGTCAGTTCATAGTTTGATGTTGGTGCATGTTCCTGTTTGACTACCATGTCATTTTCTGTTTGGTTCCTGAGTGAGAATTATTCCTGTTCCTGCGTTCTACTCAAGTGTGAGACTTATGCCTTGATTTCCTGAGTTCTACTTTTAAGATTTTGCCATTATTCTTTATTAAATACCTTGAAATCAACACTTGTTTCCTGTGACTCTGCACATTGGGTTCAAATCATCTCTGCATCTTAACATACCATGCGCTGAATACATTTCTAACATTTCAAATAAAGTAGACTATTCAATTAATCAAAAAAATATATAATAACAATTCCATCTATTATCTCTTGAGTTATTGAATGCTTTGCCAAAAAAGATGTGATATTCAGAGTAACTAAAAAATGGCTGCACATTTCAAAGGTAAGGCAATGGTGACAGACTGCTTATGTTCATTTATTCATAGCCCACAATTCACAAGAGACAGATCATTTAAGACGGTCATTCAGGCCTTGATCAGAGCTAGGCCTGACTTGCCAAAACAAGTCAGCATCTTAAGCAATGAGTGTAGCCTACCATGAATAATTTATGTTGCAAAACTTAAGTGTGTCATGTTGTATGGGATGTTCTATCAGAGATTAAAATAGGGTGCATTCTGCATCCCAAAACGCAGTTTATAGTTAAGGGATGCAATAAAACAACGACCTCTGCATCCACGGGACGCACTACTGTACTACTGTACTGTTTTTATTCTCGTTTATTTTGCTAGCTTTAGTTATAAAAGTTATAAAAAGAGTTAAATGCTGCAATTTGTAAAAATGGCAAAATATGACTCCTAACGTGTTGAAGTGGGACTCATCAAATGTCCCTGGGACTCTAAAAGACCATCCCTGCATCCCGGGATTCATTACATTGAAAACCTATTTACATCACATATACAGTTTTGAATATGGTGTTCCCTTAGCCTTCTCAGTAGCGAGGATCACAGTGTGACTAACTGGTTCATCCATTCACTGATTTCACTCAAATTTCACATGACACTTTTATTTTGTTATCTAATAAATTCAAAGAGCCTCTTTGTGACAATCGCCCTATACAGCAGCTAA
This sequence comes from Electrona antarctica, assembly GCF_951216825.1. Taxonomy (NCBI): domain Eukaryota; kingdom Metazoa; phylum Chordata; class Actinopteri; order Myctophiformes; family Myctophidae; genus Electrona; species Electrona antarctica. The sequence goes on from NC_136805.1 coordinate 19,756,666, forward strand.
ACTTTTCAGTCACAGACTCACAGGCAAAAGTTAGCAGAATCTTTGGCTAATCCCCACTGCTGAGAAATCTGAATTGGCTAAATTAAGTTTACAACTAACACAGTAAAAGCAATGATCTTGTTAAGGTTAAGCAGTGTTAATTTATCTCTGAAAGTGTAAAATGGTGTAAAATCTATTTTACCTAACACTCAGGATTTGACTGTGTAGGCTATTCATATAGTGATTATGATGGAATGTGAAAAGATATATCCTAGGTTTCAGAGCCAAGGCTGTTGCATAATTAATACATGCCCTCCTTAGGCAATGTGACCTCTCGTCACCTCTGCTCTCCTGCACCAGTGACTGTCCATCCAATTCGTACTTCCATCCCTCAAACTGCTGTCATTCTCAGATGACGTGACCACAGCTGACCCTATATCTAACAACAAGTTAATCAGCCGGAGAGAGAACTACAAGCACAACTCGAAGGGTGTTGACCTCTGTATTTATAGCAGACAATTTACATTCAATTACAGTGAATTAAATACTAATACAAATCACTTCAATTCAATATTCAAGCAATGTTATGTGAGCTCAAGTATCAGAGAGGCATAGCACTCAATTCAATTAAAGGACAAAACCATTAACAAACCCAACCATGCTTTCCACACAGCTTTTGAGCCAGCCAATGTCCTCAGGTCAGTGCCATGGATGTAGGTCGGTCTGGCCATAGCATCAGCAGGCCAGCTGTTGACAGATTGTGCCCACAAGGCCCTCTCAACAAATACCTCTCCTCTGTTGTTTATATGCCCGGCAACCGTTTGTTATGCCTCATGCCAACAATGACAGACGTGGTCAGAGGCATTATGTTTTTGGGTTGTCCACCAACTGGTGGCAATAACTAAATAATTTTATTTAATTGAAGTTATGTTAAAGGTTAAATAGCCTACATATTATTTTCTTTTCTTTTCAACAGGTTGATTCTTTGATGCACGGAAAACATCAAACTTCAAACATACCCTGCTTTCATCAGTCTTCATTGATGCACAATTTCTTTTTCTGTGATGAGTTGTCAGTACAGCCGCCTTGTAAAAGAAATCAATAAATCAATGATCGTGTGAAGCCTTTAGTTCTCTTACAAGATTTATGTATACTGTGTGCGTGCGTGCGTGCGTGCGTGAGTGCGTGCGTGCGTGCGTGCGTGCGTGCGTGCGTGCGTGCGTGCGTGCGTGCGTGCGTGCGTGCGTGCGTGCGTGTGTGTGTGTGTCTTAAGATCTATGGAAATCTGTACTACCTGGTTACTTCAAAATCCAGGTTTCCAAGCTGCCTTGATGGGAAGATATCCATCTTACAAATTAAAAATTGGAACGAATGATCTCTCGACAAGACAAGATGAGATAACATTTTTATTGATCCCAGAGGGGAAATTGGGATTTCAACTGTCAGGATGACGATATATTGATGATAGAATGATAATAGAAGGAAGGTGGCGGAAAACAAATATCAGACGTAAAAGAGTGCATTATCATTGTGGCACAGTATATCATTACATGCACAATATTCTGTATTCACTTTTACAAAGTGTCCTGAGATATAACTGCAGGAGACTTTGTCTGGCATCTGAGCTAGATTTATGTCCTTTTGGAATGTTTAGTTTTTTCTTATTTTTCTTATTTCTAAATCCTAAGCAAAGCTTGTTGTTGACATGCAATAGATTATATTTATATTAGTTTTCTGTGAGTTTAGATTCTGTGAAAAATCTATTTGTTAATTTTGGAATGATTAACCTGAAACAAGGTTTTCAATGACATTTTGAGATGTATATTTTGTAAGAAATGTCATATAAATAAGGTTTTGTATTATTGTTGCAGTTGATGTTGTTGTAGATGATGTTGTTGTTCCTTATTATGTATGTGAAACACGTGAAGGGAATCAAATTGTGTACTTTTTTTATTCATATTTGCAAACAAATCTGTTTTAATATCCTTGATTGATTGAAATATTTATTAACAGTTTGCAGTACATTTCAAGCACAACTCAATACAAAGACTATTAACTATGAGTGGACGACCCAATAAAGCATTACACTTGTTTACAAGCGGGTCCACCTTGTTCAATTCATCAAAACATTTAGAGACGTACAAATAGACACTTCTATATAGCCAAAGAACAGAACAGGAATTCATCATAAAGGAGGTAAAAAGGGAAAAGAAACATATACAGTGAAGGGTAAAAGGGGTGGGTAGGTGGGGGGGGTTCAGATTTTTTACGGGGGCCAGTTTAGAATTGCAGCCATCCGTAGGTGCCCTTTGAGAGCGGCTTTGAAGGAGTAAAGGGATTTGCATGTCTTAATGACTGTTGGTAGGGCATTCCACATTTTGGTGGCATAGGAGCGAAAATAATTTAGTGCCTTGTTTGTGCCGAATTTGGGTTGCACATGGTTTGTTGCACTCCCTCTGGTGTTGTGGGTGTGGACTTCGTTAATATTAAGGAAGTATTTAGACAGGTACATGGGTATCTTGGTGGTGTATCGAATCTTGTGGACCAGACCCATTGCAAGATGCTGTACTCTGTCGTCGACCCTAGGCCATTCCAGCCTGTCAAAGTGGGCACCTAGAATCACCTATCCACCTAGAACGTATCACGTGTACCCAATGGAAAGTTCTGTGGCACCTGGCCATGGAGAATAACAGGCAGACAGAGTTTTAAGCTACAAAATAACGGGATTTTAATTCAAGGTTCAAGGTTCAAAGTTGTACTTTATTGTTACATCTTGTGTACAGGTACATAAGAGAAATGTTTATTTGGCTTCCTTCAGACAATGCAGCAGCAAACAACATCAGCGAAATGTATTCTAACAAGTTGTGGGGGAGAAAGGCCTTGGGGGGTGGCGGAGGTTGCAAGGCCTGGGCTCGCTGAGCCACTGCCAGTGTGTCTCTCTAGGCTGTGGAGTGTGAATTGAGTAGACCTGGGGGAAACACAGCAGACAGGGGTGAGCAAATGCGAGCAGTCAGGGAATGGCTGCCAGGCTCACAAGTCAGTTTGTTCGTGTTCCAATTGGACTTTGTCCTTTTTCCTACTGCCGCAGTGTGGGGGGGATCAGTAGCTAATACCAAAAGGGAAACACACAGTCAGACAAATCTCTTTTCCTACAGTCTTCAAAGTCACAGTTCTCCTTTTATACTCTCTTTCGTCCTCTCAGACTCTGAGTGAGGGTTGGTTTGTTCTCCTACCTTCCACTCTGGTGAGGAGAGTCATCAACCTCAAATACTGTAGGCCTTATAACTGCTGACACTGCAGTGCTCACCTGTTCTCCTGTCTCTGGCACCTGAATTTCCCCCATGGGATCAATAAAGGTATCTATTTCTATCTAGGTCTGCCAGAGCAGGGTGGGGACATATCGGCCTTAGCTGTCTTCTCTGCGGCCCTGGGCTCTGCACAGTGACCCAGTGGCACAGTTCCAATATACAGCACAGTATACACAGTGTGTGTGTGTGTGTGTGTGTGTGTGTGTGTGTGTGTGTGTGTGTGTGTGTGTGTGTGTGTGTGTGTGTGTGTGTGTGTGTGTGTGTGTGTGTGTGTGTGTGTGTGTGTGTGTGTGTGTGTGTGTGTGTGTGTGTGTGTGTGTGTGTGTGTGTGTGTGTGTGTGTGCGCGCGTGCGTGCGTGTTTGTGTAAGGTGGGGTGTGTGTATTTGTGGGGGTTACACATACAAATATTAAAGACAAAATGAATCTACCAACACAATATCTTGGGTTATTTGAAGCCTCTGTGCATGTCTTTTGAGAAGTTACAAATACATGGCAGCAGAGTAGCCATGGAAACACATCTACTTTCAATTCTCTATGTTTCAATTATTCTCATATAAAATCTTAATTCAATTCCAAATACTGGATGAATCATCGCATGATCAGTGCGTAAGTGTTTTATTCTCCTAACTCATGTTTTGCTCTTTAAAATGGCTATTTCCAAAGTCAGTTTATGCCATGGCTCAATATTGGTTGAGTGGTATATAAATGATAAGATTAACAATAAACTGGATAGGTTTCAGTCTATATGACTGAAAACCAATGGGATTGAATGACTGAGACTGAGAGAGACCCGAGCATTGGCCAGCGGAGCATGGTTGTGCTTATTGTGATCTCTTTTGTTCTTCATCCATTTTTGATGAGATTAGGATTTCCTATTTAAAGGATTGTAAAGCGAGATTAATACACCAAAAATGTCAGCGGCACAGCACAACGTGTTGTGAGCTTGTAGAAGTATAAATCTGAGGTAAGAGCCACTAAGATGACCCCAGGCCCACCACTTAAAGACCACATGTTAGGGTGCCAAAATCTGAAGTTAGGTGGTCAAATTACCTGAAACTGAAGCAATTCAGTAAAGGTCAACGCTTCCTCATGGGGTCATTTTAGGGCCTAGGACCTCCAGTAAAGGGTAAAATACTCTTCTTGGTTGTGGGAACAACATATCCAACGATGAGGACCCCAGGCCCAAAGATGTCCCCCTTGCAACTGTTTCAACTTTGGGTCAGCCTACATGTAAAAGTGCCCAAAGTTGAAGGGCAGAGCTTCAACTTCAGCTACCCAGTACCCAAGGTTGAAGCCCTTCAACTTTGGGCAGATCTACAAGCTCGTAGTGCGGCACCGAGTGCCACGCTACGAGCTTGTAGATCTGCCAGTCATCACTGGTCCTGGGTCAATCCAAGGGCCTATACCACTCCACTCTCTTGATATGTTGTTCCCCAACTCTTGGAGAGTATTTAGGCCTTTTACTGGAGGTCCCAGCCCCTAAAATGACCCAGGAGGAAGTGTTGACCTTTACTGAATTGCTTCAGTTTGAGTTCATTTGAGCACCTAAATTCAGATTTGGGCACCGTAGCATGTGGTTTTTAAGTGGTGGACCTCAGGTCATCCTAGGGGCTAGAACAGGGGTGCCCACACATTTATGACGTGAGATCTACTTTCAAAATGACCAGCTCAACAAGATCTACCCACTGAAAAAATAAGTGTACCATTGCTGAAAATAGTTTAAATATATAATGTACCTGGGGGGGCTTTGGAATAGGGAGAAAATATGACAGGCAGTTTGCTGTCATATTTCCTCCCCGTATTTAACTTAAACGCCCAATGCATTCTCAATGGCAATAGCACAAACTTTGGCATGCTACTAGTCCTACATACTTACACCTAGAAACCCCATTCAAACCTATTTAGGTTCATCTTACGGTGGACATGTTTGCATGAAAATAAATCTTTGAAATGTTTCATAGTTTTAGAAATATAGTGCTTTCAAATTTGAGAAATGTATAATGGGGCTCAATGGCAGCTCTATGGCACGTCAAAAAACTACTTTCACCTAGAAACTCCATTCACACATTTTATAATTCAGCTTACTGTGAAGACAAATGCTGGAACCTTTTACTTTGAAATGATTTGTAGTTTCTGAGTTATTTAACTTAAACGCCCAATGCATTCTCAATGGCAATAGCACAAACTTTGGCATGCTACTAGTCCTACAATGTAGGACTTTCCCTGGACCTTCTAGCCGCTAGATTAAGGTCCAGGGAAAGGCCTACATACTCTCCAAGAGTTGGGAAAGAACATATCAAGAGAGTGGCGTGGTAGGCCCTTGGATTGACCAGTGGATGCAATGTACCCCACTTTGAGGTGTCACGTCTTAGGCCTAGATTTAGGGTAGGCTTGAACCAGTCGCACTGTAGCCATACAAAGGCCTATAAGGGTTCCCAGATTGTAAAATGTTGTTCCTCCATCTTGGGAGAGTATGTAGGCCTTTCACTGGACCTCCTAGCCACTAAGATGACCACAGGCCCACCACTTAAAGACCACATGTTAGGGTGCCCAAATCTGAAGTTAGGTGGTCAAATTACCTGAAACTGAAGCAATTCAGTAAAGGTCAACGCTTCCTCATGGGGTCATTTTAGGGCCTAGGACCTCCAGTAAAGGGTAAAATACTCTTCTCGGTTGTGGGAACAACATATCCAATGATGAGGACCCCAGGCCCAAAGATGTCCCCCTGGCAACTGTTTCAACTTTGGGTCAGCCTACATGTAAAAGTGCCCAAAGTTGAAAGAAGGTTGTCAAATGAACTGAAACTGAAGCAATGGTGTAATTATGCCCACATCTGAAGTTAGGTGGTCAAATGAACTGAAACTGAAGCAATTCAGTAAAGGTCAACGCTTCCTCATGGGGTCATTTTAGGGCCTAGGACCTCCAGTAAAGGGTAAAATACTCTTCTTGGTTGTGGGAACAACATATCCAACGATGAGGACCCCATGCCCAAAGATGTCCCCTTTGCAACTGTTTCAACTTTGGGTCAGCCTACATGTAAAAGTGCCCAAAGTTGAAGGGCAGAGCTTTAACTTCAGCTACCCAGTACCCAAGGTTGAAGCCCTTCAACTTTGGGCAGATCTACAAGCTCGTAGTGCGGCACCGAGTGCCACGCTACAAGCTTGTAGATCTGCTATTTTTCAGTGGGGTACATTTAATCACTGGTCCTGGGTCAATCCAAGGGCCTACCACTCCACTCTCTTGATATGTTGTTCCCCAACTCTTGGAGAGTATTTAGGCCTTTTACTGGAGGTCCCAGCCCCTAAAATGACCCAGGAGGAAGTGTTGACCTTTACTGAATTGCTTCAGTTTGAGTTCATTTGAGCACCTAAATTCAGATTTGGGCACCGTAGCATGTGGTTTTTAAGTGGTGGACCTCAGGTCATCCTAGGGGCTAGAACAGGGGTGCCCACACTTTTATGACGTGATATCTACTTTCAAAATGACCAGCTCAACAAGATCTACCCACTGAAAAAACAAGTGTACCATTGCTGAAAATAGTTTCAATATATAATGTACCTGGGGGGGGCTTTGGAATAGGGAGAAAATATGACAGGCAGTTTGCTGTCAAAATATGTCCTCCCCGTATTTAACTTAAACGCCCAATGCATTCTCAATGGCAATAGCACAAACTTTGGCATGCTACTAGTCCTACATACTTACACCTAGAAACCCCATTCAACCCTATTTAGGTTCATCTTACGGTGGACATGTTTGCCTGAAAAGAAATCTTTGAAATGTTTCATAGTTTTAGAAATATAGTGCTTTCAAATTTGAGAAATGTATAATGGGGCTCAATGGCAGCTCTATGGCACGTCAAAAAATTACTTTCACCTAGAAACTCTATTAAGTTGAAAGAAGGTTGTCAAATGAACTGAAACTGAAGCAATGGTGTAATTATGCCCAAATCTGAAGTTAGGTGGTCAAATTAACTGAAACTGAAGAAATTCAGTAAAGGTCAACGCTTCCTCATGGGGTCATTTTAGGGCCTAGGACCTCCAGTAAAGGGTAAAATACTCTTCTTGGTTGTGGGAACAACATATCCAACGATGAGGACCCCATGCCCAAAGATGTCCCCCTTGCAACTGTTTCAACTTTGGGTCAGCCTACATGTAAAAGTGCCCAAAGTTGAAGGGCAGAGCTTCAACTTCAGCTACCCAGTACCCAAGGTTGAAGCCCTTCAACTTTGGGCAGATCTACAAGCTCGTAGTGCGGCACCGAGTGCCACGCTACGAGCTTGTAGATCTGCTATTTTTCAGTGGGGTACATTTAATCACTGGTCCTGGGTCAATCCAAGGGCCTATACCACTCCACTCTCTTGATATGTTGTTCCCCAACTCTTGGAGAGTATTTAGGCCTTTTACTGGAGGTCCCAGCCCCTAAAATGACCCCAGGAGGAAGTGTTGACCTTTACTGAATTGCTTCAGTTTGAGTTCATTTGAGCACCTAAATTCAGATTTGGGCACCGTAGCATGTGGTTTTTAAGTGGTGGGCCTCGGGTCATCCTAGGGGCTAGAAGGTCCAGGGAAAGGCCTACATACTCTCCAAGAGTTGGGAAAGAACATATCAAGAGAGTGGAGTGGTAGGCCCTTGGATTGACCAGTGGATGCAATGTACCCCACTTTGAGGTGTCACGTCTTAGGCCTAGATTTAGGGTAGTATTGAACCAGTCGCCCTGTAGCCATACAAAGGCCTAAGGGTTCCCAGATTGTAAAATGTTGTTCCTCCATCTTGGGAGAGTATGTACATATGGTCATGCCTTGTGACGTCAAGTCTCCATATATGGTCACGCCTCGTGACCTCACGTCTCCATATATGGTCATGCCTCGTGACATCACGTGACATCATGAAGACCCTTAGATCTCCATATATGGTGCCTCGTGTCACATCACAATATGGCCATCTCCATATATGAAGATCATGTCACTGACCTCATCTAACCCTGGATAACCATACATGGAGAAGACTGGATCATCACCTAGATCTGCATATATGGAGCCGGCCAGCAACTCTACATCCGACCTCAAACCTTAAACGATTAGATCTCCATATATGGAGCTGACCTGGTCTGACATTCCATATGTTGATCCTCCCCACCCGTCCTTCCTGTTCTGACATTCCACACTCAAGACACGCTCCATATATGGCCAGTACAGAATTCATTCCATGTGTTGATTTGATCCCCCATGCCAAAGCGCCAGCGCTCACCCAGCAGTCTTGCCGTCTGCCCTCACCAGGACAGGCGAATGCATGCACGCCTTCTCGCCTCATCTTACTGGTATATAGGGTTCATGTGGTTAAGTTGTTATTTGCTAATGTGTCGAATGTGGCCAGGGACAAATTAGCCATTGGGCCAGTGGGGCCGTGGCCCAGGGGCCCTTGGCATTCAGGGGCCCCTCGGGGAAATTGGACCGTGAGGTACTAGGTTTGACGCCCTAAAAAGGGCTTCTGGGACCCTCCATTGGCTGTTGATTTTGTTAAATTTAGGTTAAAAAGATGATAAAAACACAAAAATGTCGCGCGCACGTGCTCTATGGGGGCCCTGCAAATATTACCGGCCCAGGGGCCCTCGTGGGGGTTAATCCGTCCCTGATGTGGCACCACTAGTGGCCACATTCCACAGGACGAGAGCAACGACAGCCGCACCGCACCTGAGCCCATTCATCTACACAAGGTCCAATTGGAACACGGACAAACTGACTTGTGAGCCTGGCAGCCATTCCCTGACTGCCCGCATTTGCTCACCCAACAAGAGCAGGACAGCATGGAGTCATGAAATGGGTTCGAAGCTTGGTTGAAGACCGGAATGGTCTGCAATGCATTATCCTCACTGAATACAGTGAACAAGGCTCTTGGTGGAGCAACTTTGCTGTCCTCATTTCCAAAAATATTGTTATGAACAAAAGTACGTACAATGTTCTGGTACTATGGGCCCAAGTGCTAAAACTATAAACTACATTAATTGGACGTCAAGTGGTGAAGTTACGGTGTGACCAAAATGGCATGGTGTGTGTGTGTGTGTGTGCGTGCGTGTGAATCTGTTATTTGTTTTTTTGTTGGTTTGTTTTTTGTTTTTTCGTTATCTGTTTAGTTTGTTGCCTGGCGTTCCCTCTTTTTCCCCTCTCCCACCGTGTTATGTTATGTTATGTTATGTTATGTTATGTTATGTTGAAGAAAAACCCAATAAAAAAAACGTACAATGAAGACGGAAGGCAGTTCTCACACTGGTCTGTATAGCTCCCCGAAGCAATTTATTTAGAGGTACAACATTTTGACCCGTGTGGGTCTTTGTCAGGTATCATACCTTAACCTGACTTTTTTCTGGAAGATACGGACCAATGTGTGAACTGCCTTCCATCTTCAGGGACAGGCAGAAACCACAGGTCCTGGTGCCCCATGCATGGCCTCTGTATCATAGTGCTCCAGCCGGGTGGGCCTCTTTGGAGCCCTCAAATGTCTGCGACGACTTTGCCAATACTGGACAAACAAGGTATAGTTGTGCCTCGACCAGTGCTACCTGTGTGGACTGCCCACAAATGCCTTGTGTACTGTTGCAACAGTACCAGGTGGGGCCTCCTGTGGAACACCTGGGGATCTATATTGTAGGCCCCTTCCTCGCCACAAAGTCATAGTGGTGGTGATCACTACAGTCGCCTCTGGACATACGACTAGCATGAGACTAAATTACCACGGCAGAGAAGCTGGTAATCTAATCAGTGCCGCAACTTTAAGGAGGTCTGTCTGTGGCTCAGAGTGAAAAAGACAAGGCCTCTATTTATTTAGGGCACAAAGGCCAAATGCCAGGGCAGGAAGACAATCAACTAAAACAAGATTTTAGTCCATTGACATAATTAATAGAATGTAAGGATGATTTTAAATTTAATATGTAGACTATTTGCAGTGAAATAAACGAATAATGGTATTTACAAACTGATCCATTCTTAGCCCTGCACCAATCAAAGTCACTGGATTGGTTAAAGATGGGGACTCAGGGAAGTTAAGAATTCAGAATCTCAACAAATGACACTGGACTACATACTCTTTCTTGTCACTACATGACAAGAAAGAGACACTGGTGTCTACATATTGACAAGAAAACACTGAACCTGGCTGTATCTGGCAATGAGTTATTATTATATTCAGTTGATAACAAGAATGTCCAACTTTTGTTCCCCAGATTTCCAAAGACATTTCACAATGTTCTACATTTTTCGATACATTGTGAGCTTGTAAATGTTTTGTTAGTTTTGTATTCTCCAACTCTCTAGTATCGTCACTTATTAAAACAGTTTAAAAGCAGGTGCATATACTGTAGGCAAATAGCAGTTTGCAACTTTGCATGGTAAAGTCAAGATGTATAGGAAGGTCCACACGACCGAAACTTTTATTTCTTGTACAGTGCAAAAGCGGCAGTTTGCGAGTGTTCTTTATTGTTAAGCTTGTAGATCTGCCTTTCTTCCTATTTTTTTGAGTGGTGCTAGCCACTCCTATACGCAGCTATGTGTGTCCCTATGTATACGTGTCCCTGTGTCTGTCCGAGCACGATACCTCGCTAATAACACTGGATGGCACTGTTGAGCAGCGGCACACACACACACACGCACGCACGCACGCACGCGCACGCACACACACACACACACACACACACACACACACACACACACACACACACACACACACACACACACACGCACACACACACACACACACACTCACACACACACACACACACACACACACACACAGGCCAGGGAGGAGGGCCATACAGTACAGTACAGTACAGTACAGTACAGTACAGTACAGTACAGTACAGTACAGTACAGTACAGTACAGTACAGTACAGTACTACAGCACGAGTAGCCTACAGTACAGCACCACTCACTTCAGACTGGTCTGATTTTGTTATACAAAGTATAAAAAGGATTTGACTGTGTGCATTGGTGCATGGAGACATAAAATGTCTTATTGTAACATGATGCACTTTACATCATTATCATAGGCCTACTTAATTTTAATTTCCTTCAACTATGCCCCAAAATAACAGTTTATTTTATTTATTTATTTATTTTTGCAATTTGTAGCAATAATGTAGAAACATGTAGAATGTTTAAGCATTAATCCTTTTTGAATATATACAGTGTGTGTGTGTGTGTGTGTGTGTGTGTGTGTGTGTGTGTGTGTGTGTGTGTGTGTGTGTGTGTGTGTGTGTGTGTGTGTGTGTGTGTGCCAGCCAGGGACCCAGGGACACACATAGCTGTCTATAGGAGTGGTTGCACGGTTGCACCACTCAAAAAAAAAAATCTTCAATGGTGCCCACAGCCCACCTATCCAGTTACCGTTGAGCGTTGATTCAGTCGGCATTAGTCGCTGTTCCATTTGAGATCAGTAGAGGGTAATGTAGGACAAAAATTTCCACCCCCAGCCCAGACAATAAAAACAAGGCAGAGCAGAGCTTCAACACGACAGCATCTCAGCAGCATTCTGATGTCAGCGAGTAGGCATCCGAGAAATGTGTGAATAGTCAATAGCTATAAGCGAACCGGGGAGGAATATGAATAAGGATACATGGCCGCCGAACTGGGACTAGAGATGTAGTCGCAACAAGGATGCTACCCAACTACATCTCTCGTTTGCTCCTCTTAGTTTTCATCTCCACGGCTTGGGAGGCGCTCGGCCAGTCTCTCCAAGATCAAGGAGCATTTGGTAAGCTCGCCATATGGGGATGCAGTAGCACAATGACAAGATGGGAGTGGTTGGCCTTTATAATGGCTTTTGTTGACTAGTCGTCGATTCTCGCGTGGATAATAACAAACGCATGTGGGCGCAACGAAAATACATATTTGAGGATGCTTTTCAACAAAAGAGCATTAATACTAAATACTAATCCACTGATAGTTTTGGTATATAAACCACTCCCTTAACCCATAGTCTATGAATTGAATAATATTGACGATATGCACTAGTGTTCGAAATATTTGATTTGTAAAGTCCATAGGGAATTGGGGTTAGAAATACTGTATTTTTGACATGACTATGAGTCGTTTGAGAATCTTTATGCTTTATGTAGGCTTTATTGGATCTGCCTGTTATTCACCACCATCTTTCATGTATAGCAAGCAATAATAATGGCAGGCCCCACTGTAACGCCTAACGGGGCCTTCGTGTAAAATTATGCTTGCGCATTAATGACAATATGGTGGGGTGAGTACCGTGAGTATAGCCTACTGTCAGTGGGGAAAAAAACTAAACAAAACAACAGCATAAAATAACAGTAGTAGCCTACATAACGGTCCATGCTGGAGAAGGCAATGGCTTGATGAAAAATGCTGCACCTACTGCTTATCACTATTCCAGTAGGCCTACAGTCTCCACTGTCAATGGATGCATACATTTTCAATTATGAAATGGTTTGAAACCATAATCTACCTCTGGTCCATAGCCCTAATGCTTAATTCTGCAGAATTAAGCATTAGGGCTATGGACCAGAGATTCAGAGCTAATACACATGCAATTGTACACAGGAGCCTGAACAACAGGAAGACAAATCTGATTGTGTAAATGCAGTCTTGTGGAATTTGTAGGTCAGCATGGGGTTCAGGAGGTGGGGATTTTAATAGACATGGTCAACCTACATTAGTAACATTACCAATGATACTTCACGTTGCCTAAGAAAGCAGAGATTGATAAGGGTATCTGTTCCTCAGAAACAATAGTCTGTATATTAAGTGATAGAGATTTATAATGCTAAAAGAAAATGTTTAGTGTGGGTGACGACCAGGGTTTGAATCTTGAATCTAATCTGTTTCCACTCACACTATTACGTGATACACATACTGTAGATGCAGCCAAACAATTCAAGCCCATTAAGGTTTGATATGATCATTTGTCAGGCTTTCTCTCCCCGCCTCTTCAAGCAACAATGTTTTGAGTGTGCAGTCCATATTGAGGAAATCCTCTCAAGGTTTTACACAAGGGAGCTTTCATCGCCCCAATTATTGTAATGGAAGGGAGCGCACACACACACACACACACACACACACACACACACACACACACACACAACCTACGTGTATACTAGTATCTGAATGCCTCTATTATCGAGGCGACTGTCACTGAAACTTTCTGCATCAGCGAGTTTGAACTGGGGGACGATGTCATATAGTGCTACAGGGTATCTAGGTCCTAGGAAGCACAACAAGCGACGTTAACCCATTAAGACCTAAGGCCGATTTTACACATGCCTTCTAAATCAGTAGTTCTCACACTTTCAAGATTTTTCAAAAATAGCAGATGCACAAGCTCGCAGCGCAGCACAAAGTGATGCACTGTGAACTTGTATATCTGCTATTTTTGAATAGCCAACGCAACAATCTAAATTCTAAACCGACACTTTAGATTTCCCTGTTTTAACAGGTTAAAGCTTTTGCTGGGTCACTCGCTATGTATCCATGGAAACGTCCCCCACGACCCATATCTGTGTTGTCCAAGACAAGGGGGCAACACAAAAAGCCTGAAAAGATAATGATGTGCAAGGGGACATACAGTATGATGACAAGGTGTATTTATTTGATGGGTGTTCTGCAAAGTGCAGACATCGCTCTCGCCTGGAGCGAGTCTGGCAATGCCAGAGGTATATTATGCTAATGCTACTATTATTTATTTACCCATCCCCTTGTAGATCATTTGGCTTAGTTTCAAAGGCGGCTATACGACTCACAACTCACAAGTGACTTGGTAAATTAATTTGGGCCATACTCAAGTGTGATTATTACTGATCTAATTCTGTAGTCGGTAGTCACAGATTTACGTGAGCCTAGTAAACTGTAAATCCACAGATCTTTACCATTATATGTCATAGAGGTCAAGAAATGTTTCTGAATGTGGTTAATACAGAACTTGATGTCTACTCTGTTTCTGCTAGTCTGTACTACCAGTTAATATATGCAAATCAATGAGCAGAATGTGCTGACAAATGATTTTGTGTCTGGTTGGTTGGTCAACCTGTTCACATTCCTGGAAGCTGGAATGGGTAACATTAACAAGCAAAGTAAAGGTGTGTAGAGACAGACCATGAGATAACAAACACGTGAAACTGCATAGAGCGCTCTCTCCACAATCTTACAGACGTCCAAGTAAGAGTCCAGGTGTTTGACAACAGTGCCCTTTCACCTTTGGCGGATGCTCTGGTGGAAATTCATGGGAACCAGACTGTCCTGGCGTCCAGCACGGCAGACAGCAATGGCGTGTTGAGAGTCAACTTCCTGTACCGTCCAGGGACATGGGTCATCATCACAGCGTCCAAGCAGGACTATGTCACCAACTCAGTTCCATGGCACTCCAGCCGCATCCCCTGTAAGTCACACGTGGTGGCCCTCCAAAGAGAGCAGATGATTTAGGACACGGTTCTCCCAAACCTTTGAGCCCGTGAACCAAAAGAGAAATTTCATGTGGCCAAAACTAGTGAAAATAGCCGATATACAAGCTCCTATAACGCATCGCAATGCGACGCGTTAGGAGCTTGTATATCGGCTATTTTCACTACTTATTTGTTTTCTAATTTATGGACTTTCTTTTATTTTTTATTAACAATATATACTGTGTATTTATGAAATTATTTTGAAAAACATTGAATTTGTTTCTAATTCACGAAAATAATAATAATAATAATACAAATAAAATAAAATAGACATAGACATTTATTTACTCGCGAGTCGTGACCCATAAAAATGTGTCTGCGACCCACAAATGGGTCCGGACCAAGTGTTTGGGAAACAGTGATTTATGATGAACAGGCCATGCCTAGGTGTTTGTGTATGCAGCACTTGTGTCCTCATCACGCATCAGCCCTTAAGTGTGTTAGGATGACTCTGGCATCTCTCTGCTTCCAGTGTATGCCTCTGTAAGCCTGTACCTCCTGGTCCAGAGGCCAGGCACGCTTATCCTGTACGATGATGTCGTACAACTGCTGTCCGGCTCTCCAGGTAAGAAACAAAACGAGTTTTGAGAACAGAATGCTGTTGATTTTTCTCTTTAAGTTGGGTCATTAGGTCTGTGTGGTCTGGTTCAAACCCATTTCCATGTGCATTGCGCCATTTCATCTGTTAGGTCGGTCAGTGACTGGACATTGTAGCTGCAACAAAAGTGATATTTTTAGACGTGCAGCTGCCAACAATGTTAAGTAGGTATAATGCAGTATAGTTATTTCTCTACGGTACAGGTGCGGTCTTGCATGGGTTTCCCTGTTCTCCTGGAGATTTCACAGCTCAAAATTTAGGTGACCTTGTATTATTCACTGCCTCTGTCGCCATAGCAACAACTGCAGCACAGTTGTAATCTTCTACAAGTTTTATAATGCACCTCACCTGTATCCTTCATATACTGTACTAGTTGACCGATATCAACTAGTCCCTACCCGTTCAAAGATAGATCATAGTCTATTTTTGATACATTTTGAGGCAGGTTTGATTGATTGATTGAAGAATTTATTAACAGTTTGCAGAATTACAGTACATTTCAAGCACAAACTCAATACAAAGGCTGTTAACTGTGAGTGGACGACCCAATTAAGCATTACACTTGTTTCCAATAGGGTCCACCATGTTCAAATCATCAAAACATTTAGAGACGTACAAATAGACAAGGTGGTCCACGAAGCAAGCAAAGCACTGTCTCTGCCTCTCTGTCAACATCAGATCGTTGAGAGAGAGAGAGAGGCAGAGGCTCCCCTCGTTCTGAAGAGATTGTGTATTAGTAAGCATAATGCGATTAGCATTAATAGCTAACATGTGTCCCGTCGGCGCGACACGCATGCACGTTCGCACGACAAGTCGCTGCTTGTAGAGCTGCTAATACTTTTGTGGGGCGCAGTATACGTGTATGTGTGTAGTCAACGCCACAGCGGAATTCTATAGGTTAGTAAGTGTGGTGTATCAGAATTAGCTGTTGATAACATGATGGCAATGTTGCACAGAAAACTGTGCAATTAAATTAGTTACTTGCTTCCCGTCATCTGCATCTGTATCCCAACATGCATTTCACTGTGTGACACATGTGTCACGTGATCTGCGGTAGCCAATCGGAGGAAGGAAATGTGGCGCGATGCTAGAAGGTGATTCAGGTGAAAATTTGAAAATGAATTCAATTTGCAAGCACATGTTTGGTGCTTGTAAGCAGCGTACATTGAGGCCAGAGCACAGGGCAATGTTGCGCGAGGGGCGTGGAGATGCGCCGAGCGCCGTGTTGTTTGGAGATGGATCCATAAGCGAGCAACAGTCTTGCGCAGTGCTACGGAAGAGGTATGACAGACAGAATGCACACAGACATCTGTAGAATTAAGTTAGATAATTAAAAATAAAGACATAATTATATATATATATATATATCAAAATGTCAGCATTCACAACATAGGGAGTGTGGTTGTATCTCCACAGGTGCAAGGAACCAGCCGTTGGTGCAACTCCAGCGGAAGTCTCTTCAGCTGCCAGCCAGCTCCAACTACACAGCCCTGACTGCGGTATTGACCACAGCCAGGAGCCAGTATGAAATAGGAGGTTTCCCCTACCTGCTTGGACTAGAGACCAAGAGCTCAGGTGGGGCATCCGTTTGAGAAAGCAAGTGTGGATTTATGTGAGACTGACGTATGGTGAAAGATTGATTGTATTCTGAAGAGCTTTAAAGTCACAATGGGTCATTATGTGGTCAATGGTACATTATTATTATCCATGGCAATTTGGACACACACGGTGCAACCCTTGATCTACATAGGTAACATTAGAGACTTTCCTTGTCTCTGTAGCTGGAAATATTCAGTAGAACATGGTGATGTAACAAATAACAGGGACACACAATTTCAACTATTGGTTATATAAGGAACACACTATTGGTTATATAAGGAACACAGGCGAAGAAGAAATGAAAGACTCTTTTATGTTTTATGTTCTGGGGCAGGAACTGGATGGACAGATCTGACAGCATTGGCAGTGGTCAGCATTCAGCTCTTTGACAAAGATGGCAATGCTATTGAGGTCTCAGATCCCATCAATGTCTCTGTGCCACTGCCCTCTGATACCCGCAACAGGGTCGCTACGAGTGTACCGGCTTGGGTGTACCAGCCTAAGACGGGTAAGTGAAATAAATAAACATTTTTGTTCTACGTATATCATTCACTGAATTAGCTAAAGCTGGCAGCTAAGTTGGAGAAATGATACAGAGGTTTAAATTATTTCCATTGATTACTTAAACCCTATACTTAAGGTGGCCTTACACTAGCCGATAATCGGGCATTTTTTGACGCTCGGGGGGTGCCCGACTCAATCGATCTGCTCGGGGCGCGATCGGGATCGACCCGATCAACATCAAGCATGTTTGATATTTGCTCTGCCCCGCTCCGATTATCCTGTAGTGTGTGGTGCTATCAGATTTCAGATTGAAAAGAATCGGCTAGTGTAAGGCCACCTTTAGTTAACCGAATCCCAAGGCGTCATTCACAGGACACGACACGTGAGCTTGTAGATCTATTTGCATAATGTTCACCCCAGAATACCCCAGGTTTCTAGGGTTCAATGATTAAAAACCGTAAGTATTAACTAACTACGTGTTCTGTGCTTTTGGTTTAAATGTCTATGTTTTTCGTATATGATTTCCAGGGCTGTGGGTAAGGAATGGCACTGGGTACATCAAAAAGGAAGGCTCACAATTCATCTGGAATGTTGTGGTTCCTCAGATGGGGTATTGGTTGGCTGCCTTTCCGACATCTTCAGGTACTGACTCACAACTCATTAGCTTCTTTAGTGCTATAGTCTAGAGATCCCTTTATGTGTCATTGTTGAAAATGGAATTACTGTATAAAAAACCCTGAATATCCTCCTTAATAATGCATCTGCAATGCATTCATAACTTTTTGCAAAAAGTGTGCCTTTTTAACAAATGTTTTATTTTCATGGTAGATTTTCATGTCAGCTGTGATGCCACTGTCTTAGGCTCTCATTTTTCAGAAGGCAAATAGGCATAGTGCTAAGATGTTCAAACATATCAACATTCATTATAATTGACCACTCATACTGCTGTGTATGGGGACATTCTCATCCAGGAAGATTCCGCTCTCATCAGCATCAGAATATTCCACAGTGAATATCATCCACCATACTCAAGTATCCTCTTCTTTTTGGCAATTAGCTCTGTACATTATTTACACAAGCACTTTTACATGTAATGTCTGCTGGCTCCTCAAGCCACTCTGCTATGGTGCATTGTGATTCTGAATGAGGATGTTGTCATTTCATCAATTCAATCAATGGCATGTTTCCTTAGAGTATATATGAATAGAGACAGAATAGAGGAGGAAACCCTGAGGCGCAATGGACAAACACATGAACGCGCTGGTCCGTTGACTATCATTGCGCACGTTCATGATGACACGTGAACGCGGTTTCAGTGCAATGGCAGCGCGTTCATGAGTTTGGCCCAATCAATCCCAGAATGCACTCTGTTCCTACAAGGAAGGAGGAATGAAATCGCCTCATGCGCTTTTGAGCAACTTAATGCAAGTGGATGGGAGGAGAACTCGGGTGACGTCTCTATTCATATATACTCTAAGCATGTTTCACACTATGCCTTTGCAGAAGATTCCTTCCCCAACTGAGCTCTTTGGTTCACCCCCCTTCACAGATCTGACAGGACTAGATGCTGTTGATGATGGAAATTCACTCCCTAAATCTTTCACCCCATCTGGTCTGCTCAGCTCATACTGAACTGTGTGAACCAAAGCACTTGTGATGTGAAGTGAACTTTGAGAAATGGCAGTGTTCTGAGTGGGATGTGTCACGGTTTCTTCCAGGCATGGGTCACCCGGGCCTGAGGGACATCACTACCTACCACACCCTCTTCCTGCTTTCCATCCTGGCCTCGCTGGCCCTGCTGGTGCTCATTCTGCTTTGTGTGCTGCTCTACTACTGCAGGTGTGGAGAGCGTAGGCGCAGGTCTCACTTTAAGGCTTCTATCAAAGTGTTATTGAGATCACTAAAGCCCCCCTCCATTTCTTTTGCATTTGTCATGCTGTTTAAAGTTGAAATG
Organism: Electrona antarctica; assembly: GCF_951216825.1. Classification (NCBI taxonomy): domain Eukaryota; kingdom Metazoa; phylum Chordata; class Actinopteri; order Myctophiformes; family Myctophidae; genus Electrona; species Electrona antarctica. The sequence continues at coordinate 19,776,064 of NC_136805.1, forward strand.
GCTTTTCGCTACCGTAACCGTATCTTAATGTATTTAGTGGTGAAAGTCATTCAAAGCGATGGGGGTGGCCCGGGCGGGTCATTCACAGACTGAATCAGTCAGCAGTGGCACCATACGTTTAGTCAACTGTCCCGTCCCCTCGAGCTATATGGGATTTATTTAAACTCTGCAACTTTCGTTGTGCACTGCAGCAAAGCAGTGCTGATTAAAGGTTATGTTACTGCAACTCCAAGTTGGGTTGCAGTAACAAAGGTTTGTTTATGTTTGTAAACAAAATGTTACCTGCGACTGCTCGTAAACATGCATCCGACATCTTTGATATCATTCAAAGGAGTAATACTTCCCTGTTGTGGTGCTTGTCATCATATTGGTCTGCCCCTGTGAAGTAATCACGCATTACATTTTTGTTTGGCCCGGAAGTAATGATGTAAATCTATTGCTATCTATGTCCCAATTATGACCACCGCTTTGAAAGTGTGAAAAACATTTTTCATTTAATCTGCTCTTTAATGTCTTCAAATTACTGTAGTCCTATTATACAGTATGTTGATTACAGATTCACCAAGGAGTTTCTCTGGAAATGGCATTTGGCTAAAAGTGACTTACCATTATTCCTGGTTTGACCAGGCAAATCAAACCTGCTAGTCTGCCTGGTTGACACAGCAAGAGTTGTGATGTAGGATTTTAAACCACAACCATGTATGTGGTTTGGTGAGACAATACAATGAGCTAGAGGTGGGCTTTAATGGTATGATTTAGTGATGATCACAAAGTAAATATTCACAGTTGTTTCTTTTTATACTTTTAACTATTAAGAATAATTATGTAGTGCTTTTGTGGGGATTCTAGGAATATTTTGTATTCGTTTCTGACATTTGGTGTCTACTTTTCATTTTAGGCGCAAGTGTCTGAAACCACGCCGACAGCAAGGCAAACCCCACTCTTCCAATCTCAATGGGGCTAAGAGAGATCAGGGCACTTCAACTTCACGGCTAAATCTCATCTGCGGAGGCCATGTTGAATCTGGCCCTTCCAATGATTCCGGAAAATCGGACTTGTCCCCATCGCGAGACTATCAAAGCTCGAGGGAAGACTTCACTAAGAACGTGCCTGCTCACAAGCTGCGGCACGCGAAGGGAAAGAACGCCTCTGGTCCCCAAAGGGGCGAAAGCTTCCCCATGAAAGTTACTCGGGCCACGGAAACGGCCAACAACCTGGACAACCCTTTACTACACGAAGACTATGCCAGAAGCTACAGCCCCATGGAAGACAAGGAATCCGATTATCACAGACACCACAATGCCAATGACAATCGGGGCTACTCGTCTGATCCTCCGTCCCCGCCAAGGCTAACCTTCCAAGGCTACATGCCAAGCCAGTCTGACAAACCCCCAGAGTATTCAGCAGCGGCAGCAGACAATCTGACCAGACCCACCTCCCTCAACACCCAACCAGGACAGATCATCTTCTGCCACTCCCTCGAACAGATGAAGGAGAACATGTACCGTAGCATGGTCCCGACTCTGGTCATTCCCGCCCACTACATGCGCTTCTCCTCTGACTTCTCTGGAAAAGATGACAAGGACCAGAAAGATCAAGACAAAGATGGTTCTCAAATGGGAGGTGGCCAGCAACATCACCACCACCACCTACAGAAGCAGCAGCAGCCACAGCAGCAGGGTGGATCCCATGGTGACGACTCTGAGGAACCAAGCTGGGCCTCTGACCCATCCGCCGGTGCCATGACTTTCCCGGTGCTCTTTAACGATTCCACCATGGCCCAGATGAACGGAGAACTACAGGCTATGGCTGAGAAGAAGCTTATGGAGCTAGGTGTGAAGCAGCACCCGCGGGCGTGGTTTATCTCCCTGGATGGACGCAATAATGCTCACGTGCGTCACTCCTACATAGAAGGAAATGATCTCAGCGGGGGTGGTGGCGGTGGCGGCGGGACACTCCGAGATAGCAACCTTGAGCCATCCATGGGGGCTCAGGAGCGCAAGGCAGCAGCCCACCGGAAGGGGAAAGATGAGCACTGGGGCACAGGGGGGAGGAAAGGACACAGTGTAGCCAGCAGCGGTGGGAAGACCTATTCTAAGCTTGCCTACCCAGACCACAGCGAGCCCAGCAGCAGTGAAGGACGCCCAGTGTCCCCCGAAGAAAACTCCCTCACCCCGCTTCTCGATGAAGGTCCTTCTTCCCGAGGATCCACCATCCCCAGGAGGGGGCGGAGCCGTGTGAACAGCAGCCGCAGCAGCAATAGTGAGAACCGCCGTGACTCCATGACCAGTCCTGAAGACGACCCTGATGACAAAGACGAGAATAAGAAAAGCCCGTGGCAGAAGATCGAAGACAGGCCTCTCATGGTCTTCCACCCCAAGAAGTAAGCTTCTTTTTGGGTAGAACAATGGAGCTCTTACCCCTGATTTATACTTCTACAAGCTCACAACGCGTTGTGCTGTGCTGTAATGTGAACTTGTAGATCCGATATTTTTGGTGTATTAATCTCGCTTTACAATCTTTTAAATAGGAAATCCTAATCTCATCAAAAATGGATGATGAGGAAGAAGAACAAAAGAGATCACAATAAGCACAACCATGCTCCACTGGCCAATGGTCGGGTCTCTCTCAGTCTCAGTCATTGAATTGGTTTTCATTGGTTTTCAGTCATAGACTGAAACCTATCCAGTTTATTGTTAATCTTATCATTTATATACCACTCAACCAATGTCTGAGCCATGGCATAAACTGACTTTGGAAATAGCCATTTTAAAGAGCAAAACATGAGTTAGGAGAATAAAGCACTTACGCACTGATCATGCGATGATTCATCCAGTATTTGGAATTGAATTAAGATTTTATATGAGAATAATTGAAACGTAGAGAATTGAAAGTAGATGTGCACATGTGTTTCCATGGCTACTCTGCTGCCATGTATTTGTAACTTCTCACAAGACATGCACAGAGGCTCCAAATATCTCAAGATATTGTGTCAGTAGATTACTTTTGCCTTTAATATTTTATGTGTAACCCCCGCAAACACACACCCCACCTTATATACACACACACACACACACACACCACCGTCAACATTTCATGGAGACTTCAAAGTTCATTGTGCATTTTGCTCCTTCAGGGATGTAATTGGTTTCCTCTTTTCTTCTTTACTGTGTTTTTGTAGCGTAATTAATTATTCAGATAGTAATGATTTGAAATGTCGGTCCTCATGTTCAACTCTACCTGTCCTCCCGTGTAATTCATTGACTTAAGAGTACTGACCTACAGTTCTGCCAAATTACTGCATTTCTGCCTTTCTCCTGTTGTTGAGACTTTTAGCTGACAGAGGATTCGTTGTGATTTCTGTGTGTGTAAATAGACTCCCAGGCATCTGAAAGGCTACTTGGTATAGGAAGCTTGCATGTATTTGAATGTACGAAATAAGCGGAAAGGCACCGAAAGCTCCCACTATTCTCTGGGCCCCTGAACAGGTGACACCCTAATCCCCCAATAAGTGTGTAGGTCAGCTTGTAGGCACTTAGCCAAAATACCACCTTAATGTTACTCACAGTGCTGCCTATTATCCAACGATCTACTAGGGGATATTTCGAGACGGCGCCTACTGTATAACACTTCTCTCCTGTAAGTGCCTTCTTTCACATAGGGTTCAGTGATAGGCATGCAGGTCCTTTTTTTTAAATGCAGTTAGTGATCATGTCAACAAAACTAACCTGTCAGATGGACACTATTAAGCACACTGCATTTCGGGAATAATACATGTCACTCTGGGGAGCATGCCTGCCAAAATTGTTGACAAATTAACTTGTTTTTGCACCTAATATGTCTTGGTATTCCTAATTTCTTGTATCTTTCCCCCACGAAACTTGTAAATGGTATGAATTTGAACTATATGAGATTTTATGTGTATATGCATGTAATATGTAGAATAGGGTGTTTTTAAATGAAACTTTTGAAACAGTCCAGGACCTTTGGCACAGAATATGATGTATCAAGAGCATTGAATTATGTTGCCAAATTAACTTGCTAAGTTTCCCTTGATTCACTCCTAACAAAATTCACTTCCGGTCGTGAATGTTTACAACAATAACATACTGACCAACATGCTCCCATTGTAGCTGTAGCTTCATCACTGCCTATGACGCATAAACAACAACTGTGAACTGTTCATGCATATGAATTCATTATTAATAGCTTTGCTATGCTAAAACTAAAGAGAACAACAGTTGTTTTTTCATTCATATAATATGAAAATGTTGGAAATGCTTAACCACTTTCAACCTTGCATCCCTATTTATATAGGTGACAAAAAATCCAATCATAAAAAACGAAATAGGCAATCTACGAGTTCACAATGCGTCGCCATACATTTTTGCTATTCATCATATGACAAAGTGTATAGGGCTTAAGTGGTTAAAGACTGTGTAGAAGTCCTTTTCACCATTTGCTTGCTGTTCATAAGCCTGTGTCAGTAGCCTCCGGTACAAAGCTGAAGGTGTGTTGTAGTTCCAAGTGTCAACACAGTTATGAGTGAATTCCTACTGAGTCGTTCTGTCCTCTGCTGTAAATGTACCTTTTGGAACAGGTACAACGTTAGCTACTATAAGTTGTGCAATTGTGGCTTCCCCTGCTGGTTTTTTGTTTTCGAGAAATGTTTTCTCAGATTACATTTTCTTGAATGATGTTTATGAACTTGTGATTGGACAGTTTTACAATGCAACAACTCGGCAACGGATTTACACTAAATGTTGAGTGCTGGGGATATGAAAGTCCTGATAGAACTCATGAAAAATGATGATTTCTGCTTTGTTCCTGATGTATGGCCTATGAATACAACACCTACTTTATATGCCTACATTGTGTGTAGAAAATAATTTGCTTCATAAATCCTGGTCAGTTCTTTGTAAACTGTAAATTTAATCTTTCTGTACTTGAAATAAGATAGAAATAAACTGTTTTCCACAGTCATTTCAGGACTTTTGACTTTATTTAATAAGCACCTTAACAAACCATTTTTTTTAGACTGCAACTATGACCTTTGTGTATTTATTTGCATTCTTTGAACGAACCTGACAGGCCCAGGGGCCCAAACATCAGGGACAGGCCCTCTGAAGAATTAGGCCAACTGAGACCCACTGTTCCAGAGCCTAACCCTTGAATTTCAGAAGCTGAACTAAAAAGACCTGACATACAGAGGTATTTTATGAACAGGCAAAGTAGGTAAATCGTGGCCCAAACCAATAAGGGACCCCAAATGCTAATTCAAGATGGTCAGAAAGGGCCCCGCCCCCACCACATTATATGTTCAGAGTTTCAACAGTTTGAAGAATCGCCACTGCTCATGAGAGCTTAAATATTTACTTTTGTTGTACTATTGCCCACAACCTTTCTAGAACAGTGTTGGGCAAAGGTTTTGGGCATATCATTTTTCAAGAAAGTTGGTGCATGGGTCTATTTGCCAGATCAGAAAATCACCACTGCTTTTAGCCTACTAATTCAAATAAAATAATGCAAATAGGCCTACATACAAGTTAATAATAATAATAATAAATAAAATAAATAAATTAAAAAAAAAAGTAAATACGGTAGTTTTAGAGGAAATATAAATGAAAAAGGTGTTATAATTGTACAAGGTGTATAATTATGTAATATCACAGCACAGCCATTCTAGGGCTAACACTGTACATGTGCTGTTTAGATTTCAGTTGATTTTTCTCATCTGAATGTGGTCTGTGTAGGTCTCCCGCTCTGTGATTGGCTAGCGGGTTGTCACGGGAACCACACTAGAGACCAGAGACCATAGAGACGACATTGTCCAACCAACTAGCCAATCACAGTGCTGGCGTCCTTTCAGGCTATGAGAACCATAGGTAGTACGCTAGCATCCCATCCACAGAGTCACATGATGATGAAGCATGTCATGTGATTACTCAATTGTGTTGTGTGGAGAAAACTGCCAGTCAGTGTGCTGATGTAGGTTAAGCATATTGCTTTTACTGCTGGATATATTCTATAGGTTATATATTTAAAGCAAGGAAACAGCTGACACAACATATATGTGCCATTTCGAGCTGATGTACTGAACGAGGTAAGGGTGGTCCATGGTCGTGTTTTTTTAGACCATGTTTTGACGCTATTTGTCACTTAAGCCCCGGTTAGTTAGCATTATTATTAGCCGCCTAGCCCTAGCCTATGCATTTTGTTTGCCTTTACAGGGTAGGCTATATGAATGAATGTCTAAAAGTATAGTATATAAAAATACCTCCAGTTAGAGTGTCTTGTGATCACTTCTAATTTGATTACAGTAGAGATACTGTACTCAAAGTTCATTGTAAGTTGTTTTCCTGTACCCTGTTCAGGCTTCACAGGGGGCATGCATTGCAGCTGTGTCTGTTGGTGAATAACAGTTGAATTCCATTTCCCCGTCTCCACCTGCACATCTCACAATGGTAAGAAAAACTGTTCTGCTGTATGTGGGTCACAGCCTTAAACAGGTCCTATACACACTTAAACAGGTCCTATTCACCTCGCAGAATAGGAATGATGGTGCCTCAATTTTGTGCACTTATAGATTTCCTTACAGCATGTAATATGGGGAAAACTATAACTGCAATTGGTCAGAGGGCTCTGAAAAAAAATATTCCCCAACTGTGGTGTGTGTGTGTGTGTGTGTGTGTGTGTGTGTGTGTGTGTGTGTACAGATTGCCATTTATGTTCATTCATTTTATTTTGTGTGTACAGATTGCCTTTTATGTTCATTCATTTTATTTTGTTTTTATTTTATTAGGATATTTTTTAACTGCTAGATACACTACATAGGAACTAAAGGCTTGATAGAACATAACAGCTGACTCAGTTTGACACGTAAATATCATGCATTGTTAGGCACAGTATGTATGTATTTGACACATTGATATAAAAATATCCAAGGCTGGAGTGCTATGCATAGTTTAAAGAGGGCATGAACCTTAAAAGCATGGATTTCTTTATTGTGGCTAACAGTGTGTCGGCTGGAATGCTAGGGGACCTGCAGGTAAACCCCTCCAACAATGGGAGGGGTTTACACTCACAATCCAGTTAGATAAGATATGATACATTTTATTTTCCATACATCACATAGTCTCCTCTTACCACAAAACCACAGTTATGGCGGCTACTGGCTAGTGATGTTTCTTGCCTCATCAGACCCTTCAGGTCGGGCTCCTGTGTCTGGCTGTAGTAGGCCTGAGCACAGCTCTGATCTGTCCTGATGGTGGCATGTGTGAGGACGGGAACACCTGCTGCAACTCCCCCGATGGAGGATATGGATGCTGTCCCCTACCAAATGTGAGTCTTTCTTTCCCAGAATATCCAATGATGCAAAAAAAAGTACAGTATTCATTTCGCCTGGAATGTGCAACTCAGGATACAGTATAGAATTTGCATTGTTGTTAATGTCAAATATTGTGCGAGTCTGTAATAACCAAAATGTTTAATTGGTATTTGGCTCTAGAGATGCAATTGATACCTGTTAAAGGGACACTTCACCCCTTTTGGCAACCAGATCTTATTTTAATGATGTGTGGAAGACAACAAACACTTTCCTGGGTTATTTGTGTGGGTAATATGCGTTTTTAAATATTTTAGTGTCCATGATGTCATGGTTCCCGCATATCATCAATAAAGGTCTATCGAAGAAAAGAGAAACTGCAAAAGAAAGGAATAGAATCATGAATCCCAACATACAAATTTCAGTTTAGACATTTAGCAGATGCTTTTATCCAGAGTGACTTACAATGTTCAAGATCGGAGTAAGTGCATGAACCTTAGGTGGTCTTTACATGAGAACGGTGTTCATAGAAAACGGCAAAATAAAGTATCGTTTGCTGGGGTCCCTTTAGACGAGAACAGCGTTTTCAGGAGGTGAAAACACCTCCCAGAGTGGAGCTCTTTGATAACGCCGTTTCCTCCCTTCTCCATGTAAACAGGCAAAACGGTAAATCCACAAAACTTATGACATCATGGCTCATGTTGGCTGTTGATGCAGAGCCATATATGATATAATGGAGTTCTTACAATGAACAAGCTTCCCTCATCGCCATTCACCATCGCTCATCAGCGATGGTGAATGTAAAACCATGATGTAAATAAAATGCCTTGTGATAGGCGGCAGCAGCGTTTATGTAGCCTAATGTATTATAAAATATATAACCATCCCGCGGCGTGCTCTGCCTGCATGCTCTGGGGCTGCTTGTCAGCCTGTGTGTCCCTCGATGCGTTAGTAGAAAGCAGGCAGCGAGCGACGGCCACAACCCCGTTGTGGTCTGGAAGCGTCATTCAAAACCCTGATAGGGTTGCGTGAAGGGGGAGCTACCTGGTTCTTCTTCTTGTACGTGGGTGACTGGTCTATTTGGCAGCCCGTTACCGCCACATATCGACATTATAGCTTTTTCATAAAGTGTGCGTTATCGTGTAAAGGGTCAATAAAAAATGAGAACGCAACGGGACTTTGCTGTTTTATCTGGAAACCGTCACCATCTAAAAGAGGCCTTAATAAACAACAGGGCACAAACAAAGAAAACACTTAGCTAAGCTAAACATCAATCCTAGCATCTGTCCAGAGTAGACCATACTGTAGTGTATGCTATCTAAATAACACACACGCACAGACAGACAGTATCTGGATAACTGTGGTGAAACTCAGTAGGTTATCTCTAGTGTGTGTCAAACACAAAACGGTCTGTTTGAAATACAAGCGAAGCCACTCACTGAGTCAGCCAGGCTGTTTCCTGTTTTGTAACATTCTCTTGCAATGTTGTCATGTTGTTCTTGTTGTAGTAGAATGGTTTATTCATTCTTTTGTTGGTATGCCATCTGTCATGTTGCAGCCAAATTGTGGACTGTAATATCAATATTGCATGATATTTGAACGTGTAATATTTTAATATCCTGTCCAATGCCCTATGTAGGCTGAGTGTTGCTCAGACCACCTCCACTGTTGCTATGAGGGGACGGAGTGTGATTTGGTCCACTCGAAGTGTGTCAACAAGACAGTCTCCCTGCCCTGGCTGAGGAGACTTCCTGCCCAGCAGGCTATACTACCACTGCAGGTACAGTAATTCAAGCTGCACTTTGTAGAGACCAGTTCACCTACAGAACTTGTTGTACTTCAGACGGATACATATACATATTCCATTTTACTTCACTTTGTCTAGGGATTTGACAAGCTGTTGGTTCTCACATCAACCTTTACGTTAATAGCATTATGTAGAGTTAATACGCCTCAATGCTTTCATCACCTGCAGTGCCTGTAAAATAATCAAGGGATTTGTTACGTTTGGCTGGCATTACCTGCTTATGTGCCTTTTTCCTCGGAGCATGGCAATCTTTGGAAATTCGATCAGGCTTCAGGCCCTCCACTAATGCTGACTACTTTAAAAAAAATCGGATTGAAACCAAGATCTCATTTTACAGGTGCAGTTGCACTCAGCTAGATGAAAAGATAACCCAAAATGCAATGAATAAGCACATGCCTGACACAGTCTTACAGGAAATGACAGCACAAGATTAGATTCGATGAGAATTAGAACCTGTTGCTGTTGTCGAGGGGCAAACAACGCACGCCTTCAGTATGTTATTCTTCCCACTTAAATTGAAAGTTTACATTAATCATGAATGCTCTTGGTCTGTTTGGACATTTCAGAAATTGATTACAAGCTTGCAAATACTTGCATCATGAGCTATAGAAGAAAAAAACAACGGCATGGTATAATTGAGAGTTTATTCTCCCATTTACATCCTAATAGAAGAGGTTTTTCAGCACTAAATACTGCTGTTATTCGGTAATTTTCAAGTCTAACTGCTAGTCCATTGCACGTGTGTTCCTGTCATTGGTATGCATGGGTTATGGTGGCTTGTCCTCCAGGAGGGAGTGAAGGCAGTCATTTGTCCGGACGAATCGTCGGAATGTCCGGATGACACCACCTGCTGCCAGCTTCCTGATGGATCCTGGGGCTGCTGTCCGCTGGCCAAGGTTGTATCCATGATTGCAACTCTCACACACCTACCGTACAATACACTTTGCATTCAGATATGGTGTTTATCTTGGCAGGTACTAGTACATGTAAGTAGGGGTGCAACTGTGAATTGAACTAAAATAGTGAAAATAGCTCTACAACCTCAAAATGTACCATGTTGTGAGCTTGTACTGAACTCAATTTTGATTCATTGATGTATGTAAAAGAAAAGATCTCTCCCCCCACATCTCCAAGTCTACCATTATCTGGTGTAAAAAGCAGCTACTATTTAAGGGAATCCTAAGTGACCAAGAACTGTTCCTCTCCTCCCCTCCATAGGCGGTGTGCTGTGAGGATAAGCAACACTGCTGCCCAGAGGGAACAAAGTGTGACCTGATCCACTCAAAGTGTGTGTCCACGCTGGAGTCCTTCCCCATGTTGGAGAAATTGCCTGCTAGAAAGCGGGAGAATAAGTCCCCAGGTGTGTGTGTGTGTGTGTGTGTGTGTGAGACGTTCGTGTGTGTGACGTTCGTGTGTGTGACATGCGTGCGCACGCATATAGGCTGAGGATTATTTAGCTTAAGTTAATATTGTTCTTACTAGAGAGTCAAACCATGGTATTATGTCTCAAGCCATAGAACCTCTTGAAAAAGCAAAGTGAGAAAGACGAAAGGTGCCACTGAAGTCTGTTGTTCTACTATTTTGTGATATCACCTTAATAACTTTGTGTTCTTTCTTATGGCAGCTGTGACTTGTCCTGGTGGTAAGAGCAGTTGTCCTGGTGGTACAACCTGCTGCCTACTGACCAGTGGTGACTATGGCTGCTGCCCCTATCCAGAGGTATGCATGGCTCCCTTCATTTCTGTAATAAAAAATACAATGTATCCCACGTACACATACAGTACCTGTCCTCAGTTCATCTAGAGCAGGGTTTTTTAACTGGTGATCTGTGGAGCATTGGTGGTCCGTGAAGGTATTGCATGTGGTCCCTGGCCAAGCATTCATTGTCTCCACCAGGCCGAAGGCATGGGGAGAGAGTATGTTTTGCACTCCGTCCGTGTGTGTGTGTGTCCGTCCGTCCTTCCGTCCGTCCGTCCTTCCTTCCGTCCGTCTGTGTACAGCTAATCTCCGGCACCGTTAACCCGGCCGATGCCAAACTTTGCACACACACTCCCTGGATGCCAACGATGAACCTCTGCCCCACATTTTCCAGAACGGCCTGTTATAGCGCCACCATGAGGCAGCTTTTCACATTTTTTACCTAAATCTGCACCGATCTGCGTGAAACGTTGCATGCACACTCCCTAGAGGCCAAGGACAAACCTTTGACCTGCATTTTCAGCATCTGCCTTTTATAGCGCCACCAGGAGGCCGACTTTTGTAAAACACATTTTCTGATATTACTCCTCCAGATTCTGTCCAAAAATCTCACAAATCGTTACACAGTATCTCTATGGTCATGTGCTCAAGTCGGATCTGTCTGATATTTCATATTCTATCCTAATTGGCTATAATTGGCTTTCACAGTTTGCAAGATTGCCCCGTTTTGAACAATAGCCTCAAATCATGAACGCAGCATGCAATTTACGTGAAATCTTTCACACATTTTCTTACTAGGCTGAGGAATATATCCCACCCTTTTCACATTGGCCTGTTATAGCACCACCAACAGGTTGATTTTTGCAAAACTCATTTTTGGAACAAAATGCCTCAAATCATCCAATTGCCATCAAAGGCGTATGAAGAAATGCCATCGGTACACATGATCTCTGTAGTCATGTGATCAAGACGAGTCTGTTGGATTTCTCAGATTGTACACTGATTGGCTAAGATTGCCTTCCAAAGTTTTCAGGAGTGGCCCGTTTTGTACAAAATGCTGCACATGTCCTGCTCATCCAGAATTCTATCCTCAGAGATGCTATGAGTGATCTGGCTCTGCATTTCCTCAACAAAATGAAGAAAATTGTTGCAAAAACAAACATCCTCCTAAACATTTTGCCAAACATCACACACACTCCTATCCTCCTGGTGGAGACCTGTGCCCGGAAGGGCACTTTTTCTAGTTTTCTTTCTTTTGGAGAAATTTTGTTTTGATTGATTGATTGAAAAATGTATTAACAGTTTGCAGAATTACAGTACATTTCAAGCACAAACTCATTACAAAGGCTGTTAACTGTGAGTGGACGACCCAATTAAGCATTACACTTGTTTCCAATAGGGTCCACCATGTTCAAATCATCAAAAACATTTAGAGACGTACAAATAGACACTTCTATATAGACAAAGGACAGAACAGGAATTCATCATAAAGGAGGTAAAAAGGGAAAAGAAACATATACAGTGAGGGAAAAAAGGGGTGGGCGGTGGGGGGGATTCACGTTCAGCTCCGTTAATTTGTTTGTTCTCCTTGTAACTTGGCATTTGTGCAATATTAAGGCGGTGGCATTTAAGACTTAAGACTTACGTATTATTATCATTACCAATGGCCATTGGAGGAGGCTTGTGTTTCAATTCCAAAAGTACTTCAAGCTTAATCTGATAACTTGAACATTGACACACTGGCCTAGTTTTGTCACACTTGTTAGAGAAGTAATGCATTGCAAAACAAGATAAAAAGAAAGGTGGGATTAGTTTCTGATAAACATTTTAATTGTATTTAAGGGTGTTAAATAAGGTAATAAAAAGGCAACTGTCTTCACATTACACTAATAATTGTAAAGCATTGAAGTGGGATAAACTATGCTTTATAGTGCTATTGCTAACTTAATCAGGAACTAGATGCTAAGTTACACCCTATGACTGCTGTTCAGTCTTGTGATACACTCCTCTAGTACATAGGCACTAGTGCAGTACATGATTACCATGGAATATGCTTTGCTGTTCATGCTCCCCAGATGACCCCCCTCCTTATTGTGTTGACCCCCTGACCTTTCATCTTACACCACCATTGAATTTCCAATTGCACACAAGATACAGTATATAACAATCTAATGGCTAGATTCATTGCATGAAAGATACTGAGCACATTCATGCTCTCATTTCAGTGACCCCACAGTCCTTCTTATAGCATCACTCTCAGCCCAAAATGTTAGCTTTGCACACAAGATATATCATAGTCTAATGCAGGGGTTCTCAAAGTTTTTGGCTGGGGACCACCGGAAATGCTTTGACCATGTCTCACCATTTGCCCATTTTCCAGCCATTCAGTGTCAAAAAAATAAATCTTTTTGTTTTTGAGGGGGGCGCTAGCCCCTCCTATATACAGGTTTAATGTTTGTTTTTTGTTCAATGTGTGTTTTAAAAACGCCATTGACAATGAAGGGAAAATGTTAGGGATGCACCGAAAGAAAAATTCTTGGCCGCAACCGAATACCGAATATAGGAAACCGTTGGCCGAAAACCGAATACCGAATATCCGGATCTTTTTTCCTACCATTGCTGTCATGGCCGTACCTTAAAGCTACCTGATTTATGGCAAAATAAATGGTTATGGCAAAACCTAACTTAAATAATAATCACTTATGGGTCCATAAAACATTTATTCAGCTCTTTTGAATGCATTAATTGCATACACTATTCGGTGATCTATTTTCTGCCTATTCGGGCCGAAATATTGTCTGCAGCCGAATATTCGGTGCGAATATTCGGTGCATACATCATCTTGTCCCTAACACAAACATTAAATGCCATTAACAATAAAGAGAATTTAATGTTTGTGTTAGCACCGTTTGTTTTACATCACTATTACATCACCTAATCAACATGAGTTAGACTTTAATATATTAGCGGCCCTCACTTCACACGGGCGTGATTTTTGTTTTATAAAGGGGAGGCGTCCAAAGGCGTCACGTGGCATGGAATGAGTTAATCTGGGGACCCCCCAAAATTATTTGGCGACCCCCAGTTTGAGAACCCTTGCTCTCTAATGGGTAGCTTGCAGGATGAACCGGTTGAGGAGCAGGGGTAACTGTATGCCCCACACCTCTCCTCGGGGCGAAGACCCCTTATTTTCGTACAGATTCCACCAATTTCACAGTTTTGGCAGTTCTGTGCTGTCGTTTTCCACAGAATTTGGCAATATGGTAGAGGGTTGTGGGAATCTCACAGTCATTTGTCAAAGGACCTCCGACATTTAGATCTCCCTGTGAATAAATTATATGATCTGCTCTATCAGTATACTTTACCTCTGTGCCACCCCGGTTTATACATCTTCTTCTACTTAAGTTTCTGAATTGTATGTAAACATTCTGAGCTGTGTAAAACACACACTAAACCCACACATTTATTTTGTGTGTGCGTGTGTGTGTGGGTGTGCGTGCATTCTCTCAAATCCAAACAGGCTGTGTGTTGTAGCGACCATCTGCACTGTTGCCCTGGTAACACAACATGTGACCTGGAGCATGAGATGTGCAAATCTGGTGACACTCGGGTCCCTCTGACCAAGAAGTTCCCTGCTCTGCCAAATGACGGTGAGATCATTAGCGCTTTTAGCAGTAGACATGGGTGCAATGTCACCATATTAAGACCAATGTCGATATTCTATGTCTCCATCTTATCACATTTCCTCTCCTCAACTACTGAGTTATTTTTGGAATTGGAATTTCAGTGTTTTCTGGAGCTCAATACTGAATGTAGCCTTGTTCATTCGTTACGCCGCCCAGCCCTGTAGCAGCAAGTTAATTTATCATCTATTTATGAGATTGCGTGCCACTGTTCTCTCCTTGTCTAAAGTAATAATACTTGAACTCTTGTCCTGCTGGTTTCTCGTCACTGTCAGTGGTCTGTGCAGACAAGCTGTCGACGTGCCCCGATGAAACCACATGCTGTCTGACGGCCAATGGCACCTACGGCTGCTGCCCCATGCCCAACGTGAGTACCTGTAGCTGAGTGGTCCCCTGCTCAAGGACCACCAAATTATGTATCTGGCCACGGACCCCCATCTGTTTGTTTTTTTGTCAAATCAAGCTTTATTTATAGTCGTCGTTTTTTTGTGTGTCAGGGACCCCCACACACAAACACACACACACACACACCTAGCCTAGTCTGCATTTGAAAAATCACACCCGGCGGGCGGGTGGGACGGACAGACGGACAGTTATCAGAGCGGTGTGCACCACTCAAAAATGTTTCAAACACATTCCAAAATCTACAAGCTGTAGATCTCGCAGGTAAATAGCAGATCTACAAGGGTAGATTTAACAAGTAAATGGCATCTGCAAGGTCTGGTTAAATAGCAGATCTACGAGGTGAGCTTGTAGATCGGCTCTTTTCAAATAGCCCATCTATATAGAGTAAAGTGGTTAAAAAGCTTTAGCTGAGGACCCCCTGGAACCCCCTCAGGGTCAGGGACCCCACTTTGTGAACAAGAGCACTGCAGATTTAGATTTGTATACCAAACATGGTTTAATCACTAATTCATATTTACAACCCAAAGATTATTTTTAAATTGCATTCTGAGCTTGTAGATCTGAAATTTAACAAGGATATTATCGCAATACAACATCTTCAAAATATATCGATGCAGAGTTAATTTGGTCAAAAGTCCTTGAGCAAGACACTGAATCCTCGACTTACTGTCAGTCACTCTAGATGAGAATGTCAGCTCAACGACTGAAGCATATGAGTCATTGTTCAGCCATAGTAGATGTCACATCAGTGAAATTGATTTTCCTTTCCCACTCAGACACAAAAGCCATGTGCACCTGTCTTCAGATCGATCTATTCTTTTTTCATGTTGGGCTGTATGGATTGGAACAGTGCCATGGGGCAGCTATTCCAAAAACTCAACAATACTACTTCCATTTTTAACCCATTCAGGCCTGACGTCGAAATTAAAAAGAAAAAAAAGTTTTCTAAATCATGACAATTTTCGGAAAGATTTGAGGCACAAGATTTGAGGCACATTTTTACATTTTAGGCACAGTTCATAGCGCGCCACTCGGTGGCGCGCTATGAGCTTGTAGATCTGCTATTTTTCAATAGCTAAATTATAACAATGTTTAAAACACCAAAACGGGTTCTCGCCCCAAAATGGGTTAATGGTTAATGTGGTTAAACGCTAACGTGACATGGATGCGTTCCAGGTCTCAATGGATTAATCACTGCCTTCCATTGCACTATTTATTTTGTTCCAACTAGAGCTGGGATGATTTCAAGGTGGCATCGCAATATTTATGGACCACACGTCAATATTTCCATTGTCATATTGAAAGGGGAAGCAACAGATACAGTAAATAGATAGGAGATAACTGAATTGAATTGTTCTCTATTATACCGTTGAATTATAACAATGGAAATCATGTTAACTCATTCACGGCCAGCCCTTCCCCGCCTCCCGTTCCCCCCGCCAGCCTTTTTTCGTTATATCTTACCTTTTCAAGAAATGTTGCGCTTCATGCAATATCTTTTGTCAAACAGTAGTAGCCCTACCTGGCCTCAGTATCTGCATTTCTCAATAGAAGAGCAGGGAAACTACCTCCAACCACTGTTGTGTTAGTTTTGTTGTATTAACATACTCCGATTGGTTCAAATAACATTCACAAAACGTTTTGGATCGTGGTTTTAAATGAACAAACTGTTATATAATGTATCATATTGCAGAAGTGGTTATATTGGTTTTTCGTCCCATTTTCATTTTGTACAGGCGGTGTGCTGTTCGGACCTCCAACACTGCTGTCCAGCTGACACCCAGTGTGACCTGGCCCACAGTACCTGTGTTTCGGTCCTGTTAAAGACCATCACAGCCACTAAGATCATCACCGGCCCGGTGACGGCACCCACTGAGACAGCACCCACTGAGACAGCACCCATTGAGACAGCACCCACTGCTATACAGAGCACAGGTAGGCCTGTCACAATTATTACATAAGTGCCTGATCGTAATTATTTGAGATAATCGCAATTCTTTTTTGCATAATTTTCAGAATCGTTTCCATTCATTTGCATGAATGTACGAATTTTTTGAAAGATCTTCATACACTTTTCAAACATTTTCAACAACAGCGGAAATAGCAGATCTATAAGATCACGACGCGCCACGGTCGAATGCTGTGTTCAATAATATTGATTTGGACTGTCCTACGCAGATTATACATTGTCAAATCGATCGGAATTTACCTTGAGCTCACGATTTACTGTTTTCATCTCTCAGTCCGTGAAGTGCCCTGTAATGCTTCAGTAGCCTGCGCTGCCGGGAGTACATGCTGTAAATCAGCCGAGGGAACATGGGTGTGTTGTCCTCTGCCTGAGGTAGGTGTGTGCGCGTGTGTGTGTGTGTGATCATAGAATCTAATGTTTAGCCTTTTCTGACTGCTTCCTAATTCAATCCACTTGGCCATAAATCAAATCCAAAGTCAGGTTTTGAAGAATAAATCATATAGCAAGTGAATTGTGTAGCATTTAGCTTTCTTTGCTTTGAAAGGTATATTGTCACATGGCATTAAAATGCATCCCTATGGCCTGGACCGCTGGCCTGGCAGTTCAGGCACCTAGGCTCAGTGTAGTTCGAGTCCCGATCCCAACAGCTCTCTCTCCCCATTTCCTGTCAACCTTCTGTTCTATCAATAACATCTTAAAAAAAATGCATCCCCATGTACACTTTGGAAACAGATTATACTCTTACAACATGCAGATTGTTGCACATATTAGTTTCTTGTAATATAAGGCCACCTTTACACAGCAACAGTCTGTAGATAAAACGGCAAAGTCCCGTTGCGTTCTCACGTTTTATTCTGCATTTACACGGAGACGCAATGGTGATTTAACATGTTGTAGTGTGCATGCCATGCTAGGTGGCGGTGACACACTGCCAGATAGACCATTCACGCATGCGTTTACATTCACCAATGCAGTGGCTCGCTAAATTTGTATTCCTAGGATGTGTGGGGCGAGGGAGCACTTGGAACTCAAATATGGCCTAGGGCTCTGCACCAATGTAATAAACATAAGCGATATGAGCCGAGTCATGGTGTCACACGTTTTGCTGATTCATCGTTTTGCTCGTTTACATGGAGACGCCAGGCAGAGCGTTTTCAAAGATTTCCACTCTATTATCCCCGATAACGACCAGCTCAGTGGCCTGAGTGTCTGCCCTGAGACTGGGAGGTTGGGCTTCGATCATCGGCCGGGTCATATCAAAGACTTGACCCACAAAAAACAAGGCTGTATTTTTCATATTACAAGATACATTCATTGAAATCCTCATGCATTATCGCTAGGCTGAGAGAAGAGATCCCACTTTTCCCACTTTTTATAGAACTTATCCTCTTGTAGTCTAAGTATGAATGTTAGTTTTTCCATAACATACAGTTCCTCAGTAATGTCCATCCAATGTTCTTTCATTGGTGGGTCCTGTTGGTACCAGCGTCGTGTGATCGCTTTCTTACTTGTTGCTAAGAGGATCTTGAGTAAATATTTATCATGTATTAAAAACTCTTCAGGGATATTTCCCAGCAATAAAAAGGAACAAGTCTGAGGTATCTTAAACACAGAATGGTCTCCAAGGTCCAGAATATATGAGCGTGGCCCGCCTCCTTGTGGCCACACTGTCTCCAGCATGGCTGTTCTGTTTTCAATTGTCTTGACTTAATTGTAGGTGTTATAAAAAATCTCATTAGGTTCTTCCAACAGAATTCTCTCCACATTCTTGAGTTGGTAGACGTAATTTGTGTTTTGCACATATTTACCCATTATATGAGTAAAATATTTAAAGTGGATGTGGAGCCTCCTTCCCACTTCTGTTTCGTCTTTACAGACGCGCACATTTATCCTAATATAAATAGAAATCATTTAAGCATAGTAGCATACTGTATATAGCTTGCTGCTTAGCAGAAATGGAAATACAAATATTTATTCCAAAGACATTGATATGTGAATAGAAATGACAAACAGATTATTTGGATTTGGAAAGGTGTATTTCCAGACTCTATATAGCATTCAGAGATTGTGGAATAGTTGTCTGGCTACCCGAAACTACCGTCTAAACAGAAGGCACATCTGATATTTACAAGTTTGTTGTATATGAACCATTGGCTACATTTGTCTGGATGGTCCACCATTATGAAAGGCCCCCTGAAATGTCCTATCTCCTTCCTATAGGCAGTGTGTTGTGAAGATCACCTACACTGCTGTCCCCACGGTACCGTCTGCAACCTGCCAGCCTCCACGTGTGACTCTGGCAACGGCGTGGTGCCCTGGCACAGCAAGGTCCCCACCTTCCCCACAGCAACAGAACCAGACAAAAACAAGTGTGACAAAACCACCTACTGCCCGGGAAAAACCACCTGCTGCCAGACCCCCGCTGGAGACTGGGCCTGTTGTCCTTTGCACCAGGTCAGTAGGACATCCAGTACTGCTTCAGACCACACAGGTAATCGCTTTGTGGTCTTTCAAAGGTAATAGGTAATAGTCTTACAATATATTTATAGTCTTATAACAACTATTAGAATGTAGATCCTGAAGATGAAATTCCGTTGCTGTTTGTGCTATTCTATATGTTTTTAAGAGAGCTTATGACTTCTGTGTGTCTACAAAATAGAAATACATTTTGTTCATGCAAGTCAAACAAACTTGCAATTAGAGAGAAGCTATGATGTCACATGCAACACGGGTCTTAATAACCCAGATTTGCCAGGAGTTCAGTGACTTGGTCAAGGACACCTCTGATGCCAGGAGGGGGTGGGATCAAACGGAAACAGTCAAATTCCCAGCCAACCACTCAGACTGTGGGGAAAATAAGGCTGCTTTTTCAGATGTCATTTTTGCCAGGTGAAGCCTGGCCTATTTTCTCTCGGGTTGGCTTTGAGGACCTAGTCATGATTGGCTGCCCCGAGTCTGAACCCATACTCTGAAATGCCAACCTAAGCCAATGGGAGTGCCTCCTAAGCCCTGAAAGGCCGCAACGTGTAAGTGTTAACCCAGACTTTGCAACGGCCTGTGGCAGCAACGCCACAGTATAACTCAACAGCGGCTAACGTTATGAGCTAACTGGAGCTACAGAACAAAACACAGTGATTGAACAAACAAGCACATCGGAAACGAAATGCTAGGCTGTGACATGTACGTCTTTATTCCCAGGGCCGTTTGCACTCTGGGCTGTGACGTCATGTGAGTCAACCAATAGGTAGACAGAGGGAGGGGGGCTTTGACGCCATGAAGGTTAATACATCATCATCATCATCGAGAAGAGAGCTACTTGAGCCCACACTGTTTCTTCAGGAACAGTATTTTCTAGTTATTCTTCTTCTACGGGCTTCAGTCCACTCCCAATAACTGATTAAGAAAATAATCAATAGTTGCAGCCCACTGATCCAAGTCAAATGTCTTGCCACCCCACAACCAATAGGCCGTATGCTGCGATGATCACATCCACTGCTGCCCCCACGGCTCTGTTTGTAACCTGGAAGCCCAGACCTGTGACGACCCCTTAGACCTGCCGTCCTCCCTGCCCTGGGTTGTGAAGGTGTCTGCCATGACCATACAGCAACACGCCGAGAACTGTGACCAGCAGACCATGTGTCCGGGCGGTACCACCTGCTGCAAGCAGAACTCTGGCCAGTGGGCGTGCTGTCCCCTACTTCAAGTCAGTATCTCCCTGTGTGTGTGTGTGCGCGTGAGTGTGAGAGAGAGAGAGAGCACACATTTATTTGGATGAAAAAACATTTTCGGAATTTGATTTAAGTGAATGAAATTTGATTGCACGTTGTGTCACGATAACAGAGGTATTATCTTATCCATCTGACATACTGTAACACGGCAAGCATTAGGTTTTTAGATCAGAGAAACTGAAGGAACAGTCTTGCACGTAACTGAACCACCCAGAGTCATGAAGTCACTGGCTACCACAATCTATGCTCTGGCCAGCTTCAGGCTGATCAGACTATAATCCCCTTCGCCCTCACAGGCTGTCTGCTGTGAAGACCACCAGCACTGCTGCCCCGAAGGCTACAAGTGCAACGTGGCCGAGCAGACTTGCGACAAGCCCAGTGGGCTCAGCCTCCCCTGGTTCCAAAAGAGGCCTGCCATGCAGAGGACGCCCGCCCAGTCCATCGGCAGGAGATCCCACTCCAACATGTGTGATCCCCACGTCAGCTGCCCCAGGGACACCACATGCTGCTTCATGCACAAAGCCTCCAAGTGGGGCTGTTGTCCTCTGAGGAAGGTGAGGGCACAGAGGTCTCATCTTGGTGTACACTGACAGCCTTGTGCACAAGGCATCCCTACAAGACCTACACGATCTACAATGAGCCTGTAGTTCTGCTATTTAAAAAGAAAACATTTGCAACATTTTAACAACACAAATGTTTTATGGGGGTCTGCGGCCAAATACAATACAATTTGGGGGTCCTTGACATGAATAGGTTTGAGGACCGCTGCACTAAAACACTACTTTCCCCTTGCTCCCACCCAGGCGGTCTGCTGTACTGATGGAGATCACTGCTGTCCCAGTGGTTATACCTGCAACACCAAACACTCTTCTTGCTCAAGGGATCATCGTGTCATCCCCTGGTTTACCAAGCAGGCTGCCCTGACCAAGCAGGCCGCCAGTGCCACGCTGGGAGACATCAAATGTGATGACGAGACCAGCTGTGCCTCAGGGACAACCTGCTGTAAGCTGCCCACAGGAGACTGGGGCTGCTGTCCTCTAGTCAAGGTGGGTGTTTTGGTAGACTTATATTATTATTATATATTAGGTCATGGGCCATTGTGTTTACTGACGCTGTGCTATTGATTTTCTGTTGACCTCCCAATTTGCACACTTGCCATGTTGCTCTTCTCATGCACTGTGTATCTATCAGAAATAAAATAAAAATACAGCAATTGGAAGTTTTTCAAATATGTTTTAGCCAATTGAACAAATTGATATGTTGTTTGAGATGTTCCCATGAGATGTTGCTAGAAATAAAAACGGCACCGGTGCTTTGGACAAATAAGATGATGAACAAAACTAGGTTCCTTAACACAAATATCCTCATCATAACAGACAGGAATTGCACATGGTCTGACTGTCTTTGTTCATGCGCAAGTGCACATTTGCCATTTTTTGTGAATAAATACAGTAGCTCTTAACATTCTGTTTGTGTGTGTGCAAATTACATTCAGCAATCACATTTTCCTGATGCTTTTCTGCAGCAAGGGTTGACACAGACACACACACACCCACACAGCCTGTTTTGCTGTTAAGTGATAAATCTCTACCATAAAACCGTTCTCCATCATAATGTAGCTGTGGATGTGTTCTTTTCATAAGGCAACATCATTTGGAACTGTATTACAGACACAACATGCCCCTCAGAATCTCTAGATGCCTCTGAAATCAGAGCGAAGGAAATATATTCTCTAAATCAGTGGTCCTCAAAGTGGGGTCCCTGCTGTCCTTGAGCGGATTCCAGGGGGTCCCCAGCGAAATGTGTGAAACTAATTCAGTTTAACCACTTAAAGCCTATGTACATCGGCTATAACCGCTCTACAGGCTCACACGACAGCTTGTAGATCAGCTATTTAAAAAAAACTTGAAAACATTCTGAAACCTTTTTACCACATAATGGGGGGCCGCAGTAAAATGCATTTACCCATAATTTGGGGCTCCCGAGCATGAAAAGGTTTCTAAAATTCCATACTGAGCATACTGTAGTAACACTCTTTGGCTCTCCTCCCTGCCGCAGGCTGTGTGCTGTACCGACCACGAACACTGCTGCCCTCAGAGCTACGCGTGCAACATGCAGACGGGAACCTGTGAAAAGAAGGCCAACGGCCTGGTCATCCACGCAGCCCCCCTGACCAGAGTGGACGATCCCGAACAGAGAGACACTGCTACAGACAAACAGGACGTACCATGTGATGACACGGGGAGCTTCCGCTGCTCTCTGCAAGAGACATGCTGCAGGACCTCAGCCGCACAGTGGGCATGCTGCCCCTCCCCCAAGGTATAGCTTGTGAATTTCTTTCCTATTGGGCAGAAACCTTGTATCTCCACATTTCAACTTTATACGTTTTTTTCATGATCACCTGAAATAATGTGCTTGTGTTCTACTGTTCTTGTGAAAAATAGATGAGATGATATTCAATGGCTTGTTTATTTAATCCTCAATAGTCTCTGTCCCTGTAAAAGGAATGCAGCTAATGTTCCTAATATAGAACATTGTGTGACATGCTTTGAGACAGCGCTCTATGCTGCTACAGCCAGTACTGTAGCCATCTCTGCATTTCTGCCACTGCTATTCAGTGCTTTATGTTGTGTCGTCTCTTGTCATTCATAACGTGTGGTGGGGGTAAGGTGTGTTTGAGCATGTGCTGCCTGCCTGGCATGATATTTGCATGTATTTAAAATGTTTCAGTATGGATATTTGAACAGTGGCTTGAATGTTTGGATGTCCAAGGCACTCAAAAACACATTATTTCATTCAAATCTCTTTACTTACACACAGGACTATTCAAAAACATGTTCTGGACACAATTTAGAGTACAATTTCTACCCCTTTTACTTTGCATTTTTTAACAGGGACAAATGTTTCGGCTATCCAGCCTTCGACACTGATGAAGGCTGGATAGCCGAAACGTTCAAAAATACAGTAAATATTTTGAACTGAAGTCTTGGTGTGTGCGACCCACTACCGTTATTTTTTACATGTTTTGAACAGGTAGCACAGCTACAGTCAGCGTGGTGGTCACATGAAGAGTATCCCTTTGCTTTGACATATTAATATTAGTATCTGTATTCATAAGTGATGGTTCAGGCTGCTGTTGCATACGTGTGGCTTTGCTACATTACCTGCCATAGCCTGCTACTTAGAGGACGTTGACCTTTTTACTTTTAATTAGACAAAGATGACTCAACATAAAACCAATACCAAGAATAACGTTTTTTTTAACAGGCTTATTAAGAGCAACACTACGACGCTAATGTGGTACATAACTTCCAGTTTCTCAAGCGGAACTAACTGCTAAATGGCCAGCGGCAGTCACTGTGAAACCCTACTGTTTGGGGAGGGTGTAGAGTAGACCGTAGACAACCACATCTCCCCTCTAATAAACACACTGAGTAAGTTGACATGCTATCCCTCCCAAATGTGTTCCCAAAGGTGCCCCAACCAACCTGTACGGTTTTGTTTAATTATCTTAGTTTCATAGACTTCATCTGACTTTATTGATAGTACAGTATAGAGAGACAGAAAACATGGAGAGCAGCTAATGGTCTGGCCAGCCCGGGAATCGAACCGGGGACTCACTGACAGGCATCAGAGCCTATGTGTTATGTGCCCTAACCACTGGCCTTTAATCATTTTTGAGTGGAGCAACCACTTCCTTGGGCATCCGTCACATGCCCAAGGAATCGTCAGTGATGTCACATCACTGCCGATTCCTTCATAATGGCGTTCTGTTTCTGCTGCTGTGCTTCCCAATCCCTGTGCTACTTCCTTGTTGCATAGCAGTGACATCACGGCCAAATCCTTGCTTCCAATTTTTGACGGGTGGGGCGGATCTGGTTTTGAGTTTTATATAAATCGCGGGTAACGGGCGGGTTGCGGAACTGATGATTGACGGGCCGGGCGGGTGCGGGTTATGAGAATTGGACCCGTGCAGGACTCTGGCCTAGCCTGGGTTCCAGCCTAATTCAGAATCGTGGAACGCACTGGCTACTGTTAGCCAGCTCTATTCTAACTGCATTTCCTCCGACAGGCCACATGCTGTGCGGATCTAAAGCACTGCTGTCCCGCGGGTTACTCCTGTAATCTGAAGACTGGAGGGTGCACCCAACGTTCCCCACTGGCCTGGGACATTTCCTTCTCGGACAGAGACAGAGACTTTGTCCTCTTCGGGGGCTAATCATCATGAGATGCACTGATCTTTTCAACACCACACTTACCTGCAGCACATACAGTATCATCTACATTGGGTGAGATGTTTCCCCCCCCCCCCTTTTTGCCTGTGATTTAGACCATCGTTTATTTTCCAGGCCTCTATTTTTCTGGGGTTCTCTGGGAGAAGCTTGGGCTTTATGCTACATGTGAAAAAGACTGCTACACGTTGGTCCCCCCCCCCCCACACAAATTTCCAACATATTGACATTGAGTTCCAAAGAGTTCAGCCAAGTAAATCCTTGAGATTTTCAGTATATTGCGATTTCCCTAATGAAGGATTTTCAACTGAAACTTAATTTTATTAATGTTTTAATTTATAGCAAAAGACAAGTGTGCACTTGTCTCTTTGTTTTCTGTAACAGGCTGATAAATGAACCATCCCCTCTTGAGATCTCTTTGCCTTCATAAAAGTCAGTTGTTTTTTTTACTGTGCCATTTGAGACAAATTACATACCGATAGTAAGACATTTTTGGAATCTTTTTGAACAGCAGTCAGGTTACAGCCCTATTATTGACCATTATCGTATGGTGGCCATTTTGCTCTTATATCATTCTATGTGGGGGTAGGCCAGTAGCATATATCTAAATGACGGAGCGGTTGCGCAAAGACCCGCCCGGCAGTACTCAGGGTTTAAAGTTCTCAGTCCTGAGGATCTCATAGGGGTCATTTAATGAGATCGGTGCAGATTTGCAAAAAAAACATTTTCAGTCTTGGGATTTTTTTTGGCCTTCAGCCCTGAGCACTGTTTAATGCAATTTATTTGTGCGAGTTATAAGTCTTTTTTTGTTGAATTATTCATGACAAAGTTGTACAGTATGTATATCCAGACCATAACATAAACAAGCAGCACGCTAGCAAACAATTCACTAGTTCCTTGTTTCAATAATTTTGTTATTATTTTTCAATATTATATTACCTGATCATCTTCTTAAATACACTAGTTTGAAACTCTATACCGTCGTATGCATACATCTGTTGCACGAATTATCAAAACGTTAGAAAGTCGGCTAGCCGGCGTTAGATCAGATTGTTAAAATATAATAATAATAATAAAATGATTGAAAGAAAGAACTAGAGTATATATTTTATGGACATACATACTGTTGACTTTTACAACTTTGTCATGAGTAAAGAAAATACTTAACTCGCACAAATAAATTGCATTAAACAGTGCTGCCGGGCAGGTCTTTGTGCAACCGCTCCGTCATTTAGATATCTGCAGGCCAGTATGATGTTCAAGATAATGGCCACTGTGTGGTATGTCCAATGCCGTTCCACTTCTTTATGCAAGTGAGAATTACTGAATGTATGCGTTCCCTTGTAACAGGTGAAATGTTATCAAATCACCTGAACAAGCACTAAACCTCATTTCAAATTGCATTTCAGTTTTTTGTTCCCCTTTTGATTCATGTGAGCAGATAGCTGACCGCCAGAGTACTGGTGTTGCTCAAAACATTATCAGGTCTGTGGGGTTGGTTGTATTATTGAGCAGTATAACTGTGATTTTGATATAGTATAGGTTGGGGTTCATTTAATTTTAACTTCTCAGTGTTTGCAGTCATAGAATGGAAGAGTGCATTGAGAAGCCTGGATATACAGTTATAGTTAAATGGAAAAAGGTGGGTCTCATTACTCTCATACAATCTTATTACCTTTTATAATACTTGTGACCAACACACATTCAATATATATGTTTCATATACTTTCAATGCAACAAATTAGTTATTTGTCTGTAATAGTTTGAAACAAGTTGTACAAAATGTAGGCGTTCACGTTCAGTATAATGGATGAATGCAGCTTACTTTTGGTGTGGGGAAATCAATCAATGACCATTAACAACAACAAAAAGTTTGTGCCTTTACCCCATACGGTGTGTTGGTCAAAAAACATTTCTCCTGTATTGTAATGTCTCTAAACTATTCAAAATGCACTTCAATTTGGAAATCTACTTGTACCCACTCAAGCTCAAAATAACCAGTCTATAATGCCGGGGCTCCACTGAGTGCGTCTTGTTGCGTTTGGACGGCGTAAAAAAAAGAACCAGGGCGAATTGGTGACGCCGTCGAAACGCAACCGTCTGCAGTGGAGCACCCTTCATTGATTAAAAAGGTAACATTCCCTGCGTTGACGATGGCGCGACGCTGGCGGACGCCCGATGGCTGCAGTAGAGCCCCGGTGTTGTGATCTTGTGTAAAGTGGTTCAACAAGTGCAAAGGAGATGTTATAAATATAGACTGAGTTCAGTCCAGATTTGTGAATACACATTACCAAATGGGAAATACAATGGTTTTAATGTGCTTTTTTTGTTTTAGATTACAAGAATATCAAATCTATTCTCTCCTTTTTGGGGATTTTGCACAGAAAACCTTTTGAATCAATAATGGGCTGTAAAAAGTTAATACTTTTTTCCATTTTGATACATTCAGTTGTTAGACTTTTATCTCCATCTATGACAGATTTTATGTTGATGGTCGGCATTCATTCCAAACACTCCACAAATGTATACCTGTATGAACTTGATGGCTCGTCAACAAGTTATGCATATATTTGGATTTGATGAATATCACTACAAATGAAGGACTTCTCTATTGATTTTGATGTCTAATTTTAGCTGCATTTCTAAAGAATTTCCAGCATTGAAAAAAGGAGAGGAGAATGGTGACAAAATGAGTGAAATAAAGTTGTACAAAACAGATTGGTTTGACATGCTGTATGTGATAATTTCACTCTCTGATGTCATGCAGATGAGAAATTCAACCTCCCAGCCACTAGAGAGACGCCCCCTGACTTCCTTTAGCCTTTTCTGTTGACATCCCTTTAGCCCCCCCTTAGCCCCCTTTTTGTGTCATCAAAAAAGTTGTTGTGACAACCCAAGTAAATACATGTTGATATGCAAGCAGAGAGCAGTAAAAGAGGGGCCCCTTAACCCCTCACAGCCACAGCTGCGGGGGACTTGGTTGTGTCCACATCCACGCTTGTGTGTCCTACTTAGTTTGTATTGCTGTCTGCTTGGCAGCCCAACAATTCCACTATATCCTCACAGTAGCATAGCTTTATCTCCTGGGCCCCCTGGTGGCCAAAAATCAACACTGGCAGTTCTGCTTGACTGGAAGACAATAGGAGCACGATTAGGCCTTGGCACTAAATGAGGCCAGCACAGTGTACATTATCCTCTCCTGTGTGGCTCCATTGTTAGGCTTGAAGTTGTTTTTGTGAAAGTCCACTTAGAGACACTACTGTCTCTTTGGCTGAGATGCACAGAACTCATGGTTGAGTGGGAGGTGTCGCATCATTTTGTTCAATTCAATAATTGGGTTTTGTTTCATTAAATTCCATACACTGATAAACCTGGGAGACGAGTACGTTTTCACATCAATAAGAGTGATTGCTCAATGAATTAGCAATTATTTACATCATCTTGCCCTGAGCAGGCTGTCTACCATGTTTGATTTAAAGCTTAGAAAGACCCTGTTCAGCAGAATTGTATTAATTCCATCAATGCCAGTGGCATGAATGGGTGTGGATGGATGTGACCTTAAGGAGTGCTAATGACACTGGCCATCCAAATCTATGTATAGACACTTAGACCTAACAACAGTAGAGAAAACTGAACTGACAAAACCCATTGACGTGTTGGCACCCTCGTTCCACAGCCCCTCTATTGGCCGGCCACTGATCCATTCACATGTTGCCAGGGAAAGAGAACCCTGCACATACACATACACGCACACCAACCTTACACACTCCCTCCTCTGGCATGTTGCTAATTCCCATGGGAATGTGCAGATTCCAGTCATCTGAATTTGGGACAACAAGTTGCGTGTGTTGGTTGCGTAGGAACTAGGTAGTGACATTGTTGACCTGCTGCCAGTGGCCACACATGCACAGCATGAATGAACAGACAAAAAAAATAAAACATCCATCTTCACAAACTCAGGACAGTTGCACGTTTTAATAGAGAGATTGATCATGTAGTACTAGAAATATACATGTTTTGAATTCAAGGCCAGAGGAAGGGGCCGCTATTTAAAATATTCAGCCTTTTGTCCTTTTATGATTTAAATGTTTTGGCAGAGTTGGTTACAAGTTACAACTTAAACTAAGTAAAATGAATCCAGTCTCCTGATGATTTATGTCTCAGTTGGGCCCTTGAACGTTGTGACCTAACATTCCTTTGCTTTGACACTATACTTTTACTACTTTGTTTTTTTACAAGGTTTTGGTAAATATTGTTTGGAAAGAATCACTGAAACTGAAAATTACAGCTCTTCAATATTGGATCTTGGATCTGGACCCTGACTGTACTGTCAAGGTCCTTGAAATGTGCTTGAATTTAACACTTGAACCCTAAGCGTCCCTATTCTGGACATTGTGACTGAGCGTGTAAATCGGCCATTTTTGGTGACGAGATTTAGGGAAAAAGGAGTGGGCCAAGGATAGACCCTTGGGTGACTGGTCAATGACGTATACAGGGTTTAAGTGTTTAATTTATACAAACCAAATACTGTACAAACCCTGGGAAGAGCCACAGCATGAATTGTGTGCGTGACTTAAGCTGTCTACCTTGTCTGTGGCCAAGTGTCACTTGGCGCATGTAGTGTACAGTCAGTAATCCCTGCTTTTGGATGTTGGACAGGGTAGTGGGTGGTGAATGTGCGTGGGTGGGCTCTGAAGGGAGGGGACGGGGTATCATAACTCACACGCATTATAGTCCTCCAATCAGAAGGGACTGGTGGGAAGAAAGCCGGTAGGTTAAACTTGGAGTACCAAAGTGCACGCATGCTAATACACAGGACGGACAAGAGGAACAGGCAGCAGCTCTCAACCTCTTTAACAGACCTGAGGTGATTTCAGCAGGACTTGAAGTCAGTAAAGGAGAAGCAGATTCTATTCTTAGGTACGTTTTTGGCTTTGTTACAATACTTCTAACCACACTACGACTCTCTCAATGGTGATGTTCTCGATTTCAACTCATACATACAGTATAAGGGGGATGTGGCTTGGGACGAGTCCCACAGCTGAGACGACAGGAAGTAAACGTTGAAACTTGTGGCACACAAGATCAGTGCTGTAGCTCAGACTGCTCAGTTGTGGAGATATTGTAAAGGGCCAAGGTTTTCAACAGGTAACTGTTATGTCATGGAATGGTTAAACTAGGGTCCTACTTAAAACGTCAAGGAGCAGGAATGTGTTTGTGTGTTTTTTTGTTCATTGGTTATTTTTATGATGTGTACACGTTGTTTTAACCTTTTTTTTGGCACTTGATTTCAAGAATGTTTCTGTGACAGTCAATGAGAATGCAGCACAGTTACAGAATCATGATAAACCTACATAAGGTCAGTGTTAGCAACAATATACAATATACATTCTCAATGCTGAGTTTAACACTGGAAGTGTTTATATCATCAAACACTGACATACAGTAAGTGGCCCTCTATAGACTGTATAAACCTGTACCTGGGTATTCCATCTGTTCCTTTCTTATCAGAAGAACTTGTTTGGATTGCTCTTTGTGGTGTCCAGTGTGCTCCAATAGAATTGTTTTGATCTCCTCCCCTTCACTGTCAATATGGCGGGCGCTGAGCAAGAGAGACTTGGACAGCTGGCCGGCCGGCCCAGGGGGAAGGCATGTGGGCTAGTTCTGTGCATGTCAAATCTTCCCATGCTATTTATACCCACCTTGCCAGGATCGCTGGTCGTGTCCGTTCATTCACACCCAACCACGGCAAATGCCAACACATTAGAATTCCTGCCAAATACATAACTATTTCTGCTGTTTACCCAACAGTGAAAAATACACGCCAAGCTGTGTCCCCTTGTGGTAGGTAGGTCACTGAATCTTTAATGTGAACTGTGAAGTGACACCAAATGGAATTCTTTTGGGAGGTTGTCAGGTTACTGATGGGACAAATTAGTGTCCAGTGATGTCCTTTTGTTGACATAGCAACTGGTCACGCCCAGTTGTCATCGCTCAGACCAGACCAAAGAGAACCTCTCTGAGATTGAGTCAAGGATATGTGCCCACATATTATTGGCCTTCATAGACCAAATAGCGAAAATAGATGATCTACAAGCTCACAAGTCGTCACAGGCTTGTCAAGTAATAGTTACAAATTGGGTAATAGGATCATATAACTATGTCAGAAACTAAGCTTCTACCAAATTCTAATTCACTTCCTTCAAGGGTGTTTTAAAGTAATGTGAAAATTATATAACGCATTACTTACTGAAAGTAATGTTACTTATTAAAATGTACTGTAATATGTCATATTTTGAGTAACTTCTTCTAATGCATCACAAATTATTTTTCATTCTTCTGCATTCTGTCCAGCACCAGTCGTTGAGCGTTACAGTTTGTTTGCCCTTATGTGCTCCTAGGTCCAACAGTATAAAGCAGAAGTAGCACACCTGTACATGAAAAGAAATGGCCATTCCCAGGATGTTCGACTCCAACACACCATTCGTTGTGGTAACGGGAGGTTCGGAGTTATCGTTTGTGGCCAAGGAGAAGGGCCAAGGCTGTGATGAAGAGAAAGATTCACTGGCTCAAGCCATTGCACCTCATCTGAGTCGGTTAATGGAGCATGGCACTGCCAAGCAGCTCAGTGCAGAAGGGCAGAATGTGCCTGAAGAGAGCCCATACGTCTCCATTATTGCACAGGCTGAGGGTAAGACTGATGCAGAGCTTAAATGTAATTGGTAAATTGCGCGTTTACTGTATATAGCGCCTTTATCCAAAGTACCTTACACTGCATTACATTCAATCATTCACACACCGATGGTGGAGGAATCCATGCGACACAAACCTGCTCATCGGGAGCAGTTAGGGGTTCACTGTCTCAAAGACACTCTGACAGTAACACAGTGGGAGTCGGGGATTGAACCTTTCTATTCCCAATCAGCCACTCTACCTCCTGAGCTGCTACCGCCCCTTGTGTCATGTGTCATGTATCAACTCAGGAGGAGCAGTTCATGGTTATAAACTGAAACTTGAAGTAAGCTATATGAGCGAGAGTAACGGCGAGTACTGTTGTACTTTAGTGTTCTAAGTATACATACAATACACATGCATTACAATTACCTTGTGTTTCAGTCTGGGAGGAATTTGTATATTAAAATGATTATATACGTGTTCAAATCCAAATTGAGAAAGTATCATTCCTATGTAGGCTGAACATGTTGTCTGCCGTGCTAAGCAGTTAACTTAAATACTGGAGTAAAGTAAGTAATAAGTACAGGGACTAAGTACAAATATGTACAGGTTACTTAATGTGGCGTAAGAGACATTTCACATGATTTTCTTTTGCTCTGACCATGACGTTAGGACCTACTAGCAGCATAACATTAAAGTTGTTCTTTGAGAGATCATCTGTCTCATGTCATGTTGGATCCTACCCTCTAATTTAGAGTGTGACTCTGTGCTTCAGGAGAAGAAGCCCAGGAGTTCAGCCCCACCAGGACACAATGCCAGCATTCAAGATCTCAACAACTCCAAAAGCACAGGTACCTCTAAGTACACAACCCCATGCTTCATTTCTCAGCATCCAATTCAACTAATTATATCTGCTGTAAAGCAGCAGTGTTTGTGATCTATCCCACTATCAGTATAACAGCATCCTGTCCGTGAGGAATTCAGAGCCGTTTTAGCTACTTGAAAAGTGGCATCTTGGTCAGGTTTCTAATATGGCTAATCTATATTGCATGTGCTTTAATTCATTAAAGGGGACGGAGTAGTTTACCCAAAATATGAAATAAACTTTTCCCACTTTCCCTGAGTGCTACACATCCAGGTAGATTACGTGTGATTTGGTGAATTCTGCCATAGAGATGCCGTCAGCCAATACAATGGAGATCAATGGCATTTGGTTTATCCTGCTCAGAGCATCAAACATTATAAACTCAAGCAGCAATGTATTTCTCTAGAAAGTATGAGATGGTTACTCACAGTAATCAGACCTTTGTGGTAAACAGTTTTCACAGTGTCTACATTTTCAAGGGGGCGTGCGTGCATTTGTGGGCAGGGCCCATTTCATTTATTCACTTCAAATTCCACTTGTTTAGCCTGTATCCTCTCCTAATTGGATCAAATTGTTATCCCAACCAAGAACATTAATTGTATACAAATATTCTGAGACCCTTGTTACTGAGCAAACACTATATCAATGACACTAAAACAATATATCCTCCAATATGCAGGTTCCATGCCAAGAAAACGGCAGTTCTAACTAACACAGAAGACAAGGAGATTGAGGATGGTAACCCCACACTACCACACCACCGGCTTCGTAGGAAACATCGGAGGAAATCGCACACAATGAGACAGAAGCACCAACATGAAGGGGAGGAACGTCCGATCATCCAGGGCCTGTGGGTGCAGGAGATTGACTGGTTGAGCTCGGTGCAAGACAACACAACATCACCTGTTGACATGATCATACCTCCTCCTCCCCAGTTCACTGACTGGATTACGGACCACAGCAATCACCAGGACAATTCAGGGGTGGTTCAAACACACATACCTGATGAGGAGCTTGCATCCTGCTATAGCAGTGCAGATTTGTATGATGACAGACTAGAGGGCGTGCCTTTGTCTGATGACCTGTACTGTACAAACACGGCAGACTCTTCTAGTGTTGACACTGGGAGAATGTCAGACTCTGCCAACCAGCTGGGGAAAGAGGGAGGCTGGGAGTGTGTTTGCACTCAAGAGAGTGGATCGGAGAGTGGATCTTCCCATGGGGGCAGCTCCGACTCTGTGTGCAGCTTGAGGGACGTGTCAGATTCCTTCTTAGGCATGTGCGTTTTGGACAGTTTCCAAGTCGGAAGGGGCACGTCAGAAGTGACCTTTGACCTGATGGGTGTGTCTGACTTTACCCCCTCCACCTGCTTGGCAGAGTGCGATTTTGAGACCTCCACCTT
Organism: Electrona antarctica; assembly: GCF_951216825.1. Lineage (NCBI taxonomy): Eukaryota > Metazoa > Chordata > Actinopteri > Myctophiformes > Myctophidae > Electrona > Electrona antarctica. The sequence continues at coordinate 19,809,852 of NC_136805.1, forward strand.
GGAGGGCATGTGTTCTGACTCGGTGCCCAGCCTACAGGGAATTTCTGACTCTACCTTTAGCCCCAGTGTTGTGTCTACATCTCTGTGTATGGAAAGTTTTGCCGAACTGCCTCATACTGACACAGTGCTAGGTGGACTAAGGGGACGGGTGACCAAAATGCCAAGGCAGTTTGTTTCACCTTTCTTCAAAGACTTGGTGAAGCACACCTCGACTCAAAGAAACATCAACGTACCTACCAATGAAGGCATTGTATTTCACAATGTAAGACATGGTTCTTTCAAGTTCACTGATTTCGATGTATGACAAAAATGTGACATATGATGATCCACCCAACCATCCATATATCCATATATGCTGGCTTAATGTTAATGCTTTTTAGGCATACTGTCTGACAATCATTTTCTAATCTGCTTTGAATATACACAATTGTGACCATTCAGCAGCTCCAGCCAAACAAGCATAAGTACAGGGAAGGAGAAGAGTACTGTGTTCTGCACCACATCCAGAACGGCTCATACGGGGATGTCTACTGTGTACGAGACAACATGACAGGATTCCTGTGTGCAGCCAAGAGGGTGAGACAAGACAAACGGTCACTAATTCACTCCTCCAACATACTGTATATTCTTTTAGCAGCTAGAGGCCTATTGAAATGACACGTTTATCTCTGTTAGAACTAAAAAGATCATTCAACTCAGTTTCACGTACGTTTCTTGTCAGATCTCCTATTTGGACATTATTTTTTCTGTTACATCATGCTATATGTCCATGCCAAACTTTTCAGTATTACCTGTATTGCTTCTAAGATCATCAGACTTCCTACACCCACACTTTCTGAAATGAACAATAAGGCCATCACACGGATAGCACTTTCAATATCAAATGACACTGATCATCCCCTGTATCGCTGCTTTAACCTCATGCCATCTGGACAAAGATACAGAACCTTGCCATGGAAAAAGGTCTGTTTTAGTCTGAGTTTTGTTCCCTCAGCCATCGCGGCATTAAACAAACTGCCCCGCCGATAGGATGGTTCTGTATACTGTGGGGACCTCATGTTTTTGTATTGTCTTGGTGTTATGTGCTCTGTGTTGTTTTTGATGTGGGTGTTTGAATGAACAGACTGTGAAGACGAATACGGCACAATAAAGATTATTATTATCATTATGTCATGAACTCCAGATCCCTTTGAGTCACTTCAGCAGTGAGGAGGTGAGCACGTGGAGCGCTCTAAACTCTCCTCGTGTTGTTGAGCTTTTCGGAGCTGTGAGAGAGGACCTGAACATCATTCTGTTCATGGACTTGAAGCCAGGTAAACATTCTCCAGTCCAAAATATAAGCTCGAGTCTACTGTAGTCGGTGTGGCCTACATTGGAAATAAATGCTAAAATGTAAGGTGAGAAAAAAAGAAAGAAAGAAAAACAACTAAATGTGAATGTCCTTAGGTTGCTTGGCCCAGCTAGTGAGAGACAGAAGCAGCCTTCCTGAGGACCTGGCCCTGCATTACCTCTGTCAGCTGCTAGGCGCACTGGAACACCTCCACCTCAGACATGTCCTCCACCTGGATATCAAAGGTATCTTTAAATATTTGCACAGGATTTTTAGTTGCCATAATGGTGACCTCATAGACTGGATGACCTTCATGAAACTCAAAACAAATATAAGATGTAGCCTAGCACGCCCTCTGGTGGAATGAACTGAGAACAATCATTTCAGTCTGACAAGTGTGGGCCTCCTTGTCATTGCTGATTAAAATCCTGCCTTCTGTTTTTTTTCTGAGGCTTGTGTATATTTCTTCATTCCAGTTGACAATGTGCTGCTGTCTGCCAACAGCAGGGACACGTTCCTCTGTGACTTTGGTCTCTCTGAGACGTTAGACCACGATGGACAGAGAACCAATGCATCCGGGGGTAAGTAGAGGAACACAGAATACATATAACGTGTGTGTGTGAGTGCACACACACACACACACACACACACACGCACGTGCGTGAGTGCGCGCGCGCACACACACACACACACACACACACCACATGCCCTCATGTCGTAAATGAGTTTTGATGGCCTGTGTGACCGAAATGTCAATTTGACTACAATCAACGCAAAGGTCATCCGTTGCGTGCAGCAGGAAGGAATTATTTTTCTGTTTGGATGTACTTCTGGGGCCCTGGATTCCCTTAGTCATTTGGTGGGAGTCTTCTCAACTTATCCACTCGTGTTTTATCCAGAGTGACTTACACTGAGAGTTAACTGTGCTTTAATATCTTCATTGACAACCTCTTTCACTGCACAGAACACATTATAGGCAGAGATACGAGAAAGGGGGTTAAAGTTTTAATCAAAGTTGGATATGGATACCGTGTAAGGCAGTGGTTCTAAGGTATACGGTATAGTGTCCCTATAGTGTTTTCCTGTTTGTTTATGGCGCAGGGTCTGGCTTCCCTGGCACAGAGACCCACATGGCCCCCGAGGTGGCGCGTGGAGACAAGCACTGTGGCAAGGCGGACGTATGGAGCAGCTGTTGCATGCTACTGCACATGCTTAATGGATGCCACCCCTGGATACGTTATTACGCACATCCGCTGTTTCTCACGGTCAGTTTACCTTTAACCACTTTAATCTACCATACATTATACATGACTGTGTTTTTAACTTAATGAGTTGTGTGACCCTCAGCAATGACTTAAGAAAGTAATACTGCATGTAGACAAACAGGTATTGTCTTGTCATGTGTACAATTGCAAATCAATTCTAGCAATATGTACAACATGCACTTCATTCAAAATAGCAGATTCTGACATTCAGCAATTTGTTGCCATTTGTTGGTCAGATTGCTAATGAGCCTCCACCTCTATGGGAAGTGCCGTCCAACTGTAACCACTTCACTGCGAAGGTCCTCAGAGCTGGTCTCAGGAAGGACCCAGAGAGACGAGCGTCCGCCAGGGAGCTTCAGAAGAAAACAACCAAGGCTCTCAGAGCAGGTCAGTGCATCCAATACATCCATTACTGACTGACACAACTTTCAAATTCAATTGGGATTAGATTTAAACTCCACCTTTGTGTAATCCTCATTGTTAAAGGCTATGAAAATCAGGGCCCACAGACTGGCTGTATACATATTAGTAACGTTCACTCTCAATGGATTTCTTATTTGTTATTTTTATTTATATGATCGTGACCTCTATACACGGAGAGCAACCTGCTCTCCGAAAGTAAACTGTCTTTGTATTAGGTGCTAGTATAGAAAACGACTAACGTTTCGACCTATGCGGTCTTCATCAGAGTCAATGTTTCGACCTATGCGGTCTTCATCAGAGTCAATGTTTCGACCTATGCGGTCTTCATCAGAGTCTGACCGGATAGGTCGAAACGTTAAAATGTCCGTGCTGCTCCAGTGTCCTCTCCTCCTTCTGAAACATGTGTCTTTGTTCCTGTGATGCACCAAACGACGTTGGTAGACTCCCTTTGTTCTAAACTTTCTTTGTATGTGTGAAGATACAAATACAGATACAATCTGAACATGATAGAAGGTATTTGCATCCCTATTATTCTGAACAAAGAGACTCCTGCCTGCTGACACTGCTGATTTTAAGTTTTTACAAGCACTGACAGTATAATTTCATCCCACAGTCGGCGGCCTCAGTCGCAGCTCTCTCAAATGGGCCTGTGAGAAACTGGATCACGGAAAGAGCCATCATGGCGACATACCCTGCACTCTGTCCCCCCATGGGATCCCAGCGATCTCTGTGAAATTGGGAGCTGGTAACTCGGTACCTGCAATGAACTGGGTGAGCCCCTGGAGAACAAGGGCGGCTGATGAAGACAGCTGTGATGGGGAGGAGAGAGTCTCCGAACTGGACCAAGATTCTGAAGCGGAGAGCGCTTCTTCGGCTAAGGAGTGGAATGCTGAACCAAAATCATTACAGGATGATTACGTGGCAGAGGACAGAGACTGGGAAACGGGTTCGGATTCTGAAGTGGACATTTACATGGGAGAGGAGGAATGCTCTCAGGAAAGGGGAGCATGTCCAAATAATGACTGGGATTATGAGGGAGACTGGGAGGAAGAGGAAGAAGAGGATTGCGACTCTTCCTCATCCACCGGGTATTTCAACACTCTCCAAGCCCACTTCCCTGTACTGCGTCAAGGCCTGCAGTCGGAAGCGCATTCATGGGGTTCGGAACCAGAGCTGGAATACCTTCGAGAAGGCAAGTCTGAAAAGTCACCAAAAGTAGAATTGTGGATACATATATGTTTATGAGTGACAAATGCAGTTGTACAATCTGGGAGAACTTGACCATGTTAGTTCAACCAAGAGTCTACATCTGAGAGAACCTTCCAATGTTTTCTCTCGCTGTAGGTGTAACTATAGGTACCACACTCCAGAGTCCCTCTCCGGAGCCCAGAGATCACCCTCCATCTTGTTTCAGCTGCTCAGACACATCCCAGATCGATGTTTCGGACAAGGTGTGTATGGATGTACAGACACATGTATGCACAGGTGAACACAAAACAATGTTTTGTCAAAAGATAAATTGAGGGATGGAATACCCACACTCAAGTCCTAGTCTAGATGCTAACTTTATAGTTTAACAGACTGATGTTTTATAAGCCTTTTATAAGAGCCATCTTAATCTTTTGGAGACCCAAATTAAGGCATTGCCCAAAATCTTGGTCTCTTAAGCTGATTGATTGATTGTATGATTTCTATTTTGATTAATATTATTTATCCAGAATTCGTCATCTCATTTGACATGTATAGAGTGTGTTTACCCTCTGTTAAACAATGTTTTATCATAACTTTGGTATCAGAAGTCTCTCTCCTAAGATAAAGCCCAAAACATAATTGAAAATGTACTCTAAAAAGAACGTGGGGGGGGGGGGGGGGTTTGGCGAAAGGGCCTTTCTGTGTGGAGTTTGCATGTTCTCCCCATGTCCCCTAGGGTAGGTACCCTCACAAAAACATGCCGTAATCCTGGTCTCTAAACTACCTTCCCCTGGCTAGCCAGGGCGCCTGATGGAGGGGAAAGGAACTGGTCGGAATAACGTGTTCCTTCCACGCGCTACGTCCGGCCGGGGAAACTCTCCCCTGTCAGGTGAAAAGAAGCAGCTTGGCCTCCTCATGCATAGAAGGAAGCATGAGGTCAGTCCGCTGCCCCCCCAGGTTGGCAGAGGGAGTGTAGCGCCCAGGATTACATTAGATAATTGACACTGGGTGTAAAATGGGTTACAAAATTGTGGGATAAAACATTTAAAAAAATAATAAAAATAACGTTTCGCTCCATTTCCAAGGACTCAGATGGAGGGTCTGATGACCTCAGCTCTGGAGTCTTCTCCTCCTACAACAGCCAGACGGAGGGCCATCTGGAATGGCTCGTCATCTCAGCAAATCAGCCATCTTTGAACTGTTTAGAAGGTAAAAACACAGACCTATAATATATTCCTGTATGTTCCTAACCACAAATTAGTTGGCTACTGGTTTACATCACTCTGTGGTACTCTGTTGCTCCAGGTGTGGACATCTGGATTGAGAACATCCATGGAGAGTGCCTGAGGATCCGTGAACGTCGACAAGTCAAAGTGGGCCATGTTGCCATTGGGATTAGTGATCAAGTAAGAAAAACTATTTACAGAAGTGCTAGTTTACGCCTTTCATATTTTACGCCTATTTATTTTGTCATTGCGTATTAATGGACATTACATATGAATGCAACGTAAATACACCGGATTGGGAAACCACTAGGAAACAAAGCATTAAAAACATACATAAAAGAACAATGTGTATATGGTTTAGCAGCGTTTTTACAGGGTGCTACTCTCCCTCTTCCAACCTGGGGAGAGCCCCAAACTGAGCTCATGCTTCCATCAATGCATGAGGAGTGAGCAGGCTGCTTCTTTTTTTTTTTTTTAAGATATTTTTTTGCGGCTTACGCCTTTTATTGGTTTTTGAAGGGACAGACAGTAGGCTGACAGGAAACGGGAGAGAGATGGGGGAAGACATGCAGTAAAGGCCGTGTCGGGCTCGGGAGTCGAACCCGCGGCACACTGCGACTGGATTACCAGTCGGGTGCCCAGACGGTTACGCCACCGCCTGGGCCAGCAGGCTGCTTCTTATCACCTGACAGGGGGGGGTGCTAGTTTACGTGCTTAAAAATGTTTATTCCACAACCACATACATGAACCAGTTTTGCTTCTGACTAATAATACTCAAGTATTCAGGTAAATTATTGTATAGTGTTTTAATAACTTTAAAACATAAATAAACACATCTAAAAATACTGCCATTCAAGAGAAAAGATGTAGTTTATGTATAATAAATGGCCAAAGCTGTGAATAGACAATGACATGAACTGACAGGTTATGGTCCTTGACTTCTTTAAATATTGTATGTGGTCGTCTGGTGTGCTGTAGGACAGTTGGGTCAACATTTGCGAGTTGTGACCTGGGATTTCCCAAGATGTCACATAAATGATCGATCTCATAAAGTTTTAATTGTTATACCCAAGAGTAAGATATTTATTCTTAGTCATACAGTAGGAGTAGGTTGTTTAGTTTCCATCTTTTTGCTGTCACCTCTGTCACCCATTGCAGGTAAAGTTTGGTGCCGTTCTCTTACTCAGCAATAAAGAAAGAACAGAATTCTCCTAAAAACAACCAAAGGACCTTATGAGTGTTGTTCTAATCTAGATGACACTGTTCCCCTCCTGCCACAATTTACTTATGAGCTGCATTGTGGAACCACACAGTGTACAGGTATTGTACGATTTCAACTCAAAGACTGACAAATCACTATTGTCCCATGATAGATCTCTGCCAAGACCTTTAGTATGGAGACCCTGGACAGAAAGATGGTGTCTTTCCAGCAAGAGATCAAAGAATCAGGCCTTTGGCTTCGCTGTGTCCCTGCCCCCGATGGATGTCAGCGCTGGAGCTGGAGGATCAACGATGGCAGGCTTGAGCTTCGGGAATGATACAAAAAAACAGAGACGTTTTTGTTGTTTCTACTATGGCTTTGGGTTTGTCTCAGATGCGTTGTCAGTTAATTTTCATCTCTGTCACCCATTCAGAGCCTGAACGGTCGTAACAGTTAAACCACCTGCATGTGTCTATGTTCAGATGCTGTATCTTTTAAATTAATAAATGTCATGACTAAATGTGGAGTTAATAGTGATTGTATTTTCTATGCATGTTTGTCAGAAATATCAGTATTTTATGTTAAAATGGATTTTGAAGTTTGATCTTACTTTTTTTCCCAATGCACCGCTGATTCCGAAAAGCCTTAAATTACATCCATGCTACGCCATGACATGAAAACCCTTTTTCATACTATCATGTTACCTGTCCCTAAATTGTGACTGAGACAACAGAAAGCTAGATGACGTGAAATTATATAACACACCAATAATTTATTAAAAAAACAAAACTTGGCCTAATTACATTTTCTACCTTCACTTCAATTGAAGAGCTTCTTTGGGTTTTTGGCACAATGTCATCAAAAGTGCAGAAACAGCATTTATCTTTCTTACCTAGTTTTTTCTCTTTCATTAATTTACTTAGGGCTACCTACGTACCTGTCTCCTGCATAGTTATAAACATAAAGGATAGAGAGCGGACTGCCCCGCCCCCTGCTATTCATTTCGATGGAAGTTGCTCAGTGGCGTTTTAAAGCAGCCAGAAGAACGGTCTACTTCTGCCTTTTTCCGATTTGGACACCAAATTTTGGTGTTCAAATCGAAAGAAAGTGCTCAATGTTAATCGCCAGCTGCACAGGGTTTCCTCGTCCTAAATGCACGGTCTGACCAGTAGGGCCGAGTGCTTCAGCGTTGACCAGCCCTGCAGGCTTGAGGTCTCCTGCATGAGGATACTCATGCAGGAAATGTTCGTCGGACACCTTGGATGGTTTGCGTTTCAGATGCGTTGGCTGAAGCGCACACCCATCCTGACAGCCCTGGTTAGGCAACCAGGCCTGCCAGAGTTTCCATTTAGTGTTTGATTGATTGAAATATTTATTAACAGTTTGCAGAATTACAGTACATTTCAAGCACAACTCAATACAAAGACTGTTAACTGTGAGTGGACGACCCAATAAAGCATTACACTTGTTTACAAGAGGGTCCACCTTGTTCAATTCATCAAAACATTTAGAGACGTACAAATAGACACTTCTATATAGCCAAAGAACAGAACAGGAATTCATCATAAAGGAGGTGCAAACTATACGAAAAAGTCCTTTTGCACACCTACAAAGGACAGGTGCGTCGGATAACAGGAAACTGATAGGTAGAAAAACGAGAATCCCGCACACTGTCTTCACTTAGGTTGGTTTTTATTGCAACGTTTCGGTCGTCAGACCTTCATCAGGCATAAAGCAGTACTGACAAACAGTCAGCATAAATATTTATGCTGATTCTCTTTTTTCTACCTATCATAAAGGAGGTAAAATGGAAAAAGAAACATATACAGTGAAGGGAAAAAGGGGTGGGGGGGGATTCCGATTTTACGGGGGCCAGTTTCGAATTGCAGCCGTTCGTAGGTGCCTTTTGAGAGCGGTTTTGAAGGAGTCAAGGGATTTGCATGTCTTAATGACTGTTGGTAGGGCGTTCCACATTTTGGTGGCATAGGAGCGAAAATAATTTAGTCCCTTGTTTGTGCCGAATCTGGGCTGTACATGGTTTGTTGCACTCCCTCTGGTGTTGTGGGTGTGGACTTCGTTAACATTAAGGAAGTGTTTAGACAGGTACAATACATGGGTATCTTGGTGGTGTATCGAATCGTGTGGACCAGACCCATTGCAAGATGCTGTACTCTGTCGTCGACCCTAAGCCATTCCAGCCTGTCAAAGTGGGCAGGGGTGAGGTGGGTCTGGGGGGTGAGGCCAAGTAGGAGCCTGACCAGTTTGTTTTGGGAGGTCTGTCATGTTGGAAACCTGTCACAGACATGCTAAATAGGCCAACATCTCCAGCAATCCACATCGCCAGCAAAATATGGCTCCACTGAGATCCAATCTAGACTATAACTGATATTTGCATCATGTATCATTCTTGAGTCTTGACACTATAATGATAATAGGCCACCCTATACCATCAATCAAAAGCTTCTGACCCTCCTTCCTGGCATGAAACTACTAAACTAGCCATTCATCTCAGTCACGTCGGTCTTGTCCTCAGCTCACACTCACACACTCTCAAACTGACTGTAAACCAGTAGAATCCTGACTGTCTGCACTCTGCAGCCTCCTTTACTCTCCCGAGCAACACAATGTATCAGAAAAAAGCGGCCAGGTAGTGCAGGTACTCTACAATCCTTGCTATTCCCCAATGTAAACATTTTTGGTACAGTCCAGTCACGGCCATCTTGACAAGCAGTCGCAACAAAAAAATATAAAACATACAAATGAATAGATACTTCAACGACAGTCACTGCTTAGCCTTCATGCCAATACACGCCCAAAGGGCTTGCGTACGACCGTACGTTATACACGTATAAACACATATATAATGCACATATGTCACTGTTGTGTTTTGGCCGTTATTTAATGGCTCTCCAGCAGCCCTGTGTGTGTGTGCGTGACTGTGTGTGGATTCTGCCTCTGGAGGTGGATGAAACTTGAATAAACTTGTGTGCGGTTCACTTCCTCGACATTGTCCTTAGTATTACACTGCACGCCCGATTGGGCAATAATACCAAAGGGGCGGGATCTCAGCGTACAACGGTGTGACGCGATTGGATTAGAGCTGATAATGGTCCGTGTCACTACGCCGGTGTATGCCCCGGTTGCGCAAAACGCCATTTTGGAGTGACGGTGGAAGAGAAGCGAAAGATCGAGAAGCTGTCTTTCTAAGGTACCAATCCGCACGTAAATGCCACATTTTGTCAACCGAGAAAGCCCCGCGTCGTCGGATTAGGATAACCAACGGATAACTCGTGTAAAGGTCTCGTTTCTGCCGTTATATGTTATTGAAATGACGTCACCGTTTCCTCTTTACACTGACGCGGCATTTAGCTAACGTTACATTAGCACGTTAGCACGGCGGATAACGCAGCAGTGGTCGACTAAAATGAGAATTCCCTGCCGCCTTTAACGCTGTGTTTAATAATATTATGTCACGTAATGTGTATCGTGTCACATTATGTACCGCGGTGGCCTCAAAACTGCCGTCCCACTCAGTAGTGGTCACGTCTGTTCGTAGCATTGCCATCGGCAAGGCTACAGTTACTGTAAGCTAACAGTGATGAGGTGGAGGCTGGCTGCTAAGCATCCGCCCTAACCAACGCTAAGCTGATTTCAGTTGGAATGTAGCCAGTCTGATCAGCGTCAAATACACGGATGATTTCATATATTATGCTTATTGTGTTTTGTTTGACGTACAACTTGGGTGAATTGCTAGTCCGTCAACCGTTCATCAAGGACAGGCCGGGGTAGTGATGTGTGACAGGTCTCCCACACACACGGGCTACTAGAGACGTGCCATTCTTCCGTTGTTATGGTAGAGCCAATCAGCCAGAACAGGCCTTCCTTATCCGGGACATGACATTATTCATTTGTTAGTGTAGTCAGCTGGCCCACAATGCAGGTTACCGCAATGAGATCGCCACTAATAAAACGAAATGTCCGTGTTTGATGTATCTAGTTTTAACTACTAATTCACGAAATGGTTACCGCCATTACTCGGGTCGCAACTTGGAATGTGGTGACGACAATTTGTTTAACGAGATGTTGCGTTGTACTCTACAGATTTCCTTTGGTCATTATGAAAATATTGTCGTGTCAATTATATATATATTGTCTTATAACCTTTCTTCTCTCTCACATCTCTTAACAGAATCGTCACCATGGGGAATATATTTACAAACTTGTTCAAAGGCCTGTTTGGTAAGAAAGAGATGAGGATTCTCATGGTAGGGCTTGATGCGGCCGGCAAAACAACCATCCTGTACAAACTCAAACTAGGAGAGATAGTCACCACCATTCCCACCATTGGTAAGTTTCGAGAATTTATTTTACCCTGCTCATTGACAACTCGACAAGTTGTAATTATTTGGTTATCTTATAGTTGTTAATCACTTAACTTTAGTATAGCATATTTGACACTACTAAAACTGAGCTTTAAATGTAGATTGAATGGGCCAGAGGTTTTGGCTCATCCTTGTTTTTAATATTAGCTATTTGATAATGGAATGTTCATCGGGCTGTGCTAGTTCCTGCCAGTTGAGTTGCTGCCAAGATTGAGTCCCTAGAAATTTTAAATTCACAGACTTGGGTGGGGGATTTTGGCAACTTGAATTTAACTCTCCAACTTGAATTTCTTTAAGTCAGTTGTCATTCATTATTCACGCATTCTTTCCATTTGCCCAGGTTTTAACGTTGAAACAGTAGAATACAAGAACATCAGTTTCACAGTGTGGGACGTGGGTGGGCAGGACAAAATCAGACCACTGTGGCGCCACTACTTCCAGAACACTCAAGGTGAGTGTGTACTTGTCATCTTTACTGATGGAGGTGTCGGCTGGTATCATTGCTCATAGGTCTAAGGTTCCCAGTGACTCATTTGCCATTGAATGCTATTTAGTTTTCTTGTATTAACAATTTAGCTGCTATTGTAATGATTTAACAATTACTGCATAGACAAATTGTTTTACATTTCAGCATCAACACATACTAACTCTGCTTTATCTCATTGCAAAAGCTTAATTCCACTTGTTTAAAACACTTAACTGTCCTCTGCGATTGCACAGACAATTCTAATTAAGCTAAGCATCCCTGTCATGCAACACAACCGTGTACATGGCAACACTAACCCCCCTGTCTGACCACAGAGCACAATGAGCATGCATGCAAATGTGAAATTAAGTTTCATAGCCCTGGGGTGCCTTGTGGCTCAGCCAGTTAGTGCACAGACCATATGCTCCCTGTGAGCACAAGGACCCCAGTTTAAATAGGACACCATCAATCTTTTTTTGCATGTATGCTGTCTGTACACTTTAACATGTGAATTATTATTGAATACAAATACCAAGACTAAATCTTAACCAAAATAACGTTTATAGCCCATTTGCTAGCAGAAGTTAGTTTTGCTTTTGTAAAAAAATAATATTAACGTAACGCATCTTGCTGCAAAATGCATTGCAATCTTCTCATATTTTTCTTGGTGTGACCTTTTCTTTTACAAACCAATTTTTGTAGTATCACTTGACTATTTTTAAGAAAATAAATTTGAAAGAGGAACTGATGATAAATGTTATGCTGGTGTACAAACTGTACTGCCCCTCATCATATGCTCAGAAAATAGTTGATCTGAATTTTTCCTTGTCTTTGATTAGACAGTTGGCACATGACCATAAAGGTCATCGACTTTGTACTGCAAGCTAAAACAGGGCTCTAGTAGTCCTTATACCAAACTCCTTCTTTTTTTTGTCCATACCAAAAAGGAGTACGTTTAACATGTTTCCCCAATTGGCCAAATTTGGCCCTACAAGTGAATGGGATACCTGTGGAGAGGGTCTTTTCTTGTGTATACATCAACATGACTTCATCTGGATAACCGTTCATCTCTGTGTGAACAGGGCTTATCTTTGTGGTGGACAGCAATGACAGGGAGAGGGTGAACGAGGCCAGGGAGGAGCTGTCAAGAATGCTTGCCGAGGATGAGCTCAGAGACGCTGTGTTGCTTGTGTTTGCAAACAAACAGGTGAGCTCACCTTTTCTGTGTCGGAGAACATGTGCTTATTGGTACTGTAGCATGTGGCCTATTTGAATTGGAAAATCTGTACTCATTTAAATGGCATTCTAGAAAATGGGGGCTTATAAGTAAAGCCAATAGTGTTTTACAACATTCCAATTATTGGTCCTGGCAGTTTAGTTTGACCTATAAAACGATCTCAGCAGAAAAGGTCAGACTGTTCTTCACACCTCCATTTTGATGTTTCATCAAAGCATGTTTCATATGTGCCAAGTTTGAAGAACACTGAAGGATGTTAGCTGAAATGTTTTTCCTGATGTAGAGAAATAAACCTGTTGAAATTGGATTCTTGGTGTGTGCGACCTCTCTACCTATTCTATGTGCCAAGTTTGTAAATTTGTATTTCTGTTACTGACTGTGCCACGTGACTCTCTCCTCAGGACCTGCCCAATGCTATGAATGCCGCAGAGATCACAGACAAGCTTGGCCTGCACGCCCTCCGCCAGCGCAACTGGTATATCCAGGCCACCTGCGCCACCAGCGGTGATGGCTTGTACGAAGGGCTGGACTGGCTCTCCAACCAGCTCAAGAATCAGAAATGATCCATTCCAACAGTTTTTGATTTTTTTTGTTTGTTGTTTTCTCTCTCTCGTTTCAACACGATGGCAGCACTGGATCCAGGCCCTTCTGTTCCCATCAGACCTCATTTCCAACTCCTCCACCTAAGAAAATCCTCCATTCCCTGATCTTTTGGTTTCTTCCCTGTTCTTTTTACCTCATTCTTTTGTCCGTACTCATGGGGGCTCAAGCCTGTGCTGCTTGTGTGTGAGTGTGCGTGTGTGTGTGTACTGTGTGTGCGTGTTCCGGCGAGTGGGTGTGAAGGCGTCTCTGTGTCTGTTAGCTGGGATTGGGAGTAACCCTGGCGTGCCTTTTACACACCTCCTGTGGAAAACAGTGGTCTGGCTCTTGCAGCCCCATCCTCCATCCACCAAAACTCGGCTCCCGCCCCGTTCAGCCTCCCTATACCCCACTCTCAGTCTTGCACGGCTCCCTTCTCCCCCATCGCTACTCTTCTAACAGCAAGCATGATTTTCACAAGGCATAGAAAGAGCAAGGATGCAAGTTCTCCTTCCCCCGCTCTGTAGTATATATCTATATATCTGTTCACCCAGCGTAGAAACTGAATGCTAGCTGTTCATTTTAACCTGTTAAACCTCGACCACATACACCCCCCACTCCCGACCTGTTAAAGATTGAATAAGTTGCATCGTAACCTGTATCAGGTTGAAGCAAATCAAACAATAAACACCCATCATCCTTGATCGTTCTTGTGTCATTTGAAAATTATGCTGTTTCTTTTATTATATTACATATGACAGGTTCTTAGCAATGGCTCTCTTTAACGAACACTACCTTCCCCTCCCCATTTAAGAGACCATGAAGCACAAGGCAAGCAAACAATCCTGAGTCATAATTCTCCTTCCAATGTTATCGATAAATTCACTTTGAAATTAAATATTGAAAATTATGCAATATTTCTGCCATTTTCCAATTTGTAGTAGCTGATGTATTTAACTGGATGAAATTGGATTTTGTGTGGCCTTCAATTGAAATTAAAGGTTTGGCCGTTGACATTCTCTCCCGTACTTTAAGATTTGGTCACCAATACTTACTTTTTTTTACGTTTCACCTTGTGGACTAGTGCGGTGACCTGACTACATGCATTCTAAAAGCTTCAAGAGTTATTCCTTAATGTTTCATGTATTCTTTATCTTTAGTTTTAGCATTTCTATTTGTACTACGACTGCTGAACCAAATGCAACTGAGCAGTTTGACAAATCTTGTATATGAAAGTAGTACTACTACTCTAGTACTATGTGAGGGTCTAAATTGAAAACTATTAAAGAGATTTCTTTTTATCACAAGATTGGCGGTAGTACATTGGCAACATTAAAAGCTGTAAGCATCCTGCTTGCTGGTTGGGGCAAATTTATACTTGGTCGTACTGTACGGCCGTGTTGCAAGGCATTTTTTCTTCTTTCAGTGAAACAGTTACATGTATGTTCGTCGTGCAATGAAGTATAAATTAGGCTTTAGTTGGGATGAAGGAAAAGGCATCACATATGAAGGCTCTTAACTGTAAACAGCCCAGGCATATGAAGGAAGGACGCCCAGCTCAAATGTCGGGATGCACACGGCTTGCTTTGACATTTTAGCACCGTTTGCTTCATGACTGAATGACTAAAGAATAACCAAACCGGTATTGGGTAGCAGCACCTCATTCTCGACTCAAAAGGAGTGGTGGTAGGTAGGCTGCGCAGGGGCATCAGGTGGGTGACAAACTGGTCATGACTGAGTTTCAGCAAATGCGCTCTTGAGAGTGGACAACGTAGAGGGCATGCTGGCACTTCTGTCAAGAATGATTGTAAATCTGTAAATTTCCCCGCAATCCTGTTCCATGCGGGGGTCTCCTGAACATATGAATAAACATGATTCGATCCTAAAAGTTGGTGTGGAGAGTTAACTGACTTGGCAAATGTAAGAAGCGTTCAAAGGCAGGTATTTAAAATGTTTAAAAAAATCGCAAACTAATGCCTGTCACAGGCAATCTACAGTTCCGCACCACACTGCAGTAATACTGGTGGTGACCAACCTAATAACACGTCTGTCATTTAATGTGTGCACTGTTTAGTCAGTATAACTTATGGTACTTGAGCAGCTAGAGGTCAGACAAGCTGGGTGGTACTGCAAGTGTTCATTATTGTATCTAAAGACCATTTGATTTAGTATTATTTATAGGCTACACGTTTTTACCCCCAAATACGCTGGTGTATTCTCTTCAATCCGTACTTTATAACCAAAATGTAAAAAAAATAATCTCCCCAATGGCCCAATGGTATGTAATCATGTTTAAAATCGAAATCGAATCTAGGCTATGGGGGGGATAGAAATCCATGCAGTGAGTTACCTAGAGTCCTAGACAGAGGTACGCAATGTCTGACACGCCTCTCTACCCACTAGCTGAGAGCAGTTTGTAAAAGACTCGGACAACTCAAACATGTCGTTATTAGCGTCTAGACATAAAGAAAATATATAAAGAAGATTCACAACTTGCTGGGATTTAATTCGAAACGATGACAAACGACGGATACTCAACCACAGACCACTTCTACCAGTAAGTTTATCAGAATATGTTTTATACGTTTTCGCGAGAAGATCGAAGATGCCAACTCAAATGCAAACTATCATAATTCAACAGGTGCTCTGCTCACGTTACACCGAAAATGGTGACTTATCGAATTTGTTTACGCCAGGGGTCGCTGTGTAAGGTTTTGGTTTATATTGAGATACTGGTACCTGTCCTGTGAACTGGTGATATGTTTTAAATCAGTTTTCTAAGGCTGAAAGGCTTAGTAAAAAAAGTAATTTGCCATGCCGTGGAAACGTTCTAACAGTAGTCTAAAATCGTTATTTGTTATTCGAAAGCATTTAGCAAAATGAAACGAGCCACAGCGACCAATGCAGTCACAGAATTCGATTGGTTACTATTTTAGTCTTAGCACCTGTCGATTTTTTGCACAGAATAAAATGTGATTCTAATCTGTTAAAAGTAGCCTAGGTATTGTGTGTAAACAATTGCTAGTTCAAGCAAATATAAAATTTGAATGCCCTTCTTACAAGTTACAAGTTCCTACAAGTTAATTTACGTACGTAGATCTTGTTTTTAAATATTGTCAACATGCACCCAGCAGGTGTAGCCTAGTGGTCACACCACACAGTAGTCAGACAGTTACCTCGAGTTTCAGCCTGAGGTCAGGTGTTCTTCTGGCATAATGTCAAGAACCATTGTTGAACCGTGACTTGTCTGCTACGCAGACCTATTGTCTGTCTTCAGATGGGTATTTTATTTTTAAGGTGTGTGTGTGAGCCAAGAAAGACATGTATTGCGTTTGAACAGTCAGTGAAATAGACTTTAGCTAACTTTGTTTCAAACCATTGAAGGTTTGGCCATAAGCAGGTCATACTAAACTGCAATTCCTTTGCACTGGCTCTCCCAATTAATAACAATAATTTAGAAGAAGTTATTTTTATATTAATTCGACTTAATTAATAGCGCATAGCGGCATATGCCTACTGTATGTCTGTATTATGTGTCTTCATTTTCTGTTAGGCAAAGTGATTGTACTCAAATTACATCCACGCAACAACTAGTGTCACTGGCCAATACAGCACAGAAATGCTTTCAAAAGGCTTGGTGAATTCTGAATAAACTAGTATAGTGCATCTGGCACACGTGCATCACCTTTCATTGTTGTTGACTGTCTACTCGGGTAAACAGATATTTGATTGTCTATAAGCGTACAAGTAGGCCTATATGCTTCCACTGCTGCTATGATAACCCCACCAGAAGTCAATAACATGCACATGTCATGTACACACACACACACACACACACACACACACACACACACACACACACACACACACGCACATACACACCTCTAATGGCAGCCTCACCTGAATCTTGGGGGCACGTTTAAACCACTCTTTCTCAAAGAGTCTTTGTGTTCATTGTTCTCTTTGAAAGCTCCTGATATCCTGCACTGTTTGCCATGGAGGGGGGAGAAAGCAATTACTGAACCTCACCCTGTCGGCCAAGCAGTCCATTCTATTGAACCAATTTGTCCCTCTCCAAAACTACAGGCTGGCACAATTCTCCAAACACAGGCCAAAAATAAAATACAGAGCAGAATTCGAGGACAATACATTGTACAGTTAACCTAGCTCTGGTCCAGAGCGTTAGCGAGTTCTCTACAGTCTACAGTTACCTAACCATAAACAGATAAGACTACCATGCTTCTAACTCATATCTGTCCTGTTGTGTACGTTTAGGCAACATTTATTTAATCATTAGTTTGCTATTCAGGGGAATTCTTGTTTACTGACAGTGAAACCACTATAATCAACATCTCACACTCACACAGTTGATAGTAGGAAGACAGAAAATCTGAATTGCTTGTCACATTGGATACAATAAACAGTATAATACACATCAACATAGCAGAATATGCTGTGCACAATGGTATGTTTTGGTCTGGGAATTCCAGACAAATATGTTGTTACATGAACTGGGGGAAAATATGCTTTATTTCCAACAGGTGTTGGGACACCACTATTGAATGTTGAGAAATTGTCATGATGATTTGGTGTGTGGAAAGTCTGGTTCACAAGTTGTATTTGGCACTGATCCATATTATGCTATTTTCATACACACTGTTATACGTCACTAAATTGTGACTCAATCAGCTTAGATGTGTGTGCGCACGTGCGCGCATGTTATAACAGCATTTTAAACATGAATGTAACTGTTAAAGAAGGATGCTTATAATGTTGGGGTGACCCAATAGCTGAGTGGTTATAGGCTAGACAAGTGATTAGGACATGTACCACATAGGCTTTAATGACTCACGGTGAGTCCCCAGTTTGATACTCGCCTGGCAGGGCCATTTTCTGAATGTCACTCCCCATGTGTGCGACATACCCTGTCGCTCTCTTCACTCTAACTGTCTGAATAAAGCATGAAAATGGCAAAACAAGAGCAGGGAAAAGGATCTGGCGTTCTTTGCTTTACATGTGGGTACAGTGCTACTAATATGAGAGATACAAGGTATTTCATTTGTTTGTTTGTGTTCAAATCCGATGCCAACAGCTATGTTGTGTAAGAGTTCAGGGCAAAGTGACCTGTTTTTAACCATCTAATGGTGCAATGTATAGTGGAACAAGTAATTACAGTAGGCTTTATCGCAATCCATGATGACACATTTATGACTTGAATGTTCTTCAAGGAGGTTTAAACCTGCTATGGGACATAGCATGGGCGATATGTTGATTCTTTTTTGTCAATGTTGGCATCTATTCTGTTTCTATTTTGTAATTTCGAAACATCCGTATTTGCACAATCCTACAACATACCTTTGTGATTTATATCTCTAAAGCTCAAGCTCACAGCGTGGCACAAGCAGATATAGCAGAAAATAATTTTAAGTACAATTTTGAGGTACTTTACTAGAATATTTATTCCTTGGGAAATTTGACATTATGCGGAATGAGTACTTTTACTTAAGTAAAACAATGTGAGTACTTCCACCATTGTCCCCCCCTTCCTCAGGTGAGGTGATGGAGGTGCAGGGTTCTTGGATGGAGGTGTTTGAGGGCTCAGAGAGCCAAGAGGAGGTTGGTGGAGAGGATGCACTACTGGGGAGCTCGACCCTCACCCTAACTCCTCTGGTACCCCACTCTCCTTTACGTCGATCACAGCCCGTCTCCATCAACACAAACAGGTACCACGCACTCGCACACACACACACACACACACACACACACACACACACACACACACACACACACACACACACACACACACACTAAACGTGACTCAAGTAGGCGTTGGATATTGACTCACGTCATCAAGTGACTTTCAGGCCATGAGTCATAACATCTGGTATTTTAAACAAATTGCTAGTTTCCTAGAGACAAAGAGGTTCTTTCCGAAACACAGACCAAGCCTTGAACACACAATGAATCCAGTAGTAATAAACTTAGGCATTTGTATAGTGCTGAGTCACTTAGAATACCCAAAAAACAGAAGTTGTTTTTCTTTCACTTCCTTGATTTATTGGCTTAGCCAATAAACATCTCTGCTCTAAAAGGACTTACATTTTAATGATGACGTGGACATATTGTCCAGAAATAATGGTAATTAAAGGAGAATGTGCACTGATTGTCTCCTACACAGGCCATGGATCAACAACTTTTCAACCATTTCAGGGGAACCACAAGCAGAGTTTCTTAACTAGATTCCCACCAAAGTTAGCACCAATCTGGATCAAATGTCTTTGTCCACAAGCCTGTTAAAAGATGTCACGTCTTTCAAGTTTAGTGTCATGCACATTTATTTGTGAAAAGATAAAGTTATAGCAAATTAGGCCTGGATGCACAGATTGTCTTGACTTTGTTGAAACGATTGATCCATCTTATTAACCTTTCTAGGACAAAAGGAATGGAGTCTCTGTCTTCCTCTGTTCCCTCCATCCCCAACCCTTTTCCAGAGCTATGCAGTCCTCCTCAGTCACCAGTTGTCATTGGGTCATTCCCACCTCCATCAAGTGACAAACATGTAAGTTCAAAGCTTACTCTAGCACCAACTCCTATCCCCAATCCCCACCACATGTAGAAAGGAGTAAGATGGATAACAAGATTATTTTTATCTGTGTTATCAGGTGTATTGTATTTCTTACAGTTATCATGTAACTTCCTCTTCTGATTTTGTTCTTCCATTTGACACTGTCCCATTTCACCAGCCCAGTTTCCGTAGTTCCTAAATCTAGGTCAGTCGGTTAGTAGCTAACCGACTGACTTAAAGTGTAATATTTAGGAAATGTTGAAATGTCAGTCGGTAGAGCACTTGCCTTTCGACTGCAAGGTCAAACCAGAAAAAACACTAAGGCCTCACTCACACCTTTCGATCTAGCATACAAGACTCACGTGTGAGTCAGGCCTAAGGCCTGACTCACACCTTCACAACAAATTGATGTATAGCTGATGCATGAGACTTGTTTACTGATGCAAGCTCGCAATTCATTTCCAATGGGAGTCACATGGTTTGACACAACATTTTTGTTGTATGAAGGGGAGGGCAGTGGGGCAGTCGAAACACAGCCGAAAGCCGTACAACAAAAATGTTGTGTCAAACCATGTGACTTCCATTGGAAATGCATCGGGGCAAGATGTAAACAAACCCTTTGTTTACATCTAGCATCCAACAATGTTGTATGCTAGATGTGAAGGTGTGAGTGAGGCCTAAGGCTTCGCATCTAGATGCATGAGACTTGTTTACTGATGCAAGCTTGCAATGCATTTCCAATGGAAGTCACATGGTTTGACACAACATTTGTGTTGTACGGCTTTCGGCTGTGTTTCGACTGCCCCCCTCCCCCTCATACAACAGAAATGTTGTGTCAAACCATGTGACTCCCATTGGAAATGCATTGCGAGCTTGCATCAGTACATAAGTCTCATGCTTCAGCTATACATCAATCTGTTGCGAAGGTGTGAGTCAGGCCTAAGACTTGTTTACATCAGGGTCCTCCATTTTCAATTCATCAGAACATTTAAAGACGTACAAATATACAAACTATGAAAAAGTAAATAATCATACAGTTAAAGAATGTAAAAAAAAAAAAAAAAAAAGGGGGGAAACGTGTACAGCGTTACAGTTGGTCACAGAACATTTTTAAATGTGGCCATGAATAATCATTCAGAGAGATGTTTCCACATTCAAGATTTATTAATCTACTAGGATAAATCCCAGCATGCATATTGATTGATCATCCCAAGACAGTAGTTCATTAATGTTTGTCAAACCACTAAAGAACACAAGCAAATTGCCCATGTTAAATCTGTCGAATCTGTTTGTTTACTGGGTGTGAACTGTGTTGCGTCTCTGAGAGAGTTAGGTTGTGGTTCGTCGTGTGACAGGCAGAGGCCCGGGAGGTTATTATACTGTGTAGGTTAATGTTAATGTCAGTCGTGTCACCATGCCTGTTCTTGTTTATTTTGTTTGGCAGATGCTGTCAAGGCAAGGTTGTCTGTAATTAACGTTGAGCAACAGTCTTTCGCCATGCCACGCTTGCCCTGCAGCATCTCAAAGTACTGAAGCTGAACTTGACACTGAATCACAAGTCTAACTCTAGAGCTAAACTACAGCATTGAAATAGTCCACTGAATGTCCCCACTTTCTATCCTTGAGTGAACTTTGTCCTCAGCAAGGACACACACGCACGCACACACGCATGAATGCTGAATAACAAACATGACATAATGGTGTAAGCCAGACACGGAACCGGGATAAATAACAAATGAAGATTATTCTAGCCTTTATGATTAATATTTTGACCACTTTTTCTGGGAACAGGAAATGGTGACATAGGAAATCCATTTTAAAGCCACCCAAAATGATGTGTAAATATTGTCATAGGGACCGCCTGATGACCTCTCTTCCAGGCCAAGGCTTTATCCATTAGAAATGGATTATTATCGCATCTTTGATGTTTTTACAAACATTTATATCCCATTATCCCTCCTGACAACACCCAATTAATGCCATTGGATGAAACTATCATTTCTGTATTACCTTTCTGATTTGTTCAGCTTGCTGTCCAATTCCAGCATTGCCAGCAGTTGATGTTTGATTTCTTGATACATTTGCGTTGAAAAGCACCACAGACAGATTTTAATTGCTGTGTTTTTCTGAAAGGTTTGCATTTCTAGGTTAACCGTTGCCTTAGGCAACCTGAACCATGAAATCAGCTTGTGACGGTTGATCGGATTATGTCAACACCTTTGCATTTCTTGTAGGATAGCAGAGCTGAATGGGTTAAAAGACAGAATAATAAGCTACTTGATGCCATAAAGTTTTTAGAATGTTTCATTTTGATTCCCAGTCTTTGTCACGCATCTTTTAGCTCATCCCGCCCGCCCCCTGTTTGATAAGAACCACAATGCAAATAAAAGTGCACTGAGCGGATATTGAGCTGAGTGGCTTCTCCCGAAAGAATGTTCCTGCGATGCAATCCCCCCCCCCCCCCCCCCCCCCCCACGATGCGCTCTTGTCGGTACATAGCTATTATCTGTCCCAGATGCCGTCGGCTCTCACCCAACCAGTCTGGAACAGTTGTCAGGCGGCTCCTGTTTTCAGGTAGGGCAGGTTCGTCCTCCAGCGGTTGCTCACAGAAACCAGACGGTGCTGAATGCTCACTGACCGCTGGATAACCTTAACCTGTCTCACTTCACTGACCTTGGGAACCTGTGCCACACCGCCTTGTTTGGCTGCCTTTCCCATCAGACCTGTTTCAGAACAGAAAGAGGATGTGAAAGCAGGAGACAATTGAGAAGAGAATTATAATGCTGTATATTCTTATGACTTCATGCTTAACTTCAGAGCCCACAGGGAGGGCTGTGAAGACAATATAGAGAGTGGCCATGTTCTGGTGTCTGGTCACTGTCTCCACAGCTGGTGTCAAATCCTATTAGATAAACTCTGATGTCCGTCAGTGTAGCTCTGATGAAAGATGCTTGGCTTCACATCTCATCATCCCATCTTGAGAGGAACTGTATTGGCACAGAGCCAGCACAAGCTGTGCAATGTTCTCCTCTGCAGTCTATCATGCTACCACCAAAGTCCACGGCTCATCATTTATTATTTTGGCATAATGTCTTAAAATACATTTTGTCTTTATTAGATTGTATTTTAGAGAGATGGGAAAGACGGTGGGTAGGACGCTGACGGGGAGACACAGGACATATAGGCCAAGTTCATAATCCTGGGTATGACACTAGTTGAGCCAACGGAGTGCCTTGCCATTTAAATGTCGTTGCTCTCGCATCAGAATGGGTTAAGTGTTTCTGTTGTCATTTTGTATGCAACTGTTTACTGCCATTAGATGAATGATACCACGTTCATATTGGTACACTCACCTGTATTTGACATGCAGTCTGGTGTTTAGCACCAGTGTACAGTACTTGACACATTCTCCATTTAACCACACAATTATCAGTTAACTGAAGTAGAATTGGACTGACCACAAGACATGTTACAACAGTCCAATCCTGGATGCACAGTAGAGATTGCAGACCAGGCATGTAAAATCGGTGTTGGGATAGATTTGCGAGCATGACTCTTTGCACGCTTTGCATTTTTCTTTTTTTTTACAAGGTGTTGTTTTGTGCTGATTTTTCATGCTTCCCTCCCTGTGAGAAGTAAGATAACCAGATGGTGTGGCAGGCAACAAGATCCTCCAATAAATAGGTGGCATCTCTTTGGTGTGATCTTCATTTGGCCTTTGAACCACTTCTTCTGCCCACCAGCAGTGCATTGGTCAAGGTGTTCTGCTGAATTTATTCAAAATACAGGCGAGCTACAGGAAGCTCCCCAGAAAGTCTAATTTAAGAAATGTAGGGGAGCTCTAAATATAATATTATTTGGTGCTACTATGTTGTTTCTGGCTCCAGAAATATATATTTTTCTATCATGTATATTCAGGTTCCTGACAATTAATGACTGATAATAAAGCACAATAAGCGTGTTTATTTGCACATAGCAGTTTTCGATAGTTTATGTCTACTAACACAATGTTGTCTACTGTTGTTGTGGCCATCCATGCATATTGCATATTGTCTTCCGAGTAAATACCCGCAGCACATCCCATGCAAGTTTATTATTTGGTTTCTCTCTCTCTCTCTCGCTCTCTCTCTCTCTCTCTATCTCTCTAGCTAATAAAGGTGTATGGGGAGGACAATCATAGCAGGTCGGTGTGGGTGTCTCCTGGGACCACTGCCAGGGAGGTTTGCCACCTGTTGGTACAGACGGCGCACTGTAGTGACCAGGAAAACTGGGCACTCATTGAACTCCACCCTACTCTGGGTCTGGGTAGGATTCTGTATTCAGGGGGGGGGTCCCAGTGGCGTAGTGAAGGGCCAGTGCAAAAATAGCCAATGCAAAAATCTAAAATGACACGGACGCTTTCCCAGTGTTAATGGTTAAATTCATTATAAACCACCAGAAATTAAGTGAAAATAATACTGTATATACATTTGTCATATTAATTAATTTATTTAGTTTTTACTTCAAGGGACACATCATTTTGTATTCTTCCTCCATAAATAGTTCAGCGATTCTCAGCCATGTCGATACTCTGCCATTGGAGCCATCAATTCTTTATATTATGTAGTATAGGCAGGTTAAAATAAAAGTATGACAGCTATCAGACATAAGGTAGGAGTAAATATACTGTATCTGTATCTGGCTAACTTTTCTCTCCACACACTCACACACACACACACACACACACACACACACACACACACACAATGTTCTGTTTCCTCAGAGAGGTGTCTTGAGGACCACGAGGTTGTGCTGGAGATTCGGGCCACCTGGCCTCTCAAAGGAGAAACAAAGCTACTATTCCGCAAGAATTATGCAAAATATGAGTTCTTTAGAAAACCCATGGTACGCGGAACCACACACACACACACACACACACACACACACACACACACACACACACACACACACACACACACACACACACACACACACACACACACACACACTCCAGTTGGCCAAATAACTTACAGTATATACTTACAGCATTTAAAGTTGGTGACAGGGTTCTAATAACCTCACTTTACTGTACATTCTACTACCTATTCACATGTTTGCGCACGGGTGTCGCACACTGAAAGTAGCTGATTTACATGCTCACACACAAAATTGCTGCGACATTTGAGCTTGTAGATTGGCTATTTTTGCTGCACGACACCCCCGTGTATAACTCGGGTTTAACCCCACAACTTCCTAACTTCAAGGGCGTCAACAATTGAGACAGCTGGCCTGGCAGAAAGCTCCTTATGCTGCCAGTCATGTTAATGGGCACTACCCTCTGCACCAACAGGAACATACATGCATATGCACAGACTGTATTTGCATTGTAGGGTAAATTGTGCATTTATGTAGCGCCTTTATCCAAGGCGCTTTACAATGATTGTGCATTACATTCACCCATTCTCACACATTCATACACCGATGGCGGAGGAAACCATGCAAGGCACCAACCTGCTCATCGGGAGTAATTAGAGGTTCAGGGTGCCATTTAGAACCTTTTCCACCATGTAATATGACAGATTGAACTAGCAACCTTCCACTTCCCAAGCGGCTGATCTACCTCCTGAGCCAGTGCTGTTAACAGCCGATGTAGTTACATTCCTTTAAAATCTTCAATCTTGTACTTCATATGAATCCACATAACATGTTCTTTGGTGTGTGTGTGTGTGTGTGTGTGTGTGTGTGTGTGTGTGTGTGTGTGTGTGTGTGTGTGTGTGTGTGTGTGTGTGTGTGTGTGTGTGTGTGTGTGTGTGTGTGTGTGTGTGTGTGTGTGTGTGTGTGTGTGTGTGTGTGTGTGTGTGTGTGTGTGTGTGTGTGTGTGTGTTGTTGTGAGGGGTAAGATTTTGTGTGTCTTGTGCACTGTAGATGGATATTAATATTTATTAAGAGTGTGTTTTTCTATACTGTACTGATATATACTTGCATCATTTTTGTGCTTCCATATAAACAGTCAAACCTTAGGAACACATGGCAGCCTTGGCCTTATTTTTTTATTTAAATGTGTCTGCTACTAGACTGTAGCAATTATGATGCAATATATGAACATGTTCACGTTCTTAAGCAGAATCCCAGATTGTGTGTGTATAGGTTGAGCAGATACAGCCAGACGGCAGTCCTTTGTGTTGTAAATGAGCCTTTGTTCCCCTCGAGGCATCAGTTGACAGCCGTGTCCTCTCCTCCTCTCAGCTCTTCTTCCCAGAGAACATGATCTCCGACAGTGCTGACGTCACCAAGGGCATGACGCCATCGGAGCTCATTCAGGTGAGCAAACAGAAACTAGACTGGGATTACAACAACTTGAAAAAACATAATGGACGTCACCGGTAGATTAAACTCTCAATAGTTGCCATACTGTGCATACTAGTAGCATACACGCGCACGCACGCACACACACACACACACACACACACACACACACACACACACACACACACACACACAGTATTGTAAATATATGACATTCTATTTGGTATAATATCATATTAATACAATTATTCATTTTGCTTGTCTTAAAGTTATACAGGTCAGAGTCAACGGTTTATAAGTGTCACATTCCCATTGCAAGAGCATCGATTAACAATTTACAATTCAGGCATTTGGCAGATGCTCCTATCCAGAACGGCTAAAGCCGGTAATCAGATGCATAGAATGCAAAGATACAGTGTAGTCTGTAGTGCGTCAGGTAACTGTCTAGGATCTCACGTACACCTTGTAGGCCAACATACGGAGAATGTGGCCTTGCAATGGAGAACGTGGCCTTTAAACGTATCAATTACCTTACAGGTGTCGGCAAAGACATCATGAGTCATGACCATGCTTGGTTACAGGCTTAAAATAATAATTTATATAAATAGTTTTGGTAATCAAAGATGAATGGGTCTACTATCTATGGCACCACAAAATGGCCAACACTGCTATGCCCTATTGGGACAGATTAGTAAGCGGGGGGGGGGGGGAAACACAGGAGAGAAGACTCTGGTAGTGACTGATAATCACAACCACAACATGGTCTCTTCTTGGCATGCCGACCAGGTTGTTTCAGCTGACATCAGTGCCATGTAACCGATCTGTCTCGGCCTCTTCCAGAGCCTGCTGCGGTCGGGGAACTGTCCAGAGATCCAGGGCTTCCTGCACGTGAGGGAGCCCAGCCGCAAGGCCTGGAAGCGGGTTTACTTCTTCCTCAGGCGGTCGGGACTCTACTCCTCCACCAAGGGTTCCTCCAAGGTCAGCGAGAAATATAACACTACTGTTACAGTTGGGTGCCACCGATATTGTCCCTTATCATTTGACCCATTTAGGCCTGACCTCAAAATTTTAAAAAATCCTTCTAAATCCTCCAGTTTTCTGAAATAAATATTTTCACGATTTTTCAAAAATAGCAGACCTACAAGCTCGTAGCGCGCCACTCGGTGGCGCGCTATGAGCTTGTAGATCTGCTATTTTTCAATAGCTAAATTATAACATAATGTTTAAAACACCAAAAGGGGTTCCCGCCCAAAATGGGTTAACTGTCCTTTTGCGCAGATCACGCAAACCTCAGCAAAAAGAAAAGGACAATATCGATGGCCTCCAACTGTAAGCTCACAACATGTTGTGATGGGACATGTTGTGAGCTTGTAGTGTAGATCAGCTATTTTCACTATTTTGGAATAGGGCTGAAGTGGTTAATTCAGTGGGTAAATTAAAATGTATTTTTGTAAGTTTAGGTCCGGAGGAGACACCAAATTTCTCTTTTGCGCTGAAAAGGTTCAGGAACCACTGGTGCAGATCACTGACCTTATGAATGAACATATAGTATGTCATTTAACTTATTTATGACCATATATAATTGTGAGAGACACATGATGATGGTACACACACACACACACACACACACACACACACACAGTAGTATATGTTATGCACAGCACAGTAATGTATCTCTTTACACGCATTTGTGTGTCTGTGTGTTAGCATGCACATATTCAGACAGATTGTGTGTGTGTGTGTGTGTGTGTGTGTGTGTGTGTGTGTGTGTGTGTGTGTGTGTGTGTGTGCGCGTGTGCGTGTGCGTCAGGAACCTCGCCACCTGCAATACGTGGCTGACTTGGAAGACCTGAATGTGTACACGGCGAACAGCCCAAAGCTCCAGGGCGCTCCCACTGAGTTCACCTTCTGTGTCAAGGTAACCGATTCCCCTCGGGTGTCAGCTCCACGCGGACAGTGATACGCGCACACAAATTCCCCCTACCTGAATGGAACAACGTGGCAGGAACGTGTTTGCCCTGGGGATGTCATAATCGTGTTTTGTTCTCGAG
The DNA here is from genome assembly GCF_951216825.1 of Electrona antarctica. NCBI lineage: Eukaryota > Metazoa > Chordata > Actinopteri > Myctophiformes > Myctophidae > Electrona > Electrona antarctica. The sequence goes on from NC_136805.1 coordinate 19,838,053, forward strand.
TGATTGTTGTGCATGTGTGTGCGTCTGTGTGATTGAGTGAAAAATAAATGCTTGTAGATAGATATTCCTATGATGCTGGTTACTGTATATTATGATGCTGGATCAATCACGTTACAAGCTAAGTTACAGTTACAGTATACCTTGTTTTGTATTTCCCTGGTGTTCACTGAAGCTGTGTGTGTGTGTGTGCGTGTGCGTGTGCGTGTGCGTGTGCACAGCCTTCCAGAGACCCTGCCCGTGCTCAGGCCCTAAAGCTCCTGTGTGCTGAGAATGAACAGACACGTACCTGCTGGACATCAGCATTCAGACTCTTCAAGGTGAGAAGAACCAGAAACCTCTCACCCAATCAATGGCAAAACAATTTGAAGGCTGTTACTCCAAACTGCTGTGGATAAAAACGCAAATTATAAATATACCAGACATTTTAATTCAAGGGAGGAATTGGATGAGTCAATTGAATGGTATTCAATCCTCCAGCAAAGTATTGTCTGATTTATACTTTGCAATGTGTGTATGTGTGTGTGTGTGTGTGTGTGTGTGTGTGTGTGTGTGTGTGTGTGTGTGTGTGTGTGTGTGTGTGTGTGTGTGTGTGTGTGTGTGTGTGTGTGTGTGTGTGTGTGTGTGTGTGTGTGTGTGTGTGTGTGTGTGTGTGTGTGTGTGTGTGTGTGCGTGCGGTCAGTATGGGAAGAAGCTCCACTGTAACTACCAGCTTTCCACGTCGGCCCCCCAGCGCCTGGAGGGAACCCAGCACTCTGCTGCGAAAGTGAGCTCACTAAACACAGCGTGACGAGGGAAGAATCTGAGTAATAATTATAATTAATTAGTTATGCACTCTAATTTCATCTGTTGGTGCGTGTGTGTGCGTGTGCGTGTGCGTGTGCGCGTGCATGTTCTAGTCACGGTCGTCAGCCAATCTGGTGGCTATGGATTTCTCAGGGAAGGCTGGAGGTCGGGTCATCCTGAATGCCAGTGAGGCTCAGAACGCTGAGCGAGAAGAGGGACAAGCCTGGAGGGTACGGAGGGGAAGAAGGAAAGGAGGAGGGACAGAATGGTCAGAATTAGCCATAAGGGAGGCGTAGGTCGAGGTGGGGAAGGAAAGAGAGGAGGACAGAAAGGATTTGACTGATGAGAAGGAGAAGGGCACAGGATGAAAAGAGGAATATACAGTAGATATGTTGTAACTTGCTTTAATGAGTAAATTGTGTCAACCTTTGCTCTCACAGAGGAGAGAGGCATTGAGATGCAGTTTGCCCAACCTGAACTCGGCAGCACGGCCTAGCTGTAAGTCCACTCTACAGACACACGCTGGTACTTCAGGGAGAAATTAAACAAATACAAATTGTACATGATGAGATGCAATAATAGGGTGCGTGTGTGTGTGTGTGTGACTGCATAGCATTAGTAAAACCAACACGTATTTCCAAGGATGTAGCAGCGTTGGCATAATCCATATAAGTAATTTTTATAATCCATGCTAATCAGCATTTAGTGCCGACTGGCATTCAGATGCTTCTTAACTCTGCATGCTCGCTCCCTATATAAAATGGCTAATCATTGTCAAAACATAATTGCCCGATGTAGATCTGAGTGCCTAAACAATTTTGTTGTTGTGTTCGGATGTTAGTTGTTGCAATTGCAGTATGCTATGCGAAAGTCTCTAGTTTATTTTCAGCATAATTGTACGCTATAGCGTTTCCTGAAGTGTGTGTGTGTGTGTGTGTGTGTGTGTGTGTGTGTGTGTGTGTGTGTGTGTGTGTGTGTGTGTGTGTGTGTGTGTGTGTGTGTGTGTGTGTGTGTGTGTGTGTGTGTGTGTGTGTGTGTGTGTGTGTGTGTGTGTGTGTGTGTGTGTGTGTGTGTGTGTGTGTGCACACGCGTACGTGTGTGTGCACGCGTACGTGTGTGCGTGTGCTTGTGCTTGTGCATTTGCAGCCATCCACAGAAGCCAGCCATGGTTTCACGGCGGTGTGTCCAGGAAGGAGGCCCAGAAGCTGATAGTGGAACAGGGTCTGGTGGACGGGTGAGTGGAGAAACAATAATGAATGAATGACCAGTCAGAACCCTTAACCCACTTAGACCTGAGTCCGATTGGCCGATCCTAAAAACACCTTCTAAATCCTAACCTCCTGTAAGTTTTCTGAAAAACTGTTGTTGATTGAAATATAAAATAATAATTAATCATGTTGCTATGTATCGTTGTTGCCGGGTGGAAATGTACGTCCAAAACCAATCCTTTTTTATTATTATTTTAAAAACGATTTAAAATAGTGAAAATAGACACTATTTCCTCTACTTTTGTGCGACACTCTTGTATGATGATGTAGGGCTTTCATTTACAAAAAAAGAAAAAACATACACATTTTAAACTTACATGGTTTCTGCCCAACAGTGATAAAGTATGAACTAAAATGACACGGATGCTTTCCCGGATTGAAAGGTATAACAAGGTATTAGGCTTCCCAGGTCTAAATAGGCTTAAAGGACTACTTCACCCATTTTCATCATATAATTGATTTATAATTATTGGTACTATTATAATTGGTACTCGCTGATGCACATTATAAGCCAGCATTAAGGGCCTTTCAAACGTGAAGCGATATAACGCACCTATAGTTCATTTTCAATGAGACCTGCGTTTTTGTGCGGAGCACTGGGGAGCAGTCGCGGTGCGACAACGCAAGCGTATTTACGTGAGCGCGGCCCCGTGAAATTTGTTGCGCGCGTGCTCGTTTCGTGCACACGCCCGCGAGTGCCGCGACTCACCAAACCTGGATACGGTTTAGCTTTTATTTTACGCTTGCGTTGTTGCGCCCCTCTTGAGCAGACCTGGAGGAGACCTGTCGTTGATCCAGGCAACAACACCTGCGTTCCTCGCATCCCGTTTGAAAGGCCCTTTATTCATAGGTTGATGACATGTAGTCTCTCTCTCTATACATCTCTCTGCATTTAGGATGTTCCTCATCCGTGAGAGCCAGCAGCATTCCCAGTGCTTTGTACTCTCATTGTGCTACAAGCTGAAGACCAAACACTACCTGGTGATCCCTGTGAGTTCCCACTATATATATATATCACATATCAGTAGTTACAATATGTGTGAAAAGTAGAGATATATTTTTTATTTTTTTAATATTACCCATATTATTCTCTGGTATCGGTATTCGGTATCGGCTAATACAGAAATTGTGGTATCGGGATCGGATCGAAAACGAACAAAATCGGGACATCCCTAGTGAAAAGTTATTTAATTTAATGTGAAGTTAAGTCTACTCTCTGAATGTGAGAGCAACTCTCCCTCTCTCTTAAAACCACTTTAACCCTAGTGTCCCTATTTCTGGGCATGCCAAAGTAGTTGAACAATCTGAAAAAAGGCTATTTTCCTGGTCAATGAGGTATATACGGTAGGGTAGAGTTTAGGTGGTTAATCACGTTTGAAAGTGAGAGAGAGCGTCTTCTCTCCCTCTCTCTTAAAGCTTTGGGGGAGAATAGTCCCCAAATGTTGACTGAACCAGCAGAGATCATAATGATCTAATGTGTATTCTGTTTTGCAGGGTTTTTTCTTTCTTTTTATTTTTTTAATGGACCTTGCATACTTTGCAGTGCTGCATGACGCATGACCAGTCTTTAGATGGCATTTTGATGGCGTTAACCTTGCCTGCAAATTGCTTATACTGTAGGCTTTACATTTCAAACATACTGTATGTGTTGCGGCGGTTTAAAGGCCGCCGAGAGGAGCTAAACATGAGAGTAAAGAGACGCTTTGTATGACGCGCACGCAATGATCAGGTCCACTCCAGCTGTAAGGTTGACATTTATTACATCACCACACGTAAGATCCAAACTGTTCCCAGGGTTTTAGCTATGTATACACGTGGATGTTAAAGGTGGTAAAGTGCATCTGATACAGTCAACAGAAAATGTCTTCTTCCACGCTCACCTCCTCTCTCTGTCCAACTTCCCTCACCCAAGTGACAGGTAAACGCCATGAATAGGTAGAGTGGCAGCGCCCCAGCCCCGGTGACACGCCCACTACCTGTGCAGTGCCCATTAAAGTGACATACCATACGTCCATCATAAAGGCACATTAGAATGCAAACACATTACGGCTCCTACAATATGTTTTCGTACTACAGTGGTGTAATATATAAATATCAACACATTTTTTAATACAGATAATTGTATCATAATTCTCTCACCATTAATATCACTAGTGAATCAGACGCTCTTAATTGCAGTGTTTCAGATCAAAGCATTCTAGCGATCTGGGAACTCATCTGCAACACCTCCCTCTGCTGTTTGTTTTCCTTAGAATTTGCCTCTTTTTGCTTTTGAAATACTGAAAAAGAAATGGTGCAATCGTCTTCATTATGATCCAATGATTTGGATTCAAATTATGGACTCGGTCTTAACTCAGTCTCTCCCCGCACTCTGTTTTGTGTTCTCTGCCCCAGGGTTGAGATCCACTACTAATTCAGTACATCTGACAATAAAAATCACACCCAGTGTGAGTAAGTGGTGCCTATTCTGTTTGATGAGTGTGTGCTGGTTTTCAGGAAGCACAACTCTATTTGATGTTTGGATGCTGGTATTCAGACGGTACTCTTTTTGATGTAAAACGGCTGGCACCTCTAAAAATGTCAGATCCCAGGTTGGTTTTGACCCTTGTCTGTCCTTGTCAGTGTGAAGAGGGCGGTAGAAAGTACTACACCATGGATGACGGTTTGACTCTCTTCATCGATCTACTGCAGCTGGTGGAGTTCCACCAGATCAACAAGGGCATCCTACCCGTCTGCCTCAAACACCCCTGTATCTGTGTAGCACTCTGACCATCATCCTGTGTAGGCCCAAGGTCACTCCATTTGACCCTTTGATTTGAACCCTGCTGTTGCTCCACATGACCTCAGCCCAGGGCAGTTTGCCATGAACTTGCTCTCTTGCTGAGGAAATACCTCTGACTCTGCTTTGTTGTTCACATCATGGGCATACTGGTGCCACACTCCAGGCCTAATCAGTTTGTATGACCCTGGCTTAGTGGCTTCGATCAAAGGTAACACCCATATGAACGCCACTGTTGAGGAGTTAGTTCAGTCAGATATACTCTAGGACTTATTCAGTGTTATGCAAGACCCATATGTCATACGCTGACGTGGCAATCAGCTGACCAATTGGGCGGGGTGTTTAAGCTCACTTACGACTGCATTCTTCCTGCATTCCTTCTGGTATGCGTACCTGGTTGTTGCTTTTTGCTGTTTGCTCCCACCGCCACCCCAGCACCATCGGTGGGCTTGTTATTGTATATCTACCTCCCCGTTTCTTAATGGTTAATGATGGTTGTATAATTGTGCCGAGCAAGGGAAACAATTTAGCAGAGCCGTACACGGAAATAAAGATTATATGCAAACCTATACCCTCATTCTATAATAATGTTCAATCTATTCGTGAGTTATCTGACTGAACTACTGACTGAACTTAAGGGGAACTAAACCCTAGGTACAATTTTGTCTGCTGCCGTTGGTACACTGGTGTTAGGAACAATGCTGTATTTAATACAAATAATAATCGGTGTGTTAGAATTAGGTGTATAAAAAGTAGCCCTGAGATGGACTCCGCCTGGAAAGAGGAAACAAGAGAGGCCAAAAACGACTTGGTGGAAGCCGATAGTCACTGCCTTGTGTTTCACCTGGAACAAAGAGGGTTGCACACATAAAACTAACACACCAATTGTTCATTGTATTACTGACAACAGTGTCAACACTAGATTGCAGCAAAAACAAAAAGAGGCCTAGGGTTTAGTTCCCCTTTCAAGGTCTTTTAAGGTCTGATGGGTGAGGTCAGATAGGCGGGCTTAAGCCTAGTCATAAAGGTAGATGTCTTCTTTGATGAAATCTTCACTGGACGAAAGGTTTATATACTGGATGTCTGTGGCTAGTCTTAAAACATGTTTTGCCCATGTCCACTATGTCTTCCCTGATCTAATTCGACATGCATCACAAGAGAGCGTCACATCAAATCACGCAACTGGATACTTCCATCCACCACCTAAATGCAAACTCAGTTCAAAAGGTAGAAGTCGTGTGATGACTGTGGATTGAAAACTTCCAAACTAACATGTGGTTCTGTCATATTGCCAAGCCCTGCGTTCTAGTTTCAGGAACCCCCTACATGGTTGACAGACCAGACATAATGACATGGACACGTTGTCTGAATCCTGAAGTCCCTCCTGGCAGTAGCATGCTTTTAATTAGATTGAACTTGAATGTTCAATTTTAGACACGGTCTCGTTTTCTTTGTTTTAATTAACTAGTACCATTCCCCACAGGGACAACTTAATTGGCCATTTTGCACTCTTCTTTTAGCCGCTATGTTGGGGGAAGTTACACCGTTAACATGGCAAGTTGATTCTGTGCCATGGATCCATGAGAGCTTCAGGATTTGCCAACACACTGTGCCAAGTTTTGAACACATAATAGCATCCCTGTTATTTCAATGAGGAAGCTGTGACCAGCAGAGAGCGCTCTTTACTCAGCCAACTAACTCTGGGAGGATGTCTTCAAGAGTTGGCTTTTTCAGCAGGGTAAAATGTTAAATGACAGAGGAATATGTGTGTTTAATGGTGGTGGACAAAGTACTGAACCGTAGGTCGTACAATAAATATATTTTATTCCACTGGATTCGTTAGATCATAACGGCTTAGATCATAACACAACTCCATAGGCCCTGGCCTTAAGTCAACTATATACTCCCTAACTTTTAAAATATATTTAAGTTTTCAAAAGATTTTCCAGAATTGTTCAATATATCAATAGTGAAAATATCAGATCTACAAGCTCACACACACAGGTGCGTCACATACATCGTGATGCACTGTGAACTTATAGATCTGTTGTTTTCACTATACTATTGAACTGGGGCTTGTTAATAAGTTGTTAATTCATATATGTACTTTTTCCATTCCTAGAAATGTAGTGTGGAGTCAAAAGTACAATATTTGTCTTTGAAATAGTGGAGTGAAAGTAATGCAAGTACAGATACTCAAAGAATGTAGTACTGTACTAAAGTAAATTTACTTCATTACTGTCCACCACTGGTATTTAATATTGGGGTTTTTAATTTTTATATAACACTACACTATATTGTACACTATATGTAATCATGCCTGAACTGCAGACGCACAATCATGGTGTAGCATATATGACACGTTTTGTTTTGTGTCATCAGTTTTATTTGTCACTTGTTTATGCTGATCATCTGCACAATGTTTAAAACAAATTCAATTGATATAACTAAGCATTCTGATATTGCTGCTGTTGCACAGCAAAGCTGAGGTGTTTTTGTGTTGGAAACAGTTTGAAACAGTGCAACCAACATACACTAACTATTCGTTGGTGTGTGAAGGTGTCAGTATGTTGTAGCTATAATTTAACCTTCAAAATGTTGCACTTGCTTTATAAATATACTGTGCTGAACTGTAACGACAAACAATCATTCATTCAATGCACATGGCCAGTTTACGTTTTTCATTTTTTTTTTTTACATTTATTTTATGAAATAAAGTGAAAATGTATGTTTTATTGAATTTATGACCTCTTCTGATCAATGTACTGTATGATGAGCAAATGCAAGCGTAACAGATTATCCAGAATCACGGTTTATAGTAATACCAGTAAAATAAGAGTAGGAGTAAAAACAAAGAAAAAATAAAGAAAAAAAGGATTTGGCATGATGCTGACATTTTCCAAAACACAACTGGAACATTTCTCAAAGAGAAAACCAGCACTCACGGAACTCTCGTTTTAAGGCACTTTTAATTTATTCTTTTATCAGTTGACATAGTATGCCGCAGAGCATCAGTACAACGAACGCGTTTCGGCGTTCAAGCCTTCATCAGCGTTGTCTATCTGCTGGAGACACCGGAAGTGCCACATTATATGGTCTCCCTAGGAGAGACAGTACCTCTGACCCATGCAGACAATGAGTTCTCAGCCAACTTATACCAAAAGTGCAAATCTAACAATTCAAACAACTTTATACATTATAATAGACATGAGTCCTTAAATACCTATATACACATCTAAATTATGTTGACATATCAGTCCTTTTATCCCATATTAAAGTACCAGAAATAAGGTTCACATATTGACACACATACAATTTGCACCAAGGCACATCTGACTGAGTCCTTAAAGAGAAGGATTATTTTTAGGGGACTCAGCTAGATAATAAGCACAATATGTTGAGTTGACTGCACAATATATGTCTCAAGATCTCTCTATCTTAATAGTCAGCCCCTCTCTTTGAAGGTTGTCATTTAATCTACATAAAGACACAGGGACACTCATAGCCTACCACATTGTTCATGAGGAGCCTCTAAACAATATACATGTTGAAAAAGCAACCCAATGTAGTTGCAAATAACATAATCAACTTTTTTAAAACATGTCACAACACTCAATTAGCTCAGAAAAATGAATTAAATAGTCTCTCAAAAACGGCTACTGTGTCGTTCAGTCCTAGGACAGCTTCACGAGTCTTTTCCTTTGAATTAATAATCCGAACAACAGCCTGGAAGTTCAGTTCATATATTTATGTTGGGTTTATTGACGTGTAATTTCATCACCAGACGGAACCCAGAGCGCTTTGTTGATGTCCAACCACTTCCTTAAAACAGTCACATAGGATTCAATGTAGGTTCTTCCCCTTCTCAGTCAAAACACAACTGGACACAACAGTGTGTACATAACACTACACAGAGTCTAGCCCAGAAAGGTACTGCAGAGAGCCGGCCAAAATGATAACGGAGCCCCCGTTAGTCCAGAATTAGAATAATGTGGGTCAGAAAATAACCCTCTAACTGAGCCCTACTGAATAAAGGAACGGAGAGGCTGCCTCAAGGTGATTGTGGGTTTCAGTGCAGCCCTCTGATGCAGCACAGACATTCTGGATGGCTCCAAGCATTGATCTGAGCTCTGAGAAGCTAAAGAGATGATTTCTCTTGTGGCCTACTATGTGCTTGTCTGTAAGTGTGTGTGCTGTGTGTGTGCATGGTTAAATACCAGTGTGCTCTGCTAACCCATTGCTTCCACTCCAGCCCTTCACTGAAGGGTTGCCATAGCAACCCCCCCACCCCCACCCCCCTCTCCCGGTCTGCTAAGATGGGTATTGGGCAGGCATATGAAGGAATAAGAAAAGGAGAGGAAAAATTAAAGGATGAGTCATACGGATATCAAAGAGCAGGATTTAGAAATGTGCTGTCCAATTAGAAGTTATATGCCCTGATTTAATTTCTCAGGGTACTGGTGCGTGAAGTGTGAGCCGTTTGAATTTGACCTTCTCCTGCTCAAATTGATGTGAATTCAGTATGGCAGTTATTTAAAGTTACAGATATTCCATAGGAGAAATAATTCATACAGACCTGTTTCATGAATGAATTTAACTTACTGCGAAAAGCACAGTTTCCACTCGATATGAATACATGTGAAAACCCCACCGTATCCCCCCCACACTGCTAAGACTCCTTCCAACTGTCTCCATCACCTTTGAGTGCAATTTATCTATTGATCATATTGTATGTAGCCACTAGCCAGCAAAGTCGTCAGACAATTTGTTATGTATGCATAATGGTAATGATTGTTGCTGTCCACCGTCAAACACAACCTCCCACTCTCTCCCCTTCCTCTTCTCTCTCCACTCTTGAATCAACTCATGGTCCTATCCTGTGCTTGGGATAAAAGTATGATGGCACCTGTAAGTCCACCAGCTAAATTTTACCTTTTCTGACCTACTCTTATTAACTGAAAAGAGATGGAAATTGTGGACATGAGTGGCTTTCCAATCCCCATTTTTTCATTTTATGTGCAAACGTATTACTCTAGTGCCAATTTTCCACTTTCAAATTGGTACACACCATGCAACATTTCTGATGCAGTTTTACTATCAAACTTCTAATGTGTGTTCATATTGTGTAGTGGCACCTAGCCGAGGAAGACCATACTCAACTTTGTCATTGTGTAGAACTGTACTTGTGTTAGCACTGGTCAGTTTACACTTACAGTAATGGTCTCATGATGTAAGGTAGGCGCAGTTGGGGCAGTTTTGTTGGTGCAACATTCTAACCAAATGTAATTTACTGAATAAATCTGTCATTTATGAGAGTGTGTCCCAATATGCCAAAATAGAACTCCTTTTACTACACTGATGCACAGAATTTCTGCAGACAAGACAATTCTAGCTGTCTGGTTATTGGCAGGAATCCAAGACTACTATCTGGGATCTATGGCCCAAGGGTATATGCGATATACTGTATATCGCAGCCAGCGATGAAACACAAATGAGACCCATACTGTCAAGTTGTGTGAATACGTACAGCAGATTCGGTTGAATGCAAGCAAACCTGCTGTGAGAAGAAAAGTTGTTCACCTGCAGGAAAGCAAGAGGGACACTAACACCACAGGGTTGCTATAATTTATAGTAGCAAAGTCAGGTTGTTAACAAGAGCGCTTCCCCCTAAAAATGCTGTGCTGTATACTTAAAACTATCATGCACAGGAAACAACTTAATTCAAAACTATATGAGCAAGAGAAATCAATCAAATGAGTTAGACCGATGGCGATGGCTCATCTGCAGTGGTACCAAGCTACTAATTACCAGTTAGAATGGAAGCTTCCTAATATAAGCAATATAGGAAAACTGAAATGAGACAGAGACCTGGACAATCACTCATATGTAGGACTAGCTCTGGTCCATAGCCCTAATGCCCTTTGCTGAAGGCATTAGAGCTATGGACCAGAGCTAATGTAGGACTACAACTTTTGTACATGAGGATCAAGTGAATATTTAAATGTAGTCTGTCAGAACAGTCTTTCTGACAGCTAGTGTACTGTAGATTACTGTTTGGAGGCGGTTCCTGCAAAAGGGCATTATAAATCAATAATAATGTTTTCTTTTCATGGAGAGGGAGGGAAGGAGTAGAGTTTCTTAAGGTGACTGTGTCTTGGATAAAAAACAACAAACATATATGACGATATGTTATCTTTGATGAAACTCCCGTCTTCCCAGTTCCCAAGAACCAGCAGCAGCAAGAGAGTACTGTGACTGTACAGCCCTCGTATTTATTTTTAAATCCTTTTATAGCTACAGCTACAGGGTGGCCTAACAGCAAAACAACAACAAAAAGAAACCAAAGATGAGCAACCTAAACATGCAGATAAGAGAAACAAAAATCACTAACCTAACTCACTCAGGAGAAAAACAGCTTAAACACCCACCTCTACCGAACCTTGGCTGTTGCATCAGTTATATCACATCTATGACAGTTGAGTTCACACAGAAATGTTTGGCTGGAAGTGCAAAGTTGGAGGTCTGCAGGAGCAGGAGATAGCAGTCTTTCAAACCACCTGTGAACAACACACAATCAATCGTCATCAGATAGACCCTTCACACACAGGCAGGCACTACAGTAGTGTAGGATAGATATTCACAACAGATGTAACAGGAGGATATTAAAGCAGATAGAGAACGTGTTTATCACACACACACACACCCAGGGCCCAGGTATTTTTCAGTTGCTGCTGATGCCATGCGTAGGCTGCTCATGTGTGTCAGTACTCGTCTCCAAACAAGTGATGTGAACAACACACATGAACACATTCACGGTCAACATAGGTCATACTACACTTCCATATGACATATTACCAACACCGGGAACGTTATATGGATACAGGGAGCACAGTCTCCTGCCTAGCTATAATGCAGGAGATTGAGCAGTATTTTGCAAGCTGTTTGCCCCATAATCCTCAAGCACACCATCACGCACGCACACACACACGCAAGCAGTCAAGCACACTGGTGTGTGTGTGCCCAGATCAACACAGAACACAGGTCCATCCAGTGGCACAAACAGGGAACTGGCTTGGTAGTGCTGTCGCCTCACAGCTAGAAGGTCCTGGGTTCGATTCCCGCTCGGGACGCTGTGGGTGCTGGCGGCGTGTTTCCTCCTCCGCGTCATCAGTGCCCATACCCGAGGCGGGGTTGGCGAAAGGGCCTTTCTGTGTGGAGTTTGCATGTTCTCCCCGTGTCCCCTAGGGTAGGTACCCTCACAAAAAACATGCAGTAATCCTGGTCTCTAAACTGCCTCCCCCTGGCCAGCCGGGGCGCCTGATGGAGGGGAAAGGAACTGGTTGGAATAACGTGCTCCTTCCACGCGCTACGTCCAACCAGGGAAACTCCCCCCTGTCAGGTGTAAAGGAGCAACTTGGACACTCAGGCATGAAGGAAGCACGAGTTCAAGTCCGTTGCTCTCCCCATGTCTCCCATATATGGGGACTAGGTTGGCGGAGGGTGTGTAGAGCCCAGGATCACATTAGATAATTGACACAGGGGTGAAAAAATGGGTTACAAAATCGTGGGATAAAAATTATTAAAAAAAAAAAAACAGGGAACTGGGTGATACAAGAAGACATCTACTGGACAGGTAGGGAAGTGCAAGAGGAGACAACGCAGACATCAGCACTGGCAGCTGGGAGCTCTGAATGCTCTGAACTACTTAGTACTTCATTGTACAAGAGTGTTGTATAAATGTAGCGAAAATAGGAAATCTACAAACTCACCACTTTGCATGTGAACATTGTTAAGTCTGTCTGTAGGTTTTATAAATATTGAACCAATGAAAACAAGTGTGTATACTTGTCTGCTATTAAACAAAATAGTGATTAAGTGGTTAACTTCCCTTTAAACGGTTCTCAAAGTGTGGCCCTGGGACCCCTAGGGGTCACAAATATTTTCAAATGGGGTCCAGGGTCAAATACATATCAATTTGGGGGTCCCTGACATGTCTGCACCTCAGCTCTTAAGTGCATTGCCTTTATGAGGCATTTACAAGGGGTTCTATAGGATGACCTTGGCTGTATGCCGACGGATAACGGCATTGATATTGGATGTGGATTTTTTTTATCAGTATCTGTGACAGGTTTATGAAGTGCATGTCATCTGACACTGCATGTGTCCTCAACTCAACCTGTCGACATAGTGATCTCAGCAGGTGATCACGGCTGAAAACTTAAGTAATGAAAAAGTGGGCAGACCACCCTGCCTCGCAATCCTTTTCCACTTTCTTAGGATAGTCACGTTAAAATCTTGTAACTGGATTGAAGGTCAGCTTGAGCTATTATGTCCAGGGGGTGAGTGTCTTAACCAATAAACCATCAATGAGCAGACTGCTGCTAACTTTGATGCAATTTAGCTCACCTGGAATTAGATTTATTGAGTGTTGAAGCCATAAAGAGAATTAATTATACATTCATGACATTCCCCTCACTCTTGCTTGCATTAGCAAGCACAAGAGTCTCTCTCTCTCTCCCTCTCTCTCTCTTCTCTCTCTCTGGTAATTGCTGCTGAGCTGTCTCTGGTGTGTGATGTATTCAGTGTTACTGTATCTCTCTGTAATATCCAGAGTCATTATTCAGCTCCCCTGGCCAGAGTCACCGCCCAGAGGAGCCAATCAAATCTATCATCACCCCCCCCCCCCCCCCTTGAAACACACACACACACACACACACACACACACACACACACACACACACACACAACACACACACACACACACACACACACACACACACACACACACACACACACACACACACACACACACCCCTAATACCTCCTCCCATCGGTTGGCCTGCTGTCCATGTTTATTTTATCTTCCTCTCTCTCCATCTTTTAGTCTGTTTCATGTCAATCACCTTCAGTAACCTCTGCCTCTCCCTTTCTATAAACGTTGTTTACTCCCATATCCATGATCCACGTCTGCTCCGACCGATGGTGTAATTGCCGATAATGCCCCAACACCGCAGGGTCCATTCACACCCTCTCAGATATTTGACAACATGCAATTCTTAGATGTAAAATAGATGTTCTGGACATGTTCTGGACATGTCCTGGAAATGTCCTTAGATCTGTTCTGCAAATAATACATTTCCTAAGCTGACGAGTCCTTTGATGTGTGGATCTACTATCTGCTGTTATCTCAGAACTTCAAATAGTGTCCCCTCAAAAAAGTGCAGGTTTTTCAGCAATCGGGTGGCGCAGTGGTGAAGTGCCTGCCCTCCACTGCGGTGGTTGTGGATTCGAGTCCACCATGGTGCATCCGGCTTTGTCGAGCGTCTATAAAACTAGTGTATAGACTATATACGCTTTGTTGAGCGTCTATACAACTAGTGTATAGACGCTTTGTCGAGCGTCTATATACACTAGTGGCACCAGCCCCATAGGGAGTGTTGGGCGGGAGGAGTAGGAAGAAGGCTCTACGAAGTCTACGTCCTCCCGTTGGCGGCTCCAAGTCCTCACTGGCAGGTGAAGTATCCAACATCTGCACAGGGCACAACCCACAAATGCGTGTGGGGAGGAATCAATCGGCATGCCCCAAAAAAAAATCCAATATGAATTTCTGAAATGTAGATTGACCTGAAAGGTTTAATCCAAGCCTGTTTCCCCTTGAGCAAGATAGGATGCTAGGATTAAGTTATATGGGATTAATATTACACACAACTTGACTCAAGCTCTATACCTACTCTGGATATGATGGTTGGATAAGTGCCTGAAATGCAGCTGTACTAAGTTACTAAGCCCTATACCCACCCCACCACTAGTTACTAAGCCCTATACCCACCCCACCACTATCTTCCAACCCACTTTGTCTCCATCACATTACCTTAACCTCTCTTCAACCCACTGCAACCAATTTCCTCCCCCCATTTCCTGACTGGTGCCATTTCTCCCTCGCAGGGCTGTGTTAATTACTCTACCTCCTACGGGAAAATGTGCATGTGCAGGACATTCCCATGTGAATGATTCACAGCATGATTCCTCATGAGGACTGAGAAGTGTCAAGGGTCAACACAAACTTACATCATGTTAATAACATTTTCTTCAATTATCAGATCTGTAGTATAGCCTACATAGAGAAGAAGTTAAGGGGCTTGGTCCACAGAAGGATATAAAGACATAAAGATAAAACACAAACATGCACGCACGCACACACGCACGCACAGGCACGAACAGACACACACAATTTACAATTACAATTTAGGCATTTAGCAGACGCTCTTAATCCAGAGTGACTTACATTAAGCAAGAACAAAAAGCATGGGAATACATCACATATATAAAAAGCATTTCTCAAGAAACATGCGTAAGCTAAGAACGTAGCTAGAACATATCTATATAATGACACTGTACATATAAACTACATATATACTATACTATGCTGTACATATATACTATGAAGTGCTATGACTACATACAATGTACACACACATACAAACACATGCGTGCGCGCAGGGCGTATTATGAGTAGCTTGGGAGCATCCCTGCACTGAAGGCCAAGCAAGCCCATGTTTAATTTACCACCATGTTTTATTTAAAATGACCAGCCAGTCATCTACGCATGTCTGCCAGACAACAAGATGTGTTCTGCATAGTAGTAGTCACCCAAGTTACACATGCATAAGACGCACACACGCAATGTGCACACACACACACACACACACACACACACACACACACACACACACACACACACACACACACACACACACACTGTCTGTCTGTCTGTCTGTCTGTCTGTCTGTCTGTCTGTCTGTCTGTCGCCTTACAGAGTTAAGTGACTTTCACAATGTCCACATGCACACAACCCTAACCTACTGTACAACCATAACCTGTACTGTGTGGTGGGAAGAACCCCCGCCCCCAATGTGCTTATTATCTGCTGTCATAGGAAGGATGATGTACTCGTCCACTGACCCTGAAGTGAACACACACACACACACACACACACACACACACACACACACACACACACACACACACACACACACACACACACACACACACACACACACACACACACACACACACAGCCCAACAACCACTTATTAATTCATGGCCTTCAAGACTAGCTTGAATTACAGCCAAGCATTACACTAGATTTTCTTTTCTGTGTCTGTGTTGTGTCTGTGTTGCGCACACACACACACACACACACACACACACACACACACACACACACACACACACACGTGCACACACGTGCACACACACACAGCAGCTGGCAGGCTGTTTGCTTTCCATAACAATACTGCATCATTCATTGGTGCTGTGCCATTAGTTTATCTGGTCAAAGTGTCAACAACATACAGTAATTCATTTTATCCATGCTCCATATTTCAAATGATGACATGTTATGTAGCCTATTGACAAATGTATGCAGAAAAAAATAATCTTTGTTTAAAATAAATTAAAAAACAACACATCAACACATAAACAACATTGGCAGCGGTGGCCGAACCGTTTGCGGAGCGGTCTTGATAGTTCGTATCCCCGGACCGGCACGTTAAAATTACCACTGCTGAAGTGCCCTTGAGCAAGGTATTGAACCCCTACCATGAAATGTTCTATGAGCAGGGCCTGGCTGTAAACAAGTATCTGATGCTTAGTCCAGTTACCCTGGGTAAATATAGTAACTTTGCCTTGGAACGCCTCAGGATCCCCCAGGAGGAAGTCACTAATGTTGCTTTGAAGAGTGAAGTCTGGAGCACAGCTGTTGCCTCTGCGACCTGACGACTACAGATAAGCGGTTGAAGATGGATGGATGGATGAACAGGAGTCCAGTGGTGGGCTTCAATTATCCCTGTGCATGTTTGCATTGCAACCAGCTGATTTCACTAATTACACCCTCCCCCATTTAAATGTGTATCAATTAGTGGAATCAGCAGGTGGGATGTTTGGTATAGCATCAAAAGTCAGACCTCCCTGCTGTCACTTGACCTGTGATTATTTGCCTTTTGCATTTATGCATTTGTGCTATTTTCTTGCTGCCAGACCTTCTGGGAATTCACGTTTCTTATCTCAAACGAAAATGACCCAGCTGATCTGTGATTGGAGAACAGTGTGACCACCATAGAGTATATGGTGACCACACGTCCAGACAGCACTGCACAGCCTCTCAGAAGGCAAAAGATCAGAGAGATAACAGCACGTCTGGTACAGGCGGCAGGCCCTTTAAAAAGGGGGTGGGACGGAGTGGGAGGTTCCCTGCATCTATAAAACATGAATTTATCCAGTGGCCATGCGAAGATAATGGCTGTACAGCAGCAGTCAGTGAGCTATGCCCCCTCCAACCCACCGCACATACGAGCATCCGTCCCAGCAGCATCCCCGGGCTCTCCGCTTGACGCGCACTGTCAGGCTGACACAGCTCTTTCTCAGAAACCTTGACTGAAAGTAGGCTAAAAAAAAGGGGGGACGCGACAGACGAAAACACTGCAAAGAAGAGAACAAGAAAGAATCAAGTCGAGCTGGGACAACAAGAGCATGAACGGAGAAGAAAGCGGTGGATAAAGGAAAGAGAGAAATAACAACAACTGAGGACAGTAAACAAGTGGACCGAGGCGGAGGAATGGGCAACTCTTCTTTCCCAGGCATGTCCCCCCCTCTATCTCCGTCCATTCTGTAGTTTTCAGGTATTTCTAACTGTCGCTGCAGCCGTTTTATCCTCTCGCATCCTCTGCCATTGATTGATGATTGATGTAAAAGTCATTTTTCTTTGGGCACGCTAAGATGCTTTGAAAAGCGCGGGACCTGTGTTTGGTAGCTATAGTAATCTTTAATCTAGAGATATAAAAAAGTAAATATGATCACCCACCTAATCAACACATGTTGTTTATAGGATATTTTATCATAGCCTCCTGCCCTATTTATTATCCTTTTCTAAATACATAATTGAATGCATTGCAAATATTATAAAATATTTGAAAACCTAATCCTTATAAAAGCTTAAATTATAAATAATATTATAAAATGTAGCCCTATTATTATTAAATTAATATAATCATAAATAATTTGTAATTCGACTAACATGTGTTTAGGCTACTGAAGAGTGCCCAGGAAAAGGTTGCTGTTGGCAGTGGTTGAGCTGAGGTGGGGTGTGTTGTGTGTGTGTGTGTGTGTGTGTGTGTCAGTGAGAGAGAGAGAGAGAGAGAGAGAGAGGAGGAGAGAGAGAGAGATGGTGGAGAGTCGGGACAGTAGGCCTACTTGTGCTACTGCCCCAGCCAGCAGCCTGAAAAAATGTTAATTTAGTTTTGTTTGTTTTGTGCAGCACATTCTATGAATTTGAGGCAGGGAAGGCTATTTTTTTGTTTTTTGCATACAGCCTTGCCTTGACCAGGTCCCACTATGGAGTCTGGTTGTGCAATGTGCACTAGTGCTCCCCTTTTGATATAAACAGAAGTAGAAGAAATACACACACACACACACACACACACACACACACACACACACACACACACACACACACACTACTGTATAAATGACTGCATACTGTAACTTAGAGGGAGATGCTGACTTCGCCATCACTGTTACCGTAACCGCACAGCCAGGAAGACTAAAGTGATGACTGGATGTCATCACTTTAGTCTCACTCAGTATTGATTTGTGTGATTTACGGAACCATTCACCCATGTTGTTTGCTGACTACTGTGACTAAGGTTCATGCCATTTACTCTGATCTTGCACTTGTAAGTTGCTCTGGATAAGAGACTGCTAAATGCCTAAATTGTAAATTGATGCTGGTATGCACTGTGCACGAATGCACGGAGACATGCACACTTGACTACTGCATCTGTGCAGATTTACTGCAAGAGGCTAAACGATTTGAGCTCAGGTGCGTTTTGACAGAATGAAACGCTACCTCATGCTGCCAGTGTCGCACCCCACACAGCACATGCCGGCATCACGTACAGCAACTTCCGTAAGGATTCAATCTTTTGAAATCACATCCGTGAAGTATCTCCAGTCCAAACTCGCCAAAATCTCCTGTTGCCGGATGCCTCTTGTGATTGAAGATTGATTGATTGTGATTGATTGTGTGTGCGTGTGTGTGTGCGTGTGTGTGTGCGTGTGCGCGTGTGCGGTTTGATGGAGATCAAGCATTTGGAAATCACAAGGCGTCTGTAGGGTGGAAGAGGGAATAAAAGAAGGATGGGTGATCTGTCACACATGCAGCCTCCACAGGGAGCCAGGAAACAGAAGCCTTGTGGTAGTTCTCCTACGTGGTTGAGATCAAACTTGTTGACAGATGGAAGGCTAGGAAACAGACTGGCAAGGGAGAGCGAGAGAGATGTTGAGGGGGTGTAAGCTGCAGGAAAGCGGTAGGGTGCTGCTGTATAAGAGCGGCTTGACTGATGACATTGCAGCAAAGACATTACTGTACTGTAGGTGAGTGTTTAGATGAACGTTCACATCGCTGTCAGTCACCTCGGTGAAGTGAAGTGAGCTTTAGTTTCCAAGGAGCTGCTGGGTTTATTGTCTACTCTGTGTGTTTGAGGGGAACAAGCACTTGAGACTTGTCGGCCTCTATATGGGAAAGTTGTTGCAGGAATTCTGATTTTTGTGAGCATTCCGACTCCATGGCAATGGAAACACCTCGGTCCTTAAAAATGTGGCAGATAGCTGAATGCAGCTTAACATTGTCAGGCATACTGTTTTGTAAGGAGCAGTTTTGATGGCATGCCTCAGAAATTAGCCAGAAAATTTGCATTTCTGCAAGAACCTGGTCTCTTATGTCATTAGAAGACTCATCACATATGATACACACTAAAATATTCAGTGTTCATTTACATTAACACGGATGGTCTTATAGTGCCTGTGGTGTAATCTCACTCCCTGGTTGAAATACCTCAACTAAACCTGCAGGGGTTTTGCTTTAATAACTGCTATGATGCGATGCGAGAGTGCAGACTCCTAACAGCTAAAAGGGACACATCATTAATTTAGTATTCACTATTGTTTAGACTAACTATTGTTGTATAATAGTAATATGGTAGATGCTATACCAAATATGTGAAAGTGCTACTAATATGTAAGAGTGATACTTGTCTAAGAACACAGAGTTATGTGTTCTTTTATGAAAATTAACTAAATGAAAATTAACACTTGTGGTATCTTTTAAATCAGACACTTTTAGGTTGGCATAAAAAGGTGCATATTCACCTCTTGTGTTCCCTTGGAGTTTGGTGACCCGAGGGTTCATGGTTTGAACCATAACAGCAGCAAACGCCAAATCAGGGGCGGGCAGTAAGTGGTGCCTGTTGACCCAAATAATTAGTTGAGCTGAGCACTCCAGGGTTCTCTGTAGAGTGAGTTGAGAGGGGCGGGCGTACAATATCATACAGTGTGTGGTTGATGTTGCATGGTAAGCCCTGTGGTGTTGTAGGCTAAATACTCGTCACAGTATTGGATCAGTTGCTCTCTATAAATATAAACAGTATTAGGGCCTGACTGAATTCAGTGGCGATACATGTGTGAAATGACTAGGCCTAGAAAAATGTGTGTGGGCCTGGGTTTTTTACGCTTGCATATTACTAGTCCATAACCGCCATTTCCACCCCCCCATCCATCTGGGCTATGGGACTGCGACCACGGCTACAGATTTCATATAGTCTGCGAAGAATGAATGCTAAGAAACAGCTTAAATTTAGGAAAAGTTAAAAATTGGCTTTGCAAATCTCTTTATATGCCAGGGGCGGTAGTGGCTCAGGAGGTAGAGCGGCCGCTTGGGAACCGGAAGGCTTCCATTACGATCCCAGGCTCCCCCAAAGTTGCCTTCGAAGTGTCAGCAAGACACTGAACCCCAATTGCTCCCGATGAGCAGTTTCGTGCCTTACATGGTTTCCTCCGCTGTGTGTGTGTGTGTGTGTGTGTGTGTGTGTGTGTGTGTGTGTGTGTGTGTGTGTGTGTGTGTGTGTGTGTGTGTGTGTGTGTGTGTGTGTGTGTGTGTGTGTGTGTGTGTGTGATGCACAATCATTGTAAAGCACCTTGCTATACAATTGCTATATAAATGCACCATTTACCAGTGGTCAATGCCTACCGTATGTGCAAGTTCAGATCAATAAGGTCATCTCACTGAGGAGAGAAATGGATGCAGGCAGAAGGACAGATGAGGTGTCATTTTGTAGCAGGATAGTAGGATACTACTATGATAGGATAATTTCCAGCCAATAGATGAGGTCAATATGGCAGCTATTTGGCTGCGTTCCACAAGTGGCACGGCGAACAAATAGACTAGACTAGATTGTGGAGCAAGCGCAAGCTTTTTTCTTCCCAGGGAGCCATACTGACTTCAATGAATTGAGTGAAGGGCCACACATTGGACTATTGAATTGAAACTTGAAAGACATGTTAAAACTACATGAGTTTGTTTGATAGACTACTTGTTGACTACTTTACAATAGGGTCAACTATTTTATTTCCATTTATTTATACAACTGTACTGTATCACTCACATTATCAAACATATTCCCTATACGGCGATTAATCTTATATGGCATTTTATTTTGAAAAACATTTTACAAGCTCACAACGCGCCACTGTAGATCGGTTATTTTCACTAATTTAAAATGTTTTTCAAAAATAATAAACACTGCGCAAAATGGAGCCCATTGCATTATGTTATAAATATAGATCCATGGCACAATTACATTATAAACATTTAACATTTGTGTACATACGTATGTAATGCAGGTATAGTATGTACTCAAATGGTACATACGTATGAATTACTAATAATTAATTTGAGTCGCATTCAATTAATTACCCTAAAAACCATCAACATAATGGCAGCATTATGAGTTTGTTTGATAGACTACTTTTTGATGATCGATGATCTCATATGGTGCCTGATATTTGGGTCCGATCTTGGAGAGTCCTAGCCCACTGATTGCTGATGTTTTGACCAGTATACCGGTACACATAATCATGATCATCATTAACACTGACAAGAGGGGCATGACGCGTCGCAGAGTAGACAATAGTAGACTTATTGGACTTGACTGCCTGGAAATGAAATTATTCTCATTTGAGATCATGTGAGATACTCATCTCAGTGATCTCACATCTAATTTTCCAGTTAGTTTGTTTTTCTGATTGTTTGATATTGATTGTCCAACTTGTAGACACTTGCATGAGATAGGAGATTCAAGACACTTGTGTTTTGGTTGTGTTTTTTTTTTTTTTGTCAAAGTTATTGTTACATTTTAATCACGTTTAAAGGATTGATTTGAAAAGTCTATTAAATGATACGTAGCTTGCGGAGTTAGTCAGATATACTCGAGCGGCTTCATGCTGTGCTCAAGGGCGCATTCATATACTCGAGGGGTTAATACGCTGCATTACTATGTGGGTGTATTCAGTATTTGCAAGACCCACATGTCATTCGCTGATCAGTCAGCTGGCCAATTGGGCGGGTATTACGCTCACCTAGACTGCATGCTTCTTCCTGCCTTCCTTCTGCAAATGGTTCCTGGTTGTTGTTATGTGATGTTTGCTCCCACTGCCACCCCAGCACCACCCTTGGGCTCTGTTATTTCTGTTCCCCATGGGGTTTGTTATTACTTGTTACTTGCGCAAGCACAGTGTGCACGTACTGTGGTCGGCTGGACCAAAAGTGGTATGTATGGTATGGTATGCATGTCTCTAATTGGCTATTGATGGTGACGTAATTAAGATATGTTTCAAGATAAGTTTCAATGTTGGGTGGGTAAAAGGTAACTTATGTATGTATACATGTATGTATGTATGTATGTATGTATGTATGTATGTATGTATGTATGTATGTATGTATCTATGTTGGTAAGAATGGTGGTCCCTTATTGGCTGTTGATGGTGACGTAACTAAGGTACGCTTCAAGGTAGGTATAAGGTCAATAACGGGTCTAAAGGATATATGGAGATAATCTGTCAGACCATGTCCCTTTTATGCCCATATATGGAGATCCCTGATGTCATTAGTACATTCCCATATATATGATTATGATGCCCATATAAGGGCATATTGGTTCGGTTGGATCGGCAGTAATGGACAATTGGATATCCGAACTACTCGACGGTGGGGGGCACCGCACTGCCTCGAGTCCTTGCTGCTGCGCACGCCTATTGAAGATGGTCTGTCCCATATATGCACATGACCATCACCATATATGGACCTGGTGGTCTGTGGCTCTGGACTGCCTGTTTTATGAAGATGAATTAAGGCGATTAAGGATTGGGATTCTCATGTCTGTTTTGTTGTCTTCCTTTTAGTTTTTTTTCTTTTATCTTAAATTTTAGCCCACGATTTTGTAACCCATTTTTCACCCCTGTGTCAATTATCTAATGTGATCCTGGGCTCTACAAACCCTCCGCCAACCTGGGGAGGGCAGCAGACTTTAAATCATGCTTCCTTCATGCATAAATGTCCAAGTTGCTCCTTTACACCTGACAGGGGGGAGTTTCCCTGGTTGGAAGTAGCGAGTGTAAGGAACATGTTATTCCAACCAGTTCCTTTCCCCTCCATCAGGCGCCCCGGCTGGCCAGGGGGAGGCAGTTTAGAGGCGTATATCTATTCTACGTCCGAGCATAGACATGATAACGCCCCGCCTGCCTCTGATTGGCCTACCGACACTACAGAATACCGCTGGTCTCACCAGATTGTCCTCCGTCCGAGGTGGGAAGTACAAGAGAATGACAGCTTGGCTGCGCAACAGTAACTTATTTTTGTCGAAGAGGCAAATATTGTTTATGCCGTTTGCTTTGATTGAATGATTGATTGATTGAACACATATTTGTATGATTTAATTTGTGTGTGTTCTAAATTAAAGTGTTAGTGTTGATTATCGTGTATTAATCTAATTATAGTAAACTAATACTATTATACTAAAAAAGATCAAGGGAAAAGAGACCTTTGTACAGTACAATAATGTTTCAAGTTTACACTGTACACATGTAAAATAAACGGCATAAACATTAAACAATATATTAGTTTGCCTTCTACAAAACATAAAAGTTACTGTCGTGCGTGCCAAGCTGTCATTCTCTTGTATTATTTATTTATTTCCCACCACGGAGTAACCTCTTGGCAGACTATCCTCAGGGGCGGAGGCCGGCAGTGTCGGTAGGCGGGGCGTTACCATGTCTATGCTCGGACGTAGAATAAATATACGCAGTTTAGAGACCAGGATTACTGCATGTTTTTTGTGAGGGTACCTACCCTAGGGAACACGGGGAGAACATGCAAACTCCACACAGAAGGGCCCTTTCGCCAACCCCGCCTCGGGTATGGGCACTGATGACGCGGAGGAGAGAGCACCCACAGCGTCCCCAGCGGGAATCGAACCCAGGACCTTCTAGCTGTGAGGCGACAGCACTACCGACTGTGCCACCGTGCCCCCTTCATTTTCGTTTTTGAGCCTTCTTGCAAATGACTACCTGCACATTCCACTCCACATTCCATTTCCAGAGTTTAGTGACTTGGAGCTGGTTGTGCCCCCGGGCACATCTCTTTAAAAAAAATAAAGCGCAGTATGAGATATGCATACAGGCAGCACAGCGTGCCGTGCACAGCGTACAAATACTTGGTTTGTGACAGGCCTGCTGCTATTTGGCTGTTCCAGTGCCACAGACCTTTCATATTGAATTCTTGCCCACATCTGTAAAAGACAAACGTCATCATGGTAAAGAGAGACGGTTATATAGGTAGGGCAATGGAAGAGAGGACAGTCTGGAATGATTCTCAAACGATGTGATTGGTTAGCCGATTTGCTCGTCTACATATGATATATATCCTTTCATTGTCAAGTGCATTTAATTTTGCATTCAAATTTACGTCATATTTGGCGGACATTTGACCTATTTCTCCTTTCATTGTCAATGGCAAATATTGAGACGTGTGGGGACAACTGTATATAGGAGGGGCTCGCCCCTCAAAAATCACACTTGTGTGAAGTGAGGGGCGCTCTTATAATCATACATCACATTCCGTGCTCAGCCAATCAAATCATCACATTCCGTGCTACAAACACACCTACACTCAAAGCTGTGCATAGGAGGGGCACTAGGTGCTTGTAGCATGCACGGAATGTTTGTAGCACAGAATGTGATGATTTGACTGGATAATGTATACATGACGTTGTCATAATATCATCATCATGATAAAAGGCACCGCTCATTTCACACAGGTGTGATTTTTGAGGGTCGCTAGCCTCTCCTAGATGAAAATCTAGGAGAGGCTAGCGACCCTCAAAAATCACAAATCTTACACAAACATTAAATTCCCATTGACAATGAAAGGAGAATTTACATCATTTGTGGAAATTGTGGACGAGCAAATCGGTATTTTTGTCCTACACAAACATTACATTCCCATTGACAATGAATGGAGAATTTACGTCATATGTAGACGAGTAAATCTGTATTTTTGAGGGGCGCTAGCCCCTCCTATAGACAGGTTTAATGTTTGACTTTAGTTCAATGTTTGTTTTGTAAAAGAAATGTATTCCCATTGACAATGAATGGAGAATTTACGTCATATGTGTCTTAGCAAATAGACAGACATGTTACGTCATGATGATGTACACTGATAAGAGTGCCCTCACTTAGAAAAAGTGGCCCTCGGGGCACAGGTCTCCACCAGGGCAGGTCAGGTTGTGGCCTCCTGGTGGCGCTATAATAGGCCATATAATAGGCCAATGTGAAAAGGGTGACATTTATTCTTACGCCTTGGATGGCAATTGGATGATTTGAAAAATGTGTTTTGCAAAAATCCACTTGTTGGTGACGCTATAACAGGCCAATGTGAAAAGGGTGGGATATATTCCTCAGCCTAGTAGGAAAGTCTGTGAAAGATTTCACGTAAATTGCACGCTCCGTTCATGATTTGAGGCTTTTTGTTCAAAACGGGCCAATCCTGCAAACTTTGAAAGCCAATGTTAGCCAATTAGGATGGAATCTGAAATATCGGACAGATCCGTCTTGAACACATGACTATAGAGATAGTGTGTAACGATTTGCGGAATTTTTGGACAGAATCTGGAGGAGTAATATAAAAAAAAATAGTTTTTAAAAAGTCGGCCTCCTGGTGGCGCTACAGGCCGTTCTGTGAAATTTGGGGCAGAGGTTCATTGTTGGCATCCAGGGAGTGTGTGTGTGCAAAATTTGGCATCGACCGGGTTAACGGTGCCGGAGATTAGCTGTACACCGACGGACGGACGGACGGACGGACGGACGGACGGACGGACGGACGGACGGACGGACGGACGGACGGACACAAGCACACACACACACACGGACGGAGTGCAAAACATACTCTCTCCCCATGCCTTCGGCCTGGTGGAGACAATATATGTTAGTCGATAGAAAAATAGATATTTGCAGCCCTACATTAGAATAACACTTCTGATTTAGAAGGCAGATGAGAGAGTTGTATATATGATTGCTTGAAAATCCTCCACAGTGAGGGAAAGGACTTTAAACTAGTAGCTAGATATCAATCCTAAACAGAACCCACTGCATGTGGACAAATTGAAGAGATAAACGGCGGATAAAGTTGAAGGGAAATTTCCATTAAAACGAATGGAGATTACAAATGCACACGGAAGCACGGCTATGCAGTGGAAACTAGCGGCATCTATCCAAAGATCCCAGATAAGATGCATACAAAATTAGATTTTCAAAAAAGGAAACGGAAGGAAACTAGAAAAGTGCGCTACTCTGAGCGCAGTTCTCCACCAGGCCTGCGCGCCTACTCAAGGGCTTTGTCAGGGTTGTACAACAGACGCCGCAACTGTTCATGTTTGTCATGTGGGCAGAGGCAAAAGCGGTTTTGGAGGTGCATCCGTTTTCCGTCGTGTGTAGAGTAGACTGTAGAGGCCCCTCAACATGCAATTTCAATTTGTGTATGATTTGATGTTGCGTTCATATATGCCGTTTTTGGTAGGCTGTGCCCATACCGTTTTGAAGGCTGACCTTCTGCAAACGTGATGCATAGCCAGATACCAACTTCTGGCAGTGTTCCTGGGGAGCCTTACGCCGGGGCTCCACTGGACACATCAGCGTTGCGTCTCCGTCACCGCCAGGGAATGTTCCCTTTTTAATCAATGAAGGGTGGCTCCACTGCCTACGATGCGTTGCGCTGCGTTCGGTGACTGCGTTCGGTAAAATTGCCCCGGTTCGTTTTTTGACCCGCGTCACACACGTCCAGTGGAGCCCCACCGTTAGCACATTCCTTGTGCGTAATACTCCAGTACACTAATATTCTTGGATTTGCATTTGCCACTGCCTTCAGCTTCTTCATATCCACCAGATGACATTTTCTATGGGGTTCAAGTCAGGAGACAGGAGCCCCTCTAGAATCTTCCAGGACTTCCTCTGGACTGCTTTATTACAGTATAGGGTAGCCTCTTCACTGAAAATAACCGATACAAGGTCAATTTACTATTCTCTGCTATTTTTGCTGAATGTTCACCCCAGAATAGGTTAATGTAGTGTAGGTGTATTTTCATTCCCCGAAAAAGGAAACGACAATGACAAAGCTAAGGCGTTTCACACCCCATGGGCAATGGCATTTACAGTAGCAGTGTTTAGCAATTTAGCAGTTGTAAAAGTTGCAAGGTGATTTGGGGAGAGGTATGGCTTTAGATACCGGTATCTCCTGTTCGCTTTGTGGCACAGCATAAAGTCAATCCACCGTCAATATTCCACAGCCTGTCTAAAAAGATAGTATCACAAATGTATTTTGTTCTTCTTAACCAGCTGTATGGTTTGATGCATGAAAAAGGCGACTGCGTTTTTCCATTGACATCCCAACTATCGAGCAGTCAGATAGTATTGCTCTCCCTGTCACACACCAAAGCACAAGAATCATAGAGGAATCTTAAGTCTGCGGTGTGAACAATGACATGGGTGGGACACGGTCTCAATAGTCTGTTCAGCTGAGTGAAGATGAAAGGGAGCGAGAGCCACTGTGTGCGTGCGTGCGTGCGTGCGTGCATGCGTGTGTGCGTGTGTGTGTGTGCACGGCTGCACGCGCGTGTATGTACCCTTGTCAAGTGAAAACCCATAAGTGCTTTTGATGAAGGATGACACCGTGCTTTATGAGTTTAGCAAAGTTGGACTTGTGGGCTTTATTGAAGCACGCTCGCAGCTCCACCAGTAAGCGCCACATAAAAGTAATGTCCTGGAATAGAATTCCATTGGGGGACTTGTTTTTCGCAAGTCATCCATCCGTCCTTATTCTCTCTGTACTGTCAAATAAAACAGAAATGCCTTAAAATATGAGATGGGTAGGGGGGGGGCGGGGGTGATGGCCCCCGATAAGTAAAGAGAGTGGGAGTTGTTCTCCTGGCAAACTGCTAAATTGCACCGTGCAATGTTTAACAAGCTGCTCATTGTCGGTTGTATATACCACACAGTCTCTGCTGAAATCCCTGGAATGATTTCATCCACAGACGGACAGAATAAATGGACAGATGGACAGAATAAAAAAGGACAGAATGGAAAAACAAAATAAGACATGTAGAAACTGAGTGTGAACGAGAGACAGATGCCGTATCTTGTCCATGGTGAAAAGAGGAGACTAGCAGGTGTGTGGGTCAGAGATAGAGGGGGAGAGGGAGAGACTTTCTTCCTCTTAATTCTCTTTCTCTCATCTTGCACAGAACCAGAACTAGATACATACCACACAATGCAGGCATAAATAATAAATATAGACACACATACTGCCGTAGAGACACACACACTAGGGGTGTGCCAATATATAAATATCGCAATACTTCCTCTCGTGATATATATATATTATATCGTCCTCCCAATATCGTGATATTGATTAGTTAGTAGTACTAGTAGTAGTAGGTTACCCATTGTTGTGGACAGACAAGTTGTGGACAAAGTTGCAGTCAGTGTTTTACTGACTGGGAATTTTGACTATTATGACGATTTTTGACTATTATGGTTATTTCTTTCATTTTCAGTTACAGATATCCTGATATACCTGTATCATTGATGAAATCTCTTGTAATATATTGAATATTGCAATGTAGCAATATATCACACACACACACACACACACACACACACACACACACACACACACACACTGCAGAGTCTCAGCTCTCCTGGTTGCCCTCTCCCGCCTCACCGGCCAGAGGATGATTTGTTTGACAAGTTTGCTTCTCCTTCCATATTTCTGCCACCCGGGTGCCTAGCCTGGCACTCTGCGCCCATAAAGTCCCCTTTGTCTCTCCCTCAATTTATTTTTAAACCACTTTTTAGCTGTGCTGAAAGTAGCATTTTCTCCAACGAAACACCATTATGCGTACTTTCTTTCCCCTCTTTATCTCTCAATCATTTTCTCTTCACACGCCCCCCCCCCCCCCCTCCCTCCCTCCACGTTTACTGAGCAGAAAATGGGGCCAGAGTGCTGTGAAGACTGTTATCTATTTGAGCTATCTATCTTTATAATTGACTCACGTGTTGGTGATTGATGTGATGCTAATACATTCTGCCACTTTGCAGTGCTCACTCACAACTCGCTGGGCTTTTGAAAAACCCCTTCGCCCAACGCAACGAAGCACGATATTCGGACATGGATTGCACACGTGTGGGTGGGGGAGAAACACTTAAACTAAATAAGGAAGCGGTTCATTTGAGTGGGCACAGAGAAAGAGGAAATTGTTGTCAACAGGCAAAGATTATGCATGACAGACATACCAAGTGCATTGATGCAATTGGACGTTGCTGGGACAATCTAAGTACATAAATTGACTTTGCTGCAAAATGACAGGCTAACTGCATCCATCTGAAAGCTCCTCTCAGCATAGCATCGCTGTCAGGCGGAGACCAAACCATACGTTTTCAGGAAATGGGAAAAAAGAACAAGTAACAAAGATCTGGTTACTACAGTACTTTTCCCACAGACAGACATTTTTAGGCATGTCAGAGAAAGGATGAGCATTAAAAAAAAAGGATGAACATAAAAAAGAAAAAACAGAAGAAGATTATGACTATATTAACACTCCCAGTGAGTGTCATATACAAATTTATTTTCTTTCTTGCTGGGGAACAGTAGTAGTAGTATACTGTACCTATGCTATTACACATTTACATATTATATACAAAAACCTTTACTTTATAAACGTATAAGAACACAAAACTGAATTATATTAATGTGAAATGTTTTTACAATATATTGCATAATAATACATTATACACTTCAATAACTACAATGTATTTTGTGAGGCCATGGGGTAAACACAATGGTACAAATGGACAAAAAGTCACACATTAAAAACTGTGAACACTGATGTAGCAATAATGTAAACAACCCAGACGCAGCTACATAGTGTACATAGGATATGCTAATGAGACAGAGCCGCTAACTGACTCCCCAGTACGTACAGACCGTTTTTAAATAAAACGCACAAAAGCTGGGCCAGGAGAGTCACTGCGGCCCACGCGCCAGCGCGGGCACTATGACGTTGGAAACCCCTCGCCTCCACTCCAGCCGACCCTACCAAATCGACAAATGGAACGAAAATGAAAAGAGGGGAAACATGATGGAGCTGCAGCAGGAGGCTAGAGACAACCTTGTCCGGTGCGAGGTGGAAGCCAGGGGCATGCTGGTTCCCCTCAGGGCTCATGTCTAAAACAGAGATTCAGAACGAGACGGAAATAGAGAGAGAGAGAGATGGTTAATTTGCAGCATGTCTCTGTAGACTAGAAAGGATTATTGTGTGTGTGTGTGTGTGTGTGTGTGTGTGTGTGTGTGTGTGTGTGTGTGTGTGTGTGTGTGTGTGTGTGTGTGTGTGTGTGTGTGTGTGTGTGTGTGTGTGTGTGTGTGTGTGTGTGTGTGTGTGTGTGTGTGTGTGTGTGTGTGTGTGTGTGTGTGTGTGTCACAGACAGACAATCACATCTTAGCACACTCTGTGGGTACCCTGCCTCCAATCTCCAGCACTGCACAGTGCACTGTTCTTGTCCCCGGAATAGCGCTCAAATACACATGCTCTCTCTCTCTCCCTCAGAGATGCACACATAGGCACAGAAGCTGACACACACACCCGTCACCCGTCCAACACACACACACTTGCGCACATACCAGTGCCATGTGCATACACTCAGCAAAAGGGGATGGAACCAGTGCAGGACCATAGCCAGGTACGCGCTTGTTCCTTTTCTGCTCAACTAAAACTGCGATGAACGAGTGGGGGTGTGTGTGTGGGGTTGCAGGGTTTTGTCGCCGTAGTCATCTGGGAACCGAATGTCATTCTCCACAAAACGCTTCCCTCTTTGCAAGCTGCATGCACCAAGATTATCCAGCTTTCTTTCTTTTTCGCGTAGCTCCATCATGAGAGGCAATAATAACAAAGAGAGTGCAGGGGAAATGAAAACGAGAGTAGAAGGCATGGAGAAAGAGCAGAAGAACGGATAAAACAGGAGTAGAGGAGAGAAGTCTCTTAGGGAAAGACAGGTATGCGGCAGGCTGCCAGCTAACCTGGATTGACCTTCATGTGGAGTCTTGTGGACCTTTCAGATGAGCTACAGTGTGTGGGGCACTGGCTGCTAACGCTTGCATTCTCACCCAACACCTTTCCTTAACAGGCACTTTAACCTTTGCCTCTCTCTCTCTCTCTCTCTCTCTCTCTCTCTCTCTCTCTCTCTCTCTCTCTCTCTCTCTCTCTCTCTCTCTCTCTCTCTCTCTCTCTCTCTTTCTCTATCCCTCTCTCTATCCAGCTCTAAGCTTTCGGAATAGGACAGGTGTTGGGACAGGGACACATTAATATTCTTAACGTGACAGACATACTGAAATGACATGAGGCGCTGAGATCGTTTGAGATGCAAATTAGAGGAAGGAGGACACATACTGTACAGTGTACTGTATGCTGTGATGTGTTTTGTTCTGATGCAGTTTTATTGGTGTTTGTTGTCACACAGAGCCGAGTGCATGGGTTACTGATCTTTATTTTAGCGCTTATTTGTTGAGTGCATAGTTCTGTGCCGCTATTTCCGGTGCACAACACCATCGTACGACGGAGCTTAATTAATTTGGCATGAGAGAAAGTAGTTGTATTGTGTGTGTGTGTGTGTGTGTGTGTGTGTGTGTGTGTGTGTGTGTGTGTGTGTGTGTGTGTGTGTGTGTGTGTGTGTGTGTGTGTGTGTGTGTGTGTGTGTGTGTGTGTGTGCGTGCGTGCGTGCGTGCGTGCGTGCGTGCGTGCGTGCGTGCGTGCGTGCGTGCGTGCGTGCGTGCGTGCGTGCGTGCGTGCGTGCGTGCGTGCGTGCGTGCGTGCGTGCGTGCGTGCGTGCGTGCGTGCGTGCGTGCGTGCGTGCGTGCGTGCGTGCGTGCGTGCGTGCGTGCGTGCGTGCGTGCAGGGGCAACGGGTATGGGTTGTAAAGTTTACGTACTATTAATCCCATATGGGAATACCCCCTGCCCCTGCTACAGATCAATACCAGCCTCTTGAAGATGTGGTATCCACCCCCCCCCCCCCCCCCCCCCCCCCCCCCAACACCGACTCGAATTCACTTTGATGTGAGTTTGTAAATCCCTGGACAGGCCGGACTTTTATTCCTTTTATTCTTCCTTTGGGGAAATGATTGAAATCGAAGTTGTGCTCAGTGTTCCCATAGTAGAAGAGAAATAAGCAACCAAGTCGATGAAAACAAGCCCAAAAGAAGTGACTAGCCGATCTATAAGCTCACAATGTGTCGCATCGCTAAAAGAAAGAAAATACAATATTGGAAAAAAAGAAAATGTTCAAACAACAGTAGGAAACAAGCCCAAATACTGTATATAAGCAATTACAACCGCAACCCACAAACTACCAATATTTACAAGCAACTTTACAAAAGAACAAGCCCAAAGTGGCAGAGGTTTTCTTTGAACTCGCTCTCCTGACAAATTGCATTTTGTGTTGGGTACTCGCAGTATTTAAAAACGGCAAATAATATATAATCTCTACACATGTATAGTATAATATCAGACAGGTAGTGATGAAATTGAGGGCTATCGTGAGTCTGTGATTTTAGCTTAATGGGATTTCATATAATAATAATAATATTTCATGGTAACTCTCATCTGTGGAGGGTATTGCTGTAGTGTTCAGTTTGCCACTAACGCTTGCACTAACTAACCTGTAATGCTATATTTATTGTGATATTTTCGTGACAGACTTTCATCTAGCATCAGGCAAGAGTTTTTGTTTGCAACTTTTGATCCATTTGCCCTATGCGCCTGTCTGATGAAATGGATATGCAAAGTGTTCTTCTGCTAAGTAATGTTTTGAAATTGAGAATCTCTTTGTCTGGGTGCTGTTGGTGCCTAATGCCTATTGACAATTACATTGACATCAGACCTACACTTCAAAGAGAACAGTATATGAGGTAATACCATATATACTGTACCCAAGGAGGACGTTTAAGTCATACAAGTCTGGTTATTCAACCAGACAAGTGTTATAGCTATGCAACTAACGTGTTTCATCATTTTGTTGCCCAAATAAGGAATTGTGAATCGTGTTAATTGCCTTCATCCAAAGCGCTTTACAAGCAATACATCTATCCATTCACACACCGACGTTGGAGGCAACCAAGCAAGGTACCAGCCTCATCAGGAGCAGTTATGGGTTGAGTGTCTTGCTCAAGGACACTTTTGACACGAATCCAGGAAGAGCCAGCGATTGAACCGGTTAGGGTTCTCAAAGGCCACTGATACCCCTATTAAACAGGAAAGGGTTGTGAATGTGTCTTTGACCCCCGTTGGCGGGAACGACCTACAGCAGACAGTAGTATCAGTTCTGGCTCCTGGCCCACAGAGCTGTCTGCCCCACGAGCCAAGCTCTAAGGGTCCCTGGGGGATGTCAACTGTGTGGGATGTATCAGGGATAGTCAAAACACAGCTAGAGGGAGACTGGGGACAGTATGTCTACAAATAGCATTGGGTTGGACCAAAAATAGAAGTGATAGAAGTAGTGAAGGGATAGAGGATTAACCATTCACACTTTTATATTTGATGTATTCCACATCCTAAGCAGTGCCTTGTGCCTCCGGTTCAAACGAAAGGCTATGGCACAAGTGGATTTAAGGAAATAGTGCTGTGTCATTTCCTCTAGAGGTCCATTACAATTTGGGTTGTGTGTGTGTCTGCACTTATCTCACTCTTTCCGTGATTAGAAAGTTTAAAAATACTTAAAACCAAATCCCCCATGTAACAGTAAATCTCGAAATGAGTTTTTGGACGTGAGCTCACAGGTGCGGTTTATATTTTTTGATGTGTGTGTTGAAGGCACTTGGCGCAGTGGGCCCATATGGTGGAACGATTTCTTTATCAGCAAGCTGAGCTGAGTTTACTGGGGATGTTTCAACATGCATACACAGGCACAGAAACCAGACACATTTACACATTTAGACACACACACAC
This sequence comes from Electrona antarctica, assembly GCF_951216825.1. NCBI lineage: Eukaryota > Metazoa > Chordata > Actinopteri > Myctophiformes > Myctophidae > Electrona > Electrona antarctica. Next base: position 19,872,320 of record NC_136805.1, read on the forward strand.
ACACACACACACACACACACACACACACACACACACACACACACACACACACACACACACACACACACACACACACACACACATTCATTTTTCCACCATTAACTGCCTTCTCAGCTGAGAGGGTTTCCCACTCGCTTTCCTCAGAGCACTCATTCCTTATTAATTGCCTTGCGCACTGCATTTGTCCCCGTAACCAGTTGACTTATGACTACAGTACTGCTGAATATTTATGTAACATGATGCCAGTCATGAATAGGCTGGTGTGCCTAAATCGTGCCCCGGACATCATTTGCAGGCAATGCACTTTTGAAATTATCCATGAGTAAATTAACCAGTTTCAGTAAATTAATATTTACACCCATTGAGCACCCGGGCATTTATACCCCAGATGTCTGCTAATTGCTACAGTTTCTGCCATGGTCCATCTTGTGTACAGTTCTGCTTTGAATTTAAATTCAAAGGAGCATGCTCCCTAGCAACCTTTGCACTCAAAAGATACATTTTTTGAATATATTAAGTGGTTCTCACTTCTCAACAGTTTCTCAACCGCATGCATTTTTTAAGCATGTTTATTTTAATGATCATTCAATCGACTGTGTTCCATCTTGCATAAATGAAACTAACGTAGTGTAATTTAAGTTCTTATTTATTAGTATCACTTTTTGAGGGGCGCTACCCCCTCCTATGCCCAGCGTTGTGTGTCTGTATGTACCCCATAGCGATGATTCTATTGGCTGAGGGCTTAAAAAGTGAGGATAAAAAGTGAGGACAGAAAACTGAGGACGCCAATATTGATTGGCCGGAATGTGATGATGTATGATGATGTATGATGATAATAGCGCACCTCACTTAACACGAGTGTGATTTTTAATATATATATATAAAAAAAAAAGTTATGTGGCTAATACTGTACATAGCAACAAGAACCCCAAAGGGGGTTTCATGTCCTGAAGGGTAAAAACACCAAAAGGGGTTCCCGTCCTAAATGACCTCATGCTGTCTTCCTTACAGATCAGATCACAGCAATACTAAACACTTCAACATAAATCTGACCCTGACGTTGTCAGCACACAATCAAGGATTTCTCAAGGACACTGCCTCCCCCTTACTTTGATGCCCTTTTTATCTTTTATTAAAAAAAAGGAGGGGGGACCGTGAATAGACCCCTGGGGGACATCAGTTAATGAAGTACAGTACTGTAGGTTTTAAGTGGTTAAAGCAAAATACATTTCCATTATATTGTATTGTTTGTAACCTCATGGAGTGGTTGTGGGCATGAAATTAGATGTCATAGACATACTGTACAATAAGTAATTGGCTATTTCTTTCTTTTCAAAATCTTTTTATTCAGGTTTTTCGACAGTAGCCCAGGGGCAAGTATTAGACAGACATGTAAAATATAAAAATAAAACTCAATCCCCTATCCCACCCTCCCCCACCCACAATCCCAAGGATAGTCGGAACAGTCTGGAGGAAATAAAATAAATATATATATACACACACATACACAAAATACATGCATACATAATTACAAAAAATAAAAATATAATAAAATAAAAAAGCAGATTTTTCATAGAGCAGATTTTGTTTCTGTTGTGGTTTGGCGTTGGCCGAGGCATAGGCACGGCACACTATGCAGTTTGTGTGTTGTGGTAGATGGCTATTTCAAACCAATCTCTTGCAAAGAAGTAGCAATTCTCAACATAGCATAATCATATACATCATTTTTAAGTTGATGTAACACTTAGATAATATTCTTTCAGTGGATACAATGGACAACATTAGACTGAAGATAGAATCAGCATGGCTGCCCATAGGGATGATGCAGCAGAAAGCAGGGCTAGCTGTGGTCCAGTGAACTGGCTAGCTCCCATGTCCCAGTCTGTGACACTGATTAGTGGCCCCTAATAGATCTTGTTCCCGAGTCATCCGGTCCCACTGTTCAATCAGTCACACCAATTACTCACCATCAAGACTTGGTGGAGGCTAAGGTGAGCCCAAAATATCACCCGTTTCAGTCAAGACACTCATCAAGAATGAAAACCATTTACAGTCGTTCAATGATATTGCACTGTATTTGGTGGAATATAGTTCTGCTCCCACGATGCTCCAGAACAATGACACTGAGCTCACAAACCCTCCGGAAACAGAGCCTAAAGATGAGTGCATTCAGTTCCAGTCAGACTAATGTTTTGCCATAAAAAAATAACAGTAACAACAAACAATTAATTCCCATCTTCAGGCTGAAGGTCGGTCCGGAGTCTGTTACTCCGGACCTCATGTCCCAAACCACTGGACCGATCAGTGACTATAGAGAGTATGCGCATGCTTAAAGTGAATGGCACATCGAGTGGCAAAGCAACAGGCAAAGTGAGTTTAACATTGTTTAATGTCGTTTAATGCAATCAGATATGACTTTTCTGTGTGGATGTATGGGCTGTGAAGGCCAGAAAGTAGTTTTTTGCCACTCAGTAGGCGTTCCTACATAACTTCCTGGTTTGATGATGATGTCACGCGCATACCCTCTATAGGACGTCTGATGGTCCTCTGACCTCTGGGCCATCACCCTACACCTCTGGGTGTAGGGTGCTGCATGGCTCGCACTGAGCTCAGTCCTGGTGATGTGCTGCCCTGTTTTAACAACTCTAGTCTATACAGTAGAGCCTTGTGGTCATGTTTTGAGCAACCAGGCACTGGCAGGCAGTGATGCAGCCTGTCAGACTACTGCATGAATAGTTTATTTCGATCTTTTCCTTTTTCAGAGAGTCATTACAAATTAAACAGTTCTTTTAAGGTGATCTAAAAGGCATAGGCGGAAGCTTATAGCTTATTAGTGGCTAAATCCATATCACAATATATTCCAAAATACATTACTAATGTGAATATACATAACAAACAACAGAACAAAACGAACAAAAATGTACTACTTCAATCCAACATTACATAGCATAACAGATAACTCAACCCCCCCACTCATTCCAGGTTATATTTGTCCAATAATTCCTGTTTGAGCCTCTTTTTAAATTGCTTTAGGTTAATGCTTTGCTTTATAGGCTCGGGCAAGCTGTTCCACAGCTTAACTCCATGAACAGAAACACACATGCTCTTCACGGTAGTTCCAACACCTATTTGTTTAAAGTTTAATTGCCCTCTCAACTCATACCTACCATCCCTATCCCTAAACCTTTTTTGAATATTGCCAGGAAGCAGTTTATGTCTTGCTTTATATAATATTTGTGATGTTTTAAAATCAACTAAATCAAAGAAAAATTATTTATGCGAAATTTAGAAACAGTGAATTTGTGTGTTCATAATATCCTACCTTACTGACTATTCTTATTGCTTTTTTCTGCAGTACGTTTATTGGCTGAAGGTTGCTTTTGTAGGTGTTACCCCACACTTCCACACAGTAGGTGAGATATGGTGTTATAAGGGTGCAATACAGAGTGTACAGTGAGTTAGGACTGTAGGACATGTCATGTTTTGCCCATGACACCAATATTTATCGCTAATTTAGACCGGATATAATTAATGTGGGGTTTACACGAGAACGTATGATCTATAATTACTCCTTTTTTATGTTCTGTTTATTCATTTTAAATTGAGAAATACAAACAGAGTAACAAATACAAAAAACGTAAACACACACAACAACAACACACAAATTCCAAATCAAGACAACCAAAGAAGTATGATATTATATGATATATGATATTATCAATCTTTATCTCAATATTTGGGTTCATCAATGTTTTCTGTTTGCCAAATACCATATATTTAGTTTTTTAGATGAAGTGATAATTTATTTAGATCAAACCATATCTTTAATTTATCCAATTCAATTTTGACCACCTCCCACAGCTGCTGTATATTCTTTCCAGAGCAAAATATATTGGTGTCATCGGCAAAGATAACAAATGTCATGATACTGGATGTCTTACATATATCATTAATATATAACATGAATAATTACGGTCCTAGTATTGAGCCCTGCGGCACCCCACACGTGATATGTGAACATTTTGATTTATATTCACCCATCTGTACATATTGTTGTCTATTTGTAATGTAACTTTTTAACCAGTTTAAACCTACCCCTCTAACACCATATCAAATCAATCCATCTTTTTTAACAGTATATCATGATCTATAGTGTCAAAAGCTTTCTTTAAGTCAATGAACACCCCTCTTGCATAATTATTATTTGTTAAATCAATCAATTAGTGCCGTCGATGTAGATCGATGTAGATTTGCTCGAAAACTTATTTATTGACTGTCAGTCAGTAACTAGTGTTTTTCTAAGAAGCAACCTAGCCGTGCATCAAATCTTTTTTCAAGGATTTTTGAAAATTGAGACAACAAGGACACTGGCCTGTAATTAGTGTATAGATGTTTGTCTCCTGCTTTGTAAATGGGAATGACCTTTGCTATTTTCATATGATTAGATAAAGAACCAGTTATAAATGATAGATTACAATACATATGTTAAAGGGTCTGCAATAGCATTTTTTTATTTTTTTTACTCTAGTCTGACTATATAATCTGAGTTCCCAGAAGTTTTATTTTTCGCCACTAGGGGGGCGAGAAAGACTCTATGGCTATGGCAGTGGTGCTCAAAGCTGGGTCGGGGGACCCCAGAAGTCCCAGGGGGTCACCAGCACAGTTAAGCATCAAAGTACATCAAAAAACCACTTCAGTCCTATTTTGTACTTTGGATAATTGAAAATAGGCGATCTACAGTAGAAGGCTCACAACACAGACAAGTTGTCTGCCTTTTTCAAAAATCTTGGAAAATTGTGAAAGATCCTCTCCTGTGGGGATCTTTTTGAATGGGGTCGGTGGTCACATATCAATTTGGGGGTCCATGACATGAAAAGGTTTGAGAACCACTGCTCTATGCTGCACCTGTATTATGTCCTGATCTGGAGCTGATCCTGTTCAGTCTGCGGAGGAGAAAAAGGCATTGTCTCACTGCCTTAATTCCTGTTCCCTCGAGTCATGACTTGACCAGAGAGACCACCTCAGGTCCTTGCTCGGGGAGTACAGGGGGGCCTGGGGGGGATCCAGTGCTACGAGTCAGTGTGGTGGAGGTGCTCGTGTCAATCTGCACCTCTCTTCCAGGAAATCCAGGATCCGGTTGCGCAGGGCAGAGTTTAGGTGTCTAAGCTCGGTGATGAGCTTGGAGGACATGGTAAGCTAATGTGAGGTTCGAGGGAGAGATGGCATCGTCCGTTGGCCTGTTTTGCTGTGAGCTTGTAGATCTGCTATTTTTAATACTTAAACATTTATTTATTAACTACTTTTGAAAAATGATAGTATATGTAGTTTGTTTTTTATATAGGACCCATACAAATTGGTCTGTGACCCAAACATTGGTCCCGACCCTGGGAAACAGTGCTCTAGTTGAGTCTAGGTTAGGTGGTAGTCATTCAGGCAGATATTTTTTGTTTTTAGTGTAATGCGCTGTATCAGTGTAGTATAGGGGAAATTACAGCACTGCTAGTCAATGCTTGGATTAGAATTCTGCACTGCCTGCATTTCGTGTTGAGGTACAGTAACGTTAAAGGTTACTTTAGTAACCACGGTTGTATATATAAATTGAACGAAATACCTTTCGTTTATGGGTAGGTTTCCTTCAAAACCTAGCTGCAGAACATTATTTTATGTACTCCCAGGACAGAAAATTCTAGAATTTTCGCTGTCCTGGGCTCTAAGGGTGACGTAGGAAGCCACGCCTATCCCGTATAGATACCTGCGTGGCTACGTCAGCCCTCATTCGGAACTTTTCTTCTGCTTTAGAGAACAGAAGGGCGTTCCACGAAAGGTATTTCGTTCAATTTATATATACAACCGTGGTTACTAAAGTAACCTTTAACGTTGTATTATATAGAAATTTCACGAAATACCTTTCGTTTATGGGACTTTATGAACTCCCGTGACCTGAACTTCCAGTGGGTCCCAGGTAAACCTTTTGGGAGGGGCTCGGACCCTTTTGGGTCCAGAACCTAGTCCTTGTGGAGAGCAGGAGGCAGCGCTATGCTGCCCTGATGCCTTACTGAGCAGCGGCCCCCAAGACCGCGTGCGCTAGCGAAGGCGCTGCCACATCTAGGTTATAGTATGTGGCGAAAGTCGAGGGTGTAGACCAGCTTGCTGCTGTGCAGACTTCCTGAATGGAGACACCCTTGTAGAGTGCCCAGGAAGCTGCCACACCTCTTGTGGAGTGGGCCCTCAGGGCTTGAGGGGAATCCACGCCTTGGCTAGTGTAGGCCAGACGGATGGCTTCCACTATCCAGTTAGAGATAGTGACCTTCGTGACGGGCTTTCCTTTGGTCCTGGCACCCCAGGACACAAAGAGTTGGCTTCCTTGTCTGAAGGGAGCCAGTCTATCCGCGTATATGCGTAAAGCTCTGACTGGGCAGAGGCAATTAAGCCTGCTGTCTTCGTCAGAGGAGAACGGCGGGGGATGGAAAGCCTGTAGGTTCACTGGCACACACACTGAGAGAGCATTTTTGGGAATGAAGGCGGGGTTTGCCTTTAGGGTGACCTTGGTCGACCCCTCATCGAACCTCATGCAGTCTGGAGAGATCGAGAGCGCATGTAGGTCGCTGACCCTTTTTGCTGTCGTGAGTGCGATCAGGAGAGCCACCTTCAGGGTTAGGAGCTTGAGGCTCACGGTTTGTAGTGGTTCAAAGGGTGCTGTAGCCAGCGCCTTTAGAACCAGGGACAAATCCCACGAGGGAACGAGGGATCTGCATGTCCTATGTTCCCTGCGTACACCCTTCATGAATTGTTTTACCAGCGGGTGCTTCCACACCGTCTGGTTATCAAAGCCTGGGTGGCAGGCAGAGATTGCCGCCAAATGGACCTTGACTGAGGAGAGGCCTAGACCGTTGTCTAGGAGCTCCTGCAGGAATGACAGGACGTCGATCACTGAGGCCTGGTAGGGGACTGTTTGGTCTGGTCTTCGTGAGCACCAATGCTCGAAGACGCGCCAGGCTGTGTCGTAACGGTCCCTTGTTGACTGGGCTCTGCCTTTCTGAATCGTTTCGATTACGTTCGGAGGTAGACCCACGGCAGTCAACATCACCCTTTGACGGGCCAGACCCATAGGTCTAGGTCCTGGGGGTGAGGGTGGAAGATCTCCCCCCTCGCTTGAGAGAGGAGATCCGCTCGAAGGGGAATTCTCCACGGCTGGTCGTAGAGGAGAGGGGTTATTTCCGACCTCCAGACCCCCCACGACGGGGCTATTAGGAGCACCTTCAGACCCTGAGTCCTCACTCTGTCCAGAGTGGGGCTGATGAGGGATAGCGGGGGAAAGGCGTAGAGAAGGGTTTTGGGCCATTGGTGTGACAGAGCGTCTAGCCCCAACGTTGATGGTCCCCTGATTGCGAAGAAGAGGGGACACTTCGTGTTCTCCTCTGTGGCAAAGAGATCCACCTTGGATTTCCCAAACCTGCTCCAGACCTGGGCCACTGCATGAGGGTGTAGTGACCAGTCTGAGTAGCGGAGAGGTCCTCTGGACAGCAGGTCTGCCCCTGTGTTCAGAAGACCTGGGACGTGACACGCTACTATTGAGAGGACGCGTGTGTTGCACCACAGGATCAGTTTCTGAGCCAGTTGATGAAGACGAGGGGACCTGAGTCCACCTTGTCTGTTGATGTAGCACATGGCCGTGGTGTTGTCTGTCCTGACTAGGACATGGCAACCCAGGATGCGCTGCTCGAAGTGTTTCAGGGCGAGGAAGACTGCCATGAGCTCTAAGTAATTTATGTGAAGGGCACGTAGTGGCCCCAACCATAAACCTCTGGCTGTGAGTCCTTCCATCGTGGCTCCCCAGCCTGTCATGCTGGCGTCTGTAGTGATGACTTTCCTGATCAGAGGCTTTCCCATGGGGACGCCCTCTGAGAGGGTTTTCCTGTCTGACCACCATTGAAGGGCTAGTATGCATTGTGATGTTACTGTTACCTTCTGGTGCCGACGGTGCATTGGTACATGTAGAGAGCCTATCCATCGTTGGAAAGGTCTCATATGTAGCCTTGCTAGGCGGATTAAATAGACCGCAGAGGCCATTAACCCCGCCATCCGGAGGCATGCATGAAAAGGAATCGAGCGTCCCCTTTTGAATGACGCCACGCACTGCAGTGTTGCGTCTATTCTCTCTTGGCTCAGGCGGGCCGTGTAAGAGATTGAGTTCAGTGTTATGCCTATAAAGTCTATTGACTGTGTTGGCATAAGCATGCTCTTCTCGTGGTTTATTATAAACCCAAGCGAGTCGAGGTGGCTGAGCACACGATGTGTGTGCGACAGTGCTTCTCGTGGAGAGTCTGCAAGTAGGATCCAGTCGTCTACGTATGTAGCGAGACGGATCCCTTGCTGTCGGAGCGGAGCGATAGCTGCCGCGGTGCACTTTATGAAGACTCTGGGACTCAGTGACATTCCGAAGGGAAGGACTGTGTACTCGTACACTTTTCCTCTGAACCCGAAGCGCAGAAATTTTCTGTGCGGCGGGTAAATCGGAATGTGGAAATATGCGTCTTGCAGGTCTATTGACGTAAACCAGTCCCCTTCGCGAATTAGGCGTAGGAGGACTGGTGGAGTAAGCATTTTGAATCGCAGCTTTTTTAAGTGACGATTCAATGCCCTCAGGTCTAGAATGGGACGGAGTCCGCCCCCCTTTTTCTTTACCAAGAAATAGTGGGAGTAAAAACCGTTCATTGATTGGTCGAGGGCCACCTCTGTGATGGCGCCTTTCTGCATTAATGAATTGATTTCCTCTTGCAGAATGGCGGCCTTTTGCCCGCTCGCTTCTGAGAAAATAATTTTCCTGGAAGTGGGCGGTTTCGAGGCGAACTGTAGCCTGTATCCTGTCTGAATTGTACGGATTATCCACGGGGAAGCCCCGGATATCCGCCATTGTGACAGATGACGTGACAAAGGGTTCCCTGTGCTTGTCAGCGTGGTGCATGGCCTGCCTAGGGGAAGACTTACTTTGTGTGAAATGTCTCCCTCTAGTGAATTTTTTCGGTATTGAGTTTGGAAAAAATTGGCGTGGAGTTTTTGGCCTGTGACAGCTAAAGCTGTCACAGTGTGGGTTATCTTTCCCACTGGGCCTATGCCCTTCAGAGTTGGTTTTATTGTTTTTTGTGTTTTTTGTTTTTTTGTTTTCTTTATTGAACAACGTGGAAAAACATACACATGTGAATTGCACATAACAATTTTCGGGGTCTGTACAACGGTGCTCACAGCACTGTGTACAGGCCCCCTTAAGCGCTTCAGCGCAGGCTCTGAGGTGAGATCTGTGATCCCCACCTCTGGCCTTGAACTCTGAGTGTGGTGGGGAAGATGACCCGGCCCGGGCAGGTCATTTGCGCTTCCCCTGGCCTCGGCCTCTGGGAGCGCTCCTGGCCTTGTAGGGCGGCGGAGAGGTGCGGCGGTCTGCTCTGCCTCGGCCTGCAGGCTGTCGCTGTCTATCTCCGCTCCGGTCCTGGGACCTGGGTTTGTCATCGGTCTTGGCCTTCCAGGGTGCCTTCTTAGCCTTGGGGCGGCCTACCGGGGCGGCCTGGTTGGCCAGCGGTTCGAGTGCCTTCATCGTCTTGGTGGAGGACTCGAGCTGTTGGATGGTCTCTGACATCTTGGCCAGAGCGTCCTTAAACATACTGTCTGGGTGGATATTTCCAGCCACAAACTCTTTCTTTGTCTCCAGGGAGATGGCGCTGGTCTGATCGACCCAACGCCATCTCTCCTGGAGGATGGAACATGCCATTGCCTTGGCGTTGTGGAGAGTGGAGTCCCTCTGGAGGGTGGCCATCTCGTGATTCAGGCGGCGTAACTCGGCCAGGTCTTCTGGCAGTTCCGCTAGCTGGACTTTAATGGACTTCTGTCCCATCTCAATGAGGAGGCTCTTCATGGAACCCTGGAGAAGTGCTCCTGCATTGAGGGCCTTCGCCACGAATGACATGTGTGCATACTGCCACTTGTTCAGTTTTGAGGCTTCCCTCACGCTGCTGGACAGGAGCTGCGGTTCCTTTACGTGGTGATCCACTCTAGGAGCTGCAGGGTTGGCCAGGTAGGCCGCTATAGCCTTGTCCATAGCTGGCATGAAGTCTATGGCGAGGGTTTGTTTATCTGGTATGTCGTTGGGCCCCTTGGCGCTGGCCTTGGGAAAATCCACCTTCAGGAGGGGTTCGTCCCAGGCGTGCATCATGGCCTCCTCGAAGCCCTGTGCCATAGGGAGCTTCTGTCTTCTAGGTGCAGGGGGGGGGGCGGACTCATCAGTCCTGCCTTCCCATGGTAGTACCTTGACAGTTGACTTAGGCCATGTGTGGTTACAACGTGCACTAGCCTTCCTGTATATCTCGTAAATATTGGAGTCATCCATGGGGGGTACAGGAGGCGGGGGGACAGGAGCCCTGGCTTGCTGGTGCTCCTGTATGTCCATGGCATCCAGGTCGTCGAAGGGGCGACGAGTGGTGCTGACGTAGTCCCCGGGGGAGAGGTCATCATGGCCATCTCGCTCGTCCGCGTAGGCCTCGTCCAGGACGTGGTAGTCCTGGAGTTGCTCCTGGAAGGAAGGGAGCTCGTCATCACGAAGCTCCCCTTCCTCCCTGGTAGTCCAATGCTCCCCACCGGGAGACATTGCGCGGTCTGGGGAAGGGTCCAGGCGGTCCACCATATAGCTGGGTGCAACGGCAGGCTGTCTGCGTCTAGCTGTATGTCTGGGCGGGCACTCAATGGTGGCCTGCACGACGTGTTGTCGAGCACGTGGAGCTGGGGAAGAGCGGCGCGGTGCGAAGGTATCCCTTGGCCTCGCGCCATGAGCCTCGTAATCAGTGGCCTCGTGAGCCCTGGTTGCAGAGGCTGAAGTAGCGTACCTGTCTCGGCTAGCGCCGGCAGGTGCTGCTCTTGAAGAAGAGGCTCCGGTTGGGGCTCTGTTGCCCGAGTAGTCGAGCCTCTGTCTCGGGGTAGCTCGTTGTCCCTCTCCGGTGACGCGGGGCCAAAGCCCCTTTGGCGGGACTTGTATGCGAGCTCGTCGCGGGGGAGGAGTGGGGCTCCTCTCTCGGAGTCCGTGGGCGGCAAAGTTGTCATAATACCTTTGGACACGTCCGAGCCTGTTGTTTAGGACGTCGTCGTCCATTTTCTCACAATGGAGGCAAACGGGACCGATTTCCTCCATGGACTCACGGGTGTGGGTGAGGCCGAGACAATACATGCACTCGTCATGCCCGTCTTTGCCCGACATCGTGTTCCCGCATCCCCAGGTGGAGCACGTCTTTTGTTTGGGGCCTTCTTGACAGTCGGCGGGCACCGGCTGTCCTCGATGGCGTCTTTCCCCGGGCTGGGTCTCCCTCGTCAGCGACATGGTTGCTTGTAGAGAGAGGAGTCCGAGTGCTTAACAGCCACAGGTTTATCTTCCTCGTGGCGTGTAATAGTAGACCACAGGCGTATCTGCCTAGTAGCGCTAAGCTAACTATGGATAGCTTTAAGCTAACAAACGCTAGCTTTAGCGAGAGAGAAAAAGAGGCGCGAGCTGTTTTTTCGACAAGCTAGCGTAGCAACAAGTTGCCTAGAACTCACTTGTGTCGAAGTTCGGCTTTTTTTCTCGAGAAGTATCCTTCTGTTTGCTTCGAGAGTGTGCCAGAGATCTCACGGTCCTAAGGAATTAATCTCTCGGCCGAGTTTGCGAGATATATTACCCTGCACACACTGGAATGTTAAAGTTCGTTCTCGCAGCTTAGCAGAAGAAAAGTTGAATGAGGGCTGACGTAGCCACGCAGGTATCTATACGGGATAGGCGTGGCTTCCTACGTCACCCTTAGAGCCCAGGACAGCGAAAATTCTAGAATTTTCTGTCCTGGGAGTACATAAAATAATGTTCTGCAGCTAGGTTTTGAAGGAAACCTACCCATAAACGAAAGGTATTTCGTGAAATTTCTATATAATACAACATGGATCTAATTCAATGTGGCACACAGACTGCGATGTGAGGGGCCCACTGGATAAACCAAATGACAAACCCACTTTCACCAGCCATTTCTTTCTCTACAAGTACATCAATGAATAGTTATCCTGCCAAATTGATTCTCTATCTATGTCATCCAATTGTGACAGTTTGAGCAATTATACATTATTATTTTGGACTGCAAAACCGTGCGTACCTGCCATCACTACATGCATCCAAGTCATTGATTGCTTTTGGTCCCATTCCGATTGAAATTGAAAGACTCAAGATATCTTGGTGTGTGAATGAAAAAAAAACACAATACATCACAGCACATCCAGTATGTAACAAGATTCATTCCACCTTGTTGACACTTATTCCAAGAGATCCGAGTTCAGAGTGGATGTTAACCCTATACTTACAGTAGTCCCCCAGGGGTCTATACTAGGCTCCCTCCTTTTTTCTCTCCACACTAAATATATTCGACAAAAATAGCCAAACTACAAGCTCAAAATGCATTGCAGAAGCTCAAAACGTGATGAGTTGCAATGCGCTTTGAGCTTGTAGATCTGCTATTTTCGCTGAATGTTTGAGCCCCGTAATAATGACACCGGGGTTCATGCGGTTAAACAAAGAATGAACAAGATGTACCAGGCCTCCTCCTATCTTTGTCAGCATATAATCCTGTTTTATTAAATTGTTTTGGTTCACCATCCTAAAGTCATTGTAATCTCTTTGAAGCCATATCTTCAAAGTCAAGATATTTGCTGAGTGCTTTTTTTTTCTCTGTCATGATTTTGTCTCTGGAGTCTTAACAAGGTGACACGCCCCCTGAAAGATTACACCCGCAAGGAAGCGCTAGCTGACAGACTGCGCCAATGTTGCTATAGCGATAAATATCAGCGTTTAGTGGCCGTGTAAGAGCATCGCCGGTGGATAAATGTCACATTGGCTGACTCACGTGCGTCGGTGCTATGAAGGCATCCAGTTTCATGAACTGTCTCTTGCTGAACTGCAGGACTTATACGGTCAAAACCCACATAAGCATGTATATATTTGCATATTAACATTCGTCCGCTTTAGCTCCAATGACACACCAGCCTGACTATTGATTACTTTTTCGATTAACCCATTTTGATCTGAGATCAGATTCTAAAAATGTCTTCTACATCCTGACAGTTTTCTGAAAAAGCTATGTTTCTATGTCAGTCGTTTGATTTTTCAAAAATAGCAGACCTACAAGCTCGTAGCGCGCCACTCGGTGGCGCGCTATGAGCTTGTAGATCTGCTATTTTTCAATAGCTAAAGCATAACATAATGCTAACACCAAAAGGGGTTCCCGCCCAAAATGGGTTAATTGAATAAACGAGAAGCACTGCTTATTAGAGTAACTGTTGTATACGGGGTGCAACAGTTAAAATAACCATAGCAAATAACCAAAGAGGGCATGCTATTAGGGGTGACTCCTAATTTCAATGTCCTCTCTGGTTGTTTCATTCCGTTTTTTTGTTGTTCCCAAATGGGTGCTGTACATTCTGTATCTTGTGGAGCAGAGAAAAAGCCCTTTCAGCAGATGAACCATGTCCCTGATTGTAATTATGTGGTGTCTGTGCTCTGTGCAGCCTTGTGAACCATTTTATGAGGTATAGTGGATGTGAGAGAGGAGATGCAGGTTATTTATACAGCAGTGTTCTGCTCCTTTTGAAGCCATGCTGTGTAGCCAAAGATAAGTAGTGGAGGCTGGAGTTAAGGTAAAAATATCTGGCGAATAAAAAACTAAATAAAACGTCCAAACGTCACGTAAATCGGTACACATTATCTCTATCGTCAAGTGATCAAGACGGATCTGTCCAATTTTTCATATTTCATCCTGATTGGCGAATTCCGAACATTGCTGGCCCATAATAAACTACCTGATCTGTCAGAGTGCTCCATGGGGGACTTTTTCTAACTTATTTTAACATCGGTTTGTTGTCATTAAAGCTGCAATCCGTAAGATTTATGTTTGACCTTTCGTTTTTACCCACTGCTGGGTGCCGGAACCTGAACTAAGCAACTCTTCGCTTCAGGTTGTCGGTGCAATTCAACACCATGCAAGCTGATAATTGCCTCAATTAAAGCAGCAGTTGGGAGGTTCAAGCCAACATGGGCTGCCTGTTAGAAGTTGGGAGCTGTGTGGTGTCTTGACCTTTTGACAGTTTCTGACACCTGTAAGATTCATCTTAATTGGACAGACAGACACTCATTCATATTCTAAGACCTAATTTGTTATATTTCCTTTTTGAGCAACATTGACACCGCATTTTGGTCATTTTCAAAAACATTTTGGTGACCTATTTCAACAGCTTAATTAAAAAATATCCAGCAAGTTTGGTGATGTTTGGAGAGACTGACATTGATTTGAAGCCAAAATTGCGCCACGCAGGCCCATGCATGTGTGCTTACTTTGAATGAAACTCACTGAATAAGTGAATGTGTCAGTGCTTATGTACTGTAGACATATTCTGCACATTTTGTGATGGGAGTGGCTTCTGGCTTATATTCAGTTGGACAAATATAAATCGCTATGGCAGTGGTGCTCAAAGCTGGGTTGGGGGACCCCAGAAGTCCTTGATGGGGTTCCAGGGGGTCACCAGCACAGTTAAGCATCAAAATCCATCAAAAAACCACAGTCCTATTTTGTACTTTGGATAATTGAAAATAGGCGATCTACAGTACAAGGCTCACAACACGGACAAGTTGTCTGCCTTTTTCTGTCTGCCTTTTTCAAAAATCTTGGAAAATTGTGAAAGATCCTCTCCTGTGGGGATCTTTTTGAATGGGGTCGGTGGTCACATATGTTGGGGGTCCATGACATGAAAAGCTTTGAGAACCACTGCTCTATGCTGCACCTGTATAGGTCCTGATCTGGAGCTGAACCTGTTCAGTCTGCGGAGGAGAAAACGGCATTGTCTCACTGCCTTGATTCCTGTTCCCTCAAGTCATGACTTGACCAGAGAGACCACCCCAGGTCCTTGCTCGGAGAGTACAGGGGGGCCTGGGGGGATCCAGTGCTACGAGTCATGGTGGACAAATATAAATCCAGGAAAAGAAGAATTATATTGCCTAACAGTTATAATAGGGTTCCAGTCCTAAAAATGTGACTTGTTCGATGTGACAAACGACAAGATCATCAAGGACATTATCTCCAAGCACACCATTATGCTGGTCATTTCCCTAATTTCTCATTTGTATGAAAGATAAAAAACAAACGACCAAAAACAAACAAACAACAACAACAATGTGCTCATGCTTCCACACCATTTGTGGTAATCTTTTTATATCCCTTGTGACGGAAGGCAGCTGTCACTGACTGTATGCCTGTTGACTTCGGATTATGACCGCGGATAATTAGAATATTCATACAATAATGTGGGCTCAATTGAAATTCATATGGTAGGCTGGAGTCAAGATGCAGGGTTGTCACGGTGTAGCAGGAGGATGGTAGATCTATGGCAAAACAAAATATGTATCAAGTATCATTCTCCAGCTGAAGACAAAGTCTGATGTTTATCCTGAGGGCAGCCAAATTATATGCCTGTAACTGCACGCACGCACGCACGCACGCACGCACGCACGCACGCACGCACGCACGCACGCACGCACAATCAGTTTTTCCATCCTCCTGTGTTAATTTTTGGTTGATAATTTTATTAGACAATAAGATGCAACACAGTACAGGGTACAGTAACGCACATTTGACCAAAAGGACATCACCGAAGAAAGACCTTGCGGTCTTGTTTCCATCCGGGTCCCATGCATGCATTCACAACAACATTAACAACAACAACAATTTAAATATCTCAACAAGACATTAAATCTATGTACGGGTTGGAATAGAAATTAATTGGAGAGGGGGGGAATAGAGTTATGGCTTCTGTTGGTCGGATGACAGTGACAGGTGCATTTTCAGTCCTTTCTTAAAGGAAACTAGTGATTTGTTAGTTTTAAGGGAAGGGGGCAAGGCATTCCACACCTTGCCCCCTTCCCTTAAAACTAACAAATCACCAGGAGCATTTGGACTCAGTCTTGTATACATATGGACACAAGTTTTCTGTCCGTCTGTCTCTCCCTCCCTCTGTGCTTATCACACAGACTTTCAAAAGACAAGATATGGAAGGTTACCCTTACCCATCCTTCGGTTTTGTTAATAGAAAACACAACATCTTAGTAAAACGGAGCAAAGCCATGTAGTGCTGGTTCCTTGCTGGTGGTGTTAGTGAAGGTTGCTTCACGTCGTCTCTTCCCAGAGGAGACACTTTGATGCAAAGTGTCACTCTGGTCTTTCGAGACATACTGTGATATTTTTATGGTGTAGCTCTGTAGGAGGCAAGCCATCAAAGGTCAGATTTTTTGTCTGTGTGTCCGGAGCAAAAATTGCAAATAAGCACCAAATGTCAGTATGAAGCAATTAATAGAAGATTACTACCACTATTATTAGTTGTGTGTGAACAGTTATACTGAGGCATTTGAATGTGACCTCAAGGCTGTGCAGCCTCCTCTGTACTGAATATGCATGAGGACAGTTTCTAATAGGTGTGGTACGAAATCATTCCATAATGGGTGTAATAACGGTTGGTTGGATCCCTGCCTATGATACACCATCCAGCACCTCACTCCCCAAAAAGACGATTTTTGCATTCGGAAGAGGCAGACGATGCGGAGAGTGTCTCTGTGTATACGCTCTGATGTTTTGGGTTACTCTTTTGAAATTTAGAATTTTTAAATTCTCAAGCGCCCCCACCTCCCCAATGTGGAAGATATTATACCCGGTGGATGGTGCAGCGCTTATTCTTCCTCTTTCATTGAACTCTTCCTACAGTAGGCTACTCTTTATCAAAGAAGAGAAACATATAGAACTTGGGAAAGAAGAGACTGATCCTGTCGGGGGCCAGTGGCACTGTGCCACCAGCTAGAATATGATTGAGACTATGGAGAGAGGAATATATGAATACATGAATTAATCAACAGAAACGGAACATAGGAAGACGTGAGACGATAAAGAGAAGCACGGACATGAAAGAGAGAGAGAATGAAGCGAATCACAAATACAGGTTACCAAAAAGTCGGAAATATATAAATGTAATAATTCCAGTCCCAGCACTGAGCGGGTTTCAATTATAATTCTTAATTCTATGCACCTGTCACACTGCTCCCTGGATGAGGCAATATGTTTTTTACTTTTGCATGTAGTCATGACGTGCTGGAGCCTGGAGAGTGGCGAGAAGGGGTCACTCAGAAAACTCTTTTATTTTTTCAGTTTTTGGGGCTTTTTATGCCTTTATTGATAGGGAACAGTAAACAGACAGGAAAGGGGGGGAGAGAGATGGGGAGTGACACGTGGCAACGGCTGTCGGGCTCGGGAGTCGAACCTGCGACACGCCGTCTGGCTGGTTTGGCAGCCTAGGTGCCCGGACGGTTGAGCTAACCGTCCGGGGCACTCAGTAGTATACTCTTAACCAAGGCAGGTGCACAGCCAGTGGTTAATTGCCCATAAGTTAGTTACACTGAGTTATTGATCTACAGAGAAAAAGCATTGTACAAGGAAACAGGACAGTGAACAATAGACATACTGTCCATATGGACATTGGACAGATCTACTGTCCCCATGGTAGTCAGGACTGCAGACTCACTCCCCATCTTCTGCCACA
This sequence comes from Electrona antarctica, assembly GCF_951216825.1. NCBI lineage: Eukaryota > Metazoa > Chordata > Actinopteri > Myctophiformes > Myctophidae > Electrona > Electrona antarctica. Next base: position 19,889,948 of record NC_136805.1, read on the forward strand.
GTCTGAAAACTCACCTCTGCAGACTTCACCCCATCACCTTATTTCGTCTGTTGACTATAAGTGTAAATAAACGCTAGCTATTTAAAGGGATGCTAGGTTCCATGTCTGCCTGCTTTCCTACAGTAGTTACTTTGTTTTCTTAGTATGCATTTCCTCAACCACTTCACCTGTTGACTAACGTTCATAGAACTTGCTCGGAACTTGCACCTTGTAAGTCGCTCTGGATAATAGTATCAGCTAAATCTATAAATTGTACAACTGCATCTCTCTTTACACATTCAGTATTTTAATACCATCAGCATTCAACATGTCAGCCACACTCCCACCCTGTCTATAAAAAGCGGGCTGTTTACTGTGCTACAGTACTACCTGCCAATACTGAGTCAAATACACAGGGAAGGGAATTATCTGAAGTAAATTTGGGCAAGGTGCAGCCTCCCGCCTACACAAATGATTAGACCACAGTGCGATGAAATCGTAAAGCTAACAAATGGCCTCTGTCAATGCCAGGCCACCGGTGACCAAGGTTGTGGTGGACCAGTGTAATGAGAAATGTTTGGATGTGGCCTTGAGCACAATGGTTTGGAAGGGGTCCAGCGTGGCTGAAATATGACACCGGTGGCACTGTGACGACCAGTCACTTTTTTTCTTTTTTGCCTGCCTTCAACTATAATGAACACATGGTGATGAATCTTCTGTATGCTGGGGCTGTAATGAGAACATTTTTCTACATGTACTGTGCGAGTGAGATTCAGTTTGAGTTTTTGCCAAAAACGCAGAGGACAGGTATTTGTAGGTGTTAAAGTGATGTTAAACCCTTCAAAGTGCTTTGCAGTGTATTTCACATTCACCGATTTGCACACACCACATTCACATGAACCACGCAAGGCATCACCTGCTCATAAGGAGCAGTTAGGGGTTCAGGGTCCTGGTCAAGAACACTTCAACACGCAGCCAAGAGGAGCCAGGGATCTAACCAATATGGAGGGATTAAACACTTCTATGGCTCAAAATCCCACTTTTAGCACACCCTTATGATTGAAAATATTTTGACTTGCAGTAATTGCCCAGGTAGCTATTACAACCCAACAACCTACCAAATGTCAACATCATTAGCATTCGATTTGGTTTAAGCTGAGGGTAAGGGCTAAGGTAGCATGTTTTTGTGACATTTAGTATAGAGTCGGGTGTAGTAATTACCCATTGAATGAATGAATGAATGTTACCATTGGAAGGCTGAAATACAACTATGTGTGTAGTGTGTACATGCACTGTACAATTACATTAGAGGACCACAGTGTAATTTAGAGGACCACATCAGAAAGAAGAATAGAGTCTCTGAAGTTGTATTGCTCGTCAATGTTTCGATCTTCATCAGGAGGAAGATCGAATAAGATCGATACATGTATACGAATCCATTCATTCATTCATTCATTCATTCATTCATTCATTCATTCGTACACCTACTACATGTTTGTGTCAGCGAACGGCAGCTTTCTCCCCACGGTGCCACTAATGATATAACAGACTCAACGGCAGAGAAAATACAGTGTGGAAACGAACACGGATCACCAATGTTTGCAGCAGTGCAATTAACATTAGCGTTGCCTTAATAACAGAGGTGTTACTAGTAACTCACAGAGGGGAGCAGCCCATTAACCAGCACTGGGGGAGCAATGATGACATGTCAGTGTTCCAAAAAAAGCACAGTGAGCTTGTAGGCAGCAGCTAGAAGGCTTCACATGGATGAGCAAATTGAACATAGATCCTCAGAGATTGGTGTGGTTCTTATCTGGTTGACTTGAGTACACTAGAATTCAACCTTAGGCACCTCACAGATGCCAACATTGGCACAGGGGAGGGGGATCATTGCCACACTGTCATATACACACACACACACACACACACACACACACACACACACACACACACACACACACACACACACACACACACACACACACAATGGAGGACCAATTACTGTACAATATCTTTTTGCATGTGGACCGGGTAATGATGATTATGCTCAAGATCAAGCTTCAGAAAACTAGAGACTCAGTCATTGTTTAACCAACACTAACCTCCAGCAGTTGTCCAGATAAAAAATCACCATTCAAACCCAAAGAATACATTTAATTATGTTCTTTGACATCATAATTAAACTTTTCAACCTGCACTCGGCTCTCTACACTGTAGTGTAGGCCCGGCCCAGTGTAGTCATTAATTCTATTTGAGTGGCTTGGCCTTGCTGAAGAGCGCCTTCCTTCCCCTTTAACCGTGACATGAACCCTATCATCCCTATTCTGGGCATGTCATGTCATAGGCCAAGCATTTTAACTAGCATTTTACGCTATGAGCAAGCATAATAAAGTATTAAAAATAACCTAACTAGAACCGTAAGTTCTATTCACTGGGGAGAGACTGACTGCATGACAGTGTTGTGAATATGAAACATCATATACTGTAGTTACCGTCAGGCAGAAACCATCTCCATATTTTGTCTTTTTCTTGTCTTCTTTGTCTTCCTTCATAAATCAATGCCCTATTTTATACTTCATCATGTGGCAGTAACGTGCAAAAACATCAGATGCATCTACAAGCTCAGAATGCATCGCGATGTGATTCATTGATATATGCCAAGCGAAAATGCTTAGGAATCCAGCACCTTGCATTAATAGATTAAAGGACAATTGATGACATACTCTGCAGCAGCCACCAGCACTTGTTACTGCATAGTACTGTACACTACATGACCACAAAGCTCAGCTCCATGGCAAAGTCTACACTACAGTAGTGTTATTGTCCTACATACATCTTCCACACAATGTAGGGGTTTGCTCAAGGCTTCACATAAATTACAATGACAGAGCCACATCGCGGTGCTCCCGGTTTCTCTCTGTCTTTTCATTGCTACCATGGCTACCCACCGGAATTGCTGGCTTCTCTTTGAAGATTTATGTCTTTGACCATTTTCAAACACCCAGTACCTCGCCTCCCCGGCTTGCTCAAACTGGACTCGGGCAGAGATTCTCAGGAGCTAACAATAGACACTTTACAGGTGCAAATATTGCTGTTGGATACAGCACACTAATACTCGGTTTAACCACTTGAAAATAGCCGATCTACAAGCTCACAATGCACCGCCGTGTGTTGCGTTGTGAGCCTCTAGATCGGCAATTGTTTGGCAAATATATTTAGTGTCGAGCAAAAACAGGAGGCAGCCTATAGCTGGGGGGACTCTTGTCAACAGCATATAAATGGTCAAAAGCATATAAGTGGTAAACTGTGTACATTACATTACATTTTCTTTCAGATCTATCTGATAATATAAGAGCAGGCCAACAATTGCAATGCTTTGTGATATATTCTGTTTTACAACAGATTTCATATTACTCAATGTGCCATCTTGAAACGATGACACAAAATAATTCTGTTGAATTCACTACCAAAAGGTGGAGATCGAGTGCCTCGATAAAGGGCCAGTGTGCCTACATGCAACACAACATCCACCGCACTTGGTCATAAAGGAACTGCCGTTGTGTTGCTGAGCTTGCAGCCTGGTCAGTCAGTCCACACAAACTGTATTACACTTTCTTAACTGTGAGCTAATGACTCAAATGCCCTGGTTTGATGCACGTAAGCAACCGTATACTGGCTGGGCTGAACCACATGGATCGATATAGGATAGATCCCTCTGTCAGGCAGCCCGGACCATAAGCCGTATGAATTACTGTATGGTTCCCCAACTAGACTTACAAAAACGAAAGGAATCCTAACGGTGTTAAATATGAGCAATGGGCCACATTCTTGTTTAAGTTCTCGTTTTCAGGAATTCACGTGTGACATCCAGGTTTAAACCCTGAATACTGTAAGTATGTAGTCTGTATGGCCCAGATAGATCGTTTGTAATCTACCTGGTTAATGACTAGGTAGATTACAAACGATCTATCAGAGTCAAAGTCAAGCCAGATACTTGCCAGTATACAGATACTTATACTTAGATGTAGCAGAGGAGAGACGGTGCTAAAGAGATTGGCTACCCTGTATCTCATGGCTCAGATTTCTCTGTTTGTTTTACAAATTGGCCCAAGGGGACTGACGAACTAATAGCATTTGATATTGATCAAAACACCTTTAACACCTTTCAGCCTGGCATCTTATTATAGGCATATCATTATAGCCAAAAATATCAAAGATTTTCAGAACGGTTTCGAAAATCATAAAATAGCACATGTAATTTTGCCATGTGAGACCAGACCATCCTGCAAAATAGGGCTTAAGTGGTGACTGCTGTCATGCAGGGTGTGTCCACAGTCACCAGGGGGCACTGTGCCATTAACTGCATGTGAGGACATCATGTTCTGTTGTGTCAGTCTCTACACTGAGTAATCCTGACACACATGGGTGACAGTTTTCCTGTCATCTCTTGGGTGCGGGAGGCTGTGCTCTGTGATGGCAGCTCTGCCCCGGGGTTCCCATGGCTGTTTCCCCTTGTCACGATTGACAGATGCTGCTTGGCTAGGTGTGTGTGTGTGTGTGTGTGTGTGTGTGTGTGTGTGTGTGTGTGTGTGTGTGTGTGTGTGTGTGTGTGTGTGTGTGTGTGTGTGTGTGTGTGTGTGTTGAGTCAAAACTCAGAAATGGACCACAAATATGGTCAACATGACATCCCAGACCTCAAAAAACTGCATCTCCCAGAATGCAGCAGCAAGATGGCTGCTCGTTACTTGATTAGGAGCACCTTAAAAGGAATGGAGGTTCTCATTCTCAGAAAACAAACAGATGCAAACAGCAAAGACTACTCTTGGGTTCTACCTCCAAAGACGCCAATGGTCGGTGATGTTGTATTGTTTTTACACTTATGTATGCACTGCAGTACTGTTAGTTGTGGTTAAAATCAGGCTAATTGTGAATAGTAGGTTAAACTGTTTCCGTTTGAAGTGGGGAAGGAACACATTAACATTGCAGTATTGCCTTCATTTCTGTTTGACATGTTTAAAAGTATCTTTACAAAAGAATAAATGTTAAAGGTTTAAAAATGCCTTGTTCAATTAGAGCTGATCTACAAGCTTAAAGTTCAACTATTTTCTTTAACTACTTATTCAATTTAAAATGCTAGATGCTTACTTAACTTGAATCCTTATTCCTTTATCCAAGCTTAAAGGGTAAAGTAATTTGAAATGTTTAAAATGTTGACTAAGTTAATTTAAGACATTTAATTTGGGCGTTCATTCTTTAAACACTTCTTAAAACACTGTTTACAAGACTTAATTATTTGAAAATGCATGTAAAATCAAGTGGTTAAAAAGAGAACCTGGTTTGAAAGGATTATCTGTTGTTTGGCAATGTTGTTAATCTTTGTTTCCTTGTGTTCGAAGGTTTTCAACCTAACTGAAATGACCAGCCAATCACCAATGAAGCCAACACTGAGTGTAAAAGTTGGAAAATAAAAAACCATTGGATTGAGTTGGAAATTGGAGTTGCGTCCTTGTATGTCCTTTGGAGTGGAACAGAGTTGAACTTTACAGTTGAAAACCACAGCTAGCAGCTGGAGGGAGATGAACGGCTTCCGACCAGATACTGTTGACGTGGAAGGAAATCAAGATGGCTGAAGAGACGGTCAAGGATCTCAAGAAGGAGAGGACCACGGCGAAGAGCCGCTTCACCAAACAAGCATATTATATTTCAAGGGTAGCAGATGGCATGCTTCAGTTGGAGTTAAGAGAGGAGTTTATTAAACTTTCAGACTGTTTCAGTGCAGTGCTTCATGCCAATGATTACTACAGAATTGGACTGGAGGCTGATGGAGAAACAGTTCTTAATGAAAAGCAAGAGGCTGACATCAAAGGCACTGCAAAAGAAGCTGAAACAAAGCTGGCAGAAATTATAGACATTGTTCAGCCAATCCTATGGTCGAAGTATGGCAAGACGGAACTTGGAAGGGCAATCCTTAGAGCCGAAGAGGCAGATGAGGCAGCGAAGAATGTACCGGTTGAAGGTGTCTATTTAGATGGCTATGAAGTGCACCTCAATATTTTGGACAAGTGGATAGAAGAGGCCATCTCAACCATGTCCATATGGGAGACTTGGATCCCTGTGGAATCCAAGGATGAATTGGACAGAAGAGTCGAGGGCCTAACCTCATCCTACAACATGCTTCAATTGAGAAAATCTGAAATTGCCACTCCACAGAGGATGGAAATCGCAAACGCCAGTCCAACAACCGAGGCAGCCTGGGTTCAGGAGGAGACGGAGACTCAGACCGATGACAGAACCGTCATCATAAGAAGAGTGGGCACTCCTGAAGATATGGAGGAGAATTCTACACTGCTCCAGAGGTCGCCAGTGGAGGAGTGGCCTATGGATTCGGCTGGAGAGGATGCTGCCCATGCCGGAGAGAGTGTGGACAAGCCCCAGGGGGAGGCATTCTCAGCTACATTGAAAAGAGCTCAAGAAGGGGTGAGTCAGCAGACAGAAGACCTACTGGCCACTCAGGAAACTCAAAAGAGTGAAGTTAAAGAGGTAAGGCCTCCAAGAAGGAAACACACTGGCCGGGTCGTGGAGCTGGTGGAGGTGAGAGCATTCATCGGCCTGTCCAGGCTGGTGAGGGTCACTGCCTGGGATCGAGCTGCCAAGCAGAGGCTGAAGAGGAAGTGCCAGGCCCCAGAACAGTCAAAGTGGGAGGCCCCAGAACAGTCGAAGTGGGAGGCCCCAAAGAAGCGGGAGGCCCCAAACCAGTCGAAGTGGGAGGCCCCATTACCCAAGCGACCTGGGTTGACTGGTGAAAAACATGACTGTGCACCTCTTCCTCACAGGCTCAAAAGGGGCAGGCTGAAGAGAAGGATCAGGCTGAAGAAAAGGGCGAGGCTCAAGAAAAGGACCAGGCTCAAAAGGTTCAGACTCAAGAGAACCAGACTCAAGAAAATGGACCAAACCGGAGCCAAAGGTGTGAAGGCTTGTGATCTCTGTGTTTGGAAACCCAGGAGCTCAAGTGGGAGGTGTTGAGTCAAAACTCAGAAATGGACCACAAATATGGTCAACATGACATCCCAGACCTCAAAAAACTGCATCTCCCAGAATGCAGCAGCAAGATGGCTGCTCGTTACTTGATTAGGAGCACCTTAAAAGGAATGGAGGTTCTCATTCTCAGAAAACAAACAGATGCAAACAGCAAAGACTACTCTTGGGTTCTACCTCCAAAGACGCCAATGGTCGGTGATGTTGTATTGTTTTTACACTTATGTATGCACTGCAGTACTGTTAGTTGTGGTTAAAATCAGGCTAATTGTGAATAGTAGGTTAAACTGTTTCCGTTTGAAGTGGGGAAGGAACACATTAACATTGCAGTATTGCCTTCATTTCTGTTTGACATGTTTAAAAGTATCTTTACAAAAGAATAAATGTTAAAGGTTTAAAAATGCCTTGTTCAATTAGAGCTGATCTACAAGCTTAAAGTTCAACTATTTTCTTTAACTACTTATTCAATTTAAAATGCTAGATGCTTACTTAACTTGAATCCTTATTCCTTTATCCAAGCTTAAAGGGTAAAGTAATTTGAAATGTTTAAAATGTTGACTAAGTTAATTTAAGACATTTAATTTGGGCGTTCATTCTTTAAACACTTCTTAAAACACTGTTTACAAGACTTAATTATTTGAAAATGCATGTAAAATCAAGTGGTTAAAAAGAGAACCTGGTTTGAAAGGATTATCTGTTGTTTGGCAATGTTGTTAATCTTTGTTTCCTTGTGTTCGAAGGTTTTCAACCTAACTGAAATGACCAGCCAATCACCAATGAAGCCAACACTGAGTGTAAAAGTTGGAAAATAAAAAACCATTGGATTGAGTTGGAAATTGGAGTTGCGTCCTTGTATGTCCTTTGGAGTGGAACAGAGTTGAACTTTACAGTGTGTGTGTGTGTGTGTGTGTGTGTGTGTGTGTGTGTACACGCTTGTGGTCCTATGCTTGTACTTGTGGTCATGTGTGAGTATATGCTTATTAATGTATGCATGTCTATATGGTCATGTGTGAGTAATGCATATTAGTTTATGTATGTGTGCACTGTTGCGTGGGCATTTCAAACCATATTCTGTACGCAGAGCGAGGCCAGTGTTTCTTGTGGATGTGAATTTACTGTACATTACTGTGCAGAGTTGCTCAAGGATGAATCAATACCTGGGTGGGAGAAACCCATGAATGATTCAGGTGTCCCAGAGCTGGACAGGGGCTCTGGAAACGGGCAGAGATACCAGGCTACGGAATTAGAAACTCACATCTGTCATTGTCCAGGGATATCAAGAATCCCTGCTCATTTCCCTACTTTTTGTTTCATGAATGCATTCATTGTCCAAATTGTCAGCAATTATTTTGGGGGGGGGGGTACTACCTGTCAGTGGGGAGTGTTGGCTGATGAATGAATATCAACATCCTAATACATCCTAATACTGGGGGGTCAAATTGTGACAGGCAATTCCTGCTGTCAAAATATGACAAAAAACACTTTGTTTGAAATAGACACTCATGCTTTCCAAGGTGTGATTTGGGGTCCTAAGGATGAATACAAAATGAATATCAACATCTTAAAACCAAAATGTTGAATTGTGGGTTTGAGCTCACATGCCCACATACCTGTCAGTGGGGAGTGTTGGCTGGGAGGAGGAGTAGGACTAAGGCCCTGTACGTCCTCTCTGGGGGGGGAACTAGTAACTAATATTATTAGTGTCCAGGGGGCTTAGTATTTGTATTTCTATTCACACCCCTGAATCAATGTACAATGTGCCAGTCCTGTGACATTCTCACACCTCAGATAATCACTTCCTCAGACTTGACATAATGACAGTGAGTTATATGACTAATATTATGGAAATCTCTTTTGTGTGGTCCACAGCATAATCTAGCTGGATTTGAAGGCAACCGCATATATCACTTATGATATATGATGTGTAAATTCTTCTGTAAGGGGGAGGCCATCTCAATACTTCCTATGATATACCAGCTGATATACCAGCTGTGTTGGTTTTGAAAATGTGGAGAAAAAATATATCCATATGCTTATTTTTTTCAAAAGATTGTTCCATTTGCAAGTCATGGCAGCAATGTATTTGAGTTGAATTGATTATATCTGGTGCGCAACACCAGCGCAACTGTGCTGTCACCTTCCCTGTTCATCCTCTACACCTCAAACTTCTGCACTATACGACGTGCCACGGCACATAAAGTACTCCTCCATCGTCAGCTGTATCATGGGTGACAACAAGGAGCATTATTTACAAAGCCCTGGCGGACAGCTTCGTAGGCAATCTCCCCCAGCTCAACACTGGAGGAGCCCATGCATCTCCCATCTCCATCTGAGTACTGTAGGTGGAAATGGTGGACTCTTAATTCGACTGGATCGACAAATCTCATTTTCTTTTGCTGTCATCCGTTGAGGGAAGGGGGTGATCATATATTTGTCTAAAGACAGAACAGCTCACACTGCGATAGTGGACGTTGGCATAACACAGTTTTGTGCATGTGTGCTCACAGACATTGAGCTTCTGGCATACATTCATGTGCTGAGATCTGCTATTTCATCATTTCACTCCTTTCCGTGTATGTGTGTCTGGACTATGAAGTATGAATTGACCTTTATGCTGGACAATCTGGAGTTGGTTGTGGCAGGCCGGTTGAGGAGGAAGCTGGATGAACTCTTCAATGTGCTAGTAGGGATGGGGAGCACATTCAGTGATTCAGCGCAAACTCATCTTCAATCCACAGCACACACCCCTCAAAGCGACTTGAACAGTCCTTTGTGCAAATAACCATAACCCCATAATATGTTCTGTTCCCTTCCTTGGGATTATGGACTCCTGCTTGACTCTTGACAGTTGGGATGTATTGTACACTACAGAGCCATAACCGATGCCTGTTAAGGATAACTATTATGCTGCGCTCACACGGGCAGATGCAAAGATAGAGTCTACCATTCATTTTCAATGGAAGCCAGCGACATTAACCCATTTAGGCCTGACCTCGAAATTTAAAAAAAAATCTTCGAAATCCTCCAGTTTTCTGAAATAAATATTTTCACGATTTTTCAAAAATAGCAGACCTACAAGATCTGCTATTTTTCAATAGCTAAATTATAACATAATGTTTAAAACACCAAAAGGGGTTCCCGGCCAAAATGGGTTAAGACGCCTGAGGGTGAGAGGCGAGGTCGCGTGCACGCATCCGCCTGGGTCACAGCAGACTGCTGGGTGAGCACTGGTGCTTTGGAATGGGGGGTCAGATCAACATATCCGCCTGGGTGACAGCAGACTGCTGGGTGAGCGCTGGTGCTTTGGAATGGGGGTCAGATCAACATATGCGCCTGGGTGACAGCAGACTGCTGGGCGAGCGCTGGTGCTTTGGAATGGGGGTCAGATCAACATATCCGCCTGGGTGACAGCAGACTGCTGGGCGAGCGCTGGTGCTTTGGAATGGGGGTCAGATCAACATATCCGCCTGGGTGACAGCAGACTGCTGGGCGAGCGCTGGTGCTTTGGAAAGGGGGGTCAGATCAACATATCCGCCTGGGTGACAGCAGACTGCTGGGCGAGCGCTGGTGCTTTGGAAAGGGGGGTCAGATCAACATATCCGCCTGGGTGACAGCAGTCTGCTGGGCGAGCGCTGGTGCTTTGGAATGGGGGTCAGATCAACATATCCGCCTGGGTGACAGCAGACTGCTGGGCGAGCGCTGGTGCTTTGGAAAGGGGGGTCAGATCAACATATCCGCCTGGGTGACAGCAGACTGCTGGGCGAGCGCTGGTGCTTTGGAAAGGGGGGTCAGATCAACATATCCGCCTGGGTGACAGCAGTCTGCTGGGCGAGCACTGATGCTTTGGCATGGGGGGTAAGATCTTAATTTTCGGGCCTGTTGCTTTTTTTTTTTTGCCGGCTGCCAGGCGCAGCTGCATTAATAACTTTGGGGCAGGCCCGTCTGGAGTTTAAATGGACAGGATCTGTCTTTTCATCTGCCCATGTGAATGCAGGATCAGAACTGTTTCCTTGGTGATATTGGCTGTAGTGTATAGTTACTCAACATATTCACTGCTGATGGATTGACTGTACATATTATCCAGACACATCATGAGTCAGACACCCTCCCCAAATCCTAAACTAACACTAACCTCACAGGAACGCATGTTGGGAGCCATGGGTGATTTTTAACCCGCAGCACAGGTGATTTTTAACCCGCAGCACAGGTGATTTTTAAACCACAGCACGGGTTTGTCTGACTAATAACTGTAGGACTGTTGGTATGTCTAACCAACGTATGCACCCCCTGTCGATACGTATCAATCATAGACAAACAATACAGATGTAATATATTCATGGATATATTCATTAATCACTGGTAATAGATTGTACGCTATACTTATATTTAGACATGTTAACTCAGTCAGACCAAGTGACTCCTAACTCATTAAAACTGGGTCTGTGTCAAAATGTGTTAGTTTTCAATTTTCTCTGACTCTCTGTGTCCATTTTGTTGTGCCACTGCCTCGGTACAGGTCGGGAGAAGAGAAAGGGTCCCATGATCTCTGCTGCTGATGCCGAGTTCCCGCGGGATTACCACACGCTGGCCGCTGCCGGCGGGCGCGGGGCCCGGCGCTTCGCGGAGAACAACAGCAACGGGGGGTTCCTGTCGTCCTCCCTGGACCGCCGGCAGAACGCCGTGGCCGCCAAGAGCCTGGAGGCCCTCAACAACATCCACAAAGCTGACATAGAGCGGCAGCGGAATGCCTTCATGGACCTGCAGAAGACCCAACAGAAGTATCCCAACAACAGTCCCTGTAGCGTGTCAGTGTCCCAGGGCATGGGCACTGTTGGGCGGCAGGTAATTATATTGGCATTAGTAATTACCTGTGCTGTACATGCATGGTGTCACAGTATACTTGGGAGGCCAGTCTGTGATGTCAGTTGGGGCCGGGCAATTATAACAGAACATATATCGAAAATGCTATTTAGAACCAATAGAGGGTATGCGCATGCTTAAAGTGAATGGCACATCGAGTGGCAAATCGAGTGGCAAAGCAACAGGCAAAGTGAATTTAACATTGTTTAATGTTGTTTAATGCAATCAGATAGGACTTTTCTGTTTGGATGCATGGGCTGTCAAGGCCAGAAAGTAGTTTTTTGCCACTTCGTATGCATTCCTGCATAACTTCCGGGTTTGAGGATGATGTCACGTACATACTCTCTATAACCAACTTATAGCCCATTTGCTACAGGACAGTGCTAAATGCATTTCCGTCTCACTAAATAGACTAGGCAAGGCAAGGCCAGGCAAGTTTATTTGCATTGCACATTTTCATCAACAACAATGCAATTCAATGTGCTTTACATACAGTAAGTAAAGGAAACACATTATAACAGGACAAGAATACAACAACAAAAAAACTCAATGAAAGGCAGCGGCAAACAGAAAGGTTTTAGCTGTGATTTAAAAGAAGAGTGGCACCTGCAGTTTTCTGGGAGCTAACCCGGACAGTTAGCTCAACCGTCTGGCCACCTATGCTGCCAAGCCAGCCAGATGGTGTGTCGCGGGTTCGATTCCCGATCCGGACGGCCTTTGCCGCGTGTCACTCCCCATCTCTCTCCCCCTTTCCTGTCTGTATACTGTTCCCTATCAATAAAGGCATAAAAAGCCCCACAACAAATCTTTGAAAAAAAGAAAGCAGACCATTCCCATGTATTTTGGCCCAAACTATTCAAAGCTTTATATTATAGACCAACAGTAGCATTTTTAAATAGAATTTTTGACATACAGGAAGCCAGTGTAAGGATTTAAAGGTATATTCAGTGATTTCACTTCATTCAAATACGATTTTTTGGGATAATCCTCCCTACTATAGAGTGTGCTGACCATATAAGGAGTTCCTCCCTGTCCCCAGTGAGCCCCTGGGGTAAAAAAAACCCTAGTTTCAGTTTTGGTGGCGGGTGGCAAAGCCTTCATCCAATCAGGATGAGAGGGGCCTTCCTCCAATCATGATCGAGCCTTGGTGCACATGCTGTTGGCCTGTTGCACTTCCCCCCACTGTAGAGCGTGCATGTGCACATTTTGTTACCGGGGCGGACTGGGTGGTTTTCCAAATCACCCAAATCACTGAATGTGCCTTTAAGAACTGGAGTTTTAGGTAGACCTGTAAAGACACTGTTAGAGTAGTCAAGTCTACTGAAGATTAATGCATGGACAGGTTTTTCTAAATCCCGTTGAGTCCTTCAATACGTGATATATTTTTTAGGTGATGGTAGGCTGGCTTTGTGATTCTGTTAATGTGGCTGTTTAAAGTCCATGACTACACCGCAATTTTTAACTTTTGACCAAAGGAACAAATATATTGGCTTTCTCTGGAACGTTTCGAAGAGCCAAAAGAAAATCGCAGTTTCCAATTTCGATTCCATGTGTCATTCTATTTAAGAAATGTGTCACTTCACTGTACCGTGAAATACAGTGGAGATTTAAAAAATAATCTAAAAAAAAAAAGAAATGAGAAGAGTGATCGAGTTATCGGAGTGAGTCGTCGGAGGATTGAGATGAAGATGGGGATGTGCTTTCATTGGAGGGTTAAAGAGCGATGCATTGATTGTTCCAAGCGTGAAACACTGAACTCTTTGCCCTTTCAAATCTCTCTCCTCTCTCTGCGGCTGCTCTTCTCTTTTAGTCCTGCCCTGTTATTCTCTATCAATCAAGGACTGACCATGGCTGCATACCTGTCACAACTGGCCCGCTTGTCTGCTTTCTCTATCTCTCTCTCTCTCTCTCTCTCTCTCTCTCTCTCTAGCCCTTCCCTACCCTTCTACCCAATCACCTCCGTGGGAATACTGTACGAGTGTACGTCTATCATCACGTCTCTGTGCATGCTCTCTCTCTCCCTCTCCCTCTCCCTCTCTCTCTCCCTCTCCCTCTCTCTCTCCCCCCCCCCCCCCTCTCTCTCTCTCTCTCTCTCCCTCTCCCTCTCTCTCTCCCTCCC